>NC_092082.1:70221062-70925514 GCF_043229965.1 Drosophila suzukii
CAGCAGGCGTACGTGTGTGTTCGTGCGTAGTCCGTAAACGTCACACGCAAACGAGGCTCACGCACACAGATAAAGAGAGCGGAGCCCGACTATTTACTTTGATCACCACGTACTAACTAGTTTATACTAGTAATTACGGATTCGGACGACATGGATGGCAACAAGGACGAGGCCCAGCGGTGCATTGACTTCGCGGTCCAGGCACTCGCCGAGGGCAAAATCGAAAAGGCCGAGAAGTTCCTGCTGAAGGCGGAAAAACTCTTCCCCACGGACAATGCTAAAAGTAAGGATAACGGATTTTGGGTCTAGAAAACCCCTACTCACATGGCCAGTTCATCCAGTGTTTCTTGGCAAGCCTCTTTCTTGTAATGCCTTTAAAGCGGTTATCTTGAGGGTTCGGTCTTATCTATAAAAACAACAAGAATATGTTTGTTTTCCCGAACCAGTCGTTGGTTAGCTATCGAAAACGGTGTTCCGATTTTAATCTAACCAGATATTAAACTCCTAAGTGCGTAATAAAGGGCCAACTGTCACATGTAAAATTGACTGAATTATACTGGTTGTCCCGATAGCATTAGAAAGGTACTACGTATTAGTGTTGCACAATAGGAAAGTCAATCCATCCAGTTTAAGTCAATAACCTACAATACTAGAGATTTTAGTATTACTCAACAAAGAAACATCTTATAATTTGTAGTAATTTTCAATAATAAAGTCTAACAATGATTAATATAGATTTAACCAGCATAATGCAATGACCTTTGACCTAATGACATGTTTCATTAACACTCTTTAGAGCTACTTGCCCAGGTAAAGAGCACCCCGGGAAGCGGAAGCAATGGCAAATCTCGTCCAGCGGCTGCGAGCGATGAGAAAGACAGCGGTCCTAGAAAACGTGTGAACTCCGATTCACGTTCCAATGCCCCAGATTACACCAATGATCAATTGGAGGCTGTACGAAAGGTCAAGAAGTAAGTGCCATATCGACTACAGAGATTTCTATTAGTTCTTTATTTTTATATACGGTTTCCCGAAAGCTTTTATTTCAATTTTTAATTACTCTCTTTCAGATGCAAGGACTACTATGAAGTTTTGGGCGTGAGCAAGACGGCGACGGACTCGGAGGTCAAGAAGGCCTACAAGAAGCTAGCTCTGCAATTGCATCCGGACAAGAACAAGGCTCCCGGTGCTGTTGAGGCCTTTAAAGCTCTAGGCAATGCAGCTGGTGTCCTCACAGATGCCGAGAAGCGCAAGAACTATGATCTGTATGGCATCAATGAGTCGCACAGTGGACACGGAAATAATGGTGGTCACCATGGACATGGCCAATACTATAACAACGAGTATGGATATTCCCGCGGTTTCCAGGCTGATATCAGTGCCGAGGAGCTCTTCAACATGTTCTTCAACGGTGGATTCCCACAGCAGAACGTCTACATGCGGCAGCAGCGACGTCGTCATCAGGCTCGCGAGGAGCGGGAGGTAAGGGTTAAAGTCAAGAAACCTAAGCCTTGGACCTTGACTTTAATGCAACTTTTTGGTTTGAGCCTCGAAGATAAAACTTTACTTTTCTCTATATTTTCCAGGGCAACAACTCTTCAGCTTTGATCAACTTGCTCCCCATCTTGCTGCTCATTGGACTCTCCATGATGTCGTCCTTCTTTATCTCGGACCCCATGTACAGCCTGACGCCCTCTCAGTAAATAATGCCTTTAAGCCACCAAAATGCAGTACTAATTATGTTTGCCCTTTAACCCTTAGTAAATATTCTGTGAAGCGTGAGACGAACGCCCTGAAGATACCATACTATGTCAAGGACAACTTCTATTCAGAGTATCAGGGCTCGGTGGCCCGATTAGAGGAATCCGTTGAAGAGGACTTTGTCAATCATCTGAAACACTCTTGCAGTCGAGAGCGGAATTATCGTAAGTAAAGCGAGTGAACTTCATAAAACCGAAGTTTAAAAAAAACATAATTTCAGGCGACTCAATGCTGGCCAAGGCGCGCACCTTTGGCGATCGGGACCTGTACAGAAAGGCGCAGAACATCAATACGCCTTCCTGCGAGAATCTGCAAAAGTATTTAATCACATAATTTAGTTAATGCTACTACACGAAATCCTACTTCCTATACCCCATTTTAAACCTTAACTGGGTTGTAGTCTCTACATAATTTGCTTTAGTTGTTATAAATGAATTTCATTGTCTGTTTTGTTTCTTAATTTATATGTCTATTCAACTACCTTCCCTTTCTCCCCCTCACAAAACGAATTGGAACGAAACGCATAGACATGCTATGAGAGATCAGGTTTTCCCTAATAATGTTTGGTAGCATGATCGGTCGATCAACATTATTATTTCGATAGAGCAATCGGCAATATGTGAGAGCGAAGCAAACGCAACTGCCAAAAAGTCATATTTACGAGTATAAGTGGAGGGCCGAGACGAAGGACTATTGTTTTTTCATTTAGAAATCGGATAACTATAAATATAAATTATACAAGGATACGCATGATCACATATTGATAGTAAAATTGTCAACGGTTTTTTCTTAAGGACACGATTGCATGGGCAGTGGCGATACTCTAAATAAAATTGCAAGTTATTACATCAAAAATAAAATCCTTTTAAAAAGGAAAACAACTTGTTTCCGTTGTGGGCTTAAAAGTTTGTTTGTTTTTCTTCGCTAGAGTTTATAAATGTACAAATAAAGCAGTGTTACGCTACATAAAAGAAACAGACGGCGGTTAGTCCTCCAGGTCCTCCAAGCACCTCAGTTGCTGATGATGGCTTCCAAGGCGGCCACCACGTCGCCACTCTGCTCGCGGAGCACTTTCTCGGCCTGCGCCTTGCTAACTAGCAGCTCGTTCATCTGAAAAGGAGGAAATCATTACTTTGTGTGCTCAGAAGGAGGATGAATGTAGCCAATGTTAATCCTGACATTTGGGTAATATTCTTTTTTTTAAGCTATTCTATAAAGTTTGATAGAATGAAAAATATTAAAATACAATATTTTTTAGGAACTTAAATTATTTGATTTAAAATTTATGGATTCACTAGAGCAATGAATAATTTCCCTAACCTATAGCTTGGGAACTGGAAAAGGATTACTACATCTATGACAATATTGCTCTGCTCAACAAGTGCTAGAAAAGGATCTATATTTGCAAAATAAGTAAGCCATAACGTCTACGTGGTGATAGAGTGCCCCACGTAAGTCTTTCTATATTCTTTGAAAATGTTTAAATAGAAAAAGAACCCTATTTAAAGATATATCAAACTTAACTCGGCGAACCTTGTGGTTACTTACAATCAGTTCAATGTCCTCCTTTTTGACTTGGACCTTTTGGAGCTCCTTTTCCTTGGCTACTCGCAGTTCGTTCTCCTTGTTTCGCTGGTTGCCAAACTGTTCCACGGCCTATAAATAGAAATAAAAGTTAGTATAATACTTTGAATTATATTGTTTATGTAGTATGTACTTACGCTGGATATATTAGCCGCGGAGATCTCTTTTTCCTCGGCATAATCCGTAACACGTTCCAAATCTAGGGATAATATAAGATATACATGAGTTATATTTATGGAGATTAGGCTAACAGAAAATAAATAGAGTCTACTGCCGGCAATTTTTCCAAAGACGAAAAGTTCTAAAAAATAATGGTTCACAACTTATAATCAGTTTAAAATGTATGTTGTTTTAACCGCCAAAAATGTGTGGGCGCTGTAATAATTTGATATTTCGCCCACAGTTGACTCCTTTTTTTTTGCATTTTTTTTTAGGGGTAGGGTTGAGGGCAACTGAAATATTTACCTGCGGCGCCGTCGTCATGCCGTTTCACATCGGATTTCTTTTGTTTTTGATCCTGCTCATCCTCCTCCACCTCTTCTCTGCCGTTGATTTCTTCAGCTTCCGTCATTTTCGACTGTTTTATTTAATAAACTATAAGAAATTTGTACGTTTTGCTCGGCACCTCGTGCGAATAGAGATGGTTAACCAGCGATGACACTATCGATAAGATCAAGGTTGTAATCGATTATTTATTACTCTATATTTTAGCTTATTTTAAAATATATTAATAATTTAAATATTTCGAAATATTACTTTTTTAACAAAAATCAATGAACTAGTTATACACAAATTATTTTATTTGTATCCAAAATAAAAACAGCGTTGCCACCTGGTAGCTTTTTAGTCGAAGTTCGGCATCCCTGTTTCTTGACGCGCCAAGTTTGAAAAGTTTGCTTAATATTTGTACATTTACAACCAAAGGAATAGTAAAATCATCAGAACGCAGAGAAAAATTGTCATTTTGTGGGCAACAACTTTCAAGCCCTTAATTTTGACAAGAAAACGAGAGCCTTAAATGTTAAAGAAACATTTATGTCGTATGAAAAATTAAAACCCCATTAAAAGTTTTATA
The DNA here is from genome assembly GCF_043229965.1 of Drosophila suzukii. Classification (NCBI taxonomy): domain Eukaryota; kingdom Metazoa; phylum Arthropoda; class Insecta; order Diptera; family Drosophilidae; genus Drosophila; species Drosophila suzukii. Next base: position 70,225,483 of record NC_092082.1, read on the forward strand.
AAAGTAAGTAAATTCTAGAATGTATAAAAAAAAGCGTGAGAGAAAAAACATCTTTTTTAAACTAAATAACTAGTTTTATATATACTTTATTTAAATTTAAATACGTCAATGTTCTTGTTAATTGAATTTAAAGACGAAGTTTGTGTGTCAAACCGCAAAACTAATTAAAAACGTCTCGCACATGAAACGTAAGTAACTGCTTTTGGCGTTTTTCTCGTTTCTTTTGCACATTCCAATTTTTGTGTTGCGGTCAAAATGTTAATTATAAGTTTGATGCCCGGCTATAATTAGATTTTGCAACAGCAGAGACATGAATACTTTTCATCCGACATCCTTTTTTTCCTAGTCTCCTGGCGGGGGTCCTCCATGTCCATGTGTGTGTCACTGTGTCCTGTTGACATAATCGTTTGCCATCATGATTAATTTAATTGTCACTTTGACGTAAGGACTCTCACAGTTCCTCCTTCTTGCCGGCTTTGCTTGGGTTGAAAATCAAGATTAATTAGCATCCATGACCATGGGCGGTCAACATCATTTGTTAGGGGGTGTGCGTGTGTGCGAGTGGGGGGTGCGATGGGGGTGCGATGGGTCAAAGGATGAGCAAAAAAGGAGGCATCCACGGGGAGGCAACATATGTGCACTGCATTTAATTCGATTTTATTTCGGCAGCAGTGGGTTTTTTCGTCCGAATTTCGCATGCAGAGCGCGAGTGATAGGAAAATAAAAAGAAAAGTGGAGCACGGAAATTCTGGTTCTTCAAGAGCTAAGTTATTGATACCCTGTAAAAGCTAGGATGACATTTTAATCTTTATAAGAATTACATCTTGTTACATTAGCAGTAACTTCTGGGAGTATATTGTGAACAGAAAATACTACAAAATGCATTTTAAATAAGACCAATTTCTAAATCCTAAAAAGTAATTGATTTTTGTAATCAAAATGTTAAACATTTCTGGGAGTATATTCTGAACAAAAACTATAAATTAAATTTCAAAAACAATTTAAACAGTTGAAACAGTTTTACTAGAATATACATTTTAAATAATAAGACCAATTTCTACACTAATCCTAAAATTTAAATGATTTGTTTGTTGTGATAATCATAATGTTTAAAATTTCTGAGAGTATATTCTAAAGACATAGTATAAATTTAAATTCAAAAAAATTTTAACAGTCAAATCAATTTTACTAGAAAATACATTTTAAATACTAAAACATATTTTTATACTAATCCTAAAATTTAATGCAATTTTGTAAAATAAAAATGTGTGATTTGAACAAGTTTAAGACCAGTTTCATTATTAATCCTTAAATTTAATTTATTTTTTTTAATCACAACCTGGCAGGACTAAGAAGTCTTCAAAAGTAATAACAAGTAATAATTAATATTTAAGTTTCTTAACCCTACATATCAAGTTAATAACCCTTTTAAAAGGGTATTCAAAAAGGGAACATGAGTTTTGTTTACCGCAGAATCTCAGCTTAAACGTGGCATATGTGATTGGCAGCAACAGGCGTTGCATTGTCAGAACTCTCTCCGCTTTTCCCACCCAACTCCTTTCAATTTTTCCCACCCAACTCCCACAATTTTTTCGTTGGTCTTGCGTTTGCCAATTTGAAATTAAATTATGGTGCTAATTAGCGCAGCACATAAATTAAGTCAGCAATTTCGGTTGGCATTGTGGTTGGCAATGGCAAATTGAGCATTGCATATCTACAGGGGCATCCTGTTTCTGTATCCGCAAGTGTGTTGGGTGTTGGCACCCAAAAATTCACACAGTAAATTCTTTTTCCATTTTTTTGGGGGTAAACTCGCTTGCGTGACGTAATTTAACTTGCATTGTCTTCTCGAAGGGCAAAAATTTGTGTCGATTTTGTTGTTTCTGGTGGTTACTTTTACACTCGTTTTTATTGTTTTTTTTTCGGATTGCTTGTGGTTTATGTTTTTTTTTCGCTTGGGTTTTTAAGTGTGCGATACAGATGTAAAGATAGGATAGACGACACGCCATAAATGTGTTATCAGGATTGTGTAATAATTTAAAGCCCAAGAAAGGTTGACAAATGTGGGGATTTTAGTGCTAAGATGATTTAAAAATTTAAGTTTTATTTTTAAAATGCTGTAATATGAAAAATAAGTGAGTATTGGGGGGTTTTCTTGCCCTATAATGATTAAGTGATTTTGAATTATATCTATTTATTTGTTTTATTGGTACATGTACATTTTCCTAGTTACTTATACAAATGTTTAAAGAAATTCAATGCATTGTGTACTTATATCAGTTGATTTCTTTATCATAAGTCATAGAATTTACTTATCTTTTAAGTTTACTTACATGTCCTTTAAATGTAAATTTGGTGATTATTATTTTTACATCCTGAGTGATGCTTGTCTGTATATTTCTGATGTCGAAAATCAAATTAATTCAAAGATTTGGCATTGAACGTGTGTTCAATCCGACTCAAACCTCCACCAAAAATCATCACTCCTGTTGGCTCAATGAAACCACACTACCTGCTCCATTTTGGGGATTCCCTTCATGAACTGAATGCACAATGCAATTGACTGCACACACAGTGCCGGTCAAAATATTAGCATTGAGTATTAATTATATTTTTTCTTTAAGTGTCTAACATTTAAAAAATCTTTCTATATATATTTTTTTATAAGATATGGAAATAAAAGAAAAGTCTTAGTGCCATAGATAGTTATATATTTCAAATTTATCCTTATTTATAATTAAAATAAAGGAACTCAGGTACTGTTTTAAATAATTTTAAACAAGCCTGCAATTTTCATTTGGTATAAGGATTTTCTTGTCCTAGATTTTCGACTTCTTCTGTTTAATATGCATTCCTCTGCATGGGTTTTCAGGATGCAATGGCCCAGGTCGTCTGTGCCAAATGACATTGGGCTGTGTGGCATCCGTGGCCAGTCAATAAATAAATTAGCATAGCAAATAAATTAAGAAAATGCAATTTTCAAGAACTGTTGCACAGACGAACGCGTTCAGCTCCTGCAACCCTAAAAATATCCACTGAAATGCCCATTCAAGGGCGGTCTTTAAATTTCGGTTCAGTTTTCCAGTGGCGAACGTTGCCGTTTCTGGCTCATTGCATGCATAATTGGCTAGCAAACTCAATTACGCTAATAACACTCGAAAGCCCGGCTCAAATCTAGTGTGTGTCCTTAAATATTTATGTCTATGGGTGAGCGCTTGACTGACGCCACCAGAAATTATCCTTCTAGCAACCAAAACCAAACCAATTCAACTCAATTCAACTGAAGAAAAAACGAAGATGGAGGCAAATAATTGAGCCATTGAAGGCGCTCCAATGGTCAGCAAAAGTTCCGACTGTAACAGATAGCGAAGTAGGAAAACTTGCTCCTTGCAGGGATATATTTAGTTTGGGTTCATCCTTGAGGTGGAGAGGGTCCTTCCGAGTTCGTGTGGCAAAGGCGACCCATTGACGACCTTTATCGGGGTGTACATAAACCATAATCGCAATTGGCAAGTGGTCGCCACTCGAGGAAGCATCCTTTTGGCTATTGTCATGCTTCACAGGATGGACATACAGCCACCGATTTACTGGCATACACGCACAAACGTTGCAGAGAGAAAAAAGTTTAAAGATTTTTTTATAAATATATATTTTTATATATATATATATATTTTTTAAATTTTTTCTAAGAAGTATTTGCTCATATTATTATCCGTTTTATTTTTATCAATTACAGGGAGAAGCTATATGTTTGAAAACAATTAAAAGTTAGATATACTACATCCAAATAGTATTCGCACTGCATTTTATAAATGTTGGGTACATAAATTATAAAACTATGAACTCCTCATGACTATGTTTTTAATTAAAGTACATTTATTAAATTAACATTTCTAAAATAAATTTTCTAAATATTATAAAGTTTATAAAAATGTGTGCAATTTCTTTTTAATTATATTTGTTAGTGTTGCGAGGCTAATAAGAAGTTTTAGCCGCTCGCTAACTGTCAAATTTCAAAATTCGATTTATTTGAATTTAAAGTCTGTTAGTTCAAAAATACTGTTAAGTTGTTCAACACTGCTAGCCAGTGTCATCTCTATATTGTTAGTATTGGAAAACTTAGGAATGTAAGAAGAAGAAGAAAATGATGCTATGATAAGTTGAAGAGCAGCAAACCACAAGTGTAAGGAAAAATGTTAATAATTTGATTAATTTTGAACTCATTTGAATTTGAATAAAGATTTCAGCTATTTGTATGCTGTGAACCAGAGCTTGAAATAAGTGGAAACCCTCTGGGACCGTGGGTGTCCCAACAGTTAGTAAGCTTACAAAATATGTTAATTCAAAAAAGGTTCAAAAAACCTATATCTATATCTATTTTAAAAACTTTTTTAGAGGCTGAAACCCTAACTTTACCTCTCCAATTTATTTTTCATTTAAGAACCTATTGATGTTTTAACTATACCATTTTTTCTGAGTGCACTTTCTGGCTCTGGGCATTGGCCAGTTTGGAACGCATTGAACGGAAGCCGCTGCTCATTCATTTAAAACTTGTCTGCAAGTTGCCAAGTTGCTCTCTTCCTCTGCCAATCCGCTGGAAGAAGGTGCAAGCCCTCGAGTTTGTCTGTCGCAAAGTTCCTCTTCCGCCCACTTTTTCCCAACCCACTGCCCCCTGCCCCCGCCCCCCTGCCATAATGTATCCCTGACATTTTGCAACTTTTGCGTTTAACAATTTCGCTTCCTTCCGCTGGCTAAACGGCGCCAGGTTGTCGTGGAAATTTGTTTTAATCGTCATCTTTGCCATCTACGTAAGCGTTTTCCCAGCCCCCACAAACATTTTCCACCTCCCACCGCCTCAAGGGTTCGTTGACAGTAACTCCTTTTGGTTATCGATGGCCTGTTCAATATTTTATTAGTGTCGTTAGGCGAAACGACTCCAAACATCCTTTAGGTAGGTACTACCTTTCGACTGACTGAGTTGGCCTTTGCTTTTTCTTCGTTTCCTTGTAATCTTTTTTTTGTTTTTGGTATTCGGTTTTATCTCAATAAATTTTTATTTGGCAGTAGGTTAGTTTGCCGACTTTGTTTCACTTCTAGTGTCTGTTAACATTTACATAGGTTACCTATATGGATTGCTGAGAAGGTACTTAACCTATAGGCAGACAATTGACCGCCTAGAAGATTAATGTCTTTTGGGAATGGGAAAAGAATTTTTCAATAAATCTGTGTAAGGTCATGGAAGAAATTGGTAATAAATATATGTTTGGTAAATAAAGCACAAGTAAATTATCATAAGATTTGTGGCTTAGATAACCTTAAAAATATTTAGGATGTGAAGGTCGTAGATATTTTCAAAGTTTCTTATAAGCTATAAATAACTGGTAACTAAATTAGTTATAATTAAATTCAAACTTAAAATAAAATTTATAATGATTTTTTATTCTGTCAATTCTTGAAAAGGACAAAAATGATAAAAACTAGATATTCCATAAAAGATTTTAGTAGCCTATTGAAAAAGTATCTTAATAACAATGGAAAGCCATCCAATATGTTACACTGTTATTTTATGCATTTTTCCCCTGCCACCTAGTTTTACCTTCCAAAAAACGAAAACCACCAAAACCACCATCGAAAAAGTTGCGATAAGCTCGAAGAACTTTTGCAGACTGAGAGTGCATAAACATTCGCAGCACTTCTTATCAATAGGGATATAACAACATAACCCTTACGTTCGAAGGGGAGTGCGTATTTTCGTAGACTTTATAACCGGCAAACACTAAAACTGTCTGCCATTGTGTCATGCATTTAACTCTAAACGTTATTATTGTCGCCTGACAGTCTCCGCCAATTTGGCATAATGTGTAATATTTCTTTTTTATAACCGAACTACGCATCCGCCTTCAGCCACCGCGCACTTAAGGTGTACCAAGTGGAAGCGAGAGAGGGTTACAAAAGTGGAGTGAGACGGGGAACCAAATGTACATCCATATATCCTGGGTGGGTGGTAAGGATAATAAAGGATAAATGGCACTGCATACTTCTTAGCGGAGCCCTATTCCATTGTCCGACCAATTGAGTGATGGACCCAGGAATACTTATTTTATAATTATTATAATATGATCTAAGTTACTTACATGTCAGTACCTAAAGTTTTAAACTGTCTTTGGTTTGTATTATTGCTTAATATAGATTTTATAGATTGAATAAAAACGGAATATTATATAATATTATATATTATAAAAAAAGATTGGTACTAATATATAATTATTTACAAATAAATTAATCTGTCCAACATTTCCATTCATATATTTCTGGAGTATAACATACTTCTACCAACCATTTTTCCAGGGTATTTGTAGAGTGTGTAAATCAATGAACACATCCGGACTTCCGCCTAATATATAACATTATATATAATTTCCATACAAATTATTCTTTATTTCTTCTTTACAACTTCGTAAAGGGTTGTTTTATTATTATTCCCACTTCCATTTCGGGGAAAAAATGTTGAAAAACTTGTTCCTTCGTTCTACTCAATCAATTTTATGTGCTCACCATCCAAAAATGTTTGCCGAAATCAAAAGCGAAAAAAAAGTGAAAGAAATCTTCAAAAGTTAATTTTTCGCCTGAATGTTACTAATTAGAAGTGCGGTAGCCAGACCTTTGTCGAAAATAGGGGAGAGGTGTGAGATGGGGCTACACTAGGAAAAAAATCGAACACCTTTTATATTAATGAAAAGAACTCAAAAAATTCGAACCCCTTAACATGTTTGCGGTTAAATACAGGGAATATTGTAGACAATATATGTTGTTTCTAATATTTTTCCGAACTGGATGAAAATTGATAGGTAAACAAAGGTTTGTAAAATTATAATTTATAAAGACATTTATTTAAAGCTTTACAATTAATATTTTTGGCATGACTTATAACTGACTTATAATATAATACTACCCATAGTAACTGGACTTGCCAAAATAAATCCAGAAAATGTTAAACATATTTATTTCTCTCAGTGCATTTCGAGAATCCAAAGGCAAGAAGGCGAAAACGAGCAGACGAAAAAATCCATCAAATGTCTATACATCATTTTAACAATCAATCAACTTGAGCACAGTTAATCCACACGAATCGTGTTACATGCGGCCAAGGGGCGTGGATGGGTGATTTGAGAGGGGGTTCGAGGCAGAGGGGTCAGCTCTACTCGAGCTGACTTGAGCCAAACTGGAAATCTTGTATATTAATCAGTCTATTAGACACGATTTGTTCCACTGTCCTCCACATGGCGTGGCGATTATTCAATCAGCTCTCCATCGACCCTCACAGTGGGTCGTCCATTTGACCCAAACGACCAGAAGGAGTCGAACCCCTTACCACCAGATTTTTCGGTAGCCCTTTGTTTGCTGCGTGGGTGAAAGCCGTGTACCTCATGTCTGGTCTTTTTTATTGCCCTGGGCTCTGTGAATTTGAGGCCTTTTTTGTCTTACGACCTTGAAAATTACGAACAGGTGAATTTTTATGCCTACCAGGGTGATTGAAATCGCAAAAGTCATTACATAACTTGTTTTTGAGTTTGATTGAATGAGATAGCAAATAAAAAGTAAAAGTATTTACTCATTAATTTTTTTTTAGGTCATCCAAAATACTATATTATTTATTAAAAACAAGAACGAATTGTATTATTTTTTCAACTGTCTTTTATTTATTTATTCATTATTGTTTTCTGTTCATTTTTTATTTTATCAGGTCAGGTTTACTCATTCATTTTTATTAGGTCATCATTTTGTGTCTCAAAGTACTAGATTATTTTTTAAAAAACAATTACGTAATATTATAATTTTTCGATAGACTCTTATTTATTTATTCATTAATTTTTTCTGTTCACTTTTTACTAGGACATCATTTATTTATCGCTCTTAAGTACTATAATACTGATTTGAAATTAGAGACTTAAGTATTTTTAATATTTTTGCAATGGACTTATAAAAATGGGTGTGAATATAAAACACATGGGTTTATGGGTAAGAAATCTATCAAACATATGAGTGTTTGAGCTTAATATCCATCCTTTATGAAATCGTCAAATAACCATATGACAGTCAACAGAAGTCAACCCCTTGGCTGTTTGTGGCATTAAATAAACTCCCATTTGACCATAAACAATCGACACTAAACATAATCCAAGACTCATTATATTTCAATACGATTCTCATCATGGTAAAATAATAAGTCTGGGTAGTTTCCCTTTTAAACGTCCGAATGTGGACAGCAGTGGCTGCCCATCTAACCGTACTGATCCATTTATGACAGCTTCTCCAATGAAAATTTTCGCTCATATCGTAAAGTTTGTGTGTGTGCTGCTTTTTTATGAACCCGCTGCAAAATGGCCAGCGATAGAAAAGGCATCAAATTTGATGGCGTCTATGGGAAAGTTGATGAGACTTTGCCTCTAGTGGGAGTGGAGATGGAATATTCGCCAAAATGTTTGAGACCGGCCAAAAGGGCTTTAAAGGCGAAGGGTTAGCGCTGCTCGGGACATAAAAATGAAAGACAAGCTCAATTGAGCAGCATTTGCATATTGAAGTGACTTGAACAGAGTTGACGCAAGGCGACTTGAATCGCTCTGCACAAAAGATACATTAAAGATGGGGTCGGGAAAAAAGATAGTGGCTTAACATATCCCTGAACCCTTAACCTCAACTATGCACTGGAAAGAATTTGTAGTTATTCGTTAAAAATGTTAATAAATTCAACAAAAAATTAAAAAAGAGGACGTTTTATTTTTGTTAATTTGTATTCAATACAAACAATTAAAAAAATATCAATTTACTACACATAATATTATTTTAATGTGTTGTTTAAAAAAATTTGACCAAATGTAAATCTTAAGAAGAAGTACAGAAAGGAGGATAAAAGGATAGTTTTTCCGAAAAAATGGATCTTAAAAAAGTTTTTTTATAGATCTTTTCTTTTAACACATAAAGTTAAAGACCTGGAAAAAGTATACTCTTTTGTGTTAAAATACATTTTGTATGTCATACATATTCTTCGTTGAGGAAGATTTAAAAGAACATTTTTCATAACCTCTTTTGATTGAAAAAAAATGTTTAACTCTCTAAAATAACTTATAGATCTTTTCTTTTAACACATAAAGTTAAGGACCTGAAAAAGTATACTCTTTTGTGTTAAAATACATTTTGTATGTCATACATATTCTTCGTTTAGGAAGATTTAAAAGAACATTTTTCATAACCTCTTTTGATTGAAAAAAAATGTTTAACTCTCTAAAATAACTTAAAGACCAGGAAAAAATATACTCTTTTATGTTAAAATACATTTTGTATGTCATACATATTATTCATTGAGGAATATTTAAAAATACATAACCTCTTTTCATTTAAAAAAAAAATATGTTTAGCCCTCTAAAATAGTAATAAAACTTTTTTTAACATTTCGTTAGAAAATAGAACTTATACATTCTCCTAGTACGAACGAATAAGGGGATAGTCATTTAAATTAATATATTTTCTAATATTTTTTTCAGTGTCTCAGTCGCAATATTCCAACTGTGGGGAAATGCAGAACCCTCAAGGATAACGCTCCATGTATGACTTATGGTGCTTTCTGTAGCCACCCACAGCCCTTCGAGTGCAGCCAGGACAATTCAATTTCATCATTACCAGCCCCCCTCCGCCTGCCACCCATTTTGCCACCCCCTCTACTACCAAAACCCCCCTACCCAAACCCCAACCCCACCCATGCAGCACGTCAGCTGTTTGATGGCGCCGCGTTGCGCACTCGCAAAGATTTATTTTTATCGCCTACCATTCCAATTCAATCCAATTCATTTCGCTTGGCTTTCCATCTCTCCCAGGATTCTTTTTTTTAAGATTTTGATTTTTGGCCACAAGTACGGGGGAGGGGGGGTAACAATTGTGGAAACATTTGGTTGCCATTCCTCCAGCCGCGCCACTTTCATCAGGACAAAGTGAAGATGCCTCGGCGGCTTTGGCTCTTGGCTTTATGGCCAATTGGGTTAAGCCATAGATATAGATGAGGACATAAGCGGGAGGTTGAAATAAGAATCATATATATGCCTAGCCGCACATCAGGCAGCCAAAATATATTGATATACGACCCCAGCCAAGTAACCAAAAGGTATAAAAAACTTAAAAGTGCCCAGAGACAAAAGCTGCCAAAAACACAAGGTTTCCATTTAAGACTTAAATTTGATAAAATTATTTCTATGTTCAATCGAATAATAATAAATAATAAAAGAAAAAATAATAAATAAGTGCATAGCCAGTTATATTATTTCGGTATCATTTTACAATTTGGCTAAGTTATTTGTATTTATAATTATGGTGATTAATTTGAATGTATATTAAGTTAAGAAAGGCAAAGAGTTACTTAGTTCCTCATTAACCTTTTTCACTTTACGACATCCAGTTTTAAAAGTGATTAATAATGAAAGTAAAATCTGATGCAAAATATTCCATAAAGTTATTCACACATTTGTTAATAATATTCTAATTGAAAAAAAAATCGCGGTGAGTGCAAAAAATTCCATTCGACGAGGATGGGATTCGAACCCACGCGTGCAGAGCACATTGGATTAGCAGTCCAACGCCTTAACCTCTCGGCCACCTCGTCACTTTCTTTTCGACGAAATTCTAGACCTTTTTGTACGCTTACCCCGTTTAAGCACTTTCTTTACTGTGCTCTACCAACTATCTATCTATCTGTATCTGAAGAAGTGAGTGAATGCGCGAATAAGAGTTGATTATGAGCGGAAATTTTCTTATCTAATTTTAGAACTGGGACAGAGTCGCAGCCTTCGCTCGGATGATAACTGGTTTCAGCTCGAATCTGGAGTGAATGTCTTACTCCAGCTGCGTTTGCTCAGGCCTTATATAGTTTATGGTTAGATAATGAATAAATTAGGTGCCAACAATGGTCGGTGAAGACTCAAAACGAAAGGCCTTATAGAACCTTAAAAAATTAAAGTAATTATGACAAGTGATCTGCTTAATTATTTAATATTTTACGGCTTGTTAGCAGATTTTTAAAAATTGTGTATGAATACCAAAAGTTATTTATCAAAATGTTAAAAATGCTTAGTTTCTATAATACTTATTTACCCATAAAACCTATTAATTTATGTTTGTAGTTTACAATTTAAGATTTAAGCCAAGAACTAATATATAAAATCAAGGATAAACTGGAAATGAAAATATTTTTATTATTATTACCCTTCATTAGCGAAAACCAACTCATTATTGGACAACTTATAAGTGCAAATGGCCTAAAACCAAACCTCTTCCTTAAAAAGGTTCCTTGAACCGCTGCCAAAAGGCAACCACAATTCCGACTCATCAGAGGAATCAATTTAAATTAATTTTTACGAGCGGTAAACTGGAAAGTTCCCACTTCCCCAGTAACTCCCTCTGCAGAACCGAAACTTTGTAAAATCGTATTAAGTCATAAAAGATATTGCGTGAAGAGCGGGACCAGAAAGGACCAAAGGGAAGGATAAAAGAAATTGACTTTGACGCATTTACGACGGAGGGAGGCGCGTGTATAGTTTTACGATCATTGCCTGGGGGTCTTTTTCGCCCCACCCCCACCGACTATCGGGTTAACCGAGCATAAAATCTTCGAAAGGCGTCGGCGGCAGCGACTTAAATGGTTTTACGACCCCAAAAACAAGGGGGTACGGGTTCGGGCATGACCATAAAAGTCAGCATAAGCGCCAAAAAGAGTTTTGATGGATGTCGTGTGAAGGCGTTGTCAGGTTTATGGATACGTATCTGGATCTGCAAGTACGGGGGCACTGCCAGTTGCTAATTGAGCATAAATCAGTGATGCTAAAAATGTTCGTTACTGGGAATTTATTGCCTTCAGATACTTTGCGCACTCTGAAATTCTTTCGCGCTCCATCCTCTTTCGGATTTGCAAAACTTTCCTAATACAAATTGCATCGACACTGAGGCGGAAATTGCACAGAAAAGAGAAAAACAGGGGGGAATGATAGAGTCAAGTATTACCATTACATAGAATTTAAAAATTTTTCGGTATAATTATTTGGAAAATGTTGAAGATTTTTAAGGGTTAGTATTAAAAAACTTTACGGGGGGCATGAAAAAACTCTACATCCTAAAACTACTATCTTTCGGACTTGGGGATCCCGAGGCCCATTCAATAACAAAGTAACTTTTGTGATCAGATGGATAGATTACCATTTCCCGAAACATAGATTACCCCAAAAACCCATCGCCACGGTATTAAAACTAGCCAAAGGCCGACGACAAAGTGGTCAACATGCCACAAACTTTTTTGTTAGTTATCCCTTTGCCAATCGCGGGTGGCAAAGTTCCATGCTCTGCAGAATTCTTTTCCAACATTTTTAAACAATTTAGCGCAAGAATTAAAAATCGCCAACGCCGCGCAACGTGGAAAACTTTTCATCGCAACGCAGCAGAGTGAAAACTTTTGTACGCGAAGTTTGTCGGGTTATAAATTATACTCTCGAGGGGAAAATCCTAGGGAAATGGGGGCCGCACAGCACCTTTGGCATACTGCTGGGGACGGTTTTTTTAAGCCGATTTTCATCTTTCGTTTTCGGGTTTTTCCTTTTGCCATTGGCAGCACCGTAGACTTTTGGCGCCAACGGGTTTGACTTGTACAAATTGCTGTGTCGACCGGCAAAAATACACACACACTCTCCGACGCACCCGCACGCACAGGAAAAAGGGGAAAATCAGGGTTCTTGTCGTCGTCCTGGCAATGTCTCCTTTTTTGGAATACTCTTCTTGAATAGGGTATAAAAGTCATTAGGAGTTATAAAATCAAAGGCCTTAGAAATGTGACTTATTATATTAATCAATAGCCTCATTTATGCATTTTGAAATGTATTAAGAGCTGGAATATACAAAATATATAAATTTTCTAGTTCTAATGGATTTAAAAATCTTATAATTAACATTTAGACCTTTTAAGTTACATATTTTGGTCAACATCAAGTAATTTTTAAAAAGTTCAGATTTGTATAAAGCTTCCTTTGAAATAAGGATTTATTTGTTATATTTTTGTCTTACTTATTTTTGGGAAATTTAAAAATAAAGTCATGATACATAAATTCATTTTTTTAAAAGTACAGTTTTAAGTTATAATATTATTCATTTTAATTATTCATCGTTTTTTTTACTGAAAAACGAATCCTATTAAGAATGGTATCGTTCTACATTTTATCTTAAACAGTATTTTTCGTCATATTAAAAAACCAAGAAATTACTACATACATCATGTTAATCATTATTTAATTTCTTAAATGGCATGTGATGAATACAATTTATACTTAAAATCTCTTAGTTGCACATAAATTTAATCATAAAGTTTCTTACTCAGCAAGTGAAATTCATTATTTTTAATTTCTCACAATGTTAAAAGAGTATTCAAAAGTCGTTGGGATACGAGACAGTCGGTGATCCCTTGTCCGTTTTATACCTTTTGGCCTGGCCTTTGGCACTAATGGATTATCTAAGCCTTTTAGTGGCTATTGGTTGGCTTGGCAATTGTTCCAGGGCTTTAGGTCGTTGGAGCCAGACTTCTAAGGGGGATGGGTAAAGGGCCGCGAAAATGGTGAAGGAAATATCCATCGACAGCTGTGTTGGCAAAATCTTGGCATAGGGCAATCGCATTTGAATAGTTGGAATAGCCCATCTTCATTCCCCCACCTCTTCCACCAAGTCTCTTTGGGTCATCATTTCATATGTAAATGCTTTACATTTTAATCGCTTCATTATACCGGGAAAGGTTCCACGATATGTCCATAAATTATGTTTATGGAATGAATAGTTTCAATTTATGGATCAACTAATCAATATTAATGTCTTCCTGAATGCCTTAAATCTGCGGGTCCCAGCTAAGCTGATTATCGTGTACAAGGGTTCTGACTACAGAGTATGACCTAATCAAAGTTTTTAGAAAAACAGATAGGCTTAAGTATTTATTTCGAGAAGCGAACTCAAAGGGAATTAAAAAAGGTATCTATAGTCTATTGTAGAACCATTTATAAAATTTATTTTAGATATTCCTTTATGAGAAGACATGTTTAAGTTTTTAGGTATATTTAGTATGCGAAAGTAAATTCGAAATTCAGATAGAATATAAACTTAAATACTAAGCCCTATCTATAGTAAGCAATAAAAAAGACTTAATCTCTGAAAGAAATTCCTTTCGCTTGTCTCATTCAAAGTTTCTTTCCAGATACGGGGGGAATTCAAGAATGCCCGCCCGTGGATATCGCAAAGTTGTTGCAGTGCATTCAACTTCATTCATGACATGATTTATGCACTTCCAATCCAATCAAGAAGTGCCCCAGACTCGTACTTTTGCATGCACTTATAAGTATAGTACTGGACTTACCTCAGCCAGCGAGAGAGATCATTCATTTCAGGGCAACGCCAGACGGTTGCGATATCAGTGGAGCGCCAGACACAAACCGGCACATATACGTATATGTATAGGCGATATGACCAGAACTTGCATCTATAATTGGAACAAAGGAGCTCGGCTGAGTTAAGCCGAGCTGAGACGAGAACTCGAGCTGATCAGAACCAAGAAACAATTCATATTTCCGCATGCCCCTGCGCTAAGTTTCAATTGCGGTTGCAATTGCAATGCAATTTCATTCCCTGGCAACAAGCAAATGGGCAGAAAACCTACACAAACACTGCCATAATCGTGTCCACAAATATAGAAGCGCAATCAGCAAGGCCGAGTTGCTCAAGCAATTTCCATGCCGCCCACTTCCCCACTCAAACTTTTCGCCCACATATCACAAACTTTCGTGCTCCACCTTCTTTTTCCACCCCCCTACATATAGTATATACGTATAGCTTTCTCTATCTGTGTGCAAGTGATGATAATGCAAATGAACGAAACAAGGAATTTTCCAATGGCAGCCAATTCAATGGAGGCTGGTTCAATAAAGCCATCAAAAGTGCAAACAACTGTTTGTACAGTGGATGCTAGGAAGAAAGTTCTTTAAAGGGTTTTCGAATAATTTGAGAACTATATACTCATACTCATATTTTAAAACAAACATAAACCATTCTTAGGATGTTATAAAAATACTACATATTCACAGAGGGAAATATCCAAAAACATTGTTCTTGAGTTGAGAACGTTGTTCTTGAATTAAGAACATTGTTCTTGAATTGAGAAAATTCGTTCTTAAAAACCGTGTAAGTACATTTTGGTATCAATATAAGAACGAAATGGTGAGAAGAGAAAAGTTAAATTGAGTTTATTTAACAAATTTTTGATAAGTCTACACTAAGGACTGAACTAATAGTTTATTTGTACATACAATGTGCTTAAATACCGCCAATTCAACTTGATTCGAGCAAAATAAAAAAATTTTCAACTTAAAATTGTCGTTCTATTTTTAAGAACATTTTCAACTCAGATGAGAACCTCAGAATTTTCTCTGTGTTTAGATTATACATTCTTAAACCAACTTTTTATTTTCTGAAACTAACCAGAACATAAGTTTAACTCCATTTTAATAATCATTTTAAAGAACACCAAGTAGTCAAAAAGAACTTGAAAGTATTAACTGTGTTATCACCCAACTTAGGCAGTTTCCACTGTCTGGCCAATAAGTTGATAACAGTGATAAGGAAGCCAAGCAAATCTTATCTATATGTGCATATGTATACATGCCATGCCTTGGGAATATAAGCCTGGCACGACCACCCTCTAAACTTCTGGGTCATGTCACAGCTTCTGATGACGTCGATTGTCTGCCCCCTTATTACTTTCATGACTTGAATTCTACGAGGGGAAGCACAGGGAAATATTACCAAAATGCTTTAACCTAATTGGGTAAGTTCATCGAGCTGAAGACCTCATTCTGTTAAAGATATTAACAGATATACATTAATTTTATTATTATTACAACCTTACATTTTAATATATCTCAACCTAACTTAACTCTTAAAAGGTACTTCTTTGACTAAATTATAATATTTCCTAGGGAACATCAAAAATTCCCCATATCTATATTACTTCTACTGAACCTTCCTTATTTGACATGCCTTCTCCCTTTGTTATACCAATTACACAATACCAATCAGCACAAGCAAATGGAATGTACTGTGTGACATTTACCCCTCATTTTAGGGAAAAATGCTTTTGGGGGAAGACACAGACCACAGAACAAAGTGTTTAATTAACAGGTTTTATAATGACCTAAATGGGTCAGCAGTTCGCACACTGTTGAGCATAATTTTCTTAATGGATGCATGGAATGGACAATGATGATAATGCTAAGGATATGTTGGTAATGTTGTGGTTTCGGTTTCGAGGGGTCCAGCAACTTGTTGATATGGCAGCGCCCCTATGGGTATCGTTGTGAGTTATATAATACGGTTGTATTGTCTGGGATTATAAGTAATGAAGGGTCAGCCTTGAAGAATAAATATACATAGTAGATAAATTGTTGTACTTATTAAATACTTTTTGACATGAGCCACCCTAATACCTTCACCCATATTTGTCAGTAAGTACAGATGTGTACTGTAATTAAAGACCACAACCATGCGAAACTGAAAGAACGCCAAAGGAAGTGTCAGATGAGCTCAGGCTTAACTGGTGACCCCGATTACAATGGGCCTACAAATAAAAAGCGTTTGTGCGTGGGTATGTAAGTACCTTTTTTATTATGTACACGTGTAATATATGCGTACAATATGGTAATGGACCATTACCGTTTGTCACCCACTTACGCCCCCACCCCAACGCCCATGGGTATTTGGATATGTACCACCAAGGACGCGGATCCTAACAACCACCGAACAAAAAGCCCGACGGTAAATAAATCTAGGGAGCATCTGAAAAGCCCGACGGAGGACGAAGGTTTCTGTGGGTAAGAGAAAGAGAGAGAGAGGGGGTTTCAGTTTCCGGGATTCCAAAGGGGGGTTCCAGAAGAATGCGTTCGGAACTAGGTTCCCATCCAACCAGGAGGCTCGTCCTGAGATCCCCAGCCAGTCGGCAATTAAGCGACCAACTAACCCAACTGGCTGACGACCTATTGGAACCGAGCACATCCTGCGCAGAATCCGAAAGTGCTGTTATCCAACGGCCACACCCACTGCTTTTCCTTTTCGGTGGGCGGGGAGAAATTTCACATTAACCAGACGCGTTAACGTTGCATCGGGGAATCGAATTCCTTTTCCTCTCCCAAGGAAAATAAGTGTGTCAGAGGAAAAGCGTTTTTACTTTACCTGCCGAAGACGAGTGCTATCTCTTTCCATTTCAGAGCGAGTAAGCGGGATGGCAAGTGTTTGAACTGGGGGTTGAGTCAGCAAACCCAAAAGAAAAGTCAAGAAAAGCCGAAGTTTGAAAAGTTTGTCGTTTAACGTAAGACGAAGGACGAAAGGACTTGGGGTGAGAGAAAGTTTGTTCACGAAGAGAAGAGAGATGTTTTATTGGTATGTGTGAGAGACTCAGAGAGAGTTTGTGGATAGTAAGTCCTGCTAAGTGTGAATCCAACAAGTGGTCAAGGATAAAGAGACCTTGGGTTGAGTGCATGGGGTGGACAAGCCAGTGGATTGTATCGAGGATCAGCAAAAAACTTGGAGGTATATAAATTAAGGTCACAGAATTAACATCGAAAGAAGGTTGGTATAGATTTTACTATTAGGAATACAGGTCACTAAAGTTCGTCAAAAAATATATAAATAAATAAATAACTGTATTTATGGTTCGTTTAAAGCGAAAACTTTAAGATTTCTTAAAATAAATTTTGTTTTGATTGAATAACATTAAATTTAATAAACTGCAAAAATGCACTCGCGTTAGAGGTAATTAAATTAAGGACCACAGGATACTTACACCAGTTTACAAAAGAAAATTGATGAAATACGCCTTTCAGGAAACCTTTGTTTTCCGGTAAGATACATCTCCCTGATTAAGAAAAGGGCACTTAAAATTTTTTCTATGGTACCAATTTTTTTTAAAGTGTAAAAAACGTTTTTCGCACTTTTTTATTTTCTAACTCGAGTTGTGATAAACCGAATTCGGTCATTAAGGACTCATTTTACAGGTAATAGAATGCCCTTTAACACATTAACAAGAATTTGGTGCAAGTTGTTATGCATAACGTCAGTTTCTTTGCTATTAGGAAACAAAGGTTTCCTGAAAGGCGTATTTCATCAATTTTTTTTTGTAAACTGGTGTTATCAAATGAAGGTTGGTATATGTATGTATATACTGGTGTTGAGAACACAGTTCACTAAAATTCTTCAAAACATCAAAATAAATAAAAAGCTATATTTATTGTTAGTTTTAAATGAAAACCAGAAGATTTCTTAAAATATATTTTATTTCGGTTGAAAAACATTCGATTTATTAAACTCAAAAAGAATTTCACTTTTACGTAAATATAAAAAATATTCTTTTTTGCGACATACCCACTAAAAATAAAAAACCCAGCACCTGGCACAATATTTAAATTCTAAACTAAGACTAATCAAACTGTGGTATTGTTTATAATGATTATTTAGTTTTCCCTATACCATTTAGAAGATGTTTACTAAATTTGAAAAGCTTGGTCTGTGTATGTTTTATCTTTCATAGTTGGCCATTATTTACTGAGCCATAGAGTAAAGCCAAAAGTTATAACAATTTAGCCCAACAAACTGAGAGGCAAAAATTGTTCTCTTTTTTTAAACGCCCCCTCTGAACTCTTTTTTTTAGGCAGGTGAGTCTGCTCTTTCGTTATACTCTTAGTTTTACAAAACTCAAAAAAAAGAACGCCCCACCAAAAGCTCAAACTTTAAAATGATTTTCTTCTTTTAGACACGCGGTCGTATGTTCTTTTTGCCTAAAGTTTTTTCTGTTCTCTTTTTTATTATAATCTTTATTATAGTTTTTGTTTTTGTTTTTTGTTTGTTTCTTCTTTTATATTTATTGTAAGAATTTGTTAACGACGCAATAGCCACCACGTTTTTCGATGATTGTGTGTGTGGGTGAGAACGTGTGTGTGTGTGTTTTGGGGCGGGGGGCATTCTACCCATGTATTGGTGGCATTTTATAGCCCACATTAGGTAAGGTTAGGTTTTTAATTCTGTTTTCGTTTTTATAATTCTGCCACAAAAATTTGTTCTGGTTCCGCTTTCGTCTGTGAACTTTGCAGATTTTCTGTTTTCGCTCCATTGGATCTTTATTCTCTGGCAATTCTTCAACATCCCTCGTATGACTCTTCCCGCTTTCCAAGCCCGCCCATCTTTGCCCCCCAATTCTTCACTCTGTTTTGTTTACATAAACCCCGCGAGTTTTTTCTCTTTTTTTTTATTTTGCTGGCATTTGTTTCCGCTTTTCTATGGCTCTGCTTTCCCGCCTCTTTCTAACTGGTTTTGCCCCAGCCGACGCTTTCAAATATTTTCGCGCACCATGTGGTTTTCCTCAATTCTTCTCGTTGTTACACTGTTAAACTTTTTTTAAGAAAATGGCTGAAAATTACAATGGTTTCAATAAGTTTTTGAACTACAAAATTTGCATAGTAAAAGTTTAGAGTTTCTTATCTCAAATTCCTCCATAAAATTAAATTTAAACATATTCTGACTCCTATATTGGTCATATTATGTAATAATAGACCATAAGGCAAATGGAAAAACCCTTTTAAAGATGAAAAAAAAATGTATAACCAAAATTGATTCTGAATTAAATTAATTATTAATTAATTTTTTGAACAATTTTTGTTTGCACCATATGACACTATTAAAGGATTATTTTTTGAAATGATTTTACAATTTTTAATTATGTTTAATCTGATTGAGAATACAATATTCATAAAAAAATGTATATTTCTTGACTCAAAGAGGTAAAGATTCCAATTTTGGAAACTTAAAAAAGTGATCTGGTATTACATCATATTCGCTCAGTGTATCTGCTCTTTTTTCGGTCATCTCTGGTATATTTATGCTCCCCACTCTGTATATGTTTCGTTGGCGTTTGTGCTTTTTGCCTATTTATTTCGCTCTACGCCTTGTCTATGTGATTCGCTACGTTCCGTTTCGTTCCGTTCTTCTGAACTTGAGAGACCACGTGGTGTGGATCGCATTGTATCTCTCAGATATTGTATCTCGTATCTGGTATCTGGCTTCAGGAAGTGCTCCATCGCATTTACATGTGCGCCGCTCTCTCGCGCGCTCACCAGCATATTTGCATATTTACATACGGCACCGCCCCGACCCGCCCCCTTTCTTTGCGCCACCGATTCCGCCCCCTTGGCATTAACACATTCTCAGAGTAAAAAAAATTTACAATTTATGATGATCAATATGATTTTACATATCAGTTTGGGATAGACACCAGAACTTAGGAGCTACAAGATTATTTTAAAATTTCTTTAATACAAATATATACAAATTTTGTTTTATAATATAAATAAACCATCATTTCCTTACGAAAGTCAGACGCTTTTTGTTTTTAGATCTTTATAAATAGTATTTCCCTATCAAATAGTATGACAAACTGAAATATCGCTTAGATATCGAACTGATTTTTTTCCCGTGCACTTGATTCAGTTCCGTCAATCTAAGTCGCACTTCTATCAGGAATTCTCTAAACAGATCGCTAAAAAGATCTGAGAAGAGGGGCTGTGAGCAGGTATGGGTGTGTATCTGTGTTGCGTCAGTTCTCCCTCCTCGAAAGTCGTGCGCTTTTGCGGCTGCATCAATTACGTCGTTAAATTAATCAGTTTGCCTTAATCTCAATAAATTAGAGATAACGCTTAAGCGATATTTTTGCATTTTAAATGCCACACGCTACCGGGGGGAAGTCGAACCGGTACAGTTATTGGAAATGGGTCCAGTACTACGACACCCAGAGAGCCTGAGCCTTCACATGGCTGTCCAAAGTGTTTCTTGAAATTAGGGGCGCCACTGAAGGGGGTTTTTATTTCTATCCCCAAAACTGTATACTCCAAAAATAATATTATTATGTTATATTATATTAAATATTTTCTTAAATCTTCCAAAAGTTTGATATATTTCTTCTAACAATCCAATAATTCCAATTAAACTTAATAGTGATTGCTTATTATTTCTATATTATTTCAATAACCTTAATTAAATCAACTGGTATATTCTTCAAGTAATTTTCAAAAATATAGTTTTAGGACGATATTTAAAATGTTACGAAAGCAAGGGAGGTTATTTCACCCCTATTGTATTCACATCCTGGCTACGCCTCTGCTGGAGAATTCCATGTGGCCACATTAGGGGGCTCGCTTTTGACAAACACATGCTCATATAAGCATAATTCCGCCTGCCAGTGTGTTGGTGGAGAGTCTCTTTTTTAAAGTCTTGATAGCGCCCATCAACATCAACATGCGACTTCGACAGCAACACCAACGTCACAAAATCTTGTTTCAACCGAAGGCAGTAGCACACAAATACCGTTTCGGCCACAGTTGATCAAGCGATTATTGGGAAGTTTCCAGTATTAAGTCACCATTTCGCAATGCTTTAATAGAGGGTGATACGATATGGTGATAAAGAAAGGGGTTGGCCAAAAAAGTAAGAACATGACGTGACACAGTTTTAATCTATTTCAAGTAATTACACTATATTTCAAGGAAAAACAAATTTTCTTTTGATCTTATAAAAACGATTTTAAACTCTTGTCATTATTATATCATAGCTTCTATTTTTATCTTGTAGAAGTGTTGAATTATTAATAGTGCTTTCAGAAATCATTCAACTGATTCATTTTTTATAGGGTCTATAATAAAGTTATTACACTAAGAACCCAATTAAGGGAGCCACTGATGTGAATATTCATAATATTCATTACAAAATATCAGATGGTTATATTTAGAACCTTGTTTGATTTTCTAGTTCGAGTTCTCTACAGCCGAATGGTTTCGGCTAGGAATCCCCATTTCTACCATCGATGCAAACAAGTTAGGAAAACAATCGTGTTTCGTACTCCCTCGCACCATATCACTTTTGCAGGGCTCTCTACAAATTCTTAAGTTAACAAATTGTTAGTAACAGTATTCAAATTTCCAAACGAAACACACACACATTACCAAAGTCTGGCTGGTAAACAAACATCGGGCGAGTCAACTGGAGCCCAAGTTTGAGACCAGCCACCGCTATAATATACCACCCCCGCTATAACCCCTTCGATCTATACCGCATACCAACACAGTCGAGACATTAAAACAGAAATTATAATTTTTTGAAGGCCAAGCGTGAGTAGAGCCACTCGGATCGGATTGACTCGATTTGGATCGCTTGATTTTACTTCGGATCGGCTTAGCTTCCATCGCCTAGTGCTAATGCCTGAGAAGAGGGTGGCATTTATGAATTTGTCACACGATTTAATAAGTACTCTTCAGATAAATTTCATTGTTTTTAGAAAAAAAAAGGATATAATTTAATAATAATATAGGTAAAGTTTTACATTTATTAATCATTAATTTGAGCTGTACATCTGGGCGAATACGGTATTTTAACAGCCTCTAACACAGGAGTAATGGTTAGGATACGCTTTACTTCTTTTTGAGTTTGCTAACTATTTCATAAAATCTAATTAAAATAATTCGTTTAAATATTCCCCGATTTTACTTTATTAAAGTAAGTGCTTTATTCCAAATAAGTAGATAATCATATTAAAATTCTTGAAATTGAAATGAACCATCTTTAATAAAGGATCTATAAAAAGTGTACTTAATGAGTGGTTTTTAAAAATGCACCACATTTTCTTGTTTTAAAAACGTTTGGGTTATTTTGAGATCAGAGAAACTCAAGTATCCGAATATCAGAGAGGGCTTTGTTTTTTGAAAGTTAAATAGAACACCTTTAGTAAATGATCTATTAAATCGTACCTAAACAGTGGTTCTCAAAAATGGACCACAATTTCTTGTTTTAAAAAGTTTTAAAGGCTTTTGGACGTTTTGAGATTGTTAAAACTCAAGTATCCGAATATCAGAGAGGGAGTTTTTGTAGGAACCTCCTTCATTTCTGTCACTCTGGCGCCCAAAAGCTTCGGTCAAGATTTGGCGCGCAGTTTGAAACCTGAGTTAGTGCCTTGCGTGTCCAGTTTGTCGAATTTGGATGTGATTACGAGACGGCGACGACAGTTTACCATTTACCATTCGCCACGCGCCAACGCAAATGAAACGCTTTTATTCCAGTCTTTTTTTTGAAACTCGCAATTATGGTCAAGTATTGGCTGGCGATAGTTGAAACGTTTGTGTAATTTAGATGGAATTTTTGAGGAGTGGGCGGCCTATTGAGACACTGATCGAGTGGTTCTAATAGGCTTTTATCTGATCACTTGAATGAATAAATTTGTGGCGAGCATTACAATTAATTGTCAAGACCAGTTAACACATCATTTACACGTCTTTTATATTGGGGGTGATTTATAAACCAGTCCCAGATGGAACTTACCTATACCAACGAGTCACTTATCAAACTTAAGCCATCTTCATAACATTGTCAAATATAACTATTCCCTGTCTTATCTTCTTGTTATTCTCGGATTCCAAAAACCCTCTGTATACAAAACGAATTTTTATTGTTTCTCGAGACTTTGTAGACAATTAGACTTTGAGGCTAGTTCTAAAAGCGTCGACGGATAAAAGTAGTCGAATTTATAACAATTTTTCGTTTAAATTTTTATGTGTAAGGGCTCTTGGTTTTTTCTAAAAATAAATATTACAAACTGATCTTAAACTACTCCTCTATTAGTTTGTAATATTATATTATTTGTAATTTTTTCTTACCTCACAAAATTGGAAGAAGTAAAATTTATTTAATTGTATAGATCTTAAAGGTGAAATATTTTAGAAACATGATGACCCAATTAAAGGAATGTTTTTTTAGGACCCTATACTCGCAGAGCTGCAGCTTAAATGCCCACAATTTCTTCCAATGGGACATCGTCTTCTAATCCGCCTTCGAAACGATGCGATCGGACTTAAAGTTTGGACGATCCATAAACTGCTGGGGTCCGGCCTCTAGGCGTCTAGACTTCATTAGCCGTGTAATGTTGCGGAATTTATGTGGCAGGCACATTAAAAAAACACCGATACACACTCGCATGGACGTGAACGTATGTACATATATACAGATATCGGGTCTAGGCGAAAACAGAAAATATAAAACTGGTACCGGGAGGGGTTTATTTTTGGGGTTGGGGCGCGGGGACTTTGGTAATAAAATACATGCTCCCAAAAAGCTCGCATACCATCAGAGATGCGGGGTATTTTTTGAATCCATATTCCATATGCACAATTGTGCATTGCTGGCATTATCAGTAGAATGCAATTTCGGGAAATTTTCCATCACATCACGAGACAATGAACGCAAGAAAGGGAGGGACTGACATACAGAGAAAGAGAGAGAGAGAAAGAGCGGGCAATCGCGAGATAACAGCTGCCTTATCAGCAATACCGCCCGCCCGAACACCCCACCCAAAACACCCATTCACCACCCACCCGCCCCACTCACCGCCCCCCTTTTCCCCAATCTCTCAGAATTTCGAGTTCAGAGCAGGGCGACCGAAATGAAAAGAAACAATTTAAATTCCAAATGTATAAAATAGGTAAACTATGGCTTTTATTTATTGATATTGAGCGAGAACAGAAGCGGGCAAGACTGTAGAAATAGCACAAGAAAATGTTTTTGTTTGGGAAAAATAATTTTTAAATTTATCATTCCCTTACTGTGTCTAAAATTCTGGGGAATGTATGATGCATTTGATGTTTCACTGCAGTTTGGAAAAAATGTTTTGAAATCATTATAATTTCTTGCTAAATAAGTATTAAAAGTGTGGTGAGTTTTCCCAAAAATGCCCTTTGAACTTTAAATAGTTCAATATTTTCATTTTCTTTTATATATAAATGTGTACTTCTATTATTTATTAATTTAATATATTTGAACTTTAATTATAGCCATATTTTAATTTTCTATTTTATATTAATTTCTACTTCTATTATTTATTCAAATAAAATCTTTGAACTTTAAATAGTTCAATATTTTTATTATTTCTATATATTAATGCCTTTTTCTATTATTTATTAAAATAATATCTCAAGCTATTCAAAATGTTTATTGAAATATATTTTTTGCTTTGCTGAAAAAAAAAGGTCCAGGAATTTTTCATTTAATGCCAAAAACACCCACTTATGGGGTTAGGGTTCCCCCAAAAAATATATGAAAAATGTATATTTTCTAAAAAACAAATTGACCCATCAGATACAAATTTTAGGTCATAAAACATACAAGAAAAAAAATAAAATTATCGGCTCTGTTCTAATTTTTACTTACGAAGGAATCACAAGGATTCGAATTTTTCTCTGTTGTTACTATGTTAACTTCCGAAAAACTCTCACAAAAACTTTCCTCCAAGCATTTGGATTTTAATCCGCCAGCAAGATACATACCTATGTAATTGTTTAAAAATACTTGGTGATTTCTTTATATTGAAATGATATTTTTATCAAATTCGTTGATGTTTAATCTTCATAATTACATCATCAGAATTTAAATTTATTGGACACTATATTTATTATTAACTAGTTTGTGGTAGCCCGGTAGATTTCAACCTTTCCAAATCTTTAAAATCCGCAGGTGTTCTTTTTTGACACCAAAAAGAATTCCCTAAGAAAATTACCCAACACAAGGGAAGTTTTATTATGTTTAAGGTAAATCTAAACGGAAACGGGCATGTATGTTTTAAAATATATAAAATATTTTGGCAATACTTTGTTGATTGAAAAGACGAACAAAAAAGGTGGAAGTTATATAAGTAACTATTAGATGTACAAATATATATTAAATACAAGAGTATCTTTATTAAATGAAAATAATTTAAAAAAAAATGGATGATGAATTGTAGCATGTCTTAAATATAGTTTGTTGACTTTAGTACCCCACTAATTTTTTGTCCCCAACTGTGTCACAAAGTCTTCTCCACCGAGTGGAATCCAATTGGAACCCAAGAGCAAGCTCTCTCTCTCTCTCTCTTTGGGAGTCGGCAAACACACACACACAGACAGACCGCCTTTTTCTTTTTGCGCCGCCGAAACGAACGCTTTTACGAAGGCGACGGCGACGGCGAATCAGTTGTCAGTTCGCATCCAATCCAACTAGAAAGCAGTTAACGAGCAGTCTGTGTTTTTTCGCTTGCGGTTAAAAGCCACGAGGTCGTTCATCGTTTTCCTTTTCAGCACTAAGCTGTGCCAAAGAGAACCCACAATATCCAAAACCAGTGATCTGCCAAACCCCGAAAAACGTTAGACCCAAAAAACCTTATTTCTAAAACGCAAAAAACCCCGAAAAAAAAAGTGAAAACAAAAATGTTTCGATAACAAAACATGTGAATATGTGCGGAACTCAAAACTAAAACGTAGAAAGAACGCGTTCGTACGATTTTCGTATATTCGCTATATAAAACACAAGAGGAAAGCTGAAAAACGTATTATATAGACTTATAGCGATGCTTGGATGATCTTCGTCGCAGTCACGTTGTACATACATACATACATACGAATACGAATACATATGTGCTCGGCTATATACCATTTACGCACACTACTACTACCACTAGCCGAATAAGCGAATTGGAGTAAGCTCCGAAACGTGTTTATATTAAAATTTTTTACCCATTTGAACTTTAAACAACTTTTCGACTGCGCCGCTCGGTTTTCATTGAATGCTCATACGAATTCCAATTAAGTGTTGTGTGTGCGCACAATTGGCATGAATTGATGACGTGACGTGATCGCGCGGTTTCGCTCTCCACTCTCTTCGGCACACACACACACAGCTAAGCATCACTCTCTTGATTCGCGCCCCTCTCTTCGCGCTCTTTTTGTATTTGTTTATTTTTATTGGTGTTATATATATATTCTAATTTAACGTTTTTACAATCGTCTCCAGCTTAAGCAAAAAAAAAAAACCGCCGCCCAACAACAACAGCATATTTTGTAATCCCTCCCAGTCTATGAGTGTGTGTGTGTGAGCAGCAATCTAAAAAATATATTTAAATAATCACACTACAAAATCAAGAAACCCACACAAGTTTTGCTCAAAACAACAACATACCCACAAACAAAACAAGTGCAAAATAACAAGGAAAATAAGTAAAACAGTGTTAGTTAACAGCAATAACAACCAGAATTGGCGATCAACAAATTCCACCGGCAAAATCAACAAATTCTTAAATCGCAGTCAACAAGGAGCAACGATTTCCCATTGCTAACTTTTGGCGGGTAAATATTAATAACAATCATTAAAAGGTTTATTTGAACGATGAAACATTGTCGTTCTGGTTTTCCTGTATTTTTAATGGGTCCCTAGAAGTCTCAGTTTCTTCCACATTTTATGAGACAAGAAATCACTCAAAAGTTTAGTCGGTTTGAAAATGAAAATCATTGTTATAAATATAATCTTTGAAATACTAAATTAAAACCTAAAAACCAGCCGAGCTATGGAACCAAAATCAAAACTGAATGTACCATCATGTTAGTTCTGTTCTCGAGAATTAAAAATTATACAAAAAAATTTTAACAGACTTATAAGTGAGTTTTGTTAAACTTTAACATTGTCAGTAGTTGAATATGAAATTTATAAAGACTCTATTAAAAATAAACTTAGTTCTACTTATAGACCCATTAAAGAACTTTTTTTTTGCTCACATGTTAAACTAGAAGTAGGTTTTAGTATCTACACTTTTCAAACCTACTTTTAACGGCCCTACGATAAGGT
Source organism: Drosophila suzukii (assembly GCF_043229965.1). Lineage (NCBI taxonomy): Eukaryota > Metazoa > Arthropoda > Insecta > Diptera > Drosophilidae > Drosophila > Drosophila suzukii. Next base: position 70,253,278 of record NC_092082.1, read on the forward strand.
TTGACATGGATTAATGTGGTTATACTAACCTCAGTTAGTTCTTATAGATTTACCTCAGTAATGTTTACGAGGGAATACTAATCTATTCCAAGTTTGAACACTACATACATAGGTGAATATAGAGCGGAATCCTTAGTGTCCCAGTAATTCACAATCGTTTCACTTTCAAGATCAAAACACCAGAACCATAAAGCTCGGTCACGTTCCGCGCTCCAGTGCTTTCAATAGATGATCTTTCGGTTCGTGTGGGCTTTGATTAGTCCGTTTTGGTGTGTTACTTTGCTCGAGAGTGGGCTGTGGAGATCTTAATTAGAGCACTGCTGATAATGGCTCTAAAAATAGAACCCAGCGCCACACTGATAGCAGAAGTTATAGCGTGTGTCGTTTGTGTAGAGCCCGCTGTCGCTCCTCATTTCTTTCTGTGTTTGCTCCCCCGATTTTCGTATTCGACTAACGAAGGCCGATTTTATTGCTATTTTGCCCGAGATTCATATATATATGTACGCACCTCACTCACCAGACCTATATCTATGTTTTTAAAATAATTTTCAACCTTATTTTCGACATCAGTATTGACATTGAAATGTGATTAGGTTTAATTTTCATAAATGGGTTGATTCGGCACTCGGTTGGCCGGTTGTCGAAAACACTTTTTTCACGTTTCCAGTTCCAGATAAGGCTTTTATCTATCCGCTATATTCCAAGGTACAGCAGCTGATGGCCCAAAAAGTATACATATATGTATTAATATTCGTATGTGATTGTGGCTTTTATCATATCTTGAGTGTTTGCTAGCCACATTGGTGGAACGTGCCAGGTGATAACAAGAAAGTGTGCAAAAGTTTGTCCAAAAAGCTGTAATTGGAGCGAAGAAATCGGGAAGTAATTAATAAAGGGGGTGAATTTTAGAGGGGAGGCTGTACTGTCAAAATGATAGTGGATTTGGGAGTAATTATGAGTAGTGAATGGTTCGAAAACTTTTTTTTATTTGGAGATATATTTTAAATGTACTTCAAACAGAATCTAAAGTAGCTACTATCAAAATAATTAAAGTATCTTAACATGCAATAGATCCATATCATTTCTTGGTATAGATTATTCAACATTCCTTTAAGTCTAAACAAATTTAGTTTGATTTTCCCGTTGACCCCAAAACGTTAGTAATGCAAATAGATTGCGTTTGCATTGCGGATGATGAAGTCAGATGATCGCATCGAAGTTTTCCATGCGTCAGTTGTCTCAGCTGTCAGTCGAAGATCGCCGTTTGGGGGCTCTACGTTCTTGGGTGACTTCTCCATCCGTCGATTCGCATCGAATCGAATCGAATCGTTTGCTCTTTAATTATTGTAATGAATTCTATAAACATTGCACGGGGCTTTTGCCTTCATTTGCATTCGCATTCGCTGCATTCTGAACTATTGCACATTGCCTGGTCGGGCCTCTCCTTCTCTATATAGAGAATATATACTTCTCTACTTCTCTATGTGGGCCTAGTAGCGCGTGATTCTCTCGCAGATCCACGTGCCGCCAGATAACTGCACTTCCAATAAGCTTTTATTTGAATAAGCTTCCGCGATAATTGACTTAATAAATTATTAAATATTAACAGCGTAGAAAAACCAGAATGCAATGACTGACACCTCCTTGTGCATTTTTCTAATGGAAAAGTAATAGGAAATCATACAAAGTAGTTGGGAAAGTCTAGTTAAAGTCCCGAAGAATTCTGAATCTTTAAGTGAATATTTAATATTCTTAAAATATTTGGTGTATTATTATTAAAAGCAGGGTCTAGTCCTGCATAGACCATTTCCCAACCATCATAAACTGACTTAAAATGGTATACAAGAAGCAAAAATAAAGTTAAATACAAATAATGTGAGAAAGAGCGCAGATTGAAAGTGTCGCAAAAAAAGATTTGTTGTCCAAGGTTTATGCTTGGCATTGTCAAGGGGTTACACTGGGGGTGGGGTCTTTTGAGGTCTGGGAAATTGGAGAGGGTTGCGATAAGCTCCCGCCACAGCGAGAAAGAGATATGTACGCTATATGGATAGAGACAGTGGCAAGCGAGTGGTTCGGGAAGAGCTCCACATGGCAACAGTTGCTCTGACGGGGAATGCATAAATGTGATGTGCATTGCTTTCGCTCCAGCTCTTTATCGCTCCTTTATCTTTTGGTTTGCGTGATAAGAACGCACTCGGGGCAAAGCGACAGCCCAAAGTGTCAAAAGGGAATTAGGAGTATTAAAGAGAGTTCACTGGTTGACTGGCAGTGCTGAAAGTCTTCAAAGTGAAGATTCTAACTAAGAAAGGGAAAGTATAACAATAAACAAGAATACAAAAAATGTTTTAGAATATACCCTTCCAGTAAAAATGTTTGGTTTACAAATATCTTAAGTTTAATATTTCCAAAGTTTTACTTAATTTAAGTGTACAGTACATAACGGACTATTGTTAGTTTACCACCAAATTTATGATATTAAAAGCAAGTTAAATCATTAGATATTAACCATTCTTAAAAATACAGTTTTCAAGTTACACCTGGTCTACTTTGGTAAAGCAATGTTAAAAGAAACGTTAACCGGAAGATTAACCAGCACTAACAAGACCTTAAATATGCAGTAGTATATCCTATCAAAGTAATCTTCGATTTTCAAATCCCTTCAATTCTAAAGCCCTAGAACTTACGTACTTTTCTAATCCAAAGACAATGCTCAAAACTTTTCTAAACTTAAGATTTAACCTGAAGTTATAGGAGCGATACCATTTCAAGCACAGTTCCTATCCAATTATATATAAAGAGGTCCCCTTAACAAGCCGAACACGCCGCTCTCACGTTGAAGTGCTTTATCAGCAGGTTAGTCCATGACGAAGTTGATATTGCAGAGTATAATTCACTTTCGAAGCAAAGGTCGTTCGGTTTTATGGAGGGTGACAAAGCACACACTCAGAGAGACCCCGGCACACCGGAATGGCCGACAAGTGAGTTCGATGCGGCCTCGTCATCGTCATTATGATCATTATGGGGTCGCGAGGTACTTGAGATCGTGGGCCTGGAACCGAACCTGGGGCTATGGGATTGATGTCGTAGTCGTCGTCGTCGTCGTCGTCGTCGTCTTCATCTCGACGTCGGCTCATTAGGCAGGGCAGACCGGACCAGATCGGTGCAGACCATACCAGTTGCTCTCCGTACGAATATCTCCACACCGACGACCAGCTGTCAGTCTTGCTTTTTATTTTCTCTGTTTTCGGTTTTTTTTATATTTTATTTTCCTTTTTTTTTTTGGGCCGAGCATCGGGCTTTTTCTCGCATTGACTTACTTTGCTTTATAATCCTGTTTGACGGGTTGTGCTGGGGAGTAGATCTCTTTTACTTCCACATTGCTGAACCCGGTCATGTGCGAGGGGCAGGTACACTGCGGAGAACCGGGGAGGTGAGAGGACTGCCCATACCTGAGATTCAGGGGCACTACGGTCCAGTTTAGTCTCATGCATAAAAAATCACATGCAGTCGCTCGAGGGTTTCAGCGGACAGAGCATCTGGCGGACACTTTTGAGGCCGGCTTTGTGATCTTTACAGCTCTGCTCCTACTGATAAGCCCAGTATTCCCAGGGTCGTAGGAAAAGGTTGGTTCGTCTATAATGACTTGCAACAAATTTAAAAGGAAAGTAAAAAAATATTAGCCAGAACACTTGGAATTCTAAAAAGGGCTTGAAAACCAGACAGCAAAAATATTTGAAATTTAAGAAAGTTATAGATTATCTATTTAAAATGGATTTTATGATATGTAACTAAATGTAATTTGACTACCTATCCACTGTTTCCATTATGAAAGCAATAACCAAAACTTGTAGTAATTTAGATCTTAAAACCTGTAATATTATAAATAACACTTTTAAATACTATTTTTCATGGAGTGGCGTACGTATTCGTAGTACTGTAACTTTTATAATTAAAAGTAAAATGGTACCACCCCTCTGAAACACATCAAATTTACGCCCCTGGAGCTCTGAATTCTGTGCTTATCATTTGATCTCCGAGGCCAAGTCTATCCGGAACAGCTGTTCAATGTTTTAGCCCCAGCTAGGATTATTTTAGGGCGCTACCAACTGATAGTCGAACTGTTTTCTGTACACCCTCTAGAAGTGGGAAATAATACTCATACGCATATAGAATCAAACGGAACACATGAGAAAAGTAGGAGAGCGAACTATTGAAAGGCATTACGTAACAAGTGTGGGTTTATTTTTGTTTGGTTCGCTCTGTTGATCTTTCTTTATTTCTTTTTTCCCTTTTCATTTCTTTCTTTCTTCGTACTGATTCTGCCTTAATTTTTTATTATATCTTTTTATTGCCGTCTTTATTTAGTTTGCTTTGCCTTTGTTTTGCTTTTTTATTATTATTTTTAAAGATCTGTTTTTGCTTCGGTTTTTTGTTTTCTGCACTCGCTTTCGTTTGACTTTTGGCTCTATTATTATAGACCAAAAATATATATATAACTACATATCTATATTCCTGAGGACCCCCACGTTTATCGGCATATATCTAGTTATAGAATTTCTCAACTTGTTGCGCGTCCCATCGTCACACCCCCTGAAAAAGTGGACCACCTGAAGATTTCACCCCAGCGGAAATTTTGACATTGCTTGTTCGTGACATTGAAAAAGCGTGGAATGCCGAGGGAATTTTTGGGTACGCTCCCCCTGAATTTCCTGAAACCATTGTGTAATATTTGAAAATATACAGAAGATTTTCGTAGCCAATTTCCACCTCCCACGCCGGGTTCTTTGAGGCTGATTTATGCTATCTGCCCAGTTTGAGGAAAGAGCCAAACAAATGCGATCTTGAATCACTCTATAAATTTCGCTGTGATAATAGCCTTTTGCGTTGTTTGGTTTTTTCATTAGAATATTATCTTGTTATCTAGCTAGTATTTTATTAACATAATCTAACAAGCTACAGCCTTGTTCCATTGATCTCCCCTTTAATATCGTTTGGATCAAAGAAAAACACCTACGCAAATTTGCGTCACTGGCTTTAGAAAAAACAAAATTAACTCTAATCTGATGTAATAAAAAATATGTTTGTCGAGAACCTGTCTTTAATCCCGACCACTCAAACGACTTATATAGTCAGCTGTGACGCAGCAGATCAAAAGGAAATCGCATTGGGCTATAGATTGAGTAGAGCTATATATTTTTTTTCTTCTGAGACGTATTGTCTTGTTATTGTTTACATTTTCTATGCTTTTATATTTTTCTTGTGTTTTTGTTTTGCTTTTTTTCCCTGGTTATTTTCATTTAATGACGTGGGCTTGAATATTATTAAATGTTATTGCATATTATTAAGTGTTTCACTCCCGACTTTGCGACGCAATTTCTCTTGGTTAAAAGTAAAAAAATAGATTAGATTTAAGTGCAAAATGCAAATGCTTATTTACTCAAAATAGTTGGCAGCCGGCACGAAGAGGCGGCAATTAAAATTTTACACTATTTTGAATGCATTATGGACTAAGTAGATACTCTGTACCCTTTAAAAGGGGTTCTTTGGTCTTTTCATTTAAAAAGGAGCTTTAAGTAATATCAACTAGCAAAAATATTGAAATTTGCATTAAAGTTGAGTGGAATACAGATGCTAAAAGAAAGATAAAGATTACTTTTTGAAATATAGTCAAGGAAATTTTCTTTATATGATATGCCATCTATACCAACTATAAACTTTTTTATTTAACGGGACAGAAAACAAAAAGTATTGAAATCGGTAATATGAAACTCTGAATTTGAGAAAGGGGGAGGAGCGAAGAGAAAGCGATGATATTGTGACCCCAAACCCGAATCAATGAACTTTGCGGCAACTCGAAATGCCTCTCCCGAAAATTCCAGATAGATTTATGTGTTTATATAGCGAATATATGAGTCGATCATGTCTGGATTGAAAGTTACTACTAGTTTCCTTTCTCAGTATGAGTGTATTTCTGGGTTTCTTTTTTGACAACCTCATTATATTTGCTTTGATTTTTGTTGTAGCCAGTGGCTTAGGTCAGGTTGGAATGTTTCGGTTAGTTGTTTTGCCGCCTGGGGTTTTTTTTTCTTTTCCACTGGGGGCACTTGAGTGCGACTCATTCGCATTCGCAATTGCCATTATTTGCGGCCATAAACCTTTCGCCGGGAAGATATTATGCAATGACAAACGGAGACGCGCGACCTTATCTAAATAATTTCGTTATTTAAATACATAAAACCAGCAGAACACATGAGATGTTTTTGAAAATTTCCTAGAACCAAAAAATAATGAGGTGACGTTCGGTATTTGGGAATGCTTTCAGGTAGGCAAATGTTTAGGTAGCAAATGAATGAACTTCCGTGTTCTCAAGGTAGTTCTTTGCTATCGATGTTGAATTCTCTTTCTTTCCCCTTTTTTTTCTCACTCTCCCAATCTTTATTTTTCTCTTTGGCGAACTGAAAAAAATAAAAGTTGTATAAAAAGCTGAATAAAATGCCTCGTACGATCCACTCACACAGATACTCGCTGTGGTTTCTGCGTATTTGTGAGTTGAATTTTAATTCAGTTACGCGCTACGCACACTTTTCAATTTGTTTACAATTTCAGGTTGAAGAGAGAAAAAAATGAGCTTTTGGCGCTCTTTTGAGGAGAGTCTAAAATTATAAAAATATTATAAAGCGTGTTGATTAGGTTTTATAAATAATTTGTCTGTTTATTTTAAATTCAAAATTGCATCAGACGTTTGCTATTATCAGGTAATAATATCTCTATGAATTATAAAGAATTAACATTTGACTTTGTAAATTAAATTTTTACTTCAAGTAGCTAACCACGTTCCCAGCCAAATACATTCAGGATTTTATAACTAATTATTAAAATATCTTCTATATTTTATTTCTATTTTTGGGTAAAATTGCACCAGACAATTGCCGTCAAACTTGGTGCGATGCTCGTTAGGCTTCAATGACTTATCAGTTCCCTCATTCCAGACAGAGTCAATAGACCTTTACATATATTCAAACAGATTAACTGAAAGAGAGAGAGATACTTACCCCGGATTTGTCACACTTTTCATAATATAAAACCGCGTTTTGGTTATAATTATTAACTTTCCTTGTCGCCGCGCTAATTGAAAATCATTTTCATTGCTCCCCCCATTCAATTTGTGTGCTAAATTTAGTCATAAAGGCATTTATAGATTTTATTAAAACTAATTGATTCCCATTCCTAAGCAACAATAACAAAAATCTGGAGCATTGGAATGCAAGGAAAATGTATGGAGGCTTTTAAACAAGATCATAACCTACATACATTATCGTATTCGCTCTTTTCCTTGACTCTGCTGATAACGCTCTCTTACTTCCATCTAAGAGCTTTTTCTCTATGAGTATGAGTTTAGATTTCCATCGAATAAATAAACAACCAAAAATTATATAAATTTTTAAATGCTATCGCTTAATTCAATTGTGGTGTGAGGTTTTCTTGCCAATAACTTAAGAACTTGGAAACTATAAAAAAAGTTTGCAATAAATCAAGCACAATCGAATTATAATAACAACTCGGAATAACTGAATAATATTTCTAACGTTTTATTAAACAGCTTATAGACATAACCGGAAATCTTTAGCTAATTGAACATCAAAAATAATTTATTTCTTTTTTTTGAAGGAAAGTGATTGTAATATGCATCAGCTCTAACCTAAAATGTGATTAATTTAATCGTCAATTGTAAAATCGATTGTCAATTAGTTGAACGATCCAAGATCATTTGGAAATCGTTTTTTCCCCATTTTCAAGCACGAAAACAATCAAAAAGTAATTTTGAACGAAATGCTTGACAGAGAGATGAGATGATTTGACAAAATTTCAGGAGAATACTATAGTAATTTCAATTCAAGGTTAATCATAGTCAAAAATTAAATAGATATTATGAACATTTAGTTTTCTCTGTCTTTTTTACAAAATTAGTAATACTGAGAATAAATTGAACATTTTCCAAAACATAATATTACATGGTATACAATAAATGTTAATAAATTTGATAAGCCTGTAATGTTTACAGAATTTTTTTAAATATTTTTAAAAACATTTTAATAAAAAGTATGTAACTTAAATATTTTCACTTTTTTTAGGAAACAACTGATCGCGAAGCTCACCAATAGGCTTCGATTTTTTTTGGGCTGGCGAGGAGAACTTGAAGAGCCGCAAAGCTGCAACTGCACAACGACCTACTCTACCCCATGATGGACGGCTTCGCGCAGGACTGGCCCACGTTGACCCACACAGACAACGGGCTGGCCATGGACCAGCTGGGGGGCGACCTGCCCCTGGACGTGGGCTTCGAGCCCCAGACCCGAGCCCGATCCAACACATGGCCCTGTCCGCGCCCCGAGAACTTCGTGGAGCCCGCCGACGAGTTGGACAGTACAAAGGCCAGCAATCAGCAGTTGGCCCCAGGAGGTAGGTTCTCACCCACAGAGATCATATACGTAAATGTTTCATAGAAACCCCATACAAAGTAGAGGGATAAACAAGCAAAAGGCGCCTGAGTTAGATGTAGAAACTTGAATTTTCGCCAACTCGTTTGTTGTGACTAAAAACCCGATTTCCATTCGTACTCCTTTTTTAATTTTTTAAATTTCTTAATATACAAAGAAGTACTTCGGATTATAACCCATAATAAATTCATAAGAAATCTACAAAAATTCTATACTTAATTTATAAATGTAATATTCACCTTATTTAACATCAATTAAAAAGTAAATAGTTTAATTTTTCTCTGTGCACTTTCTCTTTTCCTCCCCCAATTAAAATAATGTTTTATTTTTCTTAATACCCCAAAAAACAGACTCACAGCAGGCTATACAAAATGCGAATGCAGCCAAGAAAAACTCATCGCGTCGCAATGCATGGGGAAATCTATCCTATGCGGATCTCATCACGCATGCCATTGGATCGGCCACCGACAAACGACTGACTCTGAGCCAGATTTACGAGTGGATGGTCCAGAATGTGCCATACTTCAAGGACAAGGGCGATTCGAATAGCAGTGCAGGCTGGAAGGTATGTTTTGGTTAAAACTTTGTTAATATTTTACATTTCAATTATCATTTAGGGGTTTTCATCTAGAAATTTTTAGTCTTAGGGCTCTAAAGTTCATATAGAACATGAGATGGAATCAAATTTTCATAGGAATGAGATGGAATATTTTAAGTTTACACTTTGAATGGAATTTTATCAAGATTCTTAGAAAATCTACTTATGATAAACATGTATCAAAAAAATATGGAAACGAATAATAACAGGAAATGTATACATTCTTAAAATATTAATCATTCCATTTCAAAGATTCCTTCTGAGTTGTAAAAAGGTCTTTAAAGAAAAGTTGATATCAGAATTATGGAAATCATTAGTGTATTTTCTAAGCCTCATTTTAGAGGACTTTCCCTCGTTCCACATACTATCTTAATCGTCTTTTCCGAGCCCAAAACTCCATCATCTATTTGTGTTGTTTATGTTTATTTTTTTTGGGAGCTTTTAACGTTTTTCCCACAATGCTTGTTGGCTTTCAAATAACAATTTCATTCACATTTCGCAGAGCAAACGGTCAAGTTCATGGCCAAGTCAGTCAAAATGGAGTGAGAGTGAAGATAAAGTGGAGCTTGTTTCGCTATTATTATGCAATCGTCAGTCATTTAAAGTTTTTTTTTCCTGTACCCATTTGCATTGCTTTTTGTTTTTTAACTTATTTGGTTAGTGTGTGAAATGTTTGTCATAGTGCTGCTGGCATCACATTTCTCCCCGTCTCTGCTGAAATACCACTGTTTTTTATTTTTGCAGAGTTTTTGCAATTAATGCGCTTTTATCTTCGGATCGTTTTTCGTTTTGTTTACATCTCAGCATACGTAAATAAATAGACGCGTGCACAATCACATGCATGGGTACATGCGTAAATCATGCCACATTTTCATTCATATTCAGATACCGGTTCCCCCATATCATCTTCCCCACCGAAACCGCTTTATTTCACTATTCCCCAGTTTTAATGGGCTTAGGTATTTTTGTAGGGTTTCCTGGAAATCCATTTGGGCTTATGTAAGCTATCCCAGGGTGATCAAGTTAACGCAATTCATATTTTATTTAATTTACTAGAGCTCTATGTTTCCCCTCTTTTTTTTCAAGTCTGTTAATTATTGTTTTTATTTTTTCGTACTGATAACATTTGCTTACATAGCCAGTAATCGAGTATTTTGTGTATTTATAGTATACGGTTCTTTTTTTGCAAGTTATCAATAATCGCTTAAGTTCATTGACATTTACCTCAATTGGGTTCTTTTTTTAGGGGGTAGCACATAACACAAACACTTGTGAAATTAATGAGGGAGATTTTAGGCTAGACTCACGGGAAGCAAGACATATGGGTTGGAATTTCTCTGATAGCACTTCCTAGAACTCCTTTTCGCTTCGAAATCGTCTGGGTATACGTGATCCGCCCCATAAATCATTCGTTCCACTCATATTTCTTGGATAATGCAGTGCGTCATTCACGTGATTGTTTTCTTTATCATTTTCGCTGATACTTCAATGCAAACGGGTGCCTATCCGTCAATTTTTGTTGGTTTTTTAGCACCTCACTGTGATAAAAGTCCAACGGCTGTTGAAGAATGCGCTGCGCTGGCTACGAAGAAATCGAAGACGGTTCTTCCACTTGATACCCGAAACTTTATTTTGCGCAGACTGCGCGCTTCCAGCGAATTTCAGTTTGTTTTTGTTTTGAGTACATTTTTTCTTAGGGCTGTGAACTAATATTGGCATTATTTATATTAATGGTGTTGTTTATAATTGTTGTTGATGGTCGTTTTTCGCTTTTTTGCCGGTTTCACGGAAGTAGTTGCTTCGAGATTTGCCACTGCTTTGGGTTTTTTAGTGATTACGAATGGAATAACAATCACCGTGATAAAGAAATTTATTCGCGCGTCGTAGAAAAGGTTATTTGAGCTTAGAGAGTACTTCTAGGAACTTTGTGAAAAACGTAAACAAAACTGCAATCAATGCAGTTTTTAAGGGGAAAAAGGTGAAGAATGAAGGAGTCTTGTTTTAAAGAAAGTCTTTTTATAATGAAAATGGTATCTATAAAAATGGGTTCATGAAAAACTGGTTCCATTACTGTAAAACTATTTAATTTATTTCATATAATACAATTGTTAAATTGGTCTTTCTTTTACCAAAAAAGGTAAACAAAATGGCAATCAATGCAGTTTTTAAGGGAAATAAATGTGAAAAATGTAGAATCATGTTTTAAGCATAGACTTCTTATGTAACAAATTGGGTTCCATTACTGTAAAACTATTTATTTAATTTAATATAGCACAATTATTAAGATGGTCTTCCTTCCTTACTTAAACTTTTAACAGTTTTATAACAAAACATGCCTTTCCTTATATCATGTCATTAGGGTTCATGTTTTAAGCCAATACGTCTTCTATTAAAAATGGGTTCCATTACCGTAAAACTATTTAATCCTTTTAATAAACCATAATTATTGAATTGTTCTTCTTGTTCTTTCTTTTTTAAATGATAATCCTAATCGTTTTATAATAATATATACTTTCCTGGTAATATTTCTCTTGCATATTTGCTTTTATAATCTCCCACACAAATGTGGTCTTAACTTATTATTAGATTTTTCCGGTTACCCTATTGAAAGGAAGAGTTCCCTGCTCTTCACATTCCTTTATGAAGTTTTATGGCATTTGCTAATTTATGCAACACGTTGCCGCGTTCTACCTGACACTTGCTTCCTTTTTCCCAGTCTTCACGACTCGTTTCTCCTTTTTTTTTTGTAGCCACAGAGCTTCCTCTTCGAATAGTCGTCATAATAATAAAGAACGAAACGAGCGAAACACTCAAATGACATTTGTGGAATTTTAAATTTGCCACTCGACGGGCTGCACTGCAAAGGCTTCTTGCTCCGGTGGTTGGATGTTGGTGGTTGTGTCACTTGGCAATGGGGGATCGGTGGTTCGGTGGTTTGGGGGTTTGGGGGGTTTGGGGGTCTGGGGGTTACGGTGGCTCGTGTCTTCATCATCGAGAACTCATCCTCGTGCCTTTGGCGTTTTGGCCATTGAACCGCTGCCAAGTATTTCTTTCTGTTGCTCCTTTTATCAATTTATTTTTGCCTGCACGAAATGTTATTTTTATTCTTTTTATATTTGCCTCTTTTAATTGGCAGCGAACCGCAGCGTTTTATAAATATATTTTTTGGCCCCAACATTTTCGTGGCTTTTTTTCACGCGCCCCGAACTCGTCGCGCTTTGGCAATTATGTTTTGGAAATTTCTGTAATTTATGGGGCCTTCTTAGGTGGCATCCCACTATTTACGATGGGCGAGAATACGTTTCCTGATCGTATTGGGGCAGGCGTGAGGTATTTTTTCTCGGAAAATCACACTAGTAAATTAAATTTATTTCAAAGATACAAAGATACATTTTTTATGGATTCCATTAAATCTTTATCCAGATTCAGCTGACATCATTGCGACCTTCTGCGGTGGAAAGTTCCCGATTTAACTCGATTGCTTGTAATCTGAAAGATAACCACGTGTACCAATATTGTGTAATATCTGAACAATGCAGGACTTGCATATTGTCCAGTACTCTGGGTAACCTTTGTTAACTTTGGCCTTATCAATGGGGCCTTATCAAGACAATGGCCTTGCCAACAATGCGCCAGAAAGTAGAAGAGCCCCCAAAGTCGCTTGGCGAAATGCGCATTACTCACTCTGTCATTCGATTGACCAGTGCAAGCTCTTCAAATAGGTTGAAACAATATAAATATGCAATCAACGAGGAAAACTAACGATAGGAAAGGCACATCTTGCGTAATCAATTTGACACTTGACAGCGCACTTTTGCATCCCCCCTCCCCTAAACTTTTCTCTGTGGTTCGGAGGCTATATATTCTCCCCCTAGTTTTTCTTATTTTTCCCCATATTTTCTCTAACCTATTCACGCTTGTTTAGTCTCGCATTAAGTATACGCATTGTTGGCCTGTTTGCGTTTTATTTTGTTTTTTCGCGGCGCATTTCATTTGGTGTAAAGTGCATATAAGTGTAAAATCAAAACAATAACACGGCGATATAAGTGTTTTTTTTTCCAACTTGTTTCAATGATTATTTTAATTTGATTTGGCAGGGGCGTTGAAATGAGACGTGCAAATACTGGAAATAATCAAATTCGGCCGAAAAACCAAATGGCACTGCGAGTCGAGAACGCAGGCGAGAAAAAGTAAAAAAAAAAAAGAACGAGATCAGCACTCTAAGATTGCCGAGCACATAATATTCGTTTATAAATAAGCATTAACCTTGCTCGCACCAGACCATGCCGAGCTATTTGGCGTATTTATTTCTATTATTTGCATGCAACTCTCAGTCGGTATGGCCCCACTTACTGTACTATATGCTGTACTATACTGCGTAGTACTAATTTGCCCTGCCGGCCAGAACACGCCCCCTTTTTTTCAGTGTTTTTTTTGTTAATTTTTTTTTTTTTTACCCTGCTGATAGCGACGGAGGCGACACGGAAGCAGCCGCGCCCTCGCTTTTCGTCACCATAGTTTGTTCACTAAAAACAATTATATGTATGAGCAATGGGGGCTCGAATCTACAGCTTTTTATAATCCCTTCTAGTCGTAATACCCATTACTCAACATTCTAGCGCGTAAGACGATTATTCGATTGGATCATTCAGTTTATTACCTTATATATATTTCTCTCGATATAATGGCATTTATATAACATCTTAATGGATCAGGGCATCGTAAAAATTGTTTGCTATCGTATAATACGAAGTGGAGAATTTATTCTTGAATAACAGGCTGCCTAACTGCGCAATAATAATTTATAATATTTAATTGAGACCACTTGATATTTCAAAACATTCTTTGGTTATAAATAGACTTAAACGATTTAAAATCGTACGTAATGAATTTTTTTATGAGTCTTAAATTTATAGTTTCTAATTTAAGATCTGGAATGATTAATGTCTGACCATACAAAATATTCCCAATGTTTTCTAAATATTAACCTCAGAAAAACATTGTTTACATTTATTTATTAACTCGTTACTTTAGTTACGATCTCTGTCACCTTCGATGATTTATCTCTGGGCATACCAAATATTTCCGATATTGCGCACAAAGTTCCTGAGATATGAGGTCCTAAAACATGACCTCGTCGTAAAAAAACGCTCGCAAATCATTAGTCAATCATGTGTATATGGTATATGTCTGGCCTGTCTAGATCGTAATTGTGGTGCTATTAATTATGCTGCACTTACAGCGCGCACTCGGCTTTTCGTTGTGTGAGGTTAGTGTGCAATTTGCCGAGCGTTTTTACTGCGCCACGCCGGCAGTTGTTGTACTAATTAACACCACCACCGCACCGCTGCCGCCACACAACAAATTCGCCTCCGGGTTGTAAAATTCAAAATACTCACATCGTCACAGCCCACATGCAAATATGTATCTCTATGGACGAATTTTATGCTTTTTGCTTAGAATTTTACGAGTTGAACACGAACCAGTCGGAATGCAAGTGGCAGTCAGTCGGGCATGGCCATAGACAAAGTCTGGCATTGCCAAGTGTCTGGCCCTGGGATCTATGTGGTACACTCTGATCCTCGGGCCTATAAAATACATACAAAAAAAAGAACCCCCTCCATCGAGAGCTTTATGGTCTTGTAAAAGGAGAATACAAACATTTAATGCCACACTTTCTGGTTTCTGCTGCGCTGCCTACAAATTATGACTTTCAAGAATATACAATTAATCTTTATTAGTATTTTCTGAATGCTTTCGGCATATAAATATCAAAGTTTGTCATTTTAATGAACTTCTTTGTTTGCCCGCTTTCTATTATTACTGCTCGAAACATTTATAATAATCGAGAAAGAACAAATACTGCAAGCCAATCAAGGCAGCGCAAATCAAACTGGTTCCGTCTCAAAGCCAAACAAAAAATCGAATAAAAAAATATTGCAAATTATTTATTGAGAAATTATCTCATGTGGGGCCGGGGCTCCATAAAAAAACGCCACTCGTCGCCTGACTTTTTCAGCGCAGAAGCCAGAGTCCAGTCTCTGGGCCTCAATAAATATGCAATAATCATAAGAAATAAGCCATAAAGTCAACCAAACCGATGAGGTTGTCCGCTCCACACTTGGTTTCTTTTGAATGACCAAAGGCGATAAAAGTAAGACAAAAGACAGCAAAAAAGTAGATCTAAGAATGTGCTGGCTACTGCTGATGATCGAGTTTGTGGTGCCCTGGAAAATAATTGTGGTATAATAAAATATGATATAAATTTGTATTAAATAATTAGAGGAATATTATAAATTTTGGGGTATTTTATTGTTAAATGGTGGTATATGTTCTATAGTTGTAGATTATAATAATAATATAATATTATATAATAGATTATAATCTTATGCTTTTAAAGTAAAAAAGATTATTAAAAGGTCAAAGTGGTGTCATAATTGCTAATCAAGTTTGTTAAGCCCTGGAAAATAGTTCACATAAAGGATAATAGCAGCATTGATGTAATACCCAGAAGTCTTTAGTACATGTTGTGTTATTTGTATTATTTTTTAAGTAAAGAAGTTTGTTAAGAAATAAAATGAAAATAATAAGGTCAAAGTAATTCCAATCTTTTGTACCTCTTTTTATTATGGGCAATATCTAGATTTCAGCCACCAAGCTAACCTAGCTGTAGATAATAAAATCTTAATATTTTTTCTTTCCTTAAAACTTTTGGCCATTGAAGACTGCAGTCTAGTGGGCGGTTTCTAGACCAAGGAACCCACGATGACATTTCCAAATCCCATTGATTGTCGCTCAAAGACCACTTGCTTAAGTTCCGCCCACATTTATCACTCGATTTTGGGATGGGGCAGACTATTCATGTCCAGTTAATGGCCAAAATGGGGGGCGGGGAATCGGAAGGAAGGAAGCAAACTAATGGGGCGGCCACACTAGATCGTAAATAAAGTTTGGTGCAAATTGTTTGCCTGCTTCCTTGGGTCAAGGAGAAATCCCCCTTAAAGCGATGGGCAATGGAAATCGTTATTTAATTTGTTGCGCGACTCTTTAAGCCTTGCCTGCCCCAAAATCCGCACACATAATCAATCAGGAAAACTAAGTATTATCAACCAGCCACGAGGGTTTTTCATGTATCCTTCTTCTTTTTTTTTGTCGTACTTAATGAGTCTCACTCTGAGCTTCATAAACTTTGCCTGGAAATGGCCAGCAGCAGACAAACACATTTATGAACTTGGCTCCAATTTTCGTTGCATACTTTTTTGGGGCAATGTCCTCGCCCGCGCAAAGTAACCACACAATCTATATATATATGGGGACATATAGAAATTGCACATCATTTGGCCCGATTTCGTTGGCGGAGTGCAATTGCTAAAGTTTGTGTTGGTCTTTTGTTAGTTTCTAGCTTCGGTTAGAGCTCAATTGCTTGTACTTCAAACTACTCTATCGAATAAAGGGGAATATTTTTTTTGTAGTTTAAATTAAATGGATAAGCTGATCTTTAAAATACCAAATCTATTCAAGTTCTTAAATTTTTAGATCAATGTGTTGTAGATTTTAATTTAAATAGTAAGTATACTTGAATACTATTTATTTGGCTTATTAACAACCCCTAAGCATTTATTTATTTCTTCAGCAGAAGAGTATTTATTGGTCTGTCTCTGTAAAAATATTCTTTCCCTAAATTCATTTCTTTGATATTCTTTGTCGTTGCGAATAAAACGCGACACTTAGGGACTGCTTATAAAACGCTCTTCTATTGCAGACAGACAGCTCTTACCAAGGACTTGGGTCCTTTGAAGTGAGTCTTTCTGCACAAGGATTTTCTGCTTAAAGTTGCTCAGGTGAAATTCAATTGAACCGCCACAGGAAGGACCTTGCATATATTTTTTGTCATTTGATTTCCGTTTCCGTTTGGCACGCAGGCGCCAACGTGTCCTGCGATTAATCGTCTTTGGCGGCTTTGTCACAGAATCTTTTTCTATATCATCCCCAACCACTGGTATTCATAAAAGTTTGCCAAAAAAAAAGAAACAAGAACTAAAGCCCAAAAACGAAATCGAAACAGACGAAACTGAGTTGTAGAAAGAGAAAACTTTTGCCATTCCATATCATATCATCACATCATCATTGCGATGATAATGCCGCCTGTTTTATGTGTTCACATATCTTTACAATACTTGCGAAGTATGGGAAGTATGGCATGGGGTTGTATCAGTTGCTAGGTCTCTTTTATTTAGTTTGCCAGAGTTTGAAATTCATCTTGCTTGTTTGCTGCCTTGCAAATGTGTTTTTGATACGGAAATTGTTTAAATATTGATTTTAGATGGGCTTTAAAGGGGTCAACTGAAAACTGTAAGCAGTTTTTTACCATTTCCTATAGCTGTTTAATAAGTTTAACTTATATAATTCCAAAAGTGTCAGTTAATTCGATATTAAGAGTTCTTTTGATTGATGGGCGTAACACTGCTCTACTTTTCATATCCCACTGATTGAGAGGGATTCAGAACTTGGTCTAGGTCATTACTGGGTCATTATCTAATCAATTACGTTTGCCATTAGGCTCTATCAATTTTGGTAATTGCCCAGCGACTGGCCACACTTAAATCTCCTGCACACGCGCCAGAAATCACTCGAAATCCAATCAATACAATGATCGTGATACGTTTCCAAATGGATTTCTAAATCTCTTGCCATTTAATGGCAACTGTCAATGATCTTTTGGGGTAAACAATTGTCGAATATCGTCTGTTGCCATCTTGGTAAGCTGGAATTGTTTAAACAATTAATTAGTCTTGGGTAAACAGATTGCAGACACTCCTGAGACCAGAGCCCCAACCAGATCCCCATCATCATAAATTTTCCCTGCCCGATTTGTTTAGTCTTTGGCCCACTCTGAGCAAAAGTGTTTACAAATTGGCTGGGCCAGTCGAACAAAATGTTTTGCTCAAACAATTAAGGCAGCGCAAAAAATGTGAAACCAAACTTACTGGTCTGTATGAGGATGATTTTTTATACGCGGTTATTGGAGAGTTCAAGGGTGTATATACCATGTATGGCTAACGAATGTATGACGTCTTTGATTGATCCATTGGATTTCGAATGTAATATTGATCTGATTCATCAGGTTTACTGCATATTTTCTGCCCACTGAAAGTGATTGTTACAGATCAACACCTTTGCAAATCAATAAAATCGAAATGGTTTCCGCAGTATTTTGAATTTTAGCATTTTTATTGGGTAATGCAGTCATTCATGTCAGTGCATTGAATTCCTTGAAACGGGTAAATTAATCAAAGAGTTTAATTCATTTTTTATTTTTTTTTTATTTGAGGGTATCTTGACGTTGACACTCTAAACCATTTATCGTGCTGGCTGCTTTTTGCCTTATTTTTTTCGGTATTAAATTTTAACTGCCCAACCTGGTCGGCAGCAATTAGCCGAATGAATGTGGGGTGGTGAGGTGGTAACCTGTTTGCAGGGAACTGAACTGAACGTTCGGCTAGAGAGAGTGTCGTTTCAAAAATTTATATCTCAATTTCACATCTAAATGCGAATAATCTTTTTTTTTCTATGCCTCTGTGTGTGTTATGTCCATTGAGTGCTATGGGTTCATTTGATTTGTGTGTGAGAATTGCTGCAGCTGTTTGGCATTGGGCCGCGAGTTCTCCGCCCAACCATTCCCCCCAACCATTTTTTTCTAGAGACTAACCGTTTACCATAAGCCGATATAGATCTAGCTCTTTTTTCGTACTTTGTTTGATTTTTTGGTTATTCTTTTAGCCACAAAACATTTGAGTTGCGGTTTGCAAAGTGGCCTTATTCGAGTTGAAATAGAACCAAATAAATGAGATTAAATGATAAGTTAAAGTTATAAATAGGTCTTAGGCCATATTTAATACTGGGTTGCCAATTGATAGGTTAAAAAGTACCATAAAAGTTGTCTTGAATATTTAAAAATTAAAATAAATGAGATTTAGTGATGATATGTATTATATTTCAAACCTATTTTCAACAAAATATTGAGGATGACCCAGTTAGCGCCACATGTCGCTATTCCGCTCCTTCACAAGCCGCTCAAATGGCCCAATGAAATATGCATATTTGATACGAGATGACAGCGTATCTTGGGATACGAAGAGGGGTTGCAGGGGAGGCCAAGAACCCGGACTGATAAAGCCTCAAGTCACCCTCACCCCAGAGGAAAAATGGGAATGCTCATATACGAGCTGGCAGATTTAATATATTTTAGTGCTACCCCCGCTTCCTGTTGTACGCCTATCTACCCCTGCCCAATTACTCATATAAATTATAAAGAAATGAATCAGGGCCCTAGGATTCCATACCCATAAATAAAAGTTTTGCTGTAATAATTGTAATTGGTCAATGGGAAACTTTAACTACGAATTTTCCATCCATCGATTTTGGGTCACTAGTGAGGGCCTAGCAACTCGATTTGGTTTAGTTTCTTGTGATTCACGCTCGATGCACATTAATTGTACACAATAAGGATACACATATCCTTGACTACGAAATGTATGAAATTTCCATTTCTTTTCTGGATATTTGCTCATTTAGCGCTCCAAGTGAATTCAATGGAAGCCCAGTTTTTTCGATTGCTTTTCCTGTGTTTGCCATGGATGCGAAATGTGGAGCGAGGTGATGAGGTGACCCACATATAAGTTCACAAGCACTGAGAAAAAATTAAATAAAATTATTAAATTATAAAGTGTGTTAATGTTTTGGAAAGAATAAAGTGTTTTCCTGATTTTACACCATTAAAATCGATAAGAATTTAATACTTTATTTTATATATGTTTTTTTTTCAGTACAAATCATATTTCCACATAATGCAGCTCCTTGGTAACCACTTTGTAGACCGTATATCTGGTCTCGATTTAATAGGCCCAATTAGTTAGATGAATTGTGAATGTTCTGAATGCTCTCGCGTTCTTTGGGCTTTTTCTCTGGCCAAGATTTAAGTTTATGAATATTCAATGAAGTGTGTGCCATAAATTATGAATGCCATTTGTTTGCATTTCGCCTTGATTTAATGGCCTTGAGCGTGTAGGCCTAAAACACACCCCCCTTTGCTTTTTTCTTAAAGATTTAGCGATGCTTTAAAGTAAATTCAGCATAAACTAAGGGATTTTGTGGAAAATTCCTAAACTTATGTGCCATATGCAAAATATATTTCAAGATTTATGGAAAATTGCTTAATTATAGAGGACAAAATATTTATTTGCTTTTTCTATAGTGATTAGATGACCTTTTTCCACCTTCCATTCCTTTTTATTACAAATGAATACTTCGCTTTCCATACCAAAAATAATTTCTCATTACTCACCCACCCACGCAACCAATGACATCCTGTTCCTGGGCGGAAGTTGGTTGGATAATTCCGCAATCTGGCCATTAGCATAATCAGAACGTTTGCCAAGAAAAAGAAAATGTTTGAAAATCCTAAAATTGGAGAGGGAAAAGGGAAAGACGCCTCAGACGCCGGCAGCGCACTTAAACATTTAAATAAAAATGATAACTTTATGCGAAGGGGGTAAAATTAGATGTGGGGGCCAAACCAAAAATGTCATTACAGGACTATCTGGTCGGTAGACGCAACAGAGCCAGCTTCCACTGACGCCAAGTAAAAGTTTTCCCCCGAAAAAAAAAGAATAAAATAGTAAAGCAAATCCAGAAAAGTATTAGAAGGTCCATGGGGTCGGGGGCTGTTGCTCCTGTCTGCGAACAGGTTTCGTCGTCAGGCGGGCGTCTGACAGACCCCAAAACTACCCCATCCGCCCCCTAATTCCCCACCACCCACTCACATGTCCTGGCAACGGTGATAAATGGCGCCAATGTGCCGCCTGAAGTCGCGACGCGTCGCAATCGCTTTTTCGGTGCCTTTTTGAAGGGATGCGGGGAGTCTCCACAAAGAAAAATTAGAAAATAAATATCTAATGTCGTTTATACCGAAATTTAACGTAATACAATATTTTAGGTTTAGGATTAAAAGTTATTCGCTGTCACTTAGAAAATATATTATAATATATAATCATAAGTAAAGAATTTCGTAAATTAGAGAACAATTTTTTAGAAAGTCTAAAAAGCCTTTAATATGTTTTTTTTTAAATTTCGAAGTGATTAAATCCATAAGGTTTTAATTTTTTAACCGCAATACTTTCGTTTTTTAGTTTATTAATTATTTACAAAATATAATGGGGCATAATATATACTATATAACATTTTCTTCTGGTGTGTGTGAGTTTTAGGTGGGTGGAATCTGCGGCAAGATGCCTTTTACAGTTAGTTTAGTTTTGTAATGCTCCATTTAGCCTGGCTGCCAATGTACCCGTCCTGATTTTCTTTTTCTGATACCAATACCTTCACCAAAAAAAGAAGAAAAACCTAACTGATGACAAATCCACACTAAACGTGTTTGATTCTATTTGTTTCTGGAATTTCGCCTTTTTTTCCCGCACCCGATGACATGTAATTGTCGTTGCTCTGTTCTCCTTTTTTTCACCTAGACAGGATTGGGAGTTATTTGATGGGGGACTTGGGATTGGGGATGAGGTTGTGTGTAGACGCTGTCGATTCGCTGTCATTACGCTGCTTACACGCGGTTATTTATGACAATTGTTGGAAAATATGAATTGACAGCGAGGACGAGGACGACGGCGACAGGCGACGAGGTCTAGTGAAGACATCTTCCAATTAGAGAGTGGAGAACATACTCTAGATATGTGTGTTCCTTCGTTCTGGTTCTGCGAGCCATAAAAATGTCGACAGACAATTGAATGGCACAAGCCGGCGAAAGGAAACGCAGTTTTGCCCTACAAACCAACCCAAGCAATTGCTTACAAATCGTTACATCAGCGCAATGGGGATTTGCAAATTTTGCAATTCTTTTATTTTATTCTATTGGTGTCTTTTTCCTCAAAAAAAAAAAATAAATAGAAGAATATACTTTTCTAAATGCGTCTCCTTCGAATCTGGCATCTCGTTACAGAACTCCATACGTCACAATCTGTCGCTGCACAACCGCTTTATGAGGGTTCAAAACGAGGGCACCGGCAAGTCCTCCTGGTGGATGCTGAACCCGGAGGCCAAGCCCGGCAAGTCGGTCCGCCGCCGTGCCGCCTCCATGGAGACGTCGCGGTACGAGAAGCGCCGCGGCAGGGCCAAGAAGCGGGTGGAGGCACTGCGTCAGGCGGGCGTTGTGGGCCTCAACGATGCCACGCCCTCGCCCAGCAGCAGCGTCAGCGAGGGGCTGGACCACTTCCCCGAGAGTCCGCTCCACAGGTAACTATCAACTGCGATGACTATTGTAGAGTATGCTAGAGTACTTAACTTAGTATAGCTAGTAAACTGCTTAGCCTTTTATTAATTCTTTATATATATTCTTAGATGCTTTATCTTGGCACAAGTTCCTTATAATACTTTTAATCCAAAAGAAAATTGTTGAAGTTAGTCTGTTGAAATATTGGTATCCCTAGCTTGAAGAAAGAGTTAGAGCACTTAACTCAGTATAGCTAGTTAACTGCTTAGCCTTTTATTAACTATTTATATATATATTCTTAGACGCTTTATCTTGGCACAAATTCCTAATAACATTTTCCTTAGTTAGTATAGCTAGTTAACTGCTTAGCCTTTTATTAGTTCTTAATATATATTCTTAGATGCTTTATCTTGGCACCAGTTTCTAATAACTTTTTCAATCCAGAAGAAAATTGTTGAAGTTGGTCTGTTGATACTTTGGTATCTACTAGCTTGAAGAATGTTCTGATAGGAAAAGTCTATAAAATGTAACTTTTAAACGATCGCTTTTAACGCCCCCAAAAAATATTAGTTTAATAAAGTCTATATATTTATTGCAATAAAGTCAAGCTTAACTTCTCCTTAGAATTTAGATTAAAGAACCCTTTTTTATATCTAAGAATAGAAAACCAAAGCATGGTACTTTATTTGTAGATTTAAGCTTTTTAGTAATTTTATACAATTTTCTTACAATATTTAAGCTAGCGCTTATAGAGCATGACTTTAAGTATTTATTTTTCTTAAAAGATTTTTTAGCAAACAGTGCTTAAGCTTCAATTGTGTGATTGATTGATTGATTGGCCTGTTTATAGAGTTCTTGATCTCATTTTCCTTGTCCCCGGACTCTCTAGTCTTGTCTACATATAAGTTTGTCTTTTACGATAACTCTTTGGTTATTTTATTTATATAAGTTATTTTATTCGATTTTTATTTATTGGTTTCCAACTTGTTTTCTTCTTATTTATTTTTATCTGCGATGATGAAGTGGCGGTGGCTTCCAGTTGTCGCCCGACTTCCGGCAGCGAGCCTCATCCAATGCCAGTTCCTGCGGACGCCTGAGTCCCATTAGGGCGCAGGATCTCGAGCCCGATTGGGGGTTCCCCGTCGACTACCAGAACACGACGATGACGCAGGCCCACGCCCAGGCCCTCGAGGAGCTGACGGGTTCCATAGCGGACGAGCTGACGCTGTGCACCCAGCAGCAGCAGCAAGGGTCAGTTCTCGATGGCTGTTAACCTCAGTTTACATATATATGTCACACACCCACCTTATGTTGTTTAATATTATTTCTTGCATGCTGAACAAAAAAATAACGAAAATGAGAAACCTAACTAGCTTGAGCTTAGCATGTTCCATGATTTTGAATTTTCTTTAATCACAATCTTAACAACAGATCTATAAAGTCACCTTCTCTTCTCGTTCTTGCCACCCAACGATCGTACGGCTGGAGCAGGTTCAGCGCCGCCTCGGGACTCCCCTCGCAGCCCCCGCCCCCGCCCTACCAGCCGCCGCAGCATCAGCAGGCGCAGCAGCAGCAGCAGTCGCCCTACGCCCTCAACGGCCCCGCCCCCACCGGCTACAACACGCTGCAGCCGCAGTCGCAGTGCCTGCTGCACCGCTCCCTCAACTGCAGCTGCCTTCACAATGCAAGAGATGTGAGTAAAATGGTATATTAGTTATAGATCAGAAATAATAATGGGTTAATGGAACTTGAACTAAGAAGTTCCGTTAAAAATAGAACATTTCAATTAAGTAGTGCACAACAATAAATGTTTGAAAACTGTATACTTAATAATAACCATACTTAATAAAAGTAACTAAATTTTAATTAAGTAATACCAGAAGATATCCAGTAACCATATATGTTAATTTGTTCTGGAAAGTATCTTAAAAGCAGATACATGGGGATACGTATTATACGCATTGTTGAATAGATCAAATAATAATGGGTTAATAGAACTTAAACTAAGAAAAAGAAAAATAGAAAATGGAATAGTATTTGTTGAATAGATCAAATAATAATGGGTTATTAGAACTTGAACTAAGAAGTTCCATTAAAAGTAGAACAACATTTCAATTAAGTAACAATAAAGGTTAAACAACTTTATGCTTAATAACAATAATAGTCATTAAATTTTAATTAAGTAATGTCAGATAATATCCGCCACCATAAATGATAAATTGTTCCAAGTACAACTAAAACCCATTGTGATTTCTACTTTCAAAAGGTGTACAAATAAGTCGAATTAAAAAGGAAAGTTCGTAAAATTAGATAAAGGGGAAAAAATATTAAACGAAAGTCGTAG
Organism: Drosophila suzukii; assembly: GCF_043229965.1. Lineage (NCBI taxonomy): Eukaryota > Metazoa > Arthropoda > Insecta > Diptera > Drosophilidae > Drosophila > Drosophila suzukii. The sequence continues at coordinate 70,277,994 of NC_092082.1, forward strand.
AAGGGGTTCAAAATAAAAATGTATAAAAGTTATTCATATATAAATTCAGTTAAATTCATATTTATTAAGTACAATATGTTATATGTTACTGAAATAGGCTATTATTTTAAATTATTTATAAACTATTTTAGAATAGAGTCATTACTTCTTTACTCGATAACATATCGAACGGAGAGTTGCCTCGAAATCGATAATCACGGCCATCTATATATAACCTCAATTAGGAAAGCCATAAATTATAGATCAGATAATGATTTGTAATATTGTAACTCCGTTCATTTCCATAATAAAAGGTTTGTTTTTTTCCATCACTTATATGTTAAAATAGGTTTATTCAGACTATAAATATAACCTAGACATTATAATGGTCTTATAGGTTTTATTCAATTATTTAACTGCCTGATATTGATTTGTGATTAAGGGAAATATTTAGTTGTAATACAAAAACCAAATATTATGTTCAATGTTAAAAAATACTGTTGCACAATAATATTTTTAAAAGATTTGATTGTAATTTTTGACCGATTCGAATCTCCAATTTACAGGGTCTCTCGCCGAACTCAGTAACCACAACAATGTCGCCCGCCTATCCAAACAGCGAGCCCTCCTCGGACTCCCTGAACACGTACAGCAACGTACAGCTCGATGGTCAGGCGGACTCTTCGGTCCTGTTGGTGCAACAGCAACAGCAGCAGCAGCAACAACTGTCCGCCAACCTGGAAGGTAATGAATGCCTATCGAATGCTCCTTACTTCTTATCTATACCTCTATCCTGCTTATCTTCCCTCTAACCGTCTGCTGTCTGAAACTCCATCCATCTCGATGCGATATGTTAGATAATAACTGCGCCTCTACTTTGATAGGACAATGCCTGGAGGTGCTGAACAACGAGGCGCAACCGATAGACGAATTTAATCTGGAGAACTTTCCCGTGGGGAATCTGGAGTGCAATGTCGAAGAGGTAAGTTGGTTGGGAACCTGGTATAAAACAGATATGATACATTTGATCGACAACTTATAAAAGTACTTGCTTTCGATATATTTTGAACTCAGAATGAAAAGTTTTATAGATCTTATAGATCTCTGTACAAGTTAATATAAAATTCCATAAATGTAGTTATCAATTTGTTAAGAAGAGTGGTATTATTTAAATAAATTTTTAAAATTGATATAATATTAATATTTGTATATATTTAAACAGCTGCTGCAGCAGGAGATGAGCTATGACGGTCTACTGGACATCAACATCCCGCTGGCCACGGTCAACACGAACTTGGTCAACAGCAGCAGTGCGGCCCTGAACATCAGCAACCTCAGCAACCTTAGCAGCAATTCCGGCAGCAGTCTCAGTCTAAATCAGCTGCAGGCCCAGCTGCAACAGCAACACCAGCAGCAACAGCAGCAGCAACAACAGCAACTGCAGCAACAGCAACATCAACAACACCAGCAACATCAGCAACACCAGCAACAGTTGCTGCTGAATAACAATAACAACAGCAGCAGCAGCCTGGAATTGGCAACACAAACGGCTAGCACAAATCTAAATGCTCGAGTGCAGTACTCGCAGCCCAGTGTGGTGACCTCGCCACCCTCTTGGGTCCACTAGATAATGGTCTATGGTCCGATCTTTAGTCGGTAGTCGTCGTTGTGTGTGTGCGTGTGTGTTGTTTGTGTCGCCAATGGAACGCTTTAAACGCTAATTCTAAGAACCATAGTGTAAAGAGTTGTAAGCAGCCGCAGATGGATGGGAAACTACGGAAACGGAAACGGATGCGGGTAATCGGTGTAGTAATCGATTACGCAGAAGCTGCAGGATCAGTGAGCAGTAAGCAGGAGCCGCAGCTGGACCGCCACTAAAAAGTTTACAAAGTAAGTTTAAAAACAATGAAAATATAATCAGTAGAATAATATTAGACTTCTTGATAGGGATGTTGATATCAGAATTGATAATACAAATACAAAATACACTAATGGTATTTTAAGTGGCATTTGTACTACAACTTAAATAGTGATCTTTGTTTAAGTTCTTATACCATATTAGTTTCTTATATAACTCAAAGCCATTAAAGATGTGCTGCGAAATACCATCTTTTTTATACTGCTTACCGCGCTGGTCGCTTTCAATTAACATCATCAGTCCTAAAAGCCATTCAATGTGACAGCATAAATTATGCTAATAATATCGTTTCACGGCGTACATTTTATGAATATGTAAAATATGTGAAAAAGTGTCTCAGACGGGAACCACTCCCTCATTTCCTAAGAGATTTTCAGTTTCTTTCCCTTCCCGTTTTTTTTAAACTGCGATTTCGTGTCCTGTTTATATTCAAATCGTCTTCACTTGACTTCACTTCCACCCATGAATCTTTTATGGACATTCACTTCGTGTATTTCTTTTTCTTGGCCCTGGAATTTGTACTTATTATGTGATTTTTTTTGTCTGCTGCTACTTGAGGGCAATTACACGCGTTCAATTATCATAATACATTGTCAAGAGAGCAACAAACAAAATGAAATGCAGACGGAAGAGGAATTGCTTTAAGTCCTTTTCAATTTGAGCGCTTTTAAAGTGAGAGGTTGCCGCGCGCGGAGCTCACTCAAATTATGGCAAATTAAGTCAATTTACCTAAGCCATAAAATATGTAAGAGCCACTTTGCTACCTTGGCAGGCCAGGACGAAGGATACGTGTGGTCCGGTGGTCCGGTGTTTCGTGCTGGGCTTTCCAAGTGTCCTTTCCCGTTTTCCGCGCTAATTTGACCGGCCAAGCATGGCAAAGCCAAGGGAAAATAGCCCGAAGGCATCTCAAACCGCGGCGCAAATTCGTCAAGGCAACTCCCCCCGATTTGGCCGCTGTCCTTTTTGGGGCCAGGACGACCATGGCGTCCGAAAGCAAATGCTGAAAAATTAATTACGTCCTTAGGGTGACTTATGCATGCCACCGATATCTGACCCAACTCCCGAGACCGTCGATTTCTCGGCTCACCTGAGGGCCACGTGGGCAAATGTGGGCGGTGGTTGTAGGGGGGTGCGGCTCAAATCAAGCGTGTTAAACGCTGCTAATATTGAAAAATTACGCTGACTTGGCAGGTGGTATTTCAGGTGGGTGAGGTTGTTTAATGTCAGAGATTTAAGATGGAAACTCGACAGTGTTTGATGAACAGTTTTGATGCTAAGTAATGTTCAATGAGAAACTCAATTTTTAATGCATTTGGTTATTATTAAAGAAATACATATTTGCAGCTTAAAAATTATCAAGTATTTAAAATTAATAGATACCACATTGCACTTTGTTAAGACATTTTATTTAAATTTAATTAACAACAGTTCTTATAAGAAAATCTTTTCTAAATCAACACCTTCTAAAAAATGTATTTTTAGACATTAAATATATATACATTTTTAAATTCGTTTATTTTTTTTTTTAACTTCATTATTTTTGGGCAGTTTGCTAGGACTTATCTTTCTTAAAATATTTATTTGTGATATTTAACCCAAGAAAATATTTTATTCTCTAGTTTTTCAAAGGTTAAAAACCCTTTTAAATTATGATCCATTTAGATCTTATCTGAATGATAAAATATATCACATTTTTCACATTCGAAAATACTTTATCTAGTATCTCAATTACTCCAATGCCGATCCAGAAGTTTGTGATTCCACTTAACATTCCTCCGGCTTCGCTCCCATTTTTTTATTTCAATGTCACGACTGGCGACTGTCACCGCGCATTTTTGCTTTGTGCCAAACTTCATCGAGCAAAAAAAAAGGTCCTGTGGGTAAATGATGGGGGATAAACCTTTGTCCTGCGCGTACCCACACACAAATTGAATTCCACACTAAGTTTTGCTGTAAGCCAACAATTAGAAAACAGCAAAGCGACCAGAAAAAAGAAATACCAATGGCAAAGAAAGAAGGACCAAGTTGCGAGAGGACCAAGTTGTTACTTTGTCAAGTTTGGCGCCAATCGCATGACGTGCTAATAAAATAAAATTGCCAAGTTGTAGAGAGGCGACAAAAAAAGAAATAGAATGAAGAAATGATTTCGAAATTTATGCCAAGTGCAAACTTTTGTGTTTGCCGGGGGTTTTCTTCGCCGCCTCCGCTTCATTTGAGTGAATAATTTGAATTGCATCAGCTTCAGCAGCGGATTTCCATTTCTTTCACTTTTCATAATTCACCCAACTGACAGCAGCTAGAAATTCTTTTCTTATTATGCTAATTTCTTAAAGTTGCCTGCAAGGGCGCCATCCCCCGGTAGGCATATATTGCATATTTAATAAGGAATATTATATAAAAATATTGTAACTTTAAGCCAGGGCTGGTGGTTCCCTTATTAGCCAGGAGCGTCACATGCCACTCAATAAGTTGCCGCAACATCTGCCCAGGAGGTTGACTATAAAACGCTGAAATGTTGTAAAACGAGAAGGGGCACTTAAGGGTGAGGGGGCGAAATCACATCATCGTCCGCAGATTGACTGACTTGACACATAATAAAGTCACACTCAAATTATGGCTGCAGATGGTTGTGCCACCGTGGGGCATGCTCCCAAACCTCAGTTCTGTTTAAGACACTCTAAAAATAAGGGATTCTTAAAATAAATTTAAATAAAAATTGCAAAACCATGAGTGTTCTTTTCTTTTTACACTTTATTAGCTTTTAGATGAAGTTCCCTTTTGAAACTCTTATAAGTTAACACAAATTAAAACAAGGAAGAACGCTATAGTCGAGTACCTCGACTATCAGATACCCGTTACTCAAAGGGAAATGGAGATATGCAAGCAGCAAAGCGAGATTAAAATGCGCCACCTACCGGCGGTAGACAGATTTAAGCGTTATGGGCGTTAGAGTGGGCGTGGCAAATTTATTTTTGGATCAATGGGCGTGGCAAACTTTTAAGTGGGCGTGGCAAACTTTTTTTTTTAGGTCAATCGATAGGTATTGATGAGAACAATACATTTCAGTTAAAATTTTCTATCTAGCATCAAAACTGTAGGAGTTACAGTTTTGGGCGGTTTGTGGGCGTTAGAGTGGGCGTGGCAGTCTACTGAAACAAACTTACGCTGCGTAAGAAGCTCAGGAATCTGTACGCCAAATCTCAATAGCCTAGCTCTCATAGTTTCCGAGATCTCAGCGTTCATCCGGACAGACAGACGGACAGACGGACATGGCTAGATCGACTCGGCTAGTGATCCTGATCAAGAATATATATACTTTATGGGGTCGGAAACGCTTCCTTCTGCCTGTTACATACTTTCCGACGAATCTAGTATACCCTTTTACTCTACGAGTAACGGGTATAATTAGATAATTATTTCATAAAAAATACGTTATCAATTATATTCTCTTCTATTAAATATTTTAAAAATAATTTATAGTTACTTCGTGTTATACTTTTATCAAATTTTATAGGGCAGTTAATTATGATCATATTATTATAGAAAATCGTCTTTTTAAATCGATTTTCAACGATTTTTTTTAAAACGATATTAGTTTTAGAATGAGAAATACTCAATATATATATTTTTTTTCTTATTTTGAATGATCAAGATGTTTTTTCCAGTGCATATTTAACGGGGGTGCAGGTTGGTTGCCCTGGTGAAACCGCGCGTGAAACACAAAGGCATTTTCAGGCAATTTATTAGTTGACAAAAAGAAGGAAACAAAAAAAAAGGCAAAAGGAGCAGAAAAATGGGGAAAAATGTGCGGCTTCGTTGACACGGCCTATGGTTCAGAGATGCCTTGACAACCAGATTCGAGGGCTAGCAGCCACAGGACCTTAACTTCACAGGACCACAACTTTCGCTTAGGTGTTGAAACTTGTCCGCAACTCGCTGAATTATTCAGAGAGTGAAAACTTTTTTCCGGCTCACATTTGATTAAATTTTAATGCCACTGCATCATTAATAAATTCCCAGCGGGGTCCGTAAGGAAGTGGAGTTTGAATAAATTGAATTAGCGACAGGATTTGTCCGGCGGGAGCTAATCCCCGCAGATTGTTTGACAAACTTTGGACAGGTTTGGCCGGCTCGAAGCAAAGTGTCAGAACTAATTGTCAAAGAGCTGGAAAAAGGCAGAGGAGAATTCCGCCCCAGTATCCTGCCATCGGCACCGGCATTCAAATGAAAATTTCATTATCCTGGCGGCAGGGGGAAATCAATTTGTCAGCATGGGGAATCAAATGCGCTCCTCGCGACTTCAAAATACAAATTGTCAGCAATTTAATAACATTTAAGCTGCCAACGGCGGCCACAATGATAAGCGAGGTTAGACATCCACACATATATATTTACAGAAGGTCCTGTTGGAAAAGGTCCTTGTGGCAACAAACCGCATTTACACTCACTTAACTCAACACGATGCGGAGGTCGCTTTCCATGGCTTTTCCCCCCGGCCAGAGAGCAGGGAAAACAATTGCCAGGAAGCAAGGGAAAACTGAAAACGGCTTGTGTACAAGGTGCTTAAGGTCCTTAAGGACCCTCACACACACACACACACACACTGGCACGCACGTTCAAACAAATAAAGCTCTGCGAGCGGTTTAAACACTTGTTGCATGGACAAAGGATAATGACGTGACAGGAGCTAGCACTCACACAGGAACACCCACAAACTCACGCACCTTGCCATACACAGAAACATAATTTTAAGGAATGTTTTCGAAAACAAGTTCCTAAAAAATGTTTGTTACTGAAATATCAAAATAAAACACAAGTCAATGCTTCTGGATTTTAAACCTCTTCTCCAATTTTTAAAATTATAACCTATATTTTCTCAAAAATTCTAAAAACCGATTGCTGATGATATTCAAATGAACTACAAATATTCTCCAAACTGTTTTAAAATACTTCTACAAGTTCCAAACAAATGTTTGTAACTGAGATATGAAAGACTTCCCAGATATTCTGAATTTTTAAGTTTCTTATAATATATTTTGAAAACTATGAGGGTATACTAAAAATTGGTTTCTTCGATTTTTTAAAAAATCTGTTCGTAATTTTTTTTGGAAGACCATTATTTTATTCAAACCAAAAATTAAAATAGAAATAGATTTTATTTTTCTAAGAACTATAAATGTTATTATTATAAATAATACATTTTTTTAAGTTTAAAAACATGTACAGTTTAAAGTGCTCATTTGTTCTCTGTGTAAGTAATAAAGCAAACAGGCAGCGCGTTTTGTAATAAACTGCAAGGCAGCCGGAAGGAATGGCTTGGCCGGAAGACCCGGAAAAGGGCAAAGACGACAAGGACACCTGGTGGCTTCTTGTCCTGCCAATCCGTCCGTGAAAGGCACTGCAAATATGCCTCGGGGAGATGGGGTGGCATCTAATCACATGCCCCGGCATACAGTCACTCAATCACACACTGGCTCACACAAAAATTTAATGCCTCCAAGGAGTGGCGGCCATAAAGCGCTCATAAGTAGGCTTCACACTTTCTTTTCCCCCGGTTTCTGGTCCTTCGAGCCGGGTGCCGCATAAAATTCAATTGCAGGCCATAAAAACTGCGCGTGATCTACATACACAATATAATTTAAAGCTGTAACTAATAAAATTGTCAGCGATAAGCGAGGAGCTTTGATTTTTATGTTTTCAGCAAAAGCGAATTTATTGGGGCTGTGAGGCTAAAATCTTATTTTAAATGTTTAGCGCCGTCGTTTTTATGGCATAATTCTGGCCGTTTGTAGTTTGTCCTTTGCGGAAATTTGCATAAAAATTGCCAGATAAGAAGGAGGAGAAAGTGTCGAGTGCTCTATCTCCATCCCATCACCCCAACTTATGAATATTTCTGTCAAGTGTCAAAAGCTATTAGACCCCGAAAAAAAAATCTCTGAATAAATTAGCCACTTGGGAGGAAGGCTGTCTTGGTCATTGTGGGAATAGGCTGATTGTCCTTTTATAAAGTGTTGATGTGGGGCTGATTTACTCAAAATGGGGATGCTTACTACATAGATTTCATTCAATTATAAACTTACTAAACTTTTCTTGTTCTCCTTTCGTTTCAGGATAAATCTGGTCGCTTCTAATCTAACATACATACAATACATATACATAGATATATAATTACAAATATATAGTTATGCATTACACATAGAAACGAAGCATACAAATAATACCAATTAATCACCAATAATTAGATGCTACAATTAGTGAAATTCTCTGTGGCAGTGCAAAAACAACTTTGACCACCTAATGAAGGGAAATTTGAATTGAATTGAAAACACGGTTTAGTTATTAAGTTCAACTTTGTACATATTAATTTTAATAACCTTGACGTAATGAAAACCCACAAATAATAATACTACTACTGATAATACAAATACAAAAAAAACAAACAAGCGTAAAACGTAAACTAAATGTTTGATAAATAAATGGAAAAATAATCGTTAACCAGCTATCGAGGTAAACAGAAAATGAGAAAATGGCAAAGAAACCGAAAGCAAAAGAAATTAGCACAATTATGTAATAATTTATGCTTAATTAATGTATTTAATTGAAAATCTAATTGTAACTGTATATTTTTTCTATAAAGAGCAAAGAAAACCCTTAAAGAAGAATTAAACTTGTGTAAAAATTATGCTTAAGATTCGCAATGATATACGTAATGAATTCTCCGATTAGTTAGCACACATCAGATCAGCTCGGCTTATAAAAAAAAACCTTTTGTTACATGAATATGCCAACACCCATATGTAGATCGTACACGTTAAAACCAATTGAATGTAATACATTAAAATTCAAATATTAGTAAATGTAAATGTTGATAGGCAAAATAGAAATACAAATTTATAACAGAACATACCCGCAAAACTCAAAACCCAAGCAGAAGTAGTAGCATAAAATAATAAGCAAATACATGCGCATCATTGTGTACTATTATGGGCTAAATGTTAATTATTAACTAGATTGTACAATTCAAATGTAGTTCATACTATTTAAAATGCAAAAACGGAGTGAAGATGAATAAACTGATGATTCAATATAAGAAACAAGATCTTATTGTTTATAATATTTCCTCTTAAAAATTATGATTTACATTCGAAAGTGGTAATAAGCAGAAGAAACAGGATATGAAGAACGAAGAAGGTAGTGAGAGTCAGTAATGCATCTCGCTTACTCCCATTGAAGAATCCAATAGCTTTAATTATAGATTCTTATAATTGCCAAGTGGTTATTCTGCGGCAAAACGCTTAAGTACCCGTTCTTCTTTCATAGATAGTAATGATCAAAAAACTATTTTTGAAAAAATGTAAAAAAAAATATAACGTTGGTGTTTTTTGACATAGTAACTTCTAATCTTGGAAATATCATTTTTCTTAATATATTAAAATTTGAAATACAATTTTAAAAATATCGGACGACTGATCCTTTAAGCATCAATTTAGCTTCCGAAGCTTAGCACGACATGTTGCTGTTATCTTTGTTATGTGCTGCCTCCACGTAAGTGGTTTGTCCAAAATCAAGCCCAAGTACTGAGCCTGGGAAGATTGCGGTATAGCTGTTTCCTGAAATTTTACTTTCGGGAGGATTTTACTTCTAAGAGAGAAGTTTCAGCGCTGAGACTTATTTCTGTTTATCGAAATGTTCCATCGATTCGTCCATTTGCAATACAGGTCCAACAAGTTTTGGGTGATTTGAGTAGTACCCAAGAGCGTACCCGGTTTCCTAGGGTACGGCAGGTCAGCGGTAAATATAAAACCGGGCCAAAAACGCTACACTGAGGTACGCCAGCTCGAATGCATCTGATATACGACCATTCGCATAAAATTTCGTTCTAAAAGATATGATTTCACGAGAAGATATTGTGCAGTAGGCAGTTTAGTTTTTAACTTAAACAGCAAGCCATCGTGCCTCACGCGATCAAAAGCGTCTTTGACATCAAGGAAGACTGCTGAACTGTACTGCTTATTTTCGAAAGCTCCAAGGACATGCTGCCTTACCCGATGGGCTTGCTCTGAAATACCAAGCACCCAAGACAAAATCTTTGAATGTCAATTTGATAAGTGTGGGTGAAAATGACACTACAATTGATCCCAATACTTTGATCCTAAATAAGTATGAAAAGTATACTGCATTGTATGAAAATTACCAGTTGACCCTAAATAGTGCCATTTCGACAACAACCGTGGATACTTCAATACCGATAAAAGCTTTTTTTCGTTTTTCAAGTTTCGGGTATCATAGGGTTTGAACTAAACACCCGCGGAGAACGTTGTGCGACAGACCAATGGTTAAGGTGTCTGTCTCTGATGCGAAAGGTCCCCGGCTTAAATACGCGTCGGTTTTTAAGAATAATATCTAACATATTCTTAACAATGAAGTTGTATTTAAGAAAGAGAAAAATAAGTTTGTCACGAGCGGGACTCGAACCCGTAACCCTCAGGTCCGTGCATCAAAAGCAATGCGCTAGCACTCTGAGCCACGCTTACACTTTTTCACCCAACGGCAAAATGCTTTTTTGTGACAAAATAAGTGATCTTATAATAGGGTCGACTTCCAGTATACAATCCCATTTAGAGTAGGTTCCAGAGATGCAGTTGTAGCCTAGTGGGCTAGGCGTGCACCTTGCAGCCGAGAGGCACCAGGTTCAGAAACGGGAATTTGAAATTGAAAATCTCGTTGCGATCAGAGACGATCAAAGCAAATTTAAAAGTCTACTATACATAGTAGAAGACAACTTCTAACGCTCTGTGGGGCGCTTCACTGGTTACGATCTCAGACCCATCATAGCAGATTTTCAATTCTTCGGCTAAATATAGTAGTTGTCTTTGCACACTCTCTCCTGCGCTTCGCCACTACAGCCGTCCACAGTTGATACAAGCTATTTGCGAAGCGGATTAGCCTCCATTCTTCGGTATGAAGACCCATTCATTGCGACGCAAGATGAAACGCGTACTGCTAAAAAATCGTCGAATGCGATCTATTAAAATTGAACATGCCGAACCTATGGACGTGGATAATTGTGATCCAATCGGACCCAACCGATGCGAGCCCATGGAAGTTGATGTTGAGTCGGATACTCAAGCTGGTCAGAATCCACCTCATCGTCGAATCGAAATATTGCTGTCTGTTGCGATTGGGATGAATTAATTAATTTTAACTGTGTACTGTGTATAAAGTACATTACATTTACTTTACATCTTACGCTACATTTTATTTTGGATGTAAAATTTTTAAAAAAGTACATTACATTTACATTACATCTTACACTATATTTCATATTGCATGTAAAATTTAAAAAAAAAGAACATTACACTTACATTACATCTTACACTACATTTTATCTTACATGTAAAATCGACAATCGAGTTGCCAACTACGTTTACAAAGCCAAAATAAGGCGCCATCTGTCGGTAAGTGCTAACAACAATTTCGTATGCACTGAAAGAATGTTTTAACAATGATAATCAAATTCCAATAGTTTCATTAAATAAATTTTTGTTAAATAATATAGTAAAAAATTCAAATATATGTTTATATATTTACTTAAAATATTTGTTCACTACATGCTTTTGAGATAAACTTTGCCTAAAAGAAGTACATTGAAAAGCTGAACAATTCTAACTTCCGAGTTGAACAGTAAAGATACATCACTTCCCCAATAGCTGCCACTTCCAGCTCATTCCGTATGCGAAGTGATATGTCAACAAAGACTTGAAACGCATTTAGGATTTCCTAAATACTTACAGTTTCCTCCACTTTTCTCTCCATTTCAACGGAGAGCAGCAACTGATTGACCGTTGAAGCACCTACTCAAAAAAGGCCGGAAACTTTCAATTCTGCAGCATTGTGTAAAGTTTTTCAAGCCAGACAAACCGGCCGGGGCAGTAGTTTTCATCTATTTGGGCTCAGTTTTCGGATTCGATATCTGCCAGTTGCATTTCAAGCTTCGAACGCTGCGGTCTAAGTCTAACACACCTATCCAAAAACAAGTAAATCTACAAATAAAATTTAAGCCTGTCATTCTGAACCGTGCGTGGAATTTCTAATTTTTATACGAAGTACTATATTACAAACTAGTTTGTAAAGAAATTTATTTTTACAGAAAAAAGTAGAATTTAAAAACTATGATATCATTTTTTCATTTTCTTCAGTTTGTCACGATCAATTTCTTTTTAATGTATAAATCACTATATCGATCTAAACAGTATTCTTTGTGTACTCACGTTTCCGTACAATACTCGATTTCGGTTTCAATTCGTCTCGTTTTGTTGTGTTCTCAGTTTCGTTGGAAGCTCGACTTTCTAAATGCTAATTGGATTGAACTTAAAAGTGGGCGCGTCATACTCTACAAGTCATCAACTTCCTGAATCTGTTGAACAATGGGGAACGCGTAGTTAATTCTTAAATGGTTAAACTAAATTGAAGCGTCATTTTAGAAGTGCCTTGCATATTAAATGAGAAGACTTTTTTGTTTAACGATTTATAGACAGGGCTACCATTCTACATATATATAATATCACAAGCCAATTTCAAACAGAAATTAAAGCTCTCTGTTTCTATGACGGTTGACTTATTTATATATATGTTCATATAGTTGCCATTTGCATTTTAAGTACTCTTATTTGATTAGGTCATAGAAAAATGATTTGCAAATCTTTTTATGGGCCCTAGACTTTGTAGATACTTGATTATTTGGCATTAGACTGTCAGTAAGATCGCACCTTTGTTGGCTTTTGGTAAAAATGGGAAAGCCTAAGGTCGAAACTGTGTGAAAAATTCGTGTTTATTAAGCTTAGTCTAAAGTACTATTTCTTGGAAAAAATAATACAAAGTGAAACGAAACCAAGCATTATATAGAACCTTTGCAGATTGAATAATAAGAACTCATACTCCAAGGCAGTTTTCCTCTCAATACAATTTCTTTAAGATAGTCATTTTTTTATCAATGAGTATGTGTTTCACTTTCCTTCTAACTAAAAAGTAAACAAAAACATTTACATGTAAGTGTTAATGGATATGGCCCGTAATCGTTAATTGTCTGCAATTCTTGATGTAATTAAACGCGATAAAAATGGGCAGTACTCAATTAAGCCCGTGATTCAGCAGTCGTCGTTGATTTTATACATATAAAGAAACATGCGATGGGATCGGGGGCTCAGTTGCCGATCGTCGTCCGTAGCTTAAAGTACTAAAGTAGCTCCCGAGAGCTCCGCGTAAAGAAGTGGAAGCCTAACTATCTACTCAAATTGAAGGCAATTGCCAGGAAAACCGGTAAATTAGCAGATAACTAAGTTTTCCCACTGTGATTGACTCTAACAAGGGAGTAAACAGAATTCTCAACAAGCAAAGTGATCTGTCTTAAAAAGCATAGAAACGTGTCAGCTAGTTTGACAGCCAACTGTAAGATTTGCATCTCCAACAAAAGTTGCCTTTGGCTGACTGCTGGCCAAGTTGTAATTGCCAACTTTGCGTCTCGGATTGTTTGGTGACTTTAGTGATGTGATTTTAAGTCAAGGTCGATCTTTCGTTTTATTTTTTTCGTGTTGCTCCAACTGGACCAACTGCAACCGGTTTTCGACCACAAAACAGGCCTGTTATCAAACAGGCCAAAGCTTTTAACCCCGCCTAGCACGGATCCAAATTAGTTGACCAGCAATTAGCGACCTCTCGTTAAATTTGTCTCACTTTTCTTACAATTAGCCACATCTACAGAATGAAGCTGAGCTCGGGATTGTTTTTGATCTGTGCCGCCTTGATTGGCTACACGTCGGCCACGGATGTTGGACCATGCCCGAAATGTAAGTATCTATCGGGTTATATGTACTCCAGATAAAATACTACTAAGACCAAAAAAAAATGTGTCGATGAACAGCTAAATATAAAAATGATTACTTTCGGATTACCTGGAAGCTTGGTGAATTTATAGCCCTTTTATTTGAAGATAAATCTATTTAAAGACAAGCTCTTATCAAGTATTACTCTCGGACTACCTGTATTAAAGCTTTTTGAATTCATGGTCTTTTAATTTAAAAATAGACTTATTTAAAGACAAACTCGTTTGTAAACAAATGAATTATAGCCATAATTTGATATTTATATTTTCTTTTATGAATAATGATTAATCAAAAATCATACTAAACTATTTTAGAACATTTTCAAATATAAATAAACTATAAGTATAAATAACATTTTGTTTATGTAGACATAATTTTTTATATATTTGTTTAACTTTAAAAAACAACAAATCTATTTAAAGACAAGCTCTTATCAAGTATTACTCTCGGACTACCTGTATTAAAGCTTTTTGAATTTATGGTCTTTTAATTTAAAAATATACCTATTTAAAGACAAACTCGTTTGTAAACAAATGAATTATAGCCATAATTTGATATTTATATTTTCTTTTATGAATAATGATTAATCAAAAATCATACTAAACTATTTTAGAACATTTTCAAATATAAATAAACTATAAGTATAAATAACATTTTGTTTATGTAGACATAATTTTTTATATATTTGTTTAACTTTAAAAAACAACATCTTTTAAGTTTTTATTAAAACGAACGTAAACGGTTTTCAAATTTTTGACTCATGTATTTAATTATGTAAATAATTTTATTGTTTTCCTAAACAAGTTTACATATATATTATATGAAGTATATGAAAAACAAAAGCTTTATAAGTTGTACCAAATCACTTGCAATTTTTTTTTGAAATTTTTATTTCTCTAGAATGTAAAGGAAATATTTAAATAATTTTATTATTTTTTGAAAGAAGTTAAAACATCTATACATATCCATATAAATCACGCATACGCAGTGTGGTGTGAAGAACTAAACTCTTAACAAATTATATATTTATTTTATATTTATATTTATATTTTCCCACTCTTTTTTTCAGCCAAATCCAAGGCGCTGGGAGCCGGCGAGGTGTCCATCTCGAACTGCCCGAAGAGCAAGTGCATCCTGAAGCGCAACACGGAGGCCAGCATCGAGATGAAGATCCGCCCGGAGCGTGACTTCCAGGAGCTGACCTCTGACATCCAGGGCATCATCCTGGACGTGCCCCTGCCCTTCCCAGGATACTACGGCACCAGCGCCTGTCCGCACATCTACGATGAGGCCGGCGAGAAGAAGGTGGGCTGCCCCCTGAAGGCCGGTCAGGTGTACACCTACAAGAACAGCTTCAAGATCCTGCCCGTCTATCCCACCGTCAGTTTGGAGATCCACTGGGGACTGGGCGACAAGAATGGGGATGCGGCCTGCTTCCAAATACCCGCCAAAATCAAGGCTTAGAAATGAGAACCATACGAGTGCACTCAATGTTAGCTTTTATTAGTGGTAAATCTTAAGATCGTATCTGCATATGCTTAGTTAGGGATTAAGTACGGTTAAGAGAACGAAAACGAAGCCGGCCATTATTGCGGCATCCAGCCAGTGACGCAATATGGCCAAAGGATTCCACTGATCTGCTTGGTAAATCTAATAATAAAAAAAACCACAACGAATTCTACATTTTAAGTGAACGCTCTTTGATCTCTTTGCCTTGTTTAATTAGTTTAAATTTAGAATTTTTAATTGATGTCCGGCATGCAATGGATCGCGTGTGATAAATATCTTTCAATTTCGCTTTTCTCTATGTGGGTGTTGTTCTTCTTCTTCTTCTGGCTTAGCTAGCGTGTTATCTGCATAATTTCAATTTGGCATTGTGATGGGAAACGTTCACTTTGTGAGTTCGTAAACTGAATTCTCGTTATCGGCATCAATTTGAGCCTGCAGCGCCTGTTGCAACTTCCGCCAACTTTCGGCGGCGGCATCATATTGGCCGCCCCTGCCACGCCCCTGCTGCTGCTGATCCTGCAACTGCCTCAATTGGTAGCGATGCTGCCGCATCAGCTGGGTCCACTTTAGGCCATTCCGGGTGCGATCCTCTGGCTCTCGACGAGGTAGAAGGACTGGAGCTGCCAGGGGTATGTTGACGGCACTATTCGTATTCGCAATGGTGTTGCTGTCCTCATCGTTGGTGTCATCTGGGTTGTTCTGGTTGTTGTTACTGTTATACAGTTGCTCTGCCACGCCATCAATCGCAAAGGAATTGGGACCAGGGTGCTGAAAATTAAAAGGTAATATACATATTAACCACTGACCTATGAGTTGGGGGAATAGATCTGTACAGGAATTATATGGTATCACAAGGGGCCCACTGTGGCCTAATTGGGGGGTGTTTTAATCCCCAACCATACCTATCTACCTACCTACGTATACATATTAATAACTCTGTTAATTTCATTTTAAACAATGATCCAAAAAACATTTTTTTATTGTATCAAGTTTTGAACTTGTAAAAAACAATGTAATAAAATTAGAGCACGAAGAATATTAAAAATAAACCTTTACCACCTATTTTAAAAATTTCAAAGTTTGAGAAGGATTATTCGAATAACTAAAGTTAATATGGAATTGAGAATTTGAAAAATAAATTACTTTGGTTGTTCTTTTTGATGGTTATCAATTTAATAATTAATATTATAAGAAATACCTCATCCAAATTTAAAAAAAATATATTTTTTTAATTTATACAACTTGTATTTATAATATACAATACCGACATGTTTGATTACATTAAAAAAGGAAGGAAGAAAACTAATTGTATTCCTTTGGAAAAAGAAAGAAATATTGTTCCTTCTGAAAATTGTATAAAACCTTTAAAGCATTATTCACTTTTTTTACAGTATTGATAGTAAAAAAAATCGTTCATTAAAAACAGGGTTTTTTTATGGATTAAATGTGAAAGACCCTGTTATGTCCTGTTTCTTCTTACCTGTTTAGCATCTATTTCTGCCTTGCCACCGGATCGCTTGCCATGAGCTGCGGAATACATAAAAATAAGGCATGAGCATGAGCGTATTGTGATGAACTGCTTCTGTCAAAGCTCAACAGGCCAACACTTACCTCCCCAACAAGAATGTCCGTATTCCAGGCAGGAACCTGAAAGCATGCAACATTTTTTCCAATTTAATATAAATCATCATCAGTTGCCACACAGCACTAAGACTGTGTGCCCGTAAATTTGCTAGGAAATGAGCCAGGAGCTATGCACAAGCCACCATTTTCTTAGTTTCGACCACCCAGCGTGCCTAACTCACGGCTTTAAAACTTTCTCTTTTCTGCTTTCTTCTAGCCTTTCACCTGCAGCCTTTTTCTTTTGATGCTTCTACTTGGGATGCTACTTTCCCTGTAAAAAGCACATGTTTATTGTGTGCTTGGCTGCTAATGTCGCGGCCCATGATAAATGCGACCATTACAGAACGTATATGCCAAGCCAGAGTGGGTTGACTAATGCACTCAGCCAGAGGGTTTTCGAAAATGTTAACAGTAGGTACTGAGCGAAAATAAGGAATTTCTTCTCTATATAGTCACCAGGGTTTTAAAATTACTTTTAAATGGTATTTTTTGTGTCTAAAAGTATGCAACAAAATATTTTAATCTCAAAAATACAAAAAGATATCATTCAAAAAGTTGACTGTTATTCATATGTTGCATTCTTTTAGGCTCCTATTAATTTTATAAATTATAAATTGAAAAGTTATAGAATTAAAAACAAATACTAAATTTCAGGAATATTATATAGGTTTGGAAAATGTTACCAGTAAGTACTGAGCGAAATTAATCAATTCCGTTTGTACTACACATAAGGTTTTAAAATCACTTTTGAATATCATTTAAGGTAACTAAAAGTGTGCAACAAATTATTTTAAAATCAGGAATACAATGAAATCATTCAAAAAGACAAGTCTGCTATATTTATTGCATACTTTTAGACACCTATTAGTTTTATAAATAATATACAAACAAGTTATGAACCAGAAAAACATTTAAATTTTGGAAGAATATGATCCAATTTCTTTCAAAATTCAAGATTTGGTGCATGAACGTTGCACAATGTTCCATCCCACTTTCCTGATTTAAAGATCTTATTTTCCCCAGCTTAGTTGAGTAGCTTCGTATCACCCTGCAGGTCCAACCTGTGGCTGTTCATAATGCTTATACAACGTCCTTGACGCCACTCGTGCATTGTGATTGTGTGCCAAAAAAAGAACCTGGAAGAGGTGGCGACGCAGAACTAATCACACAAATGGACGGCAACGCATCACCATGAAAGGAGCACATGGAGCAGGAGGACTCAGCTGGGACAGGACTTTCGCAAGGGGATGTGAATACGCTTTGCGCAACTGACAGATCTGCAACAAAGAGCAGGAGTTACGGCAAGTAGCAACAAGTTCCATGACGCAGATGGGCCGAAGGTTTGGAGGAGGGGCATTGGCGTTTGCATAAGCCAAGATAAGTGTATATTGGGTATATTATTCGCCGCCTGGCCAGACGACTCCATCATGCCTGGGCCGGCTGTTGCTACCCTGGCCATATATCAAACCCGTAATCATTTGTCAATTACTTAAACCGTGGATTAATTGTTGCCGGGCGGCCACGAACCCAAAACCCATACAATCGTGCATATGGCAACCACACTTGTTGACAGGCATGGCGGCATGGCCATCAGAGATAGCGATTCCCGACATCGAGGCCTTTTGGGGTCGCCGCATCGAAGGGCTGTCATTAAATGAGGGACTCTTCATTTGACCGCCCTATACTGTGGAATCCCACACCTCCACCCACAGCCCGTTTCCCATTCAACAGCAGAGATACCTAATTAACTTGACCAGCGCATTTTAATAGCCACATCCTTGATCTTGGCCAGCGTTGGCGTCTCCACTTCTGAATAATGTCTTTTTTTAATGGTATTAAAGTGTGGCGCAATTTGCCTGGAAACCCCACTTAATGGGGTGCTGCTATCTGAGTTTTGCCCAATTTTTTGTTCAGGGGAATCCCCCAGCACAAAGTAATTGTGACAATTGTTTAATGTGTCATTAAAGAGGTGATTTATTTTTTTTTCTGTTAGATATGATAATTATTTTGTGCTAACTTTGCACTATAATATAAAAATTTGTGGAAGATGATTTAATAGTAAAGATCTTTAAAAACTATTGAAAAATATATTATTTATTATGATTTAATAGCAAAGATCTTTAAAAGCTATTGAAAAATATATTATTTTTTTTAATATATTATTTGAGGAATTTAGATATAATAATTTTGTGAAAGTTTAAATTTTTCTAATTTATTTAAAAAGAACCATATATTAAAAGCACTTATAACTATAATGATCAAACAATTGTTAATAACCTATTTGATAACCATTTGAGAATTTTACTCTTTTATTGAGTTGAAAAGTTATGTTAAACTAGCTCAATTCAGAAACTCTTTATCAAATTCTGCTAACAGAATGCAATCTATATATTTTGAAAACAACAGCCTCCCGTAAATCATGTTGTAGACTCCACTATCGCTTTTCGACCTGAACCTAACCCAATTCGCATTTATCCAAAAAAAATTCCGCAGCTGGAAGCCTGTTCTTTTGGTCATGCCCAATCTGTATAGGAATCAGGGAGCGGAGGGAATCCACCCACAACTGCAGTGCCTGCAGGCGGCACAGCTTGACAGGTTCACACGTTCAGTTCGGTCTTCTATTTTTCCGCTGACGCTCTTTCCACAACTCCGTGGGTTTCCATAGTACGTGAATTTCCATTACCACCGTGTCACGAGTGACGCTTTTCACAGTGATGTACAGGAAAAAAATACATAATGATTGGATGATTCTAACACTTAAGAAATTAACTATCAACCTATTTTTTCACATATATTTCATATACTTTTTCTTTAAGAAAATCAAAAACAAATTCAAATCAAATTCAATACCTATGCATATATGAAAAAAAGTAACCAAATATATTGTCGAAATTCCAAAAACCTATTAATTGATGCCTATTTTATAACATTGTTGTTGTTTTCGAACACCAAAATCATATAAAATAATTTCTTTCCGTGTGATTGTTGTTCGGCACGCAGTTTGGATTAATTTACGATGGCAATCGAAAGCGTTAAAAGCGTTCAGGGAGAGTGGGTCCGAAGGGCGAAAGCGAGCCCCTGATCTCACCGACCCACTGCGTAACCCCGATTTCCCCATTTCCACCTGTTAACCTGCATTCGCAGTGAGTAAGGAAAATACGTAGAAAAAATCCCAAAAAAGGGAAGCCGCCGAACAAGCGAGCAAACAAAGGCGTATCAACAGGAAAATGTGCATAAAACTCCAACTGATAAAGCGGATTAGGAGCGTAAATGGAAAAAGCGGAGGGGGGGATCGGAAAGTGGGAATTGGAGTTTTCCCAGATGACCATGATATTGGTAACACGTATTACCAGTTAGTTAATCAGCTAGTAGTTTGGTATTTTTATAGCCTAGATAGGCCACCAAATTCTTGCAACTATGACTAAGCGAAACATTCAATTTCATCACCAGTTAATGCCTAAAAGTATGCAAGTGTTTTCGATTTTCCTTTTTTAAAGCAAAAACTTTAGTAACTTTTGAATGGGATTCAATACATTTCTTATAGCAATTTGAAACTAATTATAAACTATATTAGGGAATCCGTTTAATTATCCACAATAAATCAAGAAACTGTTGTTAAATATTTAAAGAGATTTATTACGAAGCGAATGTGGTTTTAAAGTTTTTAAGTAAAGAATAGAATTTGACAATGAATGTTTTAGAATACATCTAATAGCCCAACTTATTCTTAACATTATTTATGACCCATTCTTTATTTTATCAAATCTCGAGTTTACTGTGAATTGCCAATTGCTTTTAATAATAATAAAACACAAACACGCCGTTAATGTAAAAATCAATATTCGTTTTTGATGATATATGTTTAAGATCAGAAAAATCTCTACATTTTAGAAACATTTTCAAGACCTGTTCCTTGCCGAAGTCCAAATCACCCTTGAGAACAGAAGAAACATAAGAAATATGACCCAACATGTTTAAAAAATTCAGATCTATTTTCGAGACTATCGGTATTCTTGTTTTTCTTGATAAAGGAGTTCAATTTTGAGGAGTTTTTAAATTTACTATAATTTACAATTTAATTTGTATCTAAAAACTAAATCGTACCATTTCAGAGAACTTACTTAAGAAACAGATTCCAAAATACAGAAAACATTACCTAGTTTTACTGACCTAGCCCCTTTTATATTAATGTTTTTCTTGGCATAGAAGTACACTTTTGACGGGTATATAAAGATAATTTAAAATTTCATTTGTACCTCAAAAAACAAACCATCGAAAAAACGCAATTTCTAAGATACTTTACTTACAAACTGTTTCCCAAATTCAAAAAATATTTCCTACACTCTTAATGACCTAAACGCTTTGAGGTTATAAAGTTTAAGTATAAATAAACCACTCTTACTCTATTTAAAGAATATATTGTAGAGGTATTTTTACCTGACACGAGGGCAAAGAGCGCCACCAACACCACCAAAGTCCAACTGCACTTGCTGTACCACATTTTTCGATAGAATTTATTTAGCAATCTGCACGCAAATTGTTCGACGTCAGTTATAATTTTCGTTCGCAGCGAACAGTTTTGGGAACTTTTAGACAACTTTTTCAGAACCGAACAGTTTGCACAGAATCGCAGGACTTTCCACTTGCCACTTGTTGATCAGAGTCAGGTGCCAACGCTTTTCGAATTGCCAACAAACTGCGGTCGCCCAGCGGCTTTTATAGCTTAGAAGACCGGAACCCACCGCACACTTACCGTTAGCCCGCCGCAGAGATAACGGGACAGCCAATACGAACGGTACAGCCGAGCACGGAGACTCCTGCACGAAGAAATCCGAGCAGAGCCGAAGCGATCCATCTGCCAATGAGCTGTTAGACGGAGGCTCCCACGCAACAGGCTGCCGAGTGGGTGGGGTGGGAGGTTGGGGCAGGTGTTTGGGCGGAGGATTACGGTACAGTGGGTGGCATTTGGCACGGCATTGTGTGGGTGCAACTGTTACGTATTCAGGGGGATTCCATAAGGAAGTGCTTTACTTAAAGTTAAAACACATCTTGACACTTTTTATTGGGCAAGCACTGGAACACTTATTTTTGGTGTTCCTTAGAGGTAACTCTCACGTAACTCCTACCGCCACCCCCCCCTGTCTACACCACTGACTGAAAGCAAAAGCTTTTTAGAATGGGTTACTCATAACAGTGGGTTGGCCTTCCCATGGTAGCAAAGTTCATTTTGTGGCTAACGGCGGGCTTAACTTTTAATTCCAGTGCAACTTGCTTGAAACAAAATTTCAATGCGATTGAGATTTTTAAATCTTAAGTTATATTGTAAGCCAAAGAAATAATAAGGTTAAAGGTTCCAGTTAAAAATAATTTACTATCAGATTCCGAAAATAATTATTCTTATTTATTTTAGAAGGCCTACTACGATTTTTCTTTTTTAATGACGTTTTTTAGACCTTGTAGATTATAGTGTTACTTCGGACATTTGTAAGCGTCCTAGTAGTCTTATAGAAAAAACTCAAATACACAAATATAGTAAACTTTAAGTCCCTGTTCCAAGTATAATTGACATCTAAGTGTTATATATTATAAAATATAAATGCAAATACATTTTTTGTCTTTAATCTTTGATCTATATAATACCGTTCTCAGCCCCCTTTTATAACCCATAAAAAGTCTAACTTTTCATACACAAACGCACCTGAACAAAGGTTTATTTGGTCTGTCCTTACATGAAATTGTGAGTGTGCAGAAATAGCGATTGGAGCGACTTGTTAGCTTATTGTAGTTGAATGATAGTTGTAGTGTACATTGAGAGCTACCAAATAGAACATTTCATTATAATCATTTAGTTTCGAACGCAATCCGGAAGCAAAATGCAGAGTCTGCATCGGTATAGAAGTGTTGGCGGTAGCATTGTCAGAGGTGGTGGTGAGGTGTTTTATGGGTTTATGGCAGCATTATCGTGTTGGTCTTGTCGTTGTTTTCAGAGTAGAATGTGTGGAAGATGGTGTCCCATCTGCGAAGTTATTCCAGCTTGGCCAGGATGTCGCTCTCCCGGAACAGCACATACTCGCGCTTGTCGTCCATGTCGACCTTGGTGCCTCCGTACTTGGGCAGCAGGACGCGATCGCCCTCCTTGACGCCCACGGACAAGTGGCCAGCTCCGGCCGGATTGCGGGCACCGGGTCCGACGGCCACCACCAAGCCCTGCATCTCCTTGGGCACCGACTCCTCCGGGAGCAGAATACCCCCGGCAGTGGTCGTCTTCACCTCAAAGCGCTGGATCAGGATGCGGTCCAGCATGGGAATCACCTTCTTAATCATGTTGGACATGGTCCTGAAATGGAAAATGTTTTCCGTTTATTGTGTGTATTTTCACTTATCACTTTCACGGTTACCGTTTTTGAAATGTTACACGTTTTCAGTTTTTATTAAGTTTTTTTTTACTATTTTTTTTCTATTTTTTGGAGCACGATGTGTTTCCTTTGCTTCCCAGTAGTTGACTGAGGAATATGGGGTCGGGTCAAACCTAATACGACTGGCAGTAGAAGTCAAGGCTATAGTGATTTCAAGTACTTGGATAACATTTAAAAGGCCACTATGATCGTAAAAATGTAAGTGCTAAGTTATATATTTTAAATAAATAAAAACTTAGAATTTCAAAATGCAAATAATTTTAATTGACTATAAAATTTATTATCTATAACATCATTATATTTAATGTAGGTATACTTCAAAACTTTAAATATTAACCAACAAATTATCTTTTTATAAAAATTAAAATAAAGTACTAAAGACCTTTTATAATATGCAAACCAATATAATAATTTAAACAATTTTAATTTACTATAATATTGATTATTCAAAATATGATCATATTTATGGTAGGTGTACTTTAAAACTTAAAGTATTAACCTACAAATTTTCTTGCTTTAAAAAATAAAAATAATAAAAATAAACGTAAAGTACTTAAAACTTGTTATACTCTGTAAACCAATTTCATACTACAAATAATTTTAATTTACTATATTTATTATCTAAAATATAGACATATTTGTTGTTGGTATACTTAAAACCAAAATATATTAACCAAATTTTTATCTTGCTAAAAAAATGCATAACTTATAGTTACTAAAGCACAATGAATGTAAGGTTCTAATTAAGTGTATCGCTTAGCTATATAAAAGAATAAAAAGATGTTTTTCAAACAAGCACATACACCTTTCAAGTTCTCGGCAACACTGCGTATGCTTATTTTTCTCGTCTAGCCGGCTTAAATTAACCTCAGCACGTGAATCACGAGTCGTGGCCGTCAAATTAAATTCTCCTAATTAAGAACAGAGCGAAAACCGCAAAAGCAAAGCCAAAGCAGCAGCAGACTTAATAAAAAGTTGGAGCTGGCGCCAGAACAGGGTCCACTCTAGCGACGATTTTCTCTTTTTCGTTTCTACTGTTCTGATTAATTTCCCACACTGCAGTCAGCGCCACCTGTTGGCAGCTTGTCTCATCAAAAAGTGGGGGAGGGGGTTGGGGCTTTCCCTTCCTGCTTGTGTGTGTGTGGCTTCCTTCCTTGTGCGTACGTGCTGGTCTATTGGTGTGTGTGAGTGGGTGTTTGTCTAAACTTTTGGCGTGTTAAACGCTGTTTTCTGTGGCTTTTCCATTTTCATCACATTGTTTTAATATTCCCTGTACATACAGCGCACGTGGGTATATTATATTGAAACGGGAATTCTTTTGGAAGTCATTGAACTTCATTTTGTAAAATTGTTCAAGGTCAAACCTTTAAAAAAGTAAAAGCCATAGAACCCAAATGTGAAACAAGAGCTTATATAAGATAAATGCATTAACTTTTCTTTAAAATCATACGATTATGACTACTTACCGAACATATATTGCTTTTAGTAAAGTTGGGAAAGGGGTTACATATATTTAAATTCATATTTTCATTATTAAATACCATTATTTTTTGGAAGCGTTGAATTCCATTTTAAACATATAGTGATCTGAAAGGGATGAAGTGTAAAAAAAAATTGATGGTTCCGTTAATAAAATTTAAAGTAAAAAACCTATTAAAATATTATCCTGTTTTTATAGAGTTTATTGACTGAATTTAGTTTAAGAGATAATCAAAACCCTATTTTAAATTTGATTTAAAAAAATAGAAGGCCATATTTATAACTCAAAACTTCTTGACAAGAGTTTAATTGAATATTAATTTCTGTAATTATTTCAGTACGCGGTATCCAAAAGTAGATAGTCTTACTTAGGTTTTCACTTTGCTCACCCATTTGGCTTTTTTCGCTATGCCTTCCTCGCCCGATTTGCTCGTAAATCACAAACTTCATAATTTCTACGTCACTTTGCGGACGTGTGTGTGTGTCCGTGTACGTGTACGTGGCTTTTGCTCCTCTTGCCGGTTGTTTTGAGCCAATTCTTTTTTTGGCCTTTACGTGACGTTGGCAGAACAAATCGCTTTTGTTTTAGCCATCTGACTTGTTTGCTCCTTTATGGCCCGCTGCGCTTTGGACTTTGACGCATTTGCGTCGTTTTAATGCGGGTCCGGGTCTACATTTAAGCCAATCCTTCTTGCAGTTTCTGTGAATTGGTGAACTTGGCCAGGGCTTCCATTTGGCTGATTGCATTTTCATAACAATTTGCCGGATTACTAATGCGCCACGTTGTCCCTGCATTTGCATGACCTTGAACCTGGCGTCGCCACCTCATTAGAATTTCATTTGTAGTCAACAGGGCACAGACGACAGGGCCGCAATCGATAAAAACCCAAATGTATTTAATGGCCAAATTACAATCTCACTAGAGTGAATCCTTAGAAAGATACGGAAAGTAAGCGGGCGCGGAATATGCTAAGCTTTATTTGCAGCCATGGGAATAATTTTAATACAGCAAGTTCATCCTTTAAGGTATCCCTAGGATGTATACACAATATACATATAAATATCTGGTTAGCAAACGAACTTGGTCCGTCATTTGAATTGAGTTGCATACTGAATATAGTTCATTTAAAATCTTATGCTTAGGGTATTTGGAGTTTCACAGTTTGGAATACAAAATAGGGAATCTGCTTTAATATTTTTTTAAATTATACTAATTACATATATATACTTTAAAAGCACATCTTTGTTACACTTTGGTATTTTTGTGAAACATTTAATGTATCTAATCCTCTAAGTAGTTAAAATTGCATATCATATTTTCAGTATAGGATCCTACATTTCATTGGGTTTAGTTTTCTTGTTTTGTTTTTACTCGCAAGTTGCTTTCCTATATTTAAGTGGTGGGCGTTCACGAATTAAGTGTTACAAATATTATTAAATTATAGACACCTCAGGCTTATTTATGAGTAAATCCCCTGAGGCCTGACCAAAGTTTAGCTTAAAGAGCGCCATAGCATGGGTGAAAAGTTCTACTGCACTTAAACTAAATAATTCTGAATACTTGAAAGACTAGATTCAGCTTCGATAATCGCGGCTGAATGAATGAAAAACTTAATGTTTAAGAGAGTGCGGGCTTGTGATTAACTTCTAATTGCCAAATGCAAATGAATGCAAAAGCAGTTTAAACTAAACGCTTTGGTAGCAGCAGCAGCAATAGCAGTGGAAACCCTAACGACGACAAATAACTGGCTTAAACAGAATTCAAATAAATTAGCATCAGGAAGCCGCACGAGAGAGCCAAGCCGAGTGCTTCAGTTGACTTGTTCGTTGATCATGGCGTACTGGGAGGCGACTGTTGGCCTGTTCACCGGATTCTACATGCATATAGAGAGCGAATTAGTATCGGATCTACCCCCTGATTATAGGGGCACCTGCCTGCATTACCGGCTGTTTCGGCTGCTCCGCCGACTCGATGGAGACGCGCTGCGTCTGGCTGGAGTTGGTCAAGGCCCTTCTCAAACGACGGGATTCCATGTTGGTCCGCGAGGTCAGCGAGCCCTTGGACGCCTTCTTGCCAAAGAGCACGGCCTGAAAGGAAATCGGTTAGTGATATGTAGGTCCATGAAAATACTATCTTAAGTAGTGTGGAAAAAAAACACCAGACACAGATATATTTTATATCAGTATTCTACTTAACATTATAATACTTTGATATAATACTCAATGCGAATGTTTGGATTATCCAATATACTTTAATAAAAGATCTGCTTATCTCATACGCTCTAAAATCCTTTTAAAAATCCATGATCTGTTAATCTATTAAACTTTAAAGTACTTTAAAGTAAATTATATAAATTGACATCATATCTAACAAAACTTTTAATAACATTTTGAAGAAATATTAAATGTGGCTTTTAAAATCCAATAGGTAATCTTTTAATAAAAGTTTAATTAATTTCAATAAATTACTTTGATATATAAATCAATATAAACGATCTCTTTATATAGTAACCTTTGAATTACATCAAAATATTAATCAATATAATATCTGTTTATCTAATAAACTTTAAATCACTATTTTAAATGCATTAGGCCAATAATATCAAGTCGTTATCTTGCTGATCCTAACAAATCTGTGCCATTAACCTCAGTAATAAAATATTTCCATAATAAAACATTATTTAACTCACCTTGAAGGCCTCCCGGAACTTGTGGCTCATGATGTTGTACAGCAACGGGTTGATGCAGGTGGACAGGTAGTAGAGGACCCCGGAGATATAGGTCATCACCGTGTAGACAAACTCGTGCTGCTCCCGCAGCTTGGCCCCCCGTGCAGGGGCGTAGATGGCAATCAGTCGCTGCGCGTGGAAGGGGGCCCAGCACAAGAAGAAGCACACCACCACGGCCACTGGTGGGGGTAAAAAAGGGGGTTGGGCAATAAAGGATGTGAGGGATAAAAATGGGGAAGACACAGTGGGAGACACAGATAAAGAGTCAACGATTATATTTTTCGGTAATCGCAATTGTCATCATAAATGGCGAGTGCCAAAATGACAAACGCTATAAATTGGCTGCAGACGGGTTGATTAGCCCCGCTTAGGGCATATGGTCAAAAAGTCGTCATACACTCAGGAAAAGTTTAAATGCGGAAATTATGATGTTTACAATTCGATATTATAAAATAAAAAATATCTAGGAAAAGCTTTAGAATTTCCTGAATTTTTAAAGAAATTTGTATAACAATTGAACTACATTCAAATGTTAAGTAATATATTTAGTTATTATAAAAACTACAAACACAAAATTATAGTTCCTCTGCATCTCAATTTTAGATAAACAAGTTTGGGGACTATTTGATATAACAATTAAATAATGAAATTTAAATATACATGAAACTCTATAGGTATTATGGAAAAGTTAATTTTAAGGTTCCAAAGTATTTTCAAAACTAAATAACATGTAGGAATATATTTTCAACTTTAGTTCCTTTATATCTATAATGAAATCTTTTCAATAAACGGTTTTATAAGTTCCTTTTGGAACTAGTAAAACTCAAGAAACTTTAAGATACTGTCTCTACATATTTTCCTCAGTGCACTCTAACTACTCATATATCATTATGATAATTACCTAGCATCCTGAGCACACGCCGGGTGCCATAGTGATTGAGCCGACCTCTCACCGAGCTGAGTTGCGCGCCCGAGCCACCCACCGCAGCTGCTCCTCCTCCACCCCCTCCCCCATTGAGATTCACAGCGGTACTAGATCCAGCATAGCGGTACAGGATCGTATCGCTGGGCACGCTCTTAAGCTGCTGGCGACGGGCAACCGAAGCAGGACCCTCCACCAAAGTCGACCGATACAGGTGCACACCGATGAGCAGATACAACACCAGGATGATGGACATCGGAGCCAGGAAAAAGATGAAGGTGGACAGCTGGAACGAGTGCTTCACTATGACCCGCACTATGGTGCACTGCTCGACGCCCGAATAAAGCTCGATTCCAAACTGGGCAGCCTGTGGAACAGCCGTTACCACGGCCATAATCCAAACCAGGATGATAATCCGTATGGCTCGACTCAGTTTACTCATGGCTTGGCCCAAAAACGGATGACAAATGGCTATGTACCGCTCCACCGTAAACGCAGTAATCGTGAGCACCGTGGCATTGGCCGATGTTTCCGCCAAAAGACCCCGTCCAATGCAGATGTACTCCCCGAAAATGTACGGATACTTGGACCAAATGAAGGCCACCTCCTGCGGAACTCCCGAGAGCAGGAGTAGGAAATCCGAAATGGCCAACGAGAAGAGATAGTAATTGGTGGCCGTGTGCATCGATCGGTTCTTCTTGATCACAATGCAGGTACTGATGTTGCCCACCACGCCGCTGATGAAGATCAGGGAGTAGACCACCGTGACGGGTATCACGATCGCCAGCGGATCACGGGGCGGTCCAAGAACATGGCTCACATTGCCAGCGGACATAGCGCCGGCCGCCTGGTATATTTCCCCTTTTGTTTTCACAAAATTTCCACTAGCAGCGCTAAATTCCACTGCCGTTTAACTGCGGCTCCGGCTCGGTGTCCCCTCAACTATGCTAATTATAATAATTTATTGGAGGCGACAGGGAGGGACTGGACCCGGAGACGGGAGTTGGGAGTCGCGCTTCTCGATTCTATATACTGATATTCTCGATTTTATATTCTCGACTGGCACGCAAACGCACCAAATTACCGACGAGGGTCGAGATCCGAAAACCGAAATCCGTAATCCGTAGCTGGTTGTTCTAGGGGGCCCGACTGCGGCAGTACTATAACTTATTGAACTAACTTTGATTCTAATTTCGATTCTGTTTCCCGAGAGCAGCTGCAACCGCACTCCAGCGCGCTCCAAACTTATCTGATAAGCCGCGGCGACAGTTCATTCAGATTTGTATCTGTATCTGAAAGCCAGCGACGAAGCGTCGCTGTTTTTCCCTCACATGAATGCGGAAGGTGAACGACATGTGTGTAACGACCGAGCGAGTGTCCGGCGAACGTGCCGGGCCAATTAAATCTTTGGAAGTGGAGATATCTTGATGGGTATCGCCTATGCTGGGGACGAACACACAAAAGTTTTTGAGTACAACGCAAATTCTGGATAATTAAAACGGCTAATTAACAAGAACTTTTAATTATGTTTGTCTTGGCCCATTTATAAAACACTTAGTTCTCTTTTGCGACTTTGACAAGCAAATAACTTTAAATAAACCTCGATAATGTAAGCAAAACATCACCGAATTAAATAGCAAAACGTAATGCAATAAAAATTTGGGTTAATGAAAGGCGTATGAGTAATGGCGACATTTTCTAAGTTTCGTTAGTGCAATAGAGTCTTTTGTTGAGTTAGGAACAGTTAAAATTTTAACAAAAAAATAATATAAAATTGGTTATAAAAATATAAATATTTTTAAATATAAATTCAACTGTTACTTACAAATGGAAACATATGTAATATCTAATATTTATAGTAAGAACTATCTGGTATAGGAATATTTAAGACCTTTTATAAACCCAAAAAAAAGATATGGGGCTATAAATATTAGGGGTCATCATGTTAATATCAATTTAATGACACCCTCTTGCAAAATGTCGCGCACCTTCCCGTCTTATTTACGGATCCCTCTCGGGCCGCAGTCGTGTGTGTATTTTGGCAACAATATTTCACAGTGGCTATGGAGCAGCAACGTTGGCTCGGGACATTAGCCACTGTGCGCCAACAACAACAGCGGGGCCACTAACTTGGCCGAATGCGTTCGCGTTTGAGTCTCAAGACAGCTCGGGACTTTTAGTTGCTCCACGCCGTCGACGAGTGACATTCTCTATGGCCACATAATATTTTCATTCATTTGTTTCGTTTCGTTTAGCACCGGCAAACGCTAAGTGTGCCCACCCCCACCCCCTCAGGTAGCCTATCACGACCCCCTCCCCCCTAAGTTATTGGCCACAACCCGGCACACGCCCCTTGATGGGTGTCAAAGTGCGTGCAATGCCTCTGGAATTTGGCACGAGTCGAATGGTTTTCCCACTCGAAAAGCTTTTCGCCTGCACCTCACGCTTCGATGAGCCGGAAAGCTTTTCCGCCCACTGCTCGTCATATACTCGACGAGGAAAAGCGGTGAAAAGCGAGGAAAAGCAAGGAAAAGCCTATCAATCAAAGTCGCTGGCTGATGTGGGTGAAGGATGAAAGCTCAAGGGCTGCACTGCCAAGGGAATTCTGGATCCTAAAAATAGGTAGGGCACCCCACAGTCACAATATTTAATCATAAATATGACAAGAAAAATAAACAAAAACTGTTGATTTTTTAAATTCGATTGCATTTGTGTTTAGTTGAAACCAATACACTCATTTTGACATTTAAATATTTTGATTTTTATTAGGTTTCTTCAAAAGAAGTTGAATATCGTTTATATGTAGCATACTTCTTAAAATAATCCCTTTTAAGGGATTTTATATCGTTTACGTTTCGATTAGCTTATAACACATGCAACATTTATTAAATGTTTAAAAGTTGATTACGTAAAGTTCTTCAAAAGAATATATTCCAAAAGTTCCATTCTGTCTTATCGGTGAAGTCTGTCTTCCCGTATACCTAAATCGTACGATTTCATTTAAAACTTTTCTCAAAACTGTTCTTACACCTATGGATTAAAAGATATCTGAAAATGGGTGGTTATATTTGAACATCAACTTATTCTAACAGCCTCTTTTCGCAAACTCGTCCCTTCATCAACCGTAGTCAGTTATTATAGATAATCTTGAAAAATTCTAGACACTCAGATTAGTATATTGACTTGAACAACACTCAAAGTATTATTATTGTTTCGTTTCTCAACCACATTTACGTTGGTATATAGAAATGCAAGCTCTACGGGCTGTCATTATGGCCGTGGTTTAAGTATATGATAAGTCTATGAAAAAAGTCTTCGCTTGTCGGTATTGCTTGATCCATTAAAATTAAAAATTATACTATGAACTTTCAAGATACTATCAGAATCAAATCTAAAAAACATTAGTTGTGCTTGATAAATCATTAATTAATGTAATGTTCTGGTTACTTTGGGTGGGTGGAGTTCTTGTACTTTGATATTTGGCTTCTGTTCTGACTGATCCTGAAGTAGCAATCGGATGGGGTTTTAAAAAATGTAAGTATCAC
The DNA here is from genome assembly GCF_043229965.1 of Drosophila suzukii. Lineage (NCBI taxonomy): Eukaryota > Metazoa > Arthropoda > Insecta > Diptera > Drosophilidae > Drosophila > Drosophila suzukii. The sequence continues at coordinate 70,309,996 of NC_092082.1, forward strand.
CCATAAAGTTTTTACCCACTGTTTACTGGGCCTAAAATAATATCCTTAGGGATAAATCAATATACGTTTTTCGCTAAGCGCAACCTAAATTACGATCTCGATAATCTCGGTCTCGTCGTCATCAAACTGGTCTTCGTCCCCGCTCCCCCAATCGTTGTGGGGAGTGTTCCGGCTCCGTCAGTGGATGTACCTCTCCTGCTATAGAAGGACCTGCTTCATTTGTGGTCTCTGTGCCTCGAGGATCCGCTGGGCCTGCTCATGATCCATTCCGTCAATGGAGCAGGCAATCAGCTCCACTAGGTTGTGTCCATGGGCGAGGATGTGGTGGATTGATTGTAGGGTCAGCTTGGTGCAGTTGCTCAAGTTGAGGATCCTCAAACGCTTCAGATTGCTTACAATACTCAGCACAGTCTCATCATCCACAGTCATGCAGCTGGACACACATAGGGACTCCAGAGATGGACAATTCTTGGTCACAGCCTCAAAACCAGCTGATGTCAGTCGAGTGCAATAGCCCAGAGAAAGGGCTCGCAGTTCTGGCAACTTTAGGCCTTCTTTTAAAGCACTATCTGTGAGGTTGCGACAGCCCCGCAGGTTTAGCTCCTTCAATCCGCGCAAGCGACTAATGGGATAGGGGGTGTCGCCATAACCAATCAATCCTTGATCAGTGATCTTCACGCAGTAATCGATGTTAAGGTTTCGCAGTTTCAATTGGTACCTGTAAATAAAGAATGTTTAGTATTTGTCTTTATTGAATTGGGAAATTTAAGGGTGTATTATTCTCACTGGCAAATAGTGGCCATGGTGCGATCTGTCACCGCTTGGCGGCAATTGTCCAAACTAAGGCGTCGCAGATTGGGAAGCCTCTCCAGCAGTTGGCACATGGAGCTCTCATCCAAAAATATGGTTTCCTCTAGGTGCAGCTCCTGCAGGGTATAGTTCATACTGCCGGCCAGTCCCTGAACCAGACCCATTCCCGTCAACTCCCTGCAGTAGGCCATGGTCAAGGCCTCCAACTGACCACTCAGCTGCTTTAAAGCGTCGATACAATTGACGTTGAGTTGCACACAGAACATTAGATCCAGGACCTTCAAGGTTTTCTGCCACTTGCCGGCTATATAGAGGAGCAGTTCGTTGGTCAGCGATAACATTCCGGTTAGATCCAACTGACGAATCGGTGCTGATTCTGGTACAGCTCGAAGGACGGCTTCCAGCAGAACCAGATGACAATTTCCGGACAGCTTAAGGGTGCGAAGATTGTGCATAGTTTCGAAGGCCTGGCACCATTCTCGAGTGTCGATACCCGGCGAGCAGCTGAAGAAGATGTCCACACAGACCAAAGTATCTGCATGATCCCGTAGGACATCCAGCAGGGCGCTCTCGTTGTTCCTTCTGAACTCGAATTGCAGATGACGCAACTGCACCTTGTTTTCCTTGCGACGCAACTGCAGCAGCATTAGCAGCTTCAACGAGGAGTCCAGACTGACGCCATCGCATTCGAAGCCCACCAGGTGGGCAAACTGCTTCATATCCAGGCCATCCACTGCCTTCAGGTGCTGATCATCCATGGAACTGGTGGTGGCTATGGTCAGCACTTTCAGATTGGGCAATTTGCCATCCAAATTCCGGAAAACCGGAGCATGGCGCACTTGCAGATGCTTCACCTCGTGACCCACGAGACGTAGGAAGTTCTCCAATTGGCAGCACTGACGGAGATTTCGCAGCTCGATCCGCTCGAAGCTCAAGTAGCAGTTCTTTCCCTTGGCATGCTTGTGGATTGCCTCCAGATTATGCTGCGTCACTATCACTTTGCCCTTCTCCATGAAGCGACGTCGATGGACCAGATCTCGACATCGCCAGGAAACCATGCGAAATTGCTGCAAATCGTTGTAGGAGAGATAGGACATGATCTCTAGCCACATCTCATTGGGCAGCTGTTCAATGGCCGCCTTTGGGTGATCCTGCTCCTTATCCGAGTCCTTTTTCTCCGGGGTGAGTGGCGGGGTGGGAGGGGACGCGATTGTGCGGGCCAAAACCAGCAAAGGATTCATGTTTAACTCTATTCTATTGGGAGCCTGAAAATAAACAAAATATATAGATATTATATCGAATTTAAATAATCCTTCTACTAAGTCATAAAAAGAAAGCATTTCACTGTGAAACATTCACAGAATTGATTACTTGGCAGTGACTATACTTATATTTGTAAAAATACTTTTCTTACAAACAATTTTCCAAATACCTAAGTACAGGAGCCTCTTTTAATGATTGACAACAAATTTTTACTATTAACTTCTTACAAAAATTTCATTATACCATAGTAACTATAGCGAAGTGTTTACTTGCGATCCTCCCCCTTTGAAGGCTCGATGCACTTGACCACCTGTTCTTGGGCCGGTGAAGTTTGGTTGCCAAGGTTAACTTCGGTTTTCCACCACTACCTCTTTCTACCCCCCATTGCTAACAAAATTCCGGAAAACACTCACCTGAGCGTAGCTGCAGCTCAGCCTCTCGAAAAGCCTTTTCTCACGACGCTGACTCGGTTTTCCACTCGTTATCAGACTATTACCCATGCAGCAACTCTATTAAATCTTGACCTTTTGTTTGAGTATTTCTTTTGAACTGCCTTTTTTGGAGTTGTTTTGTCTTTGTCTTGATTAGATTGTCAAAATTTTATTAGCTGTTTATTTATTTATGCTGCCTACACGAAGTGCCTTAAGTTGTATGATTAGTTTTCCTATTTTTATTTGTGCGTTGACTTGTTCTTACTTCAATATAATATGTATAACATATGTATGGTAATGAACTTGTTTTATGATTTATGTTATTAGTTTTTCCGGTTTTCCTTTTGATTTGGTGCGTTGATTGGTTCTCACTTTAATCGGTTATATTGGTAATCACATTAGATAGACATTTTTCAGGGCTGATTGGCACAATATTTGTTGGTATTTTGGCATTCTAAAAAAATGATTTTGCAGCTAGAGAACTGCGTAGGACTATTGATTCCGTGATTTGTGCGGTTGAACGATTGAATTTTCTTTTGGGTTTAACTGCCGACAATCACTCGCGTTAGTTGTGAAATATTTGAATTAGATTTTCAATTATTTTCAGCGATTTTCTACTCCAATTCGACAGCAACCTGCTGCCGCTGGTCGGGTTACAAAATCCAAATGCGAACGGAAAACAAACTTCTCACAGCTGTGTATCTGTATCTTATGACGAAAACCGCTCGTCCAGGGCCGCAGATACATTTTCATATACAGATACTTCTGCGTAGATAATTTCACTTAACACGCATGCCCTCTCTCACCGCTCCTCTCTCGAAGGGCTCTTGTCTCCCTTGCTCTTCGATTTGTTTATGTTTGTCGCCGCCGCCGCTTGTGACCCACATACGAAAAAAATAACAAAAACCTTCGGGGGCGCCCTTGATTTTGGAGAGGGGAGAGCCAAAAGTGGGAAAATGAGAGAGCAAGAGAGAGCGCAAAGTGGAAATTATGTTTCGGTGAGTGCCACTGAAACTCACCCCCGTTTTGCGCAGTGCAGGCAGCGCACAATATTACGAAATGCACTAGGGACATTCAATGCTCACGGCAATTAGTTTCTTTTAAGTACAGTCGAACCTCCACAATGCAAACGGAATAAGTATAAAAATGTTTTAAAAACTGCTTTTACAAAATAGGTATATTTTTTATAACTATCAGTTAGAAAATAAAATTTATATATGGTATATATATAAAGTGGAATTTGTATTTTTAAAAATCAGTCAGAATGCAAAAATCAATTTAAAATAAAAGTTCAATCGTACATACATATATAAAATGATATTAACTTTTTCAGGCAGAAAGTGTTAGCATCAATTTAAAAATGTTTGTTTTCTAATTATATGATTTCTTACACTTTCCCACAACGTATGAAAAGGAATTTTAAAATTCACTTAAATGTATTTTTTTCATGCATACTGTTAGTTTTAATAAACTTAGTATTTTAAAAAGAGTAATTGTTATTTATATATAAAATAAATTTAAATGTATAAATAAATTATATAAATAACTAAAATAGCATGTCTGATTTTTAATATCCCGGTTGCAATTTCATTGCAATTAAATCAACACTTGCTGAGCAAATAGCACAAGTAGCAATCAACATTAGCAAGAGCTCAACCTGTAATTCTGAAGGGCTGGTGAGATGTGGCAGTAATTATAATCAATTGTGTGATTGCACTGAAATTAAAATAATTCTAGATTCGTTTTAAAGTTCAGACAGCCCATAAAAATTTCAATTAAAGCTGCGACCTGCGATTATAACTAATGGCATTCAAAACTTATGTATAATTTAAACTGTTTCTTCCGTTCATAAAAAAAAAAACAGCCAAAATGTAACTTAAAAAATAAAATACTAAATAAACAAAGGTTTTTTGATCTAGAATCATTAAGGTACAATAATAAAAAATTTTACATAAGTGTAAGTAGACATTTGCCTGTAGTCAATTCTCTGCGATCGTGAAACCAACAATTAAGCCAAGTGGTAGGACCCTAGCAATTACATCCATAATTACCCAGCGTAACTTGCCATATATAAGAAGCTCTGTCTTGCGAAATCCACAAAGAAAAGTGAGGTGACTTTACCATGAAGACAACGGATATAAAGGAACCCTTTCGGATGGAGGACTTCCTGCGGCCGCAGTTATTTCAGAAGCTGGCTCGGATGGTCCATTTCCAGTGGCTTAGAAATCCGGAGGACAACAGCATGGTGAACGCCTCCATGTGGCCCTTTTGGCTGTCGGCAATCCTGAATATCATGTTCTTTACTTTCAATGGTTGGGATATCATAGGTCATCTCTGGCTGGGACGACCTACCAATCAGAATCCTCCGGTACTTAGCATCACCATTTACTTCTCCATCAGGGGACTTATGCTATTCCTGAAACGAAACGAAATTGTGGAGTTTGTCAATGACTTGGATCGTGAGTGTCCACGGGACCTAGCCAGCCAGTTGGACATGCAAATGGATCGGACATACAGTTACTTTTGGAAGCGCTATCGCATTGTCCAGATCTACGCCCATGTGGGTGGTTTGGCGTTCTGTTTGATGCCGATGGCTCTATTTCTATTGACCCATGAGGGGAAAGGATCACCTGTTGCCCAGCACGAACAACTTCTTGGAGGTTGGCTGCCATTGGGATTGCGAAAGGACCCCAAATTCTATTTTTTGGTTTGGATTTTCGACTTTTCTTGTACTACTTGCGGTGTATCCTTCTTTATCACCTTTGACAACCTGTTCAATGTGATGCAGGGACACTTGCTCATGCACTTGAACCACCTCGCCCGTCAGTTCTCGGCCCTTGATCCCCGCCAGAGTTTGACCAACGAGGAGCAGTTCTTTTCGGATCTCAGATTGTTAGTTCAAAGACAACAGCTCCTCAATGACTTGTGCGGCAGGTAAATTGTATTTACAATCTATAATTAAAAAGAAAAAAATGTTTGATACTTTTAATGATACTATTTACCCGTTTAAATTAAAAATACCAACCTTTCAGGTACAACGAAATCTTCAAAGTGGCTTTCCTGGTAAGCAACTTTGTGGGCGCCGGTTCCCTCTGCTTCTACCTTTTTGTGCTGTCGGAAACATCCGATGTGGTGATCATAGCCCAATTTATATTACCCACTCTTGTCCTTGTGGTCTTCACTTTTGAGATCTGCTTCCGTGGCACGCAACTGGAGGAGGCGGTGAGTCAGATTGGATCCCTTCATAATAGCAATCATTATTTCTGATTAACAGTCGGAGGGACTGGAATCGTCGCTATGTCTCCAGGAATGGTATTTGGGAAGCGAGCGGTACCGGAAGTTCTATCTACTCTGGATGCAATATAGCCAGCGGACACAGAAACTGGCCGCCTTTGGCCTCATCGAAGTGAACATGGTGCACTTCACAGAAGTTAGTTAGTTTTAAATGGCATTACAATTTTTACTGCATTATTTATTTGAATTTCAGATCATGCAGCTGGCCTATAGACTTTTCACGTTCCTTAAGTCTCATTAGTTAGATTTTGTACTTTTATATTATTATTATGTTATTCACCCAATTGCTTAAATTGATTTGAAATAAACAAAACCGTTTTTGCTTTGCTCTTTTAGCAGTTTTATTTAAGTAATAAAATACAGTAGTGAAAAATATACTTTAAAATTCAAATCACACTTTTAAAGCATTTTAACAAAAATAAGAGATTATAACGTTTAGCGAAATTAAGAAATGGATACAATGTTGTAAACTTTACATACTTCGCGAGCGGTAATTTTTCTTCAAGTTAGCTCTACTAGATTTTTGAAGATGGATTGTCTCATTAAAAATATCAAATTATTTCTGAACTTTAAAAAAAAAAGATTTATCTACTTTATAACCATGAACTTATTTACGATATTATCATCAAAAAGCGTTATAAATTCGAAAAAAAAAGTAATTAAAGATCGACGCCTTCTTAATTATTAGAATGGTGGATTGATAAGCAACGTTGCTCGTATTTCTTCACGGAGAGGAGATAGAAACAAGTTGAAGAGTGTCCAGTAACACTATTTTTTTTGGTGGACTTAAAGGCACACCCTATGCACTTGTAGGGCTTGTGCTCCTGCTGACAAGTGGCGATGTGAGAGCTAAAATCTCTTTTGTTGGCCTTAACGTTCAAGCAGTGAGGGCACCTTAATTTTGACTTTTTCGGTTTCAGATCGTCGTTTTTTGGGTCGATCAGATACTCCTGCAGTTCTTTGGCGCAAGGTGTGCACATGACTACCACACGTGGTTGTTGTATCTGGACCGCAGTAGTCTCTACTTTGGGTGGTCCCAAATCATGTGGCGAAGAATTGTTTTCCAAGACCAAACTTAGCTTTTTCTGCGGATTTTGCAAGGTTTCAGTGGATTCCATTGGGCATTTTAATGGATCATTAGGTGAAACCAAATAATTGTGATTTGAAGTGTTTTTCAAAGAGCTTTCGAGAGATTGGATTGCCGGGTCAAAACGTAGCTTTTTTGGCGGATTTTCCACGGTATCTGTGCATCTCCTTGGTCGTTTTAGGGGATTGTTTGTGGTAGTTGCCGGAAGATCAGTGACTTTCGTTGGGACACTTAGGTACTGCTGATTTTTAGAATTACCAGGTGCAGTAAACTCCCTTGAATTGGTTGAGTTTTTCCCAAACGAATTTTCCTCTGGACTGTTATCTACACTAGATGAGGCGCTTAGGTCCAATGGACGACCTGGGGATATCTGGGGAGTCACACCTGGTTTCATGGGGCCTAGGATCAGCGGATGGTAATTCATTGGCATTATTGGCATACTAAGTACTCACCTATTTCAGCCGGATTTTCAGGAGCTTCGAAGGCCTTGAGCTTATTACGCTTGACCAACTTACAGGTGCTCTTGCAGATAACCATGTTTCCGTAGTTAGTCAAATCATCGATCTGCAGCAGTTCCGAGTTACAGAGGCATTTGTGGAGCACCAAAACTCCGCGATTTATGAAGGATTTCAATTTAAGAGTTTGCGGATTGGTTTCCCCGTGGCATTTGCGCGTCGTCATAATCCCGTAGTTGGTCACATATTCCGTGTTCATCATCTGATGATCGTTTCGTCCTCTGCAGTGGCATTCGCGCACGGAAATAATTCCATAATTTGAAACTTTTGCTTGCTCCATCTTATTTTATTTTGCCAAAATAACACGAGGTAAGTCAACCATTTTTCCAGAGTTGCCACAGTCCATGCAGACCGATAAGCAAGACCGATTACATATTCCGATACTAGCACAGTGTTGTGCAAGTCAAAATTCAATAAAATGAATTTAAAATTGTTCTTATTCCGTTTTTTATTTAGTATTATACAAACATTACCACAATACATTATACAGTAATTAGTAAAAATTAAAAGCCTTTAATCGTAAACCCCCATATAAAAAAAGGACTCAATAAATACGATTTGAACACTAATGTGAAACAAGATAAACTCAACTGTGCCAAATAGTATTTGGTTCATTGTTTTGATGCTTGGAAACTTAAAACAATGTCAACCGATCCAATATAGTGTTTTAAAAAATAAATATATTTTTTAATAAAATTTTTAAATAAATAAATAAAAATGCATTACTTAAAAATATTAAAGTTAAGAAGTTTTTTATTTTCCTCACAAAAGTTAGATTTTGATGTTAGGAATTAGTTTTAGTTCTCTAATGCCCGTTGTCGGATCAGAATGTTCAAGTCGTTCTTCCATTCCTGATCTTTATTATTTAATGGAAACTTTTCGTAGATTTAGCAAGTTGCCTGTTTAATTTATTTTAAAAAAATTGAGCTCGCTGACTTTCTTGACGTCTTTAATTAGGCTGATTAAATTCGGCAAGCAGAGAACGCTTTGCAGATTTTACTTGTGTAAACTTGACTTGAGTTGGTTGAGTAGATTTGAACATATTTTGGGGCATTAAATCAGTTGAAGGAAACATCTCCTTGTTTTGAATGCTTGAGCGTGGAGAATTGTTTACTGGAGACACAAATAGTTTCGAATTAGTGTTCTTGTCCAATGTAAAAGCTACTCTTGTTTCCAAAGTATTGTTGATCAGTGAGGATACAAAAGACTGCATTTTTTCCGAAAATTTAAATTTTTTAAAGTGTAAAGTGTTTTTGGGAGAAGTTGATCCTTGTTTTTGCTCTAATTGTGGTTTGTCTGAGTAAACAACCGAAGGATGTTTTTGTGGATTTTCCTGAGGATCGAACGATTCAGAGCTCCTCTTCTGTGGTACTGGTGATGTCGCAACAGGTTTCATATTCTTATAAAAAATTGGACGTGGCTTTAACACTAATTTCGAATAATTATGTTCTGTAGGCATTTTATGGATATCTTTTTGGTGGGAATCCGCTGGGAGGAACGAGAGCTTTGACTTTCCTGATTTGGCAACAGCTGTCGCTTCCGGTAAGTGAGGATTTTTTACCTTGATCCAAGACCACAAATATTGATTATTATTCAGGGAAACTGAAGATGCCATAGGTGGCTTCGGGAGTATTTTAAAAAATTGGTTATTGGTAGCAATGTTTCGCGATTTTATCTGCTGCTGGGTTGTTGACTGTGGAATAATTCGAATCTTCACTTTCGAACTATTGGTTTTGAAGCTTTGAATTTTCATTGGTTTTGGGCTCTGCTTCATTGATCGATTTTCCGGCGATTTTACGATAGATTCCCCTTTCTGTGGGTTAAAAATAAAGGTTTTTTATATATTAAGCTGCTGCTTATTAAGTTGGCTCACCTGACGTGTGGCCGGATTTTCTTGAGACGTGAAAGATTCCGCCTTTCTCTTTAGGAGGATTGGATTGCTACCGGGCTGCTCATGATTTTCCTTGTTCATCACAGAATTTATCTGCGGTTGTTGATTTTGGAAAGAATGACCATTGTCCGATAGTTTCGGAAGATTTTCCAAAATTCTACAAGATGCACATAGTCTTCGATTGGAGATAGTGTTTGGTTGACCTAAAGGAGATATTTCCACAGGTCTAGGCAACGAGGCATCTTGGTCTCGCGGGTGCAGATATGAGATGGCAATCGCTGAGTTTTGTGGTGGCCTTGGGCTAACGACTTCATGGGACCCATTCGACTTCTGATGAGTCAGCGAATTTGGGGTAGTAGCCAGAGTGGCCTGATGCCCCGTATTCCCAGCATAATGCAATCTCTGCGGGGAGATTTGTTCGGGAGCTTTTTGATTGCACGTTGACTTACAGTTCACTATAGTTCCATAGTTATTTAGTTCGTATATTGTCAAAAGCTCGGAATTGCAGCTGCATTTATGCCAGATAAACCAGCCGAAATTGTTGAACGTTTTTAACCTCAATTGCGGATCCGCATTTCCAGTGCACTTCCGGGACACCAAAACTTCGTGGTTTGAGATCCATTGCCTGCCCGTCATCTGATCGTGACTATCGTCACCTGGATCGCAGCGGCATTGGCGGTTAATAATAGTTCCGAAGTTGTTAAACATTTTCGGTCAATTCTTAAATACGCAGGAAATCGCAATAATTTTCGCAGTCAGCCAGGGTTGCCAAGTCATCAAGCAGAGTCGTCAGAACTATCGATTTCAGTGTTGCATACTAACATTATAATCTGCCTTTTGATAACAGCTTTCTTAAAATCGAATTTGAAACTTTATTATTATGGCTATATTTATTAAATATTTAAAAAAATTAGCTAAAACCCACTATTTTTATTAATTTTAAGTTCTATATAACTGGGTGTTTTTCTTTCTTTGAGAATTAGAAGTATTTAAGTTTTAAAGCATTTCTTTTTAAAGAAATCCGATTTGATCGTTTTACATTGATAACATGTTTTAATAATAAAACATGTCGATTCAACAATTCTTTTAACAAAAAGCTAGTCACAAATGTCTATAAGGGTTCAATTTAACGGCATGAAAATCAATAATGTTGTTAACTTCCATTTAAAATGTATTCCCAAAAGTAAAACCTACTTCAATTGATTGGAGAGGATGCAAAGTAAATCAATTCCAGGCTGTTTTGCTTGTATTTCAAAGTTAAGTTTATATCTTGGACTTCAAAAAGGATCATGATATCACCGCGACGAGTGCTTCAATTAGGATTTATTTGGTTTTGCTCATTAAATGGGATCACCACGTTTTATATCTCCTCGGGAAGGTTACGTCGGTCCCGCTTTCTAACCTGCTATCGGTTAATTCACAATTTTCTGGTGATCATACTGACGATTAAGTTCCTTATGGACTTTTGGCACTTCAGTGCTGATTCCTTCGAGGAATCCCCGCTAGTGAGGCTGGCTGCCACATATTTCGGTCTTGTTTTCCTATCTCTAATCAGTTGCATGAGTTGTGCCCATCGGCGTCAGGACCGAATTTGTAAAATGATTATAAAACTCAAGAATATGGAGGCGATGAACAAGTCTCGGGGCTTCAGGGTACCCAAAAACCAGAAGCGATTCCTAAATATTCTCTTGGTAACCGTGACTCTTCTGCTGATTCTTCGACTCGGCATCCATGCCGCCTTGAATGTCAATCGATTTTTGAGAGGAAACCACAATCCCTGCAACTGCTTCCTGTCCGAGTGCATGATCTTTGCCACAAACTCTTTGGCCTTTGGCCTCATGCTGGAGATCTGCCGGAACTGGTGGCGACTGCAGTCGGGCCTGGAAATGGTGATCCTAAATCCGAAGCCTTTTTCGGATCAGTTTTGGCGTCTGCGAGATCTGCAAGCCATGTTCCAGCACTAAAATAAAACTGTATAGGTATAAATCAAAAACATAATGTCTTAAACATTTTAAACATTTAATAAAAAAACTCCTTTTTAGGTTCGTGTTTCTCTGCTACTTGATGCGAAATGTTTGGAGTGGCATACGGGTCGGATACATGTTGGTTCGCGTTTGTCTCGGCCACAGTGCCATTGAATCTGAGCTGGAGTACCTGCAGATGGTATTTATCACTGATGATGAATTCCTTAACGCACACCACGGACTCCCTCTTGGAGACCACGAAAGAGGTGATCAGGGCGCTTTATAACCAGGATGCCCAGCTGAAGCGAAGTGTAAGTTACCATATCACAAGTCTTGGGTTGATTTGGAATTCAACATCCTTGCTTCTCCCACATGGAATGGTTCTCCTTGCAACTGGCGGAGCAGCACACTTATGTTCACATCTTTGGAACTTATCGCATGAACAGAAGCTTGGCTTTCGACGGATGCTCGGTTATCCTACTACATGTCATCTATATGGTACAATGTGAATACAGCTCGATGTTTTAGTACCAAACATTTAACGTTGTTACCTACACAACCAGAACGTTTAAAATTTAAATTCTCACAAAAATTCATTTGAATATTATTTTCCGATTTATTAAATAAACTTTTGTATTACTTTAAGCTGTCTCTTTGATTTATTGATACCTTTGCGGATACATATTGAAGTGCGTGGGATGGTAAGTTATAATACAATAAGTAAATTTGAGCAGACGATCGCATCACCTTCCTAGTAATCCTAACCCTTAGTAACAACTATTCCTGAGCACCTTCCTCTACCTTAGCCGTTGTCAATCCTACGGCTGTGGATGGGTGTTCCTGGCCATCCGTATCGAAGGTCGCCTGGGTCCTCCGGCAGGAACAGTTGCCGTGGAAAGTCGGGGCAGACGCGGATTGACGGGCGGACCCATGACCCGGTCCACGGGATCCATTTGGTTATCAATGTGTGGTAGCGGTGAGGCCGGCGACCACTCCGAACTGGAACTGGAGCCGGGTGAGTCGGATCTAAAAGCAGATAGGACCATACATTTTATTAATTGGTTACTTTTTTAGTTAGATATTTAATATATATATATTTTTTCTATCATATAATATCTATCTATCTATCTAATATCGATCATCCTTACCCCGCTGTATAGATGGGCGGCAGTTTCCGCTCGTAGTGGCTGGTGCTTGGCGTGACCACTCCCGCATGGATCTCCTGCTGGTAGAGACCGTAGAGCTCACGCAGTTCGTCGGGCAGATCCACATTGCCCTCCTCGATGAGTCGCCTCTGGGAGCTGATGATGTCCTCGCAGAGGCGACGCTGCCGCTCAGCCCGGAGCAACTGGAGGTCACGGCGACGCAGCTCTGCCTGGCGAGCCAATCGCTCGGCCTGCAGGGACACCTTGTCCGCCTCCAACTCGTGCACCCTGCAGAGAAGGGCCAAAAGTTCGCGCTCCTCGTCGCTGCTGATGCGCTCTGGAAGCTCCTGGAGAGGAAAAAAGGATGTTTATCTATCAAAGAAGCAACTGTATCTAGTTAAGACACACATCCTCCAGTTTCACCCCCTTCTGACGACACTGCTCCAGTTCGTGCTCCGTTCTCTCTCGGATTTCTTTGTAGCGCCGAGTTTCCTTCTCAATGGCCGCCAGCTCTCCCCAGGCATTTTTCAGGGCCACAGATCCTTCGGATTCAATGTCTGCGGGAGAAACAGGAAGTAAAGTAAGTACAATTCATAACCCTTTTACTTATACACTTTCTGAAAATTTCATTGAACTTTTAATTTATTTTTTATTTAAGAATATAATATTTAAAGTAAAGATGACTAAGCTCGTATCTAATATTTTCTACCCAATTCTTATTTAATTTAAATATTAAATACGAATTTTTAAGTTCAATATGCCATTACTATTCCACCTTATTATTGGTGTTATATAAAATGCAATACCCACCATCATCGCCCATGGCGTCATATAGTTTTCCGATGCGTCCTTGCCAATGGGAGATGATCATGTGCTGGCGCTCTGCATCCAGTTCCAGGCCCAGGAGATGACTCTCGGCCTCGAGGAGCTTCCGTCGCAGTTTCATTTGCTGCTTAAAAGTTAGGACGATCTGTTCGCGCAGGTAGCGCAGTTCCGTCTTGCGCTGTTCGTCCTGTTCCTGGCCAGCCTCGGGTCCTGCTCCAGGTCCTGCTCCTGAACCGCCTGCAGATACCGCAGCTGCTGCCTTGGCCGCTGCTGCAGCTGCTCCACTTCGAGGCCTTTCGGTTAGCATCTTGGTGCGCAGACGTGACACCTCATCGCGTAACTCCGAGACGAGACTCTGGTAGTGCTTGGTGGGAAAGTCCTTGAACTCATCGATGTACACGGAGTTCTGCAGCTTGGTGGTGATGCTATTGGCCCGATCCGCGTAGACCAGGGTGTTCTTCGTCTCATCCCGGTGTTTGCTTTCGGGGGCAACGTGGGCAATCATCACGGTCTTGCAGCGACCACTAAGCGCCTCCTTGAGCAGCCTGGTCAGCTTCGAGTCCCGGTAGTTGACATACCTCGCTCCGCCGGACAATCCATTGATTACGTTGCCAAGGGCTAGCAAACTGCGGTTGATGTGCGCCCCCTCCTGCAGTCGTTTACCTCGATTCTTAGTCTTCTTGGCCCGCTCCGAACCAGCCAGGTCGGTGAGGAAGAGCCTTCCCTGCTTGGTGCCCAGCGGAGTCCTGGCCTGGACCATGATGCTCAGCAGGGCGTGACTCCGGGACGAGGTCTGATTGGCGGCCGTGGGCTCCATGGTCCTCGCCTTGTTTCCCTTGATTAACAGACTCACAACCTCCTTTCTGCTGGAAGTGGTGATCTCCGAGAGACCCGCCACGGTGATGCGCTGGCCACGATGATCCTCACGCAACTCCAAAGGACCACCCGGATTCAGGAGATCCCGTATCAGCTCGTTGTATATCTCCAAGTAGGATATGGATACCCGACAGGAATCAGCTTCCGCTGACTCGATGTGACTGAAAATATCCTCTATGGCGCGCACCATTAATCCAATGTCCTGACTGCTCACATCCGTGGAATCACAGGAAGCGGTGGGCGGGGCACGGTCGGAAGTCTGCGGTTTCTTGCGCGGCACAGGCCCCAGCATGGTATGCGTCTTGCCAGAACCCGTGGCTCCATAGGCAAAGACGGCTGCATTCAAACCATTGAGGACATCCCTTACCAATGGAGCTGTGGTGGTCTTGTACACCTGCTCCTGGCTGTCGTTCTCCCGAAAAACATGGTCGTAGGAGTATTGCCGCGGACGACTCTTTCCGCCGTCATCGTAGAGGAGGGAACCGCCGGACACGACCTCGATGCAGCGCTCCGAGGCTTCCATGCTGGGGCGAACTCGAACTGCCACCTGGGTGAGAAACCATTTAGTCATTAGACTTGGATAAGAACTCTTTAAATTAACAAGGGGATCTCATAGGGTACTATTGTGTATAGAACAATTAATATATGTCCTAGAATTTTGATTCTGATCATCAGAATTGAAAAAATTTTAGCATTAGGGGTTGTTCTGTAAAAAAAATAGTTTTTTTGATTATAATTTGGATTAATTGAAAGAGGGAGGGTCGAAATCGATAAAATTATTATATATGGGCTCCATATCCTGCTACGTCTAGATACAATTTGTTTAATTTCGCATATAAAGTTCAAGGCAGGGTTTAAACTCTACATTTTCAGGAGTTTTATAGGTTCAGTTCTTAAGTTTAATTTATTTGTGAAATACGAGACAAGAAAAACTGACCTAAAGATCTTTAATTTATATATTTTTAAATAAATGCCTTTAAAAGGTATAGCTATATGACACTGACAATCCTGTAAACATTGATGTTTTGATATCATATATAAATTTTAAAAAAATTTTATGTTGCAAGGTCTGTTTCAAACTGACTGGAGCTAGTCAAAATTTAAGGAAGTGTTATGTGGCCATAAGTTAGAGTAATTGAAGTATTATCGAGTTATCCTCCCGTTTAAACACCCTGAATATGTACTCACCACTAGTCGCTCCTCCTGTGGCGCCTGGGCGGTGGCTATGGCTCGTCCTTGGGAGGAGTTGCTGCCCCCGCTGCTGCCCGACCAGCTGCTCGCTCCGGCACTGGCCGCCATCTCTCCGATCGTCCGGGATATGGATATATACTATATGACTAGTCCTAGGTCCTTGGTTGGACACGTGGCGCCTGAATTGGCTGATGACCTGACCTGGACAGGACCATTACAAATCGTGTCAATTTGTTGTCAACAATCGTAAAAACCCCATCAGTGCGGGAAACACCCAACGAACTCCTAATGGATTTGTGAATTTGCGCGGCAAGGTCTCGCCACTTTTATGGGGCGATTTCTAGAGGTCCCGAGGGTCTTGTTTACCTGTGGCTCAAGGAGCTGACTCCCTATAACTTCTTGTGGCGTGAGCCATAAATCAAGCCGTGAACTTGAACACCGAAAAGAGTCCCTGCGTGTCTTCGCATGCAAATCAAACGGAGCAGTTCGATGGTCCTCGAGAGGGTACTGTACCTTTAGTGGAAACCCTGATAAGCCTATGAACCTTCAAGGGTTCAAACTTAAAGATTTTCTATCAGGGAGTAAAACTATAAATACCTTATGACGGTTTTTAAAAGTTGAGTCATTGAGGAAATCGGAATATTCATCCGAATAATAAACTTTGAATTTGTTTTAAAGTATAATTTGATTGAAGTATTTCTTCAACTATTTTAGACAACATTGTATGACTTTTCACATTGACCAATAAATAAGAACTCTTTAAAGTTTTAAATGGGACAACGTTTAAATGGAAATGTCACCTAAAATAGAACCATCACCCCATACACGCTAATCCATAATCCATGTCCATGTGTTTGGTGACCTCTGACTCCAACGCCTGTCACCTCCAAAACCTCCGATCCCAAAAGCCCCTCAACCAACTGTCGATTCCCCAAACGCATAATTAATTTCATTTTCCTAAGAGCTGCTCAATTATAAAACGTGCGACTCATTGAATAGCAAGGGGTTGCATTGTTAAATTTAATTCTACGTTTCCGTTCAGGTGCCATGAATATGTGATGGAACAGCCCACAACAAAAAGGACCAAGCCTCCGCGACACTTTCTCTTCAAATATGTACACAAATTACAGGCCTCCAATGTCAACAAAGATGGGTGTTCAAATTGAGTGATTGGGAGGTATTCTATGCACGGAAAAAAATCGTACTCCTTGATATTATTATTTAATGGTAACAAAAAGCAATATATTATGAGGTCCTAAGGTTAAGAGGAAAATAAACCAACTTTGGAACTTTTTTATAGACTGGTTAGTATTGCACTAATTTAAAGACACGTATAAACATTTGATCATTTTATCTTTATCTTTTAAAAATCCGTATATCTTTAAAGTTTATCATTAAAATGGCCTAAATATATATTTTTGTTCGTTTTAATAGTTTAGTATGGAAAAATCGTACTCCTTGATATTATAACTTAATGGTAAAAAAAGAAAAATATTATAAGGACAAAAGGTTGTGTGGAAAATAAACAAACTTAGGTACTTTTTAATAGACTGGTTAGTTTTACATTAATTTAAAGAGACGAATAGGCCTTTGATCATTTTTTCTTAATCTTGTAAAAATCCGTATATCTTTAAAGTTTATCATTACATATATATTTGTATTTGTTTTACTAATTAAGAATGATTTTTCCTACTTTCTTTCTTTAAAAAATTCCATAACAGTTAATTTGATAATGTCTGAAAATCGATTGGAGCTCTTTAATGAGCACCTCCCCCAGGCAGCACCCAATTAAGGCCGATCCGAACCACCACCCCCTTCGGAACCGAGGAGAGCTCAACACTTTTGCCAGTTGTGGTTTCGTATTCCAGTGCTGGCTTTTGCTTTTGTCGTTTATTGAATTTGTGTAAATTGCCAGCAGACACGACACGAAAGTGGTCAGGACTTCTGTGGAACCCCAACCCGATGTGGGTCGATTGGGTTGGTGGTTGGGGTGGTTGGATGACTGGATAGTTGGATAGTGGGGTGGTGCAGTGGCTCACTGACTTTTGTCTTCGGCTGTTGTCGCACGTCGACTGTTAATGTTTTTAATGCTTTGGTATTTCATGTTTTGATTTGCCGGCTAGTGAACCTCATTAGGGAGTTACGAGGGGGTTCTCATTGGAGGATTGGCTTTTGTTTGGCCAGGCACATGGTGCTCTGTTTGGAGCTCATTAGAGGAAATCTGGAGCGAGAATTGGGGCATTTAGGGCGGGGAAAATGGAGTGCCGCTTATGAATTAGACCTTTGAAAGGTTTTTCGGGAAAAGCCCCTAATTATTTTGGTAAGGGTGCTTGGAAAAGTCCTATAACTCCAGACATGACTAAGTAATAACACGTGTGACAGACTCTTAATCGGTAATGAGTTTGTTTTTCGATACAGGACAGGCCGGCAAATGATAAGGAATCACTTATGGCAGTGGCAATGGCCATTGACAAAGAGGATTCCAAAATAAACAAAACCTTTCGATAGGGATCTCGATAAAACAAAGACTTTTGAAGCTTTGACAAATCGTTATAGGAAAGTCTAGTTTTCTTTATACGAACCCACCCCTTAAAACGAGGTCGAAAAATAAAATAAATGATTAATAAAGTGCTTTTTTCATTTCCTATCCAGAATTTGAATATTTAATTTCTTTATAAGTCGGAGAGCTTATCGATGAACAACGTATTCCTTTATTACCTTAGTAATTGCAATATGGTTTAGGAAGTCGTCATTAAAATTGTTTTTCCCAGTAATAATTGAAGTTCAAATAATCTTTAAAAATATACTTATTTTCAGCTTTAAAATTCTAAACCCCTAGTTTTATTTCCTGAAATTTGTAGATTTTAGCTCCAAATGTTTTTGGCTTTACGAATGTTATGTTATGTATAGTTTTATTAGTTAAGCAGAAAAAAAATCCTGTCATGCTAACAAATCCTAAGTAAGGTAAACCCCAGAAAGCAGGACTGTAATTACCCCCTACGAACATTGCGTATACGCAGTGGTGGTGATTGATGGCTCTTGTGACCTGGAGACGGCTTAATTACCCACAGCCATTTCCCCGGGAAACACACTCGCCGGGTTTATTTTTAGAGAACCATCAAGCCGAGTGACCAGCCCCTCGATATGCACCCAAAGTGACGTCATTTTTTAATAGTTTGACTGCGCTGCAAGTGCAAAACTTTTAACCTTCATGGGGTTTTTCAAATTAACGCGTTTCGGGAAAGTTGTGCGTGTCACGAAACTCTGGGAATTTCGACACTAAGTGGGCCAACTTGTCCGCATTGACGACGCGAATTGTTTTCGCCATAAACAAAGTGGCCAGTGGCCCCAATCCTGACATGAAATAATGTAATATTTTACACTTGGCCAGCAAGTAAATCCGGCTCCAAGTAGGTCAATTAAATGCGGTGCCCGCAGAGAGAAGCCACCCCGAATCTCGACTTCATTTCGATTATGTAAAACAAACATTTGATAAAAACTTTTCAAGCACCTCTGCAGCGCGGCTCACTTACAAATAGTTTTGTTTTGCACTTTATACGGTTGGAAAACTTTCCGGACACGCCACTCGCCGAAAAAATGTTTAAAGCCCAAAACCGGAAGCGCTGGGTCGCCGAGAACTGCGAGAAATATCCGAAACAAAAGCGGTTTGTAGAACCATTCGCGTCGACGTACCAAACTCAACTGAAGGGTCCGACTCGGCCTGGTCAGAAAATAACGAAATTATAGGCATGTCCATGCCCAGGGGGTGGTATGGGGCCGTAGATGAGGTGGTATGTGGGTGGTGGTCCGACTCCTGGCACGGCACAATCAATTTTTGTTGCTGGCGCGTTTTTACTACGGCATTGTTGAAATGCTAATGCGCCATTTTGCATACATTTCTTGCGAGTTTCACCTGCCGCTGGCCAGTTGTGGGCCAAATAGTTGGCCCAAAGTGCCGCCAAAGATGCCGTATCCAAGCCGTTGAGGTTCACTCTAATAATTGTCCACAAATAAAGGTATTTCCACAACTCTATAGTTGAGCGGCCCCGAAAAGTGGGCAACAATTTAGCACATTTTATGCAAATCATGCAGCACTCCAGTTTTTTGGCATTTCCGCCACGTCAACTCCTTGAAGCCTGATAATAAATTCAAATCCAAAAGCAAATGAAATAATGAAAGCTCCACATATCACCACGAAAGCATTAAATTACCTGATGCAGAGTTATGGAAAAGTTTTCCAGGACGAGACATTGATTCGAAATCGTTTTGTGGGGCACAGCACGTCGATTATGATGGATTGATTGATTGACTGACTGAGTGTTGGCATTTGTAAATATCCCAAGTCATCCATTACACGCTTGCATTTGCATTCAAAATTTCGAATTTGAATTTGGCAGGCCACGAAGACGGAGCCTTGCCCCAATTACGGATTTTTACTGACATCCGGCTCGGCTCACGAGAAGGTCAACGCAAATTACACGGTCATAGAACAAGGACTTGAGGTTTAGTAATTGAAATTTTTATTAGCTATTATTTTTTACCATATAGAGCGTGTGTGTAATTGTATTGTATAATTTTAATTTGATTCCGTTGCTGGCAATTCCATTTTAACTAAACGTTCGCAAAAAAAGTAATCGTTGCGGTTCGTAAAAGTGCAAACAAAAGTTCCAACTGGCCAATACTTAAGTATTAAATGCTAACTGAAATTTATATAACCTACATTATTGCTGGGGGAGTAAGGTGTTGATAGGTGTGGGTAGTATAGGTGTATAATAGCCGGGAATAACCAAGCGCAAGGCAAACAGAAATCGCTTGACAAAACAGTGAGCAAATATTTAAAGTAATTGGACTGGAGGCGTTGGGGGTTCGGGACTGAATTCGTCTACGTCTGTGGAACAATTTTAGAATATCGCGTAAGTTATTTACGGGTTTCCGCCATCGCCTCACCCCTCGATGCATCGTTTTCGGCTACTAGAGTGTAAATAGGTTTAGTGGGACAACAAGCGTGATACTGAGCCCCTGGATCCTGTGTGTGTGCTCGTTTATATTAGACTAAATGCAATTGGCTGATGCTAATGGAATTCTCTTCGCTTTCTCTGGCCTGCTGTGCTTGTGTAGATGTGTAATTGTATAATTGTCCTTATCAATATGCTCAAAATGTTATCGTCATTGTCAACTGAGCCTGTTGCGGTCCTCAGTTGTCCCCATAACCGCCCTCGATAACTGAAACGAAATCGTGGGGGTTCTTGAGAAGCATCGGAGGACTGGAACAGACCAGATAATGCAGATTATTGTAATGGTTGGCATGTTTAGAATATCGCGGCGAGGCTTAGACACAGGGCTCTACGTAATTGCCCGGAAACAGGCCGGTCACACCGTCCATGACGCCCTCCCACCAGCCGTCGTCGTTCTTCTTGAGCACGTACAGCACCGAGCTCTCCTGGAAACTGAGCTCATCGTCCTTGTCGGCGTAATAGTCGTAAATGGCTACCACTGAAATAATATCAGAAATTAGGAAGGATTCTCTTTTGCAAATGGCTAGGACTTTTGAACTTACCCTTCTCAATGAAATTCTTGGGCACCCAGCCGGGTAAATTCTGATCCTCAGGCACTATGGGCGCCAGCTGCGGTCCCGTCGAGGTGCGTGGTCGTCCAAAGTCCTGATGCTCATCCTCCGGCGGCGGCGGAGGCGGCAAGGGCGGCGACTGGGAGCCGGGACGAGCAAAGTTCAAGCTGAAATGGTTTCTTTGGAAAAATAAATGGTTAATATACTAAATTTGTTACGGATTTCACGGGGTTATAAGCAGTTAATTGCCAGACTTTCACAACTTGAATTGAATATACAATTTTGTAAATTGAAACTGTGTATAACCCTTTGATAAATAGATAAGCATGCAATTACCGATTTGGATTCCTGGGTTTGCATAAAGAACATGAAATGAGTTATATATACACAGAAAAAGAGATGCGGATGTGAGAAACTTACCTGTTGATGTTGCGTCCCAGGGTGTGCATGCCAATGTGACTCTGCTCTGTCATCTCGTGCTGCGACACCGTCAGTGGCGAAGGTGGAGCTGCTGGAGATTGAAAACGGGATTATTAGGCTTGAACTTTTGCCGGAAAAACATCTCAACTAACGTGGCATGCTGCTCCGATCGTCGTACGTAGTGGGTGGCGGTGGTGGCAGCGATTGCATCATGCCCGCGGATGGCAGGTTCACATGGGTGGCTATCTGCTGGCTGGGCGGCATTGGCAGGGCACTGTACCCAGCAGCTCGCTCATTGCCCGCCGCCCCACCGCCTGTGGTGGTGGTGGTCATCGTGGAAGAGGCTGTCGACATGCGCTTCGGGTGACCAATCGGATAGTTGGGGGCGTAGTGCGAGGGCACCTGCGGTGGATTGACCACCGGAGGAGTGCGGTATTCCCGCGAGCTCTTGCCCAGAGTCCCGGTATTGCTGACCGACTTGCCCAGGGTGCCGGTGTTTCCAGCCCGCGACATCTGCGGCGGAGTCGGTGGCTTCGTGGTCGGCGGAGGACCCACCGACGGGGGCAACAAAGATTGCACGGACCCGTGGCTGGAGCCCCGGTGCTTCTGTCGCACTTGCGAGTGGGAGGCCGAGTTGATGCCGTGGCCAATCTCGTCCAGCATGGAGTAGTCGATGGGCTTGCGCACGTACTTGATGGGCTTCTCCGGATTTATGGGCGCCACGATCTTGAACTGGCGTGAGCTCACTTTGTTAGCCGTCAGCACGCCAATCTCCCTGGGGGGTGGAAAAATCATTAATGAAGTGGTGTAGATAAGAAAGAATTTAAAACGAGATAAAGTGAAAAATAATTGTGTTAAGGAACTCTAATTTTTTCATAAATGAAAACCAAATAAAAATATTGTAAATATTCTTAGTTTAATAAAATAAGAATGGGTTATTCCGTATACAAATGTTTCTATGGTCAATGAATTAATATGGAACGCCATAAGACTCGATAAAACAATAAAATAGCAGCAAATAGTTGATATCAACTGCATGACCTCATAGAAGCACGTCTTTTACGTATGTATGTACATAAAGAAGCTTTTATCAACGATGACTCTTGCTTGAAATAACTAAAAGTACTCCAGAGACATATTTTCATTACTGTAGGGAATTCTATACATATTATATGATAAAACCTTGTTTCAAACCCCACATTAACTCCATAAAATTGGTTCTAGGTGTATTTTACTATATAATGGTCCCTAATATTTTGTTTACTAGCTGTATTGTAGAACATCAATATAAACTACTGGAAATGCTACAGTTCGATATCTTTAGCTCTTCTTATGGATGCACATATTTACAATATTATGTTCAAGACAAAAGCTATACAATGAACTCCTGATCCACTCGACTTCCTTACCTCCTGGCCACCTTCTCCTTGTGGATGTGCACCGTCTGGGCGATGTGGTTCATCTGGGACTCCATCTCGCCGAGCTGCTGGGCCTGGAGCTCGAGCAACTGCATGTAGCTGTAGGCGAGCGTGTTGATCTGGTAGGCGACGCTGGCCAGCGACTGGGTGGTGTAGTTCTTGGTGGCCTCCAGGGCCGCCTTCTTGTTGTCCGCGCGATAGTAGGTGTCCTCGCAGTAGTCGGCCACCCGCTCCAGGTTCGTGTAGCTGTCCCGCAGACTCTGGCGGCCGTCGGGGATCTCGGTGCGTATCAGAGAGGCTAGTTCGTCCATGATGTTCTCGCTGGCCATGGGGGCTTCGGTCAACATGGGTGTGGATGCTGGGGGCGAACGGGAGACGAGAACCCAATTAGTTTCCCCGCTTTTCCGCACTTTTCACGCCCGTAAACATTTGGGGCGTGGACACTTCTGGTCCGCTGCCGCTGCCGACGTCGACGCAGCTGCTCCAATTGCCCGTTGGAGCGAGGCAATCGTGCGAATTTCGCGTGCACTCACTTTATTGACTATGCGATTGCACAACAGAGGCTTTTCCGGGCTGGTTGCTACGCTTTAAATGCAGATAAATGCAGTTTTTCTTTACATTTTCAGACGAAAAAGAACGCTCGAGCTGGTGCTGCGAAGTGCGGCGTTTACCAACACTGTGCCAGTGCTGACGCATTTGGTATTTTAAAAATATACCAAATGGTATGGGTAAGTGTCTTAGCTAAATTAGCCAATGCACCCTCCTAACATTTGCGTGGAACAGAAAAATACTGAAATATACCGACAATAAGAAATTTATAATTGGCCTGCACACCCTGGGCACATTGGTTGTGAGTAATATTTTTTTCGGCAATATTAATTTTAGCTGTTTTCCAAATGTCTCACCAAACGGGTATCCGAGGTTTGTTATGATAAGGAATTGCCATTTCGATATCCTAAGAGTTCCCTTCTCCTTTTCAGCCAACGAGCAGCTGGCCAAGGTGTTCGGCAAAGCGAAGAATGGTAAATTTCGCGTGATAAAAGTTTCGATCGAGAATGGTGAGTGGATTTGCTCCAGAAGTGTATATATACATACGATATATATGCTGCATAAGTGGGGCACTTGATAACGAGGCTTCCGGTTTCTCCCCACCCCATTTACAGAGCAGCTCAGTTGTGGCGCCACAGCGGAGACGAAGAAGGACTGGGAACGCGACTACGACAAGCTGATCGGTCCTCTGCTGGAGAAGGATGTGCCCTGCTACATTCTATACCGCCTGGACGCCAAGATCCCGCTGGGCTACAGTTGGCTGCTCGTTAGCTGGATACCGGACACGGCCAGCATCCGGCAGAAGATGGTCTACGCCTCCACAAAAGCCACGCTGAAAACGGAGTTCGGATCGGCCTACATCACAGAGGAGCTGCATGCCACCACCTTGGATGAGTCCACATTGGAGGGTTATCGCCGGCACAAGCAGGACTTTGCGGCTCCCGCTCCTCTGACCACCAGGGAAGAGGAGCTGAAGGAACTGCGCAAAACAGAGGTCCACACCGAAATCAACACAAATACCCGGCATCAAACTCTAGGCGGGATCAACTGTCCTCTGAGTGAGCAGACTGTGGCCGCCGTTCAGGATCTGGTGCGCGGCAAACACGACTACCTGCAGTTCCGCATCGATCTGGAGGAGGAGCAAATCCACGTCTCGCATGCGGCTAAAGTGGAACTCGCCGATCTGCCGAAGCAAGTGCCCGAGGATCATGCCCGCTACCACCTCTTCCTTTTCCGGCACACGCACGAAGGCGACTACCTGGAGTCCTACGTGTTCGTCTACTCCATGCCGGGATACTCCTGCTCCGTGCGCGAGCGCATGATGTACTCCAGCTGCAAGGCTCCGTTCTTGGAGGAGCTGGCGGCCCTCGGTGTGGAGGTCGTCAAGAAGGTGTGTATCTACGGGCAGGTGCGGCTGCACCAATGACTAGGGATATAAGAATCCAGAACAATGAGTATATTGATCATTTCCGTTCAAGTTGTATTATATTTTTAGATAGATTTATGGCTCCGAAATCATAAAATACGCTTTGTTTTGGTTCTGTTTTTGTTTCTTATCAAGTGTGTATACATTTTTGCTAACTATACTTCATCCCCCAGCTGGAAATCGACAGCGGCAGCGAGTTGACCGAAGCCTTCCTGCAGGACGAGCTGCACCCGAAGAAGATCCTCCACCGACCGGCTTTTGCCAAGCCCAAGGGGCCACCTAACCGCGGCGCCAAGCGCCTCACGCGCCCCACCACCGAGGACTAAGTCTGAATCCCGATCCCATCGCGCCAATTCTATTTATCCCCCTTAACTGTTTCCTAGCAGAGCATTTAATTTATTGTATCCAAAAACGAGTTCCGTGTTCATTTCTGTGTCCTGTGTCTATATGTGTCCGTACGCGAGTCGATATCTTTAGAGGCACTAGGCATCAACTGAAACATCGCATAGCAGCCGCCAATGTGGGCTTCCTTATGTATTCTTGTCTATGTTACTTTAGATGGACATATTTGCAATTTATTTAAATTAAAAAAACTCAACTAAGTTTACACTGGCGTCTACTTAAAAAACTCAGGACTAGACTCACTTGACCGAGTCCAGGGATACCTGTTCGGGAACTTTCTCGTCGTGCGCCTTGAAGATCTCTGGGTTTTCGTCTTCCGTCAGTTTTTTGAACGCCAGCTGGATGTTTTCGTCGCGATCGAGTCGCCACTTGTATTGCCAGTAGCGCACCTCCTCCATCGAGGTGCCGGATGCCTTCATCAACAGCAGGGAGGTGACTCCAGCCACTCCGCCCAAGAAGCCTCCAATGATTCCACCTGCCGCCATGCCCCGCAGTCCCAGATTCATTTTGTACAGAGAGCCAGTGATGGAACCGGCGGCCAAGTACTCGTAGATGGAGGATTTTCCACGGTACACCGACATGCAGGTTATGATGCCGCTGGAATAAAGATTATTATAGATTAAAATATAGATAATCTAAAGGTTTCCATGAAATTATTCTAAACTCTGATGAGAATCCAATTGACTTTTTATAAGTTGTTTGGGATCTGATTAGGATATTTATATTATTTCATAAAATAACTATCTTAGGTCTTGGAAATCACAAACTTACAAGTAGGATGTGGTGAAGAGCCCCACTCGCCAGCCCCATTTGAAACCGCCCTTGGCAAAGTTGACTGTGAACTGATCCTGCAGCTTTTTCTGTAATGGGAAATTAAAAACTTATTAATAATATGCCTTATATATAGGGATTATATCCTTACCTTGGCATCAAAGTGAGATTTGAAGGCTGTCGCCTGGTTGTTCTCCATGAAATTCATGTAGCCCACGCGCGATTGTGTAACTCCTCCATAAATGGCTCCAATGAGGAAGCCCAGGAAGCCGGCCTGGTAAATGGAGTTCAGTTCCGAGGATATGCTACCAAACTCGCTAATTAAATATACAAATCATTCATTATTTGATTTTTAAATGAAATAATTAGAAATGTCTTACTCGATTGAAAACATTTGTTTGAGGCGCTCAGGTCCCGTTTCCTCTGGCGGTTTACTTGCCAGGAAAGCCTTGTAAGTCTTGTTTTCCTTATCCTTTATGTCGTCCGCGCTGTTTTCGAGGATTGGCAGGATCCCGGCGATCAGAAACCGGCGTCCTTTCCACAAAAAACTCATTTTTAAAGCGCGTTGAATAACAATGTGAAATGAAAACAACAATATCAGCTGTTTGCCGGCCCGCTAGTGTTAAAAAGTGTGCTTGCCTTTCAGTGCTGTCTAACTCAGTTTTGGCCGCCTCCAATAAGAATATTTGTTTAAAAAATTATCATTTTGTTGTTAGCTGCTGACATACCTAATTTTTAAATAAATAAGTGGTTCTTAGTATTTTTAATATGTAAGTAACTTTGCAAATCATTGTTTTACTAGTTATTACTTTGTGCCACAATTATCTGCACAGCACCTTATGTTTTCAGCTGGACGCTTACCAACACTGCAGAACGCCGCCAAACGCGTTGTCGGCAAACATTTGTTGTGAAATTTTCTACGTTTTTAAAAGTTAATTCATTGCAAAACCAATTAATTGTTATTAAATAATAAACCTAAAGTGCTCTTGCACTTTGGAAAGCCGAAAACATGATGTACGACAACGAGGAAGGTGGGTTAAATGGATTTGCAAAATCCTACCCATGCACGTTGGCAGAAGAAAAAACGAACATGGCGGCTGGAGCGCTAGGGCTCCGCTTTATTTTGCTTTTGGTTGATTCGAATAATACATTCCAAATACCTTCTTGCAGAGCTGTACGAGGAGGAGAATGCCGAGGAGATCTCCCACGAGCTGTGGCAGGAGGCCTGCTGGATCGTGATCAACGCCTACTTTGACGAGAAGGGCCTGGTGCGGCAGCAACTGGACAGTTTCGACGAATTCATTCAGATGTCGGTGCAGCGCATCGTGGAGGATTCCCCGGCCATCGAGCTTCAAGCGGAGGCACAGCACACATCTGGCGAAGTGGAAACCCCTCCTCGATTCTCCCTGAAATTCGAGCAAATCTATCTGTCCAAACCCACGCATTGGGAAAAGGATGGTTCACCCAGTCCCATGATGCCGAACGAGGCCCGCCTGCGAAATCTCACGTACTCCGCCCCCCTCTACGTGGACATAACGAAAACCAAGAATGTCGAGGGACTGGACCCCGTAGAAACGCAGCACCAGAAGACTTTCATCGGCAAGATTCCCATCATGTTGAGATCCACCTACTGTCTGCTCTCCCAGCTCACGGATCGTGATCTTACGGAGCTTAACGAGTGCCCGCTGGATCCCGGCGGCTACTTTATCATCAACGGCTCGGAGAAGGTGCTAATTGCCCAGGAGAAGATGGCCACAAACACAGTGTACGTGTTCAGCATGAAGGACGGCAAATACGCGTTCAAGACTGAGATTAGGTCGTGTTTGGAGCACAGTTCTCGACCCACTTCCACGCTGTGGGTAAACATGATGGCCAGGGGATCGCAGAACATTAAAAAATCCGCCATTGGACAGAGGATCATCGCCATCCTACCATACATCAAACAGGAAATACCCATTATGATTGTGTTCCGCGCATTGGGCTTCGTGGCCGATCGCGATATCTTGGAGCACATCATCTACGACTTTGACGATCCCGAGATGATGGAGATGGTGAAGCCATCTTTGGATGAGGCCTTCGTGGTGCAGGAACAGAATGTTGCCTTGAACTTCATAGGAGCCAGGGGTGCCCGTCCTGGAGTCACAAAAGACAAGCGTATCAAGTACGCCAAGGAAATTCTGCAGAAGGAAATGCTGCCCCATGTCGGAGTCTCCGATTTCTGCGAGACCAAGAAGGCGTATTTCCTGGGATACATGGTGCACCGCCTGCTGCTGGCTTCCTTGGGCAGGAGAGAACTCGATGACCGAGATCACTACGGAAACAAGCGACTTGACCTCGCTGGTCCACTGCTGGCCTTCCTCTTCCGTGGGTTGTTCAAGAACCTGATGAAAGAAGTGCGCATGTACACACAGAAGTTCATCGATCGAGGAAAGGACTTCAACCTTGAGTTGGCCATCAAGACAAACATTATTACGGATGGTCTGAGGTACTCTTTGGCCACTGGCAACTGGGGCGACCAAAAGAAGGCCCATCAGGCGAGAGCCGGCGTCTCCCAGGTGTTGAACCGTTTGACCTTCGCCTCAACTCTCTCCCATTTGCGGCGTGTCAATTCGCCTATTGGTAGGGATGGTAAACTGGCCAAGCCCCGTCAGCTGCACAATACCCTGTGGGGCATGTTGTGTCCCGCCGAAACTCCCGAGGGAGCTGCTGTCGGTTTGGTGAAGAACCTCGCCCTCATGGCCTACATTTCTGTCGGATCACAACCATCTCCCATTCTGGAGTTCTTGGAGGAGTGGTCCATGGAGAACCTGGAGGAGATTGCACCCTCCGCCATCGCAGATGCCACCAAGATCTTTGTGAACGGATGCTGGGTGGGCATCCATCGCGATCCTGAGCAGCTGATGGCCACGCTGCGCAAACTTCGTCGCCAGATGGACATCATCGTTTCGGAGGTGTCCATGATCCGAGACATCCGAGATCGTGAGATCCGAATTTATACAGATGCGGGTCGCATTTGTAGGCCACTGCTCATCGTAGAGAACGGATCGCTGCTGCTGAAGAAGACCCATGTGGAGATGTTGAAGGAGCGAGACTACAACAACTACAGTTGGCAGGTCCTGGTGGCCTCCGGAGTGGTGGAGTATATTGATACCCTCGAGGAGGAAACCGTCATGATCGCCATGTCCCCATACGATCTGAAGCAGGACAAGGACTATGCTTATTGTACCACGTACACGCATTGCGAGATTCATCCAGCCATGATCCTGGGAGTCTGCGCCTCCATTATACCCTTCCCCGATCACAACCAGAGTCCGCGTAACACCTATCAAAGCGCTATGGGTAAGAAATAAGGAATAACTCTATTCTTTGAAAAATATTTATATGTTTTCCTTGTGATTGATAGGTAAACAAGCAATGGGCGTGTACATCACCAACTTCCATGTGCGTATGGACACGCTGGCCCACGTCCTGTACTATCCGATGAAGCCGCTTGTGACCACACGTTCCATGGAGTACCTGCGGTTCCGAGAACTACCAGCTGGCATCAACTCAATCGTGGCCATTCTCTGCTACACTGGCTACAACCAGGAGGATTCTGTCATTCTGAATGCCTCGGCTGTGGAGCGTGGCTTCTTCCGCTCGGTGTTCTACCGGTCTTACAAGGATTCGGAGAACAAGCGTGTGGGCGATCAGGAGGAGAACTTCGAGAAGCCTCATCGCGGCACCTGCCAGGGTATGAGAAATGCTCACTACGACAAGCTGGACGACGATGGAATTATCGCCCCGGGAATTCGTGTGTCCGGTGATGATGTGGTTATTGGCAAGACCATTACGCTCCCTGAAAACGACGACGAGCTGGACAGCAACACGAAGCGCTTTTCCAAGCGAGATGCCTCAACTTTCCTGCGAAACTCTGAGACTGGTATTGTGGATCAGGTGATGCTTACGCTCAACAGCGAGGGCTACAAGTTCTGCAAGATTCGTGTGCGTTCCGTGCGTATCCCCCAGATTGGCGATAAGTTCGCCTCCCGTCACGGGCAGAAAGGAACGTGTGGTATCCAGTATCGTCAAGAGGATATGGCTTTCACCTGCGAGGGCTTGGCACCAGATATCATCATTAATCCCCACGCCATTCCATCTCGTATGACAATTGGTCACTTGATCGAGTGCCTGCAGGGCAAACTGGGATCCAACAAGGGCGAGATCGGTGATGCCACACCTTTCAACGATGCCGTCAACGTGCAGAAGATCTCCACGTTCCTGCAGGAGTACGGCTACCACCTTCGAGGCAACGAGGTCATGTACAACGGACACACTGGACGAAAGATTAATGCTCAGGTAAGATGATTTTAATTCAAAGTTGGCGCAAGCAAAAACCAATAAATATACTTTCCTTTAGGTTTTCTTGGGACCCACCTACTATCAGCGTCTCAAGCATATGGTGGACGACAAGATTCACTCGCGTGCCCGAGGTCCCGTCCAGATCCTGGTGCGACAGCCTATGGAGGGTCGTGCCCGTGATGGTGGTTTGCGTTTCGGTGAGATGGAGCGTGATTGTCAGATCTCCCACGGTGCCGCTCAGTTCCTGCGAGAGCGTCTGTTCGAGGTCTCCGATCCCTACCGCGTGCACATCTGCAACTTCTGTGGCCTGATTGCCATCGCCAATCTGCGCAATAACACCTTCGAGTGCAAGGGCTGCAAGAACAAGACGCAGATCTCCCAGGTACGACTCCCATATGCGGCCAAACTGCTCTTCCAGGAGCTGATGTCAATGAACATTGCGCCGCGCCTGATGGTCAACTAATCTTAAAGGATTCGCTGTCCATTTAATCACCCTAAGCTAAAAGTTAGCAGTTAAATATTAAATTACCATAATTGTGACAACTCAATTAGGTGCTTTGTCTGACGTTTTCTATTATTGCCGAAACTGGAACGAGTGCTCCCCATGCATTTTTAAAGAGCCGAACGTGCCACAAGTATTTTTCGGCGAAAGTCTGCACGGGGAGTGTGATTTATTTGCTTATTTCAAATAAGTTATTTGGCTCACAAACGCTTTTAAAATACCCTCCCATGGATTTGGTTACAAGGTTGGATGTATTGGAATTTATGCACAAAATGTATTGTACTGGAACCACTTTATTGGATTTCAAAAGTTTGTTTATTCAGTTAAACTTCTACACGAAACTTACTCAATTTGATAAGTTATTGAGTTCTAAAAACTTAAATCAATTTATTGTTTGACTTTGGCCAAGTTCAAATACAATTTGCCAAGTTTTATAATTTTGTTTGTGTTAACTATAGGATGGATGCTTTAGGACAAACAAAAACCTTCGTTAAAGGTATTGAATCTTTTGCTCCAATTCCTCTTGGGTAATCCCTTAACAAAGTCCTTTATCCCATCGAATACCTCAGCCTTAAGCGTATACTAAATTCGGCTTTCAATGGAAAGCATTTCCATTTCCATTTATTTTTTGTTTGTGCTATTGTTGCTTTCTTTGATTTTGACGTAATGCTTTGGCCCGCGGTCTGTGACGCCCAGTGACAAAAGGGATTAGTTTTTTGTTGTCGGATATGGGGATTGTGGTTTTGGGAGGCGGAGAAGGTGGTGGAGATGGAGCTGGAGCTGGAGCCACAGCTGCCAATCGACTGACAGTTATTAATTGCCACTTGACGTGGCTGCGAGCTGGAACAAGAAGCGACCCCAGAACCGCCAAGTTCGTGTCGCTGCCAATGCTGATACCAATGTCGGGGCTGATGGCCAAGACGATGCTGACACCCATCAGTCTGCGGGCCTGAGCCCGGCTTATGAGTAATTGAAATTGTGTGTAAATCCGCGAACGCAAAGTGGCGCCGAGATAAGACTTCTGAGCAACAACGAAAAAGAAAACGCTCTGCACTTCGGCACTCCTGAGGTATTTATTTATAGCGTCTTAAAAATAACTTATATTACTCCTTTTTATCGTTAACACTTGGTGTCTTCCCTCATTTGTCACCGTTGCTAAAAACACTGATGGCGTAGAACTCGGGCACTCGGTAGACCTTCAGGCGTTCGTGGCTGAAACGTCCGTTGGTGAGGGCCTTCACATAGAAGATGTCCTTCAGGCCGAGGTTCTTCCGCTGCGAGGGTTTCGTCTCCTCCAGGACAAGGCGCTGCTGCTTGGGTCGATAGCCACTGGACTTGTCCTCCAGCAGTTTCACGAAGATGATGTCCTGTTCGTCATTTCGTCCTGCCATTGTTCGCGCCTGGTAGAGATTCTCACGTGGTTTTGGATAGATCAGCACAGGTTGTATGGGCAACACCTGGCTGGGCGACGTGGGATAGGCCTCCAGTTCATCCGGCTCCGGATCTCTGAAGTGGAGGGCCGGAGCTGCCCAGGATATGCAAGGAAGGTAGGCTGCCAGCAGTAGCAAGACGACTGTATAGTTTATCTAGAGAGGATTAAATTAGGGTTACTTAAGATCCATTACAAAAGTATTCACTTTCTTCTGATTTTTTTAGAGCTAAATAAGTCTGCACTCTCCAAAACACCTTTCTTCTGATTTTATTTGCACTAAATACTTTTAAAATGTATTAGCTTTGTGTAAAATGTAGTGCAATAAAGTCTAAACCAGTTTGGTATTGGCTTAATTTGAATAATAAACACGTTTTCGACAATTAGTTTAGATTTATGTGTTTGCCGTGCTTTTCTTTCGAAGGATTTATGGTTTTATTTTAGGCCTCAAAAGCAATTAATAAATAAAATAAATCAAAAGTCGGCAAACTGCCAGGTGAAGCGTTCAACAATTTAAAAACAATATGTCTTACAGGCATAAACTTAAAACAATGTAAACATTCTGTCGAAATCGGTATAAACTTAATACGTGGAAATTTAAACCGTTACCGATTATAGTTTTGCTATTTCTCAAGGCTCATTTATCACTTTGATTTGTTAATTAACAAGACTAATCAAAGATAAGATAAATGATAAAGTCATGAAGCTATGAAATGATGTATAACAAAATCCTGTTCAACGCACATTTTAACACATTTATTTTTTCCCATCGACTGTAAGTGATTTATAACTTTGTCAGATTTGTTTTATCAAGGGGATTTGCATATCTAATTGATCTACAAAACTGGGCAAATTAATTGAGTATTGTGACCAGCCAGAATTAGTTCCAGCCAAGACACACTTTGATATTTGGCCATAAGCGGAAAGAGTGACTTTATACTTTTTTGACTTGGTTCTTGTATTTGAATTACCGTTTTCATTGCGTTTCTTAAATCCCAGCTCAAGTTCGCTCTGCCAAAATCGAAAAAATATATATACGAGTATATTTATTTTTGAACCTAAGCGGCTTTGGTATGCTTTTCGGCACTCTTGCCCTTTTTGGGCAATAAAAACGTAATATCACAGACGATAAAAGCGGCGATCGAGCGCGAGGCGCGAATGTCAGAAGCAGACTGGCGTGCGACAAGGCCAAGTTAACTTCATTTACCGCCCGACGAAGCCACCGGCAGAAGCTGAGACTGAAGCTCAAATAAAAAAATAAAAAAATAAATGTACAAAAAAAGAAGGCCCGAGCTGGATGAAGAAAAAGCAGCAGCAGCGCAGTTTCCAAGCTGTCAACAAATTGCAAACGGTGGGCAAACAAAGACAGATGGCTGGTTTAACACCCATTAACTGCTGTAGGAACAGCTCCTAAATCAACATGCATTAAAAAATTATATCCAAGTGAATTTTTTTCATATCTTAGGAAATAAAAAAAAATGTGTAAGAATCTTAATATATATATCTGTATAAAAATACCTTTGTAAATAAATTATTTTGTAGTGCGGCTATAAATAAATTCTATATTAACCAAAAAAAATTGGAAGTTTAATAAAATATATTTTTAGAAAAATATGAAGTAAAAAAATATTATAATAAAACTATCAAGAATTTAACTCTTAAAACTGATCTTTAAAAACATTTCTGTAAATAAACAGATTAATCCCATTTTGTTTGGAATATTTGTATACAAATTATATTTAGAATTTAAATATTTATATCTATATAAAATAAGCTATAAAAATAAGTAATTTGGTAATTGTTATTCGGTTATATAAAATATTGTTAACCGTTTTATATGCTAAAAACATTGAAGGAAGTTTGGTTATATATTTTATAAGAGGAATAGGAAGTACAAATGATGAAACTGACTGATATTTGACTCTAAAAATTGATCTTCAAAAATATTTCTGTAAATAAACAGTTTAATCCCATTGCACCATAGCCTTTTAGATTAACTTCCTACACATCAATCGTTAATGGGTTAATAAACAAAGAT
The DNA here is from genome assembly GCF_043229965.1 of Drosophila suzukii. Classification (NCBI taxonomy): domain Eukaryota; kingdom Metazoa; phylum Arthropoda; class Insecta; order Diptera; family Drosophilidae; genus Drosophila; species Drosophila suzukii. The sequence continues at coordinate 70,344,150 of NC_092082.1, forward strand.
GGTCTAGGGGCGTTCCATTCATATTCAGTGTTTGTGATATTAATTGATCACTAGGTCGGAGTGTCGATGGGTTCAATGTTATCAACATGGGAGTGCGGATCAATCACCTGTGTTTGATGAGCTAAAATCTAATATCCACCTGTTTACATTTCGCTCTATCGCCCGGTAATTTTATGCTCTGGCCGCCAGTGATGTCAAATTATTATTATAGCCACTGAATGGGAAGCGAGGTAAATAGAAAAAATCACATAAACGGCAGAAATAACTTAAGACGCGTAGAAATGCTTAATTAGCGAATAAATATTTGCGCTGCCTTGAGTTAGCAAAGAGTTTTGCACACTTGCTGGATGGTTTTATGAGTTTATTTGCAGTTGAGGCTAACAGTAATAATAGAAATCACTAGTTAAATACATGTTTTTGAGGGTTCTTCAGCTTGATGGCAGACAAATCAATCATACGCACCGTGGATCCGCCGTTGAAAATCAATTACAACGCGAGGCAGAAATTGAGTTAAATAAATAAGCAGCGGCAATTGAGGCAATACAAGGCCAAAAACGAAATTTAATCGCTTTAAATGTGAAATTATGGTTAAAAAGGTAGCGAAAAGAAAACAAATAAACACCCAAGTGAAGCGCAAATAATTACAAGTTGTCCGTATTGTTTGGCAAATCAAAACAGTTGTCGTTCGATTTCGCTGGAACTCGAATCTCAATTCGTGACTGATTAATTACAGCGCATCTCGAGCCCCCTTTTCCGCACTTTGCATATTCGATTTGGCCTTGTTTTCGCTTTCGATTCGATTCTTTTTGGCCAAGAAGAGCTCCATTTTAATGAGCTCATTCGCATGCTCACCTGGAATCGTGTGAAAGGTGAATACTTATGTTGGGCAGCTCTATCGATGGTTGTTGTTTTTTATTTTTTTTGCTACCGTTTGCGCAAACCTCTGAAAAAAAAAGGGAAAGCTTTTCGATTTCAGAGGTGTCGGCATCGATGTCTGTGGCGCCGCATTAGCCGCAAATTGTGGTTTATGCGTCTGGCCAAAAGCCATCAGCGTTGTGGGAGTAACAGGTATCATATGGTGGCCCTTTTAGCCCTTCCAAAGGTTAATCTGTAACTACAAACAATGGCAGCAATTTTATTTGGCAGAGTGCATACGTTTGGGAATAAAGCGAGTGAAAAGTTGATTGTAAACATCCTGCACCGCATTTAGTTTTATTAAAATGTTGCAAAAAGTTGATTGAATAAATTGAATTGAATGGCCAGTTTTTGCTGATATTTTTAATACGATTTTGTTCTATGATTTTTATTGTGCCACTAGTTTATTTATTATTTTTATTATTCTCATTTAGTTGTGTATTTTTGTTACATATTATATAATACAAAACTGCAAAGAGGGAAGTAGAAAGGCTTATGGATTTATTTGATATTTTTACCAAATTTGGCATCTCCCTATATTTGTTATTTTTCGCCAATTTATTATGCAACTTATTGTTGTTAGCAGTGGCGTTTTATGTGGCTATTATATCACACTGCTGATGAACATAAAATGTAGGAAAGTGGAATCGCAAAAAATTGGAGTAGAGTTGAATGGCTTTAATATGTTAAATCTGCTGATTTAAATGCAATTTATTGCCGCTTTTCAATTTACAACTTAAAGCATTTCGATCTTATGCTGTTTTATTCTCTTAATCATTCTTTTACAGCTTTATTATGCGGTTCGTCCTTATTAAAACCCAATAAACTGTACGCTGAATATTAATCGTTTCCATGCTATTCATTGCCATTAAACCCATTGAATGTTAAATATTCAGATGGAAATAAATAAAGCATACGTTTTTTCCCATAATAACGCCTGTTTTTTCCTTTTGAATAATTTTGATTTGCGTTAAACAGCACCAACGCATTCCCAACGGCCAGATTTAAGCGGATATTTCACATTCAACACCTTTTGCAGTAGGATTGTTCGCTTTTTTGCACAATTTCCCCTACTCATTTCGGGCCTCATTAGCATTGTTAATTGATAACAGTTGGAGGGTTGGCAGACCGAGACAAGGGAAACACAGCTCGGTTTATAACGAAATAATCATAATTCGGTAGAGGAACAAGGATGTCTGCTGAGGGAAGTGTGGGTAGTAATACTTGTATCTCATGCAAATGAGCGAGTTTTGTCTTTGGCTTTGTGCAAATACGAAAATCCAAAAGGTACTTTACTATGAAATACGATGACAGGACAAACGGCGTTTGGAGCGCGTTTTTAATTACCATAATTACATAACTGCACTCACACCAGCAGACACTCACGAGCCCCACAAGCACGCACTCACGCACACAACTGCTGTTCGGGGCCCACGCCTAAGAGTATGCAACACATTCGCCAGAGGAGTTAGGAGTGGAGCACGTAGTGCTGTCGGGGTTTTTTACATGAAAAGGCTGAAATAACTAGTTAAAAAGGATAGGATAGGATGTGATACAAGTTAAAAGATAGGATTTTAAATTTAGTGGAACTACTTTCTTAAAAATCCATATACACCGCAAATCTTTCAGGTTATGACAGTTTATGATAGCATTTATAAAACCAAATCGATTTTAAAAGTCTTTATACTGACTTCCCAGTAATTTGAATTAAATGAGATATTTTTTTTAATAATAACTATTTAATTATTAATTTAATAATTCTTTGTATTATAATATACGAAAATCATTAAAATATTATAAGCCCTCACTGATGAAAAAATTAATAACATAAATAAATATCTCTAAATTGAATTTAAAATCACTTATTCAATATTTAAATTAGATACAGAAACATAAAGTATTCTACAAAATAAATTTAATTGCATTTTTTTATTAGATTTGAAAATATTTTAACCAGGGTAGAAAATAGTAGGTAACCCATTTGAACTGTAAACATTTTTAAGTGTAATGCAAAATTTAAAATGTAAAAGTCAAAGTTTTAAAACCTTAAATTGACTTTAATTACTCAATTAAATATTTTCATATTTTAGATGAAAAATGTATTAAAGTATTTATTTATCAATATTTTATCTGACTTTGAACAAACTTAAGTAATATACAAAAATATTACAATTTTACTGGGCTAATATCTTAATTAGCTTATAGGTCCCCACCATATGTTTCTATCTAAACAGACATCACTGAAGCGGAATTTAATGACGGGTGGTATGGGGCCAGTCCCTTTATTGTTGTTATCGCATAAACTTAAATAGTTTTTGCCAGCCACTTTGCGGCTTTTAAGTTATTTTGCGTGCACCACTTGAGCGGAGCACTTGTATTCGGGGCCCCGCCCGTCGAACAAGGGTTGCGAAAGGTCCTCGTGGGTCGCATTCTGTGTTGGCCGGGGCCAAGGACCTTGGGCGGGGGTGGGGGGGTGTGGTTCGCGAACATTACAGAGACAGTGGGAGTCGGGCTTAGTGTCAGTGTTTGAATGTTTAACTGGCTCCGTTAATTAAATTGCCAGTCTCTGGCATTATTTTCTCGCCCCTGCCCGTGGATACTTTGCCACCTGTTTCCCGGCCGCAAATTAAGTCAAAGTTTTCCATTCCCATTTACAGGTTTTTCCACCTCCTGTCTGTTGCATAATTTGTACCCAAAGCTTCTTTTGGCCAGGGGCTTCCCCTTTTGCGGTCGCGTGGCGGCACAAAAAAAACCTGGCTAAATGGTTTGCCATTAATTTTTCGTGGCATGTCGGTTATTAACCCGCCTGTGTGCTACCTGGTACTCCTACTTTCTACTTTCCCCCCTATGTTGCAGTCATATTTTTGCAGCAAGGGCGTGGAAGAACTGTGGGCGTGGCTGACACAGTGTGCAAATCAAAGCTGAAAATCACTACCGAATTCGGGCGGACTGTAACTAATTGAAAAATTACCAAGCCCACGGCTTCTCGAAAATTTGCGTTAAATTGGTAGAAAGAACTCCTGTTTATTATGAAGTTTCTACTTTAGAATTAAGTATATATTTTTAAATTTTGGGACCATTATTATGGTGAGTCTACCTAATATTTTAATTAATACAATTTAGTTTTCACCTTATATATAAGCAAACAAATTCTTGGTCCACACCGAAAATAAAGTGATCTTAGTGCTCATATGAATACCCAAGCTATTTAAATATTTAACAAACATTCAGAGTAAAACTAGGATGTTTTCTCTAGGATATTAAGCCATGCCTGGTCATTTTGACCTCACTACACAGTAATTTTCTCGGCAGTTTGGTAATTTGCTCAACTTAATTCCATTGTTGTTGACTCAGGTCGGAGCCCGAGACACACGTGACTGCTCCTGAAAATGGCTTATTTGAAAATTTCAATTGAATTTCGGTCACATCTTTCGATGTCCAACAATCGAAATGCATTTTGGCTTTCATAAATAAATAGGTTTGTTAAATTGTCCATGCTCCAGAGGCTCCAAAGTCCGTATTTCGGATTTCAAGTCCGGTTCTGTGTGCATGACTGCCCCGAAAATCCCACTCTCTCCGGAGATTCTCCGCCAGTTTGTCACTGGATTTGAATATACGCTTTTGATGCTCATCACGTGGCCGTCCAAAAATTGCCTACATTTGAGCCAGAAAGCTGACGCGGGTTGGGGTCAGGGGTCAGGGTCCTGGGGTCCTCGTGGTTTTGAGTTGAGAGCTTCGAGTTTCCAGTCCTTGGTCCCCTTGGATCAAAGGCGCATTTAAGCGGCTTACCGCCAAATGGAAAGCGATTGAAATTTTCATGAATCTCAGTCCATTCGCGTAATGAAAAGTATTGTACAATAATCGCTATTGGCTTTCCTTCACTGAAGAACTTTTGGCCAACAATTAGCCGAATTGGTGAACAGTTTGTCGACATTAATTGATTTTCGCCGTCAGTTTGATTTTCAATTTTCCGGGACACTCCCCTCTAAACCGAAGTTAAATGTGGCTAAAAACCAGCAGCAGCCAAACAACGGCCAAAAAGCGGGAAAAAAATAGAAGCAACATCTCTCAACTTTGATTGCAAATTTCTTTTTCCTCCACCGAAACATTTTTCAGCACTTTCCCCCCCACAAAATCCACAAACAGCTGGAGCCCCCGATTCGGACGTTTTTTTCTAATTTTCCATTGCAGTTTCCCTTGTTTATCCCTATTTTTCAGACCATACTCTTCATTTTTTCTTTGTATTGCAGCTTTCCTATTTTCAGAGGGGGATTTGGTAAAATTTCGGAATTTTGTGAGTTTTTAATTAAAATATATCTGCTTTTAATATAAAGTTCATATGAAGTATAAATATTTTTGATTTAGTGGAATTAAAACTATATTTATATTTCATTTTATATTATGTTTTCTATAAATTACATTTAATTATATTTTATTTAAATTATATATTGACAATAGGAAAATTGTCTCATTTAACACGATATTTATTTTAACTAAGTTTAGAAACCAGGGCAACTTGTGATACCGAATTTCCTCTCTATAAACCCAATCCGTCCCTGATCTCCCATACATTTTGCATTCCCCCATATTTCCTTATTTTTCCAGATTTAGTGGGTGGCTTTTTTTCGAAGCCGGAACTGGCAAAAGTGTTGCTTGCAAATGTTTACAGTTTAGTTGTGCGGATGTGATAAAAACAATTTGATTGCAAAATAAACTGCACATAGCGTCAAACTGAGAAGAGGGCCAAATTGGGAAAAAAGCGAAGAACTGGAAATGTGATTGGCGAATGGAAAATGGCATTGGCATTTTTGGCAGAGCCCCGGACACAGGCGAAATGCTTGAGGAGGAGAAGTGCAGAGCACCGAACCGGAATGCGAATGGGAAATGTTTGATTGAGTCCCCCGTTTGAATTGATTTCGGACATCGCCAGCCGGCAGTAAAAGGAAATTCCCCTGAATTTCACAGAGAAGAAAACTGAATTTTAGCTCACGTCAGGGTTATTTCGCCTTTCAAAGTCTTACTTCTCCTAATTCGGTTAAGCATTTTATGGGTGCACACTCTGCGGATGAGTGATATCCGAGTGCTTCTGATTATATTTGGTTACCAGCCAATGGGTTAATTGGCAGATAGATAGTTTGAACTGCATTTTCATGTATCCAAGTGCAAGTGATAGGTCCAAATTGATTGGGCTGTAGTCAAATTGAATTTCGGATTTTTATATGCATTTTCTTCTCTTTGAAATTCAATTTTCCCGTCCAGCTTTAATTGGATTTAAATAAAGCCCCATACAGAACTTCTCTATTGTTAATCCTTTCCATTTTAATTTGTGTCTAGTCAAAACATGGTCAGTTTTCATGTCACTTTGTCCAACTGTCCGTTTGTCCTTCTGACCGCCTGTCAGTCGGTGGTAAGTTATGTGATTAATGGCAACGAAATGGGGGTGGCCCTTCTATGGGCGTCTAATTACATTCCGACCGTCTGACAAACGGGAACAAAAAACTCATTAACGCACTTGCAACATGTCCTAAATATAATACTCATAATAGTTTTCCATTTCCCCTCTTCACTTTGACTAAACATATGCGCAAAAAGTTTCCTAATGCTGAAAAAATAACGCTTTCCTGATTCCCTGTTTAAATTTTGATATATTAAAGATTAATCTTTACATCCAAAAGAGTAATATATACATATGTTAATATGTAGATATTCCTGTTAATAGTTTAAGGAACTTTTCTATGACCTTTTTGTATATAACAGTTTTTGAATTGTACAACCAATATAAACATTTCGAGTAAACATTTGAGTACTAAATGTATGTAAACTAAATTTTATAGGACCTTTTTCGTACTGAATAGTGTTGAAATGTAAAACAAAATGTTTTCTCATAACAATGTATTTTTAAAGGCTCTTTCTTTAAGAATTAAATATACCAGTTAATAATTGAAGGAACTATATTTTATAGAGCCTGTTTTGTACGATGCCATATACCTTTTCACTTTACGAGGTATTAAAACTGAAACAGGAGTGAATATAAAAACCCTGTGTATGTCGCTCATGAGCGTTAACTTTTCGGCGAGTGTTGCCTTTATGCAAGTTTCCCAGTGAATGGGAAACTACGGGTGGGTGGTAAAACGGTGGGTGGGCGGAAAATCCTCATGACTCCACGTTTTCGCATTACACATGAGCGAGTGTATTTGTGAGAGCCACATGTTTTACATGAATCACAGTTAGTTTCGGGACGCTTTTCCACTTTTCATGCCGGCGAGCGGGAAATGTGTACATAAACCACAGACGTGACAACAAAACTGCGGGCGCCCTTCTGCGAGTGTCCTGCGAAAAGTGACAGAAGCATTGACAGGAAACAGAACTGTCCTTACACAAACACAAATAATGCCGGATCACACAGGAACAAATGCAAAGCCAAGCGAATGGAACGCAGCCAAGGGAAACTTTTGTGGCCAAGGATCATGGTCATGGTCGCCCGAACAGATAAGTTGAGATAAGGACCCTTCGATTCGGCTTCGGATCCTCATGTGAATGTCGATGTGGCTGTGGCTGCCAACTTTTATTGATGGTCGACCGCAAAGTTTAGGGGTCATTTCTCTCGAGACGGACCATGACCTTTCCAGAGTTGTCGTTTTATTGAACTAGTTGCGAAAGTGATTCAGTTTGGCTAAGGAAATTGCATATTCCAAGTTTTAGTTGTATTTCTTATTCCTAACATCTCAAGAAGCATTGACTTTCATATTTTAGGAACCATTTTAATAAGAATGACTTAAAATCTTCAACAATTTAAAATAAGAGACTGCTGTTGCAGTATTTACAATTTGAGAAATATCATATCATGTTAAATACAATTTAAGGATCTACTACTTTCAGTTAAATAGTATAATATGATAATATCTGTATCTCAAGAAATCGTAGCTAAAAGTAACTTATGTTCAGTAGCATTTTAGTTGTGCTATTACCTGGATATATTTGTTAAATTGAGTCCTTATCAGAATCAATGGAACCGCACAGCACCACTGTTATCCCTATCAGGATCTGAATCTGGAATGGAATGGTGTTTATGCTGGTTTTGTTTGCTTGGCCAACTGTCAAGCTACTGTCAATTGTTAATTAAATGTATACCCTTGGCAGCTGCTGCCGCCGAGTTCACTTGATTTGTTTGACCAGGATATAGCTACCTAGTATGTACATATATATATCGTCTGGGGGTTTTTCGGACCGGACCTCCTGTCACACAAACCCAGTGGAGTCCACACTTTTGCAGATACATTTATTGCCAAAGTTTGCCAGGACAGCATATAATTTGTGTAAGCTTTATGTTAATGTTGTTACGTCCTTGACAGTTTTATTGCTCGAACTAATAACTTAATTGACATTTGGAAATCGGGGGTGGTGAGGTGGGCTTTGCACCTGTTGTGCCGTAATGTTCGTAATTTATGAACTGAAACATAAATAATCGGCTCAAATTGATGCTGCACAATTTGATTTATTAATTTTCGACATTGAATCACTGAAGTGAATAATCCGATAAATGCCGGAAAGTATGCCGTGTATTTGGGATTTGTGCGGATATCACCATCAGTCGGCTCCGCCCAAAACTTGCAAAATGTCCATAAATACGTTTATCACATCCATGTAGAGATTGAGGGCGGCGAATATGTACTCCTCGGGACTTATGGAGAACCTATGCCTGCCGCCCATCATGAGTTGTGTGTCGTAAACCAAGTAAATGGAAAAGAGCAGGGCACTCAGGCAGGCGTATATGGTGGTGAAGAGACCCTCGCCCACGAAGATGGTCATAATCCCGAAGAGCAGCAGGACCAAGAGGCAGCTCATCAGGATGCCACCCATCATGGTGAAGTCGTAGCGCGTCTGCAGGGCGAAACAAGTGAGTCCCAGGCAAACTGCCGTCGTAATAACCACGGCCAGGAAAATCTCCTTTGGAGCATATCTGCAGGATGCCACGCCCAGTAAAAGGGATTCGGATATGGTAAAGATCGCCAGCAAGATGAAGTTCGTTGGAGTCCGCCGCCGGAGATTCTCATTGCAGGCCAGAACTACCAAGGCAATAAGGCCTAGAAACAAGGCACCCAGAAAAATCAAGGTGTTCTCGGTCACAGTCTGTCGCACCTCCTTGTCGTAGTTGAAACCCACTATGAACACCAGCGAAGTAACCAGTTGGACCAGCAAGATGAGGTACACCTTTCGCATGAATCCCCGCCGGATGCTGGCGTTACAGAATTCGGCACTCTTGTCCTGACCCTCTGGGTCCATGTCCGAGCCGTAGGCCGGATATCTTCCCAGGGGAATGCACTCCGCCTGATGGCTTCGGTTTCCATACTGCTGTGCTGGTTCTCCGACAGCCAGCATTGTGAGCTTGGTTATTTCTTTATAAGCAACTCAATAAAATAATATCAAAAAACCGAATGTGCCTGGTACTTTGTACTTGACAGAAGAATCAATGGTGGAAAAAATATACATCATGACTATCAATAACTTAAAACAACGTTTGTTTTTCTGTTTTTATAGATAATTCTTAACATAATAAATAGTTTTTAAGCATTTTGAAAAAAGATAAGATTTATTAGGTCATGAGAGGAATAAATGCGTCGCGTTAACTGGTTTCTATATTTTCTCATTAAATTGTTTGATTTATTTTAATTTATTTATTTAATTAAATTTATGATATGCCAAAAGTACTCATTAAGATAACATAACAGTTTAAAGAAAAAATGGTAAAGCTTTTAGGCAACAGTGGTTTATTTTATTAGGTCTGACGTTCTTATCTGAGTTGAAAATGTTCTTAAAAATAGAACGACATTTTTAAGTTGAAAATGTTTATATTTTGCTCGAATCAAGTTAAATTGCCGGTATTTATGTACAATGTATATATATCTCAACAAATAAACTATTAGTTCAGTCCGAAGTGTATACTTGTCAAAAAGTTGTTTAATAAACTCAATATAACATTTCTCTTTCACCATTTCATTCTAATATTGAGTACATTGATGCCAAAATGTACTTACACGGTTTTTAAGAACAAATGTTCTCAATTCAAGAACACTGTTCTTGGATATTTCTCTTTGTGAAAGTTTTTATTTGGAAAAATATTTAGAATTCTTAAAAAAATATTACCATAATATAATAGGTACTTCATTAATGTCGTTAATTACCCCAGTTCTGAATATATAACTTATAGCAATATTTAATTTAAGGAACACGTAATGAGCCATTAGTTTCAATATATGTAGTAATACAATATATATTCAAGTACTATTTACAAAACTCAGAGAAAAACGAAAACTTTTCTAGCAGCTTTAAACAACTATTACCACGGACCGCGGACTTTGAACCACTTTCTGCTTGGTGGGTCAACAGTTTATGGCTTGATCTTGCCTGTGGTTGGATTAGGCAGTAGCAACAACTACAACAACAGGTGGTGTGGTCCACCCGCCCACAATTCGTGGGGTTCCCCCCGATATACCCCTCTCTTTTTGGCCGCTCTACCTATCCCTCTCCCGCTTCTGCGCTTTGAATGCGATGAGAATTCAGCAAAAGTTGAGAGCTTTTCGTGGGTTTTTCAGATTGGATGAAAGCGAATTTCGGTGCTCAGTACATTCGGTTTCTTTGTGGACTGGAGTGGCCGAAATAAAACCGAGTGGGGACTGCACTTGGCATTTTCTGATTACCTGGCTCCGCCAATTTGACGTAGTTCTGTGTGGCAACTAAAGCTGGGCTTTTCGTACCCAACCCAAATCGAAATGGTGAACATAAAAAGGCTTTTATACGGCCGCTTTTGGTGAATATTTAAGGGGACCAAATTAGGCAAATCCTGGACAGAAATTAACTTGACATTCGAGTCGAGAAAGTGGGGCTAGATGGATGTGAATGTCATACAGATATGTGGGGTCTGTCAATTGGCCCTACATTTCGAAGGACTTTTGTGACACACTTCAATCAAAATGCCATTTAGTCCTGGCCAGGCCAGCAGGCTTTATGTAGGACAGAATGTAGGAACTCTGATTTTGCCGTGGGCACGACACGTGTTGCGTTTTAAAGTTAAGCGCCGGCCTTTCCCGTTTTTAAAGTGCTAAGCTTCTGTCGAACAACTATCAACAAGTTTGCTTTTTTTGTCTGTTTTATTATTTTTTTGGCGAAGTGGTTGGGGTAGTTAAGCCCTAAAGCTGAAGTGCGTCACGTGTCGCCGGATTTTCCCTTGATTTTCCCTTCCCTTGGCTAATGAAAACATTCTCGGCCAAAACAGAAACCAGAATAGGGCAGAACAAAAGGGAAAATGGGCGGCAGCCACTTTCAAGAATGGGCGTGGCTGGCAGACATCTATCAACACTTTAGAAACTTTAAATGAGTTTTCGAGCGACATAAACTTTGCCTGGTTGGGCCCCCAAAAGACACACAAAAAAAAAATAGAAAAACAAACTAAAGGTGTGGGTATACAGGGATAAACATCTGAAAAAAGGCATTATGTATTACAGCTATTATAAAAACAATAACAAAGAAGATAATTAAGGTTCAATAAATAATTTCCTAAAAGCTATTGTTTTATTTAGATTAGAGTTCTGACGTTCTAATCTGAATTCAGAATGTTGTTAAAAATAAAACGAAATTTTTGATGATGAAAATTCTTCTCTTCTCACCATTTAGTTCTAATATTGAGATAATTGATACCAAAGTATACTTACACAGTTTTTAAGAACGAATGTTCTTAAATCAAGAACAATGTACTTCAATATTTATCTTTGTGTTTATTTTAAACCGATCCTTATGAATTTATAAAGATACAAATAGATACTCAGCAACTGTATTTTTTAAAGTGAAAAATCACTAGCTATGAGCCATAAAATCGATGGCAAAAGACCAAAAGCTAAATGCTGGTCAAAAGTACTGAAATGGCTGGAAAAAATGAAATGGACCACGAGCCAGTGATTCTGGCTCAACAAATGCCAAACAACCCATGAAAAAGCAACAACGAACTGCGAAAAAGCACTGACCAGCTACAAAATATGATGCTATATATACGGTATTTACTTATTTAGAGGAGCGCCATTGCAGCTTAATCTATGCAAATTCACAAGAAATCTCATTTTGCGGATTTAAAGTTGATAAAAGTGTGTTGCAGCCAGTCCGTTTGATGGCGATGTTGGCCGGAACGACAAAAAACCGTCAACAAAAACAGGACAAGAAATGGTGATTTGGTGTGTGTGGGTGAGTGGCGACACACAGATTCACACCATCACACCCACACTCATTTTATAGGATACAATACGCAACGCTTCGTGTAAATTTTCGTTCGTTGGGAACTCAATTCTTCTCGACAGGGCCCCATTTCCTTTATTTTATGCATTATTATGGAATATTTTATTTTTATTCCACTTTTATTTTCTCTCTCTTGTTTGTCATTGTTGAAGTTTTTTCTTTTTTCTTGGCTGTGGGGTACCAGAGTCACCCACTCAACACCCCCCCAGCCATTTCAACCCCTTGGCGGGGTCATTAAAATTCACAATTCGCCAAGGGCAAGAAACTTCAGTGCACCAGAATTCGTTGGCCTTATTTCAGATGCAGTCTTCGGGGCCACAATTAATTTCAATTTTTGGAAAACATTGCCGTCAGGTTGGTTAACTGGAGAAAGTTCCTTAAAAGTGGTTTTAAAAAGACTTGGTGGGTTTAAGTCTGATGTTTAATAGGTCATCGTGATAGCAAATGGTATAGTTTTTAGTAAAAATATTGGAATAATGATTACTTTTGATTTTTATAACAAAACTCAGAAATGAATATTAATTTTGAGAGATATTATAAAAATCACAAATTTAAAAATCATGATGAAAATGGATAGACTTTCCAACGAGAAGTACTATGGTATTTTCCTTTTCTTTCTTTCTTTTTCGATCCTAAGTGTCCGATTTTTTGATTAAAAAAAAGATAAATTATAATTATTAACAGTCCCTGGAGTTTAGAAACCCCAAAAAAAAAAAATTTTTATATATTATTCAATAAAGTAAAAGCCTTATTATCTATGTTTCTACTTCTAAATTTTTGGAAATGTTGATGTTTATACTCAGAGGATAAAAACCATTTCCTAGACCCAAAAGATTCTTATCTTCTGAAACTTAAAATATTCCAAAATTATGTTGCATACAAATTTATGTTAATTGACATTTCCATTTCATTGCTGCAGAAAAGAAATTGCATTTGTTTAATTTTAAAGGGAACTGACATATTTCTGACTAGTAGTTGAGCCATATTTGTATGCTGTTCCCAGCTTAAATTCGAACCAGCTAGGAGTTGCATTTGAAGAGCTGTACGGTTGCCAATTTCCATTTCGGAGTCACTGAGTCCTTTGTACATTTTAAGCAGCCCGACACCTTGCAGCCAACTTGGTACACAATATTTTTGTGTGGATGCTCCCCATTTGCATATTGCATTCGCCATACACATAGGAGTCGGGACTTGTGTCATGCAAATTGGCAGCTTAATGCCCTCTTCGGTTCAATGACTCCATACAGAATCAACTGGGATGTGAGAATGTGTGGTGAAAGTGCTTAATATGCTGCACATTCCGCTGGCCGGCGGCTGCTTGCATTTCGCAATTTTTAGCTAGACGGCTCCCACTGGAGTGCAAATATTTTTCAAGCTAGCGAAAATATTTGCCAATAAACACACGCACACGCAGAGAAAGGGGAGGGAGAAAGGAGGTGAAAGTGGCAAAGTTTAACCGCAAAATGTCCATAAAGTTCATGGCCATTGGCTCATCATCGAGGACACTCAGACACAAGGATCCAGGACCATCAGTCAGTGACAGGACGAACAGCTGCTCCTTGTCTGCCAACTTGTCCTTATGCAGTTTTGGCCAAGTTTGCTGCTCTTTTAGCCCCACATAAGTGCAAGGAATTTGGGGAATTTATGTTCGAGCCAAACTCTCGTTTAATTGAATTTTAACTTTGCTTCCCCTCCCGACACTTATTTGTTTGGCTATTTTTTGGGCGGGCTCGGGGTGGTTTTCATTTAATTGAAATTCATTTTGCAGCTGCCTTCTGGCGAACTCTGCTCGATATCGCCTATATTTTAATTGCTCTGTGGCCCAAACGATTTCGATATGGTTAGGTTACAACTTTAAATGGCCACAAAAATGCAGACAAATGGTATGTTTTCGTTTAGGTCTTTCATCATTTCATTTTATTATTCATTTAATCCTTTATTGCTACAAACTGATGACAAATGCTTATCCCTTGGGCCGCAAAAAAGGAAATGTGGAAAGTAGATGGGAAAATTTTAAATCAATCAACAACACATTGCATACTTCACTTCACACTGATACGGGAATTATTTTATTGTTATGTAATAAAAAAAGCTGCCTGGGATTATTTAGATTTTAATTTTTAAATAAATTGCTTTTGGGGACTTTTAAAAGGATTATATTGTTTAAAGAGAAATAAAGTTATTCGATTGGTGAAGGCTTAGCTTAGTGTTTCAAACTTTATTAAGCCTCCGAAAAAGTGAACATTATAATTGGAATCTAATGGGAAATAAATAAATAAAATTATTATTTAGGGTACATTTAAAAGAACAAGTTTTATAACACGTATATTTACCTGCTCGCACTTTTATTCTCTGGGGAATCTATCCAACTTGCGGAAAATGGCGGATATACCATCGCAAAGCAATTGCCTTTGGGATTTATTTTATTTTATTTGGTTTTTGAGTTTCACAAAAATAAGCGAAATTGCCGCGCACTTGTTTGCATGCATGCATGAATAAATATTTTATTGCATACGAGCACTTGGGGGTCGTTGGTTCTTCGTACTTTTCGGATTGTGTCAGGGAAAGCTCATAACAGGAAAGTTTTGTTTTTAGGATTATTATAGTTGGGGTCTGTGGGAAACTCGTATCAGGAAGCACAAGTTGTTGACAAACAGGATTATGGTACAATAAACTAAACTACTCGCAGCGATATGAAACGAAATGAGGACTTGTTAAAATCCCATAGTAATCCAAGGCGATGACCCATATCGTAAAGAAAACAAAACTATATTTGTTTCACGCTGTGAAATTACCTCAAGTTCGTATAAAATTCTACTCTGCTGGAGCTGGTGAATTTTTGCCTTTGTGCTGCCGAGTTTTGTGGCAAACTAAACCGCACAAAAATGGCAACTGCGGGGGTGTTGGCCAAAATGGCCCAGAACTTTTGAAGTTGATGCCCTTTTTCTGGCTGACATTTCCTTTTAGCCTTTAATGGAATCGTAAAGCTTCTGGTAACAAAATGTTTGTTTCACTCTTTTTTCTCTGTTGTTTTGGCAAAAGGCAGGCACTGGCTGCAAGTTCGCCCACTCCACGGTTTTTACTACATGCAAGATACACTGGAAAAATTGTCATTCATTTTATTATAAGAAAATAATATTTTAGATTTTGCTGAAAACTTTAATAATTATAATACTGTTAGCCCTTCGGTTAAATCATTAAAATGTGTCAGATTATGTGACATTACATGTTGTTTTTAATATGTATCATTGAATGCTAGACCATACAAATATTTTGTTTGATTATAATCTATAAATAAAGGTGCATATTAAAGCACTTTTGGAAGGCAAAATCATTATATTGGTGAGGATCAGGTTCAGTATCATACAACAAACATACAAGCAAAGAACAGAAATTAGTTTTCGAAGTTAAAAATGTTTTAGTTTGAAAGAAAATATTAAACAAAATTGGAAAAATCTTGATGTTTTCGTTATTAACAAAGAATATTACAAGGTAGATAAAGTTATCAAAATTGCCATTCATTACAAACAAATGTAACTTAACATTTTGGTATCTAAAATATTGTTATATTTGGTAAAATATAAGTTTCTTTTCATTAAAATTTTATTTTTTGCATTCTTTAAAGTTCGTGCGAAGATTAAATAAATGCGGTCGGATCATATGAAGCTTTTCTGGGAATTTAATCCTGATACTGAGTTTTACAAGGTAAATAAAGTTATAAAAATTGTCATTCATTACAAATAAATATAACTATGTATTTTGGTATCTCAAGTCCATAACAATATCTGGTTAAATATAAGTTTCTTGTAACTGAAATTAAATTGGATTACCATAAATGATGTTTTTCTGGGAATTTAATCCAGAAATTGAATTTTACAAGGTAGATAAAGTTATCAAAATTGTCATTCATTTCAGACAAATATAACTATGTGCTTTGGTATCTCAAGTCTGTTACAATATTTGGTGAAATAAAAGTTTCCTTTCCCTGAAATTTACATTTGAATAATTTAAAGTTCGTGCGATAATTAAAAAAATGTGGTTAAAGCATATATAGTTTTTCCGGGAATTCAATCCATAAATTGAATTCATTTGTATTTCGCTGAAGTGCACTCGTCTGAGCACCCACACAGGCACTGGGAACGCACGGAGTGCTCCGATTACGACGTCAAGTCGCCTTTTGCCTTTTCTGTACGTTGCTCATACGCAGCGTTGTCGCAGGCGGATTTTTGCATTAATTAGAGCAGCGCGTTGTGGGGCAGCGGAACGAATCGAATCGCGAATGTGGAATCGCGTGCCCGGTTGCATGCAAGCGTGTCGAGTCGCCCGACTTGACTCCGCGTGGCAATTAAAACGCTGCAATCGAATATTCATTAAAACCCAATTTGCAGTGGAAGCACATCTGGTATTTTGGCATTATGGCAGCTCCATGGCTCCATGGCTCCGTAGCTCCATGAACGACCAGGTGGGCCCATCCGGCTTCCTTTGACAGCCGGCTTTGCCCGTAAACGAATCTAAAATTCGCACAGCTGCTGGTAAAATGGCTAAAAAGCGCCAGGAGCCGAATGCTGAAAGTTTCGCCAAAAAGCGAGAAACTTAAGCGGCAAAAATTGTATTCACAAAAAAAGGAAGACGCAACTTAATTTGGGCAGTTGGAAAGTTTTCGGGGGCATCACAAATCTGCTGGCATAATTATTATGAATTATGCAGCAAATAACTTGGCTCTCTGCTAATGGACTTGGCCCGCGGCCAGACAAGACCCCACACTTCCTGTTTTACACCGCTCCCCTGACGAAGGTAGTGCAACTAATTGACAAATGATGATAGAGTGTCTCGGACAGTCCTTAAAAAGGAGGTCTTACACGTACACCCCGCTTTATAGCACAATATTTTCTTAAGGGGAATTCCGTTCGCCTGGGACGCAGTTTTAAGGTCTGATAAAAGCTTTGTTTGTGCTGACGGAAACGGATGTTAACTGCCACACCGAATGGCCACTGACATGATGGCTCGAGGTTGGGTCCTCCACATCCTGCAATCCTGCGAAGAGTGGGGAGTATTATGAGTGTGGTCAGTGTAAAAAGCCTGAGTAAATATTTGACCAAGGGTCGCCATTGCCCAGGGTATCCAATGTTCGCCAGCCAAGCGGCACTTCACTCACTTGATTTATGAACTGCCAAAATGCGTTTACCTTTGCTACTCACCCTCACCCGCCATGTTGACTTTAAAGCGTCAAATTAAAAATCCCATTAAATGAAATATTCAACAAGGGTTTGCCCCAAAAATATCGACCATTCTGGACCACTGAATTATGCAGGACGTTAGGGGTAGAGTTTCCCTGCCAAAACATAATTGCGGATATTTTAATCATCTCGCATATTTCGCAGCTGAAGTGTCACAATTTCCGAATATTTTCGTGCCTATCTGCTGTGCCAAAAATAAATGCGGTCCCCTCCACCTAGCTAAGTATCCTATAAAATATTTCCGTCACCGACACCGCGCCATATCGGAAATTTGTGGCACGATTTATCAGGCATTTTATTTGGTTTTATGTTCGTATGGCAACATTGTTGAAAATTGAGCCATTTACTTTAAACTTTTCCAGCGGGATTTTAGAGAGTGAAAAATTGCCTGTTGTGAAGGGATCCTTTAAATCACGGGATTTCTGATTTCGAGATAAAATTCTACTTTAAAAAATTGTTTAAGTTGGCATCGTGTAAATATAGAAACAAGTATTCCCCCCAGGCAATATAACCTCTTTTTTACAGTATCCTTTACCATTCTTCTTTTCCATTAACAAAGGTAAGATATCTTTTTCTTTTCCTAATTTACGCTCTGAAATATTTCAGCCTGTAAATGAACTTTTTCGCATTTTTGCTTTCCCCACTTAATTGGCCTAATTTGTATGTATAATTAAAAATTTCGTGTACCTACTCCTTGTGTAAACTTGAAACCTTTGCGAAGGGACTAATAAATTGGCTCAATTTGAATCCCTTGGGTTAGTGGGTGAATATTTTTTCTCGGGAATTTCGATTCCCACAGGGAAAATGTAACAGTGCTGTCAGTGATAGTTTAAATGCACTGCAAGAAGGGCTTAGTGTTTAAAATATGATAGTATCTTAACCTTAACTTAATATTTTCTTCTTAGATTGCATATCTTAGTACATTTAATGTCTAGGATAACTTGACATGGCTACTTATTAGCTCAGTTTATAAGCTTGTCCGTTCCATCTGATGTTTGGATATGATGCGTTTTCAGCTAATCAGCTTACGTATTTAGCATATATTAGCATTTCCCATTAATTTACTATTATTCCTCGTGCGTGTGCGGGTTGTGCTGATATCTGAATCTCCATATAGAACCCCTCCCCTGGTTTTCCCAAGGCCCCTGTGCGTGCCTGCCATTTAATTAACTGCACAGACAACATTTTCAATCTCTGCTCCACTCGACTCCACAAACGCAACCCGATTCCGATGTCATTTCGAGTGGGAATGGCAGTCCGAAATGCTGTTATAATAACGCAAACAAGCTGTTGGGCTTACAAAATCTAATCCCCAGTCCGTCTGTATGTCGGCGGCACTAAAAACTAATTGAAATTGCCATATTTCATGTATAATATACGAGAGAGCAAGGCATTATGGCATCTTCTGCCATAACATAAAATTTCATAATGCCATTTGGATTTTCACGGCATTAGCAGGCAAGTGCTGTCTCTTGATTTTGCTTATGGAACGGAACATTTTTGGGGAGAAAAATCATAAAGACAGTTATTTAAGCATTGCACTGGCAAATTTTTGGAAAAATCTGAAATTTGGCCATTAGCTCGGATGAAAAACGGGTCAGAATATGGAATGGTTCTGTTTATTTTAAAAAGAAGAGACCATTTAAGCGAAACACAAAGTGTCGTTAGGAGTGATGTTAGTGAAGTTTCCAATCGACTTGCACTTTATACTATGTTCATACTACTTTCATCCTTGTCGAATATTATTAACATCCCAACGTTAAAATATCTTCATCCTTTTATAAAATCGGCATATAAATCAATGAATATTCTGGAATATTCTGTTATGTTTCCGAACCATTGTCAAACTTAAACAAAATTTGTCTCTTTTAAACACAGGATTCCTGTAGAAGAATATTCGTATCCCACTCTCAAAAACGAAACTGAAATAAAATGTTCTAAGTATATTATAAAATATACGAGACAGAGTATTTGAAAGGGCCATTCGAAGATTTCGCGACATTGGAAAGGATGATGCAAAGACAATAGATTAGAGTCCAATGGAAGATCCGTCAGCAGACAATATCAATGCGATAGGGATCGCAGGGATTGGGAGCCTTGCCTCGCCTTGGCATGGCGCAGATTGGAGTGGGTGGAACGGCCAGGAGCATTTTCAGCTTTCTCTCATTGGGCTTGAGGCCATCATCACCTATCGGGCCACCCTTGGGTGGCCTAGGCCTCTTGTCCTTGCCCTCCTGCGGATTCCAGGGTCGGACCAGGGTGCCCTTCTTTTGCAGGTACTTGATCATGTTGATGCCCTTCTTCTTCGCCTCCTTTGCATCCTTCTCCGCCTGCTTGGCTGCCTTGGCAGCCTCCTCGGCGGGCTTGAGGAATCTCTTGGGATAGCGCACTGGAATGGGTTCGGCTTTGACGCCTTTGGGTTTTCCGGCGGCAGTGCCAGGGAATCCCTTCCAGGCGCCTCCTCCGGGACCGCCGCCCATACCCCCGGGACCTCCTGGTCCACCTCCAAAGGCACCACCGGGTCCACCAAATCCCCTTCCTCTTCCTCCGCCAAAAACTCCTCCACCACCGCCTCCTCCTGCTCCTCCTGGTCCACCAAAGCCTCCTGCACCGCCGGCACCGCCTCCGCCACCTCCCCAAGCGCCGGGTACTCGTGGTCTTCCACAGGGCATCGGATTGGGTCCATGTGGTCCGCCGCCCATCATCCCAAAGACCCCGTCCTCAAAAACCACTTCACCCGGCCAGCCAAAGGCTGTGCCCATGTAGCGATCGCCCACGGCGCAGTCGAAGGCTCTGTAGTAGGGAGGCACACGGATGGGATACGTGGGAGGAAGAGGCATCTGGTCCTTCTTGGAGGTCTGGGTGCCATGGTTTACCGTCTCCGGCGAGGGTGCCCGAGGCGGTTGCTCCGTTCCCGCCGGCGGAGTGACCTCGAAGTCGAACTCCATGTCGCTTTCGCTGGTGTCGGTGAGCACCAGATGGTCACCAGCTGGAGGAATACAGTGACGTCGGCACTCCCTGTTCAAGGCCCTCTGGAGGTGCACCTTCTCGGTGGGATCTCGGCAGTGGCACATCATGAGGGTCTGGTGGCAGGTGCACTTGCGGAATCCCTTGTCCTTCAGCTTCCTCTTGATCTCCCGGAGAGCCACCGCCAGTTCACTCTTCACCACCCGGAAGGTGATCGGTTTCTGGCGCACTCCCAGTGTGCTAAGTGGTCTTAGAGTGATGAAGATCTCACCATTCTTCTTGGAGATATTTAAAACCGGCGAGGCCAGCTCCTTTTCCCGCTCCAAGGTCTCCGTATCCTTGCACTTGGCAAAGGCATTCTCCCGGGCAGGTTGCTCCAGGAAGAACTTCATCAGATGCTTAATGGGCTTGCGGATGGCTCCGGGTCGCCAGCCCAGCTTCTTGGCCTCCCAGCTCTTGCTCCAGGCCCAGCCATGTCGTCGGGACACGAATCCCGATTGGTGGACGCACTGCTTGTGCCTGCTGGAGATCTGACCCTTGTTGTTGGGTGGAATATATGGTGCCTTCTTGGGCGCCTGACCTTCGACCTTCTTTTGCTCCGTCTTTTCCGCCTTCGGCTTCTCCGTCTTGGGCACTGCCCGATCGCAGTTCTCGTCCAGCTCGGACATCTTCTTGGTGTCCTTGATGTCGTACAGATCGCGCAGCTCGGAGAAGACCTTGGCCAGGTAGGGTCGGCAGTCGTCGGAGCTCTTGTTGACCACGCAGTAGTCCTCGGACTCCTTGGGTTCCACCTTGGGGCACTTGGGGCCCACCTGGTCGCTCTTGAATATGTCGGAGCACAGCTTCCGAATGCGACAGTGGGCACACATCTTGCCAAACTTGCAGGTGCAGCGACATGGTGGACACTCCTCGTCCTCGACAGCCTCCTTGTCCTTCTTGGCCTTGTCACAGGGATCGGTGCAGTAGTCATCCAAGGTGGCCGGACCCTTGCCCAGGTACTCGAGCAGAATCTGGTCCGCCGACAGCTTCTTCTCCTTGTGCCGCTCCTCCACCACGGGCATGGGTTTGATCCCACACTTCGGACACGCTGCGAACTTGGGCAGCCAGGACATGTTGGTCAGGCAGACTGGACAGAACCGAATGGGCTTAATCTCCGGCTTGTGGCCATCGCAGTCGGCAATGGGCACCGGAATGAGGTTCTTCTCGCAGAAGTCCGGCTCCTGATCCTGGACAGCGGGCATGTAGACGAAGCACGGCTTGTCCGGCTTTTCGGGGAGCTCAAGGAACGGTGGAGGTTCCGGTTGACACCAGCAGGGATTCATGCCAAAGTTGTTTGCCTCATCCGGATCTCGGCAAGGAGGTTTGGGTGGTGGCATCCCTGTCCTTTTGGTTATTGAATCAATCATCCGCTCGTACTCAATGGCCATTTTCTAGTGGGGAATGGGTGGAATATTAGAGATTATAATAGGCTATAATAGGTTACTAAAAAGAAAGGTAACACCCCACCTTAAGTTCACAGCAGGCTGGTATGCCGGATCCATTCTCCGTCATCATTTTGTAGGGCTTTATTCCACCGCCCTGGCTGCGATATCGATCCAGGTCCAGTTTGAGACGTTCATCGCCCTCCTCCTCCTCCAAGTCGTTTTGGCAGGGCTCGCAGGCACTGGGACACACCTGTGACTCGCCCATCACGAACATGATGTCCTGCGGATTGATGCTCCTGTCCACGTTGCGCTCGCCCGGGGCTTCAGGCTCCCTAAAATAGCAGTTTAAAACAGGTTTCAATTAGGAGAATAGAGGGTGTAATCTAAGAGTCCTTGATTTAAGTCCATTGACTTTAATTTTGGGAATAATGGAATGTGCTACCATGATTTAATAAAAAAAAGTGTACTACAAATGGGCTTAAGACCATATAGACTGAAATGTAGACTTTAAATACTTACTCGGCAATGCACATGACGACCAGTCGGCAGAGGAACTCCAGCTTTCCTGTCACCTGACCGCCTGACACCAGGTTGATTACATCCGAGTGAAGGATGTCGGTCATGTCCTTATCGATGCTATCGACCACGCTGGACGGAAACGATGCCTGGCCAGAGCCAATCACCTTTTTGCTGTACACCACCGTAAAGGATATGCCACATTCGTTGACATTCTTTCTGATCTCCTTGGGTTCCTTCTGGAAGGTGAGTCCAGCATTTGCCTTGAAATCGCTAACGTTTATCTGACTCTTTGTGAGGATAAGTGGAGTCTTAAAGAAGTTGGTAGTGACTTCCAGCTTGGCAGGATTGGTGAACTCCGTGTTGTTGGCCTCCAAGTGGGTGACAATACAATCGAATACGAAGATGGGTAAAGGCTCTTTCTTTGCCGGAGCTTTCTTCTCGGGCTTTTCGGTCTCCGACGGAGGCTCGATCACAGCTACCGACTTCTTCTTGGGCCCCATCTCAAGGACTTAAGCTTCTTCTATCCCTTGAAATCTGCAATTTTTTACTGCCTGTCTGGGCTTTTTCTTCGTTTTGCGGAACTAGCCTGTGTCATTCGCTTTCCGATTTTATTGAATTTTTTTACTTTGGATTTTTTGAAATACGTTTTTGTGGACTTACTACACTAAACTTTACAATAAAACTGAAATAGACAGGCAATACAGTGTTCTGAATATAAAATCAAACCCAACTCTGACCGGTTTCAAATGAGATATGGCCCCCAAACATTTCTGACAGTATCCAAGGCATGTTTCGTTTTTATCGGATTATAATTAGTGGGGAAATTCCATTTATATACCGTTATATACGGGCAAACCAGAATTACTAATTAAATTACACCGATATGGCGAGCCCCCTTAAATTTAGAACTTGTTTAGGAGGAACCATAATTTAAAAAAAACTCAATTTGGTTTCGAAAAAACGAAGTTTTTATTTTATGCTGCATATGAGGTGTTAACCAAATACATCTTTATCCATCAAGTTAAGAATTGTTTATCCTCTTGAAGGATTGTAATGAGTATTTAGCCCAAATGACCGCCATGTCCCAAGGAACCTCCAAGTCCGCCATGGCCAGATTGTCCACCACGACCAATTTGTCCTCCATGACTAGATTGTCCACCGAGTCCAATTTGTCCTCCGTGTCCTCCTTGTCCACCGCGACCAATTTGTCCACCACCGTGTCCACTAAGCTGGCCGGGAGTTGCCTGGACAGCAGCCAGGGCGATCAGAAGAAAGGCACACAGAGCAAAGAACTTCATCTTGTTAATTTTTGATACACTTTGAGGTGCTGCAAGGTCTTTTATACCTCAATTGGCAGCGATTCGCAGTTACCTGTTTTTCCGTTACCGTGTCATTCTTTTTGGGTCAGCAATTGTTAATTTATAGGTCATATATTTCAAGATGTAGCTGGTTCGTTGTGTATCAATTAGAATCAGCTGATCTCATTAAATACCGGTCACTCTTGTTATTTGCATTTGTTTGAGAAAGATTATTATTGTTTGAAATGAATATTTAAATGTGCTACGCAAATTGTGACGCATCAAGGCAGCTTAAACAAAAAGTAGCATACAATAGTATTGCGCGATTTATAATAAACTTGTGCAGATCTGATCATGTTACTCAATTTGCAAAATATTTGACCTTAGCTTAGCAGACTTTATGATAAGTAGAACAATAATATTTATAAACAAAATTATCTAATCTAGAGAGCCATCATACCTTTTTGAAAAATTACAATTCTTTAGGTCTACGAGAACAAAGAACATCATTTGCATGCGACACAAGTTTCTGCTTCCGAATACATAAAAGACATTAGGAGTGCTACACTATTTAGACCAAACTTCTCTCACATCTTCATAATACCTACTTAACATTGCGTCTTATCCCCTTAACTCTTTCCAGAGATTTTGTTTAAATTTTAGATTTAGTTCTAATTTTCTATGTATTTCCGGTTCTAACAAAATATATCATAAGACTTAAGAACCAATGTTTCCAATTTGAAATCTGTTGATCAATCTTGACTGGCGCATTAATTATTATGTTTTGCTACTTGTAGCGTTGAAAGCCTAAGACAATAAATACAAATACAAAATACAAAGCATATTCTTGGGCATGATTATTATTTAAAGTTTGAAATTTTAAAGGTTTAAAGCTTTTAAAGTCTACTTTTCAAGATTTTTTGCAGACCGGGTAAGGCAACTACATTAAAAAGAAAGTGTCAAATTATTTAGACATGGACGGGCTTTAGGAAGTCTCCGGTAGCACTTGGCAAATAATTTTATTTTCGGCTCAAGTGGATACTGCAATTACCAGAAAAACTAAGTATCCAAGTCTACCTATGCGTTCTAGAAAGATATTGATATCTATCTATACTGTCTTAATGATTTTAATAGTAATGCTTTAATGGCCTCGTTAGTAGTTAGTTGAGAATTGAGTTAGTTTGATTTAATTGTAGGACTTGTTTAACTGCAAGCTTACTAGCCATTTTTTTGCAATAAAACAACTCAAATGGAAATAACAATTTTGATTATTTTTAAACAGGTTGCTTATAGTCTACAGTGATAACAAGGAAGAACGCTATAGTCGAGTACCTCGACTATCAGATACCCGTTACTCAGCTAAATGGAGATATGCAAGCTGCAAAGCGAGATTAAAATGCGCCACCTACCGGCGGTATACAGATTTAAGCGTTATGGGCGTTAGAGTGGGCGAGGCAAATTTTTTTTTTTTGACCAATCGATAGGTATTGTCGAGACCAATACATTTCAGTTAAAATTTTTTATCTAGCATAACAATTTTGGGCGTCACAGGTTTTCGCGGTTTGTGGGAGTTAGAGTGGGCGTGGCAAATTTCTTTTTGGATCAATCGATAGGTATTGACGAGACCAATACATTTCAGTTAAAATTTTTTATCTAGCATGAAAATTGTGGGCGTCACAGGTTTTCGCGGTTTGTGGGCGTTAAAGTGGGCGTGGCAAACTTTTTTTGGATCAGTCGATAGGTATTGATGAGAACAATACATTTCAATTAAAATTTTTATTCTAGCATCAAAACTGTAGGAGCCACAGTTTTGGGCGGTTTGTGGGCGTTAGAGTGGGCGTGGCACTCTACTGAAACAAACTTGCGCTGCGCAGGAATCTCAGGAATCTGCGTGCCTAATCCCAGTATTGTAACTCTCATATTTTCCGAGATCTCAGCGTTCATACGGACAGACGGACAGACGGACAGACGGACAGACGGACAGACGGACAGACGGACAGACGGACAGACGGACAGACGGACATGGCTAGATCGACTCGGCTAGTGATCCTGATCAAGAATATATATACTTTATGGGGTCGGAAACGCTTCCTTCTGCCTGTTACATACTTTCCGACGAATCTAGTATACCCTTTTACTCTACGAGTAACGGGTATAAAAATTGTTTATAGGTTATAAAGCCTTCTCTGTTGGTATAGTTAAATTAGAAAATAAATCAAAATAAGAAGCAATGGAATAATATTTTTTTCCTCGACTCTTAAAATCTTTTCAGCTCTTTCAACAAGCCCAGTATTCAGGGGTGCAACTGAAATCACCTCAAATCTAAGTAGTATAAAATTGTGCACTCTTCGATTTCTGTGGCACCCACCATTTTATATTTTATTCATCTTAAAAATAATTTTCTCAGTAAAGTTTGCTAAAAAGGTTTTTTATTTAAGATTTTTGAAAAAAAAACATTTCTTGTTATTTCAGTTTACAAGTTGACAGTCCGTTTCGATCAAATTCCGCTTCCTTAGTCCAAATACATTTATCCTGCAGCCTTCTTAAGGTTCTTGGGTGAAATAGACTTTGTCTCGGGAGTACTCTTTGCCTGGACGGCAGCCAGAGCGAGTAGAAGGAAGGCACAAAGAGCAAAGATCTTCATATTGGAATCTTCTGATGCCATCTGATGTAGGCGAACCCCTTTTATAGCAAAGCTGGTATCTGGTCGAGACCCGTTTCTAATTAATATTTTATTAACTACAATTTGAATATCTAACAAACTTTGATTAGAACAGTTTTACTTACTCTCACAATACAGCTTTATTATATTTAAACAGGTTGTATTACGTTCAATTCATACACAGACAAAAATATTTGATTGCTGGTCTAGTATTTTGGTTTGCTTCCAAACAAAACGGGTTGATAATTCTACATTTCTTCTTCAAACCTCTTAATATTGGTGTGTTACAAGTAAAATAAAATACGATGAATAAGTTATAACTTTTAATAAAAAATACATTTAGTGCTTTGATTTGGCTCGCATTTTGCGTATTATTTTCCGCGGTAGTCCCTTCCACACAGTTTTTGTGAACCGGTACGGATCGATGGCGTCTCGAGTGGTTCCAATTCTCAGTGGTGCTCCGGCCTTCTTGCCCCAAACCTTCGGATGCCTCCAAACGACGGGACTTCCATGCTGACCTCCGCCCCGGTATCCATAGATTCCATCCTCAAAGACGGTTTCTATATTGTTCCCAAAAGGTGTGCCCATGTAGCGATCTCCGGCTGCACAATCGTAGGCCCTCCAGTAGGGACTATCGCGCACTGGGTATTCGGGAGCTATCTTTGATGGTCCTTTCTTCCCAGTTTGGGTGCCATGGTTCACCATGTTTCGCAGGGCTTTTCTCTTCGGGTTTCTAGTCCCTGCTGGCGGGGTCACATCCAGATCGAACTCCAAGTCGCTAACACTCGTATCGGTCAGCACCAGGTGATCGGGACACGGCTCTATTAAACGCTTCTGGCATTCTTTTTTCAGGGCCTTATTTAGGAGATACTTATCCAAGACATCGCGACAGGTGCACATCATTAACGACTGGTGACAGGTGCACTTCTCAAAGCCATGATCCTTCAGAGCACGTTTTATCTGCCGCAGTGCCACTGCCATTTCGCTCTTTACGATCTTGAAAGTGATGGGATTCTGTTTCATGCCCAAAGTGGCCAGTGGACGAAGGGTCACGAATATTTCACCATTCCGCTTGCAAATGTTTAGCACTGGGTGACCATATAGCTGCTGATCCTCCTGCTCGGCTGTTACCTTGCGGCAAATGTTGCTATCCCTGTTGCGGAGCAGGAAGTGACGCATCACATGGCCGGAGGATCGCAAGATGGCTCCAGGTCGCCAGCCATTTTTCCGGGCCTCGCAGCTCTTGGTCCAATTCCAACCATGCCGGCGGGACACCACACTGGTGGGTGGAAGGCACTCTTTGTGACCAGCCTTTGGAGGATGACTGACCCCGCCTGTGAACTTGTCTCCCTGGTACAGCGACTCCGTTAGCTCCTTGATGGAACGCCTGCCATGGAGCGTGAACAGCGACTTGGCTTCGCAGCGCTCCTTAATAGCCGACAGCTTCTTGGAGTCGTGCAGGTGGTAGAGATGCTTCAGCTCGGTGAACACCTTTGATAGGTAAGGGAGACCATCATCCTCGTGCTCTGTGATCAAGCAAAAGTCTTCACTGGAACGGGGTTCGGGTTTGCGAAACTGTGGTTCCGGTGGCTTCTCACCCTGAAAAATGTCCTCGCACATCTTGCGGATTCGACAGTGGGCACACATCTTTCCCGCCGTGCAGGTGCAACGGCAAGGTGGACACTCATTCTCGATGAAATTCCGCCTTCGAACCTTGTCGCAGGGGGGCTCACAAAAGTCCTCGGCTCCTGGCGGTGCCACCGGTCTCACCAGCTGCTCGGCCATGACATCATCCGCCGTCAAGCTTTCATTCGGATGTCCTTGCAGGAAAGGAAGTGCTTTGGTGTAGCATTGAGGACATTGGGCAAACTTCGGCATCCAGGACATTGAGCACAAGCAGACAGGACAAAATCGTATGGGTTTCACTCCATGTTCTAGATCAGACCTCATCGGAACTGGAATACAGCGTTCCTTGGGAGTGGGATCTGGAGTCCTTGGAGTGCGAACTGGAGTGGCCACAGTCGCCTCACTAGGAAGCTCTGTAAACACCGAACTTGTGGGCAATTCCATATGCTTAACCTTCCCCGCCACAGAATCTATGATATTTGAGTACTCCTGGGTGAGCTGCTTTAGCTTGGTGAAGGAGGGTTTCTCCCTGGGACAGGGATCATCTTTAGGGAAAGTTGCTCTTCGATTTTCCAAGCTCTTATAGCGCTCCAAGTCCAGAAACAGACGCTCATCTCCCTCCTGCGGCGGAAGTTCCGAACAAGGTTCGGATGGAACTTTCAGCAGAGGATCTGGATCGCCGAAGAGGAACATAACATCCTGGGGATTCATGGTCGGTCCCTGGCTGGCACAACTTTCTGGTCCACTCTTTGTTGTCTTCCTCGGCTCAATCAAAGACAATCTACTGGCGCGGGAAACGCTTTTCCTCAGCGGCTGATTCTCTGGAGGATACTCGCACTTCAGGGTCAAACGGATGAGAATGCTTATGGTGCCTACAACGTTGGCTCGACGAACCAGATCCAGTGTCTCCTCATGCAGCAGATCGTTCATGGTGGAGCTGATCTTGTCGAGAAACTCCAGGGGGAAGACCATGGTGGCGGTGCCCAGGGTTGAACCCTGGTAAACGGAACCCATCGTCATTCCCTTCTCCTCCAGAATTTGACGCAGGGTCGAAGGTTCCACTGCCAACTCCAACTCTCTGTTGGCCACAAACTGGTTGACATTCAGCCGACTGGAAGTCACCTTCACAGACTTTCCCGCAACCTTGGTCTCCACCAGAAGCTTCAATGGATCCTCGATTTGCACGTTAAAAATCTCCAAATGGGTGACGACCAAGTCGAACAGAAACGTAACGTTTTCCCCCATTTCGCGATTGTAATCTTTAGATTTTTTTTTTAGAATTTTACAACTCTAGTCGAGTATTCTTATGGTAAATAACATTTATATAATATAGGTAATTACAAAAAAAAAAATTGGGAACACAAGTTGTGTGTGTGAGTGAGTTACACAAAAGTAATTGTGAATTTGTGACAATATTATGTCATTAAAAGCAAGGCCTTTTAAAAATAGCTCTCCAAATGTCCCAAAAAATATTGATCTCGTTAAGCTGAATTAGGTGTGATGATCATCTCGGGTAAGTTTATAAAAACGAAAATCAGGACTATCATGGGATAATATTTATTGTTAATAACATTACAGTTTGCGGTTGGTGCGCATTTGGTGAACAATTTTTTTCGGAAGTGTCTTCCACACAGTTCGAGTGAACCTATAGGGATCGATGGTATCGGGAGCAGTTCCAATCGGCATAGGTGCTCCAGTTCGCTTCCCCCAAACCCTCGAATCTCGTCGAACGGGGGCTCTTCCATGTTGACCCCCACCTCCGTAGCCATAAATTCCGTCCTCAAAAACGGTTTCTATATTGTCTCCAAAGGCTGTGCCCATGTAGCGATCGCCGGCTGCACAGTCGAAGGCCCTCCAAAAGGGACTATCGGGCACTGGGTACTTGGGTTCTATAGCTGGAATCCCCTTCTCAGTCTGAGTGCCATGATTCACCACGTTCCGAAGGGCCTTCTCTTTTGGTTTCCTAGCTGCCGCTGGTGGATTCACATGGAGATTCAACTCCAAGTCGCTGACACTAGTATCGGTAAGCACCAAGTGTTCGGGACAGGGTTCCATGATGCGTCGCTGGCACTCCTTTTTGAGGGCCTTATTCAGCTCGAATTTCTCCAGGGCATCGCGACAGGTGCACAGCATTAAGGATTTGTGGCAAGTGCACTTGCGGAAGCCCTGATCCTTTAGAGCTCGCTTGATCTGCCGCAGGGCAACAGCTAAGTCGCTTTTAACAATCCGAAAGGTGATGGGTTTTTGTTGCATGTCCAGAGTGGAAAGGGCACGAAGGGTGACGAAGATCACTCCATCCTTTTTGTAAATATTTAAGAGAGGCAGTCCTTCTCGCTCTCGCTCCTCCTGATCATCAGCAAGCCTGCGGCACAGGCCACGCTCCTCCTTGGGCATCAGGAAGTAACGCATCACCTGACCAGCTGCCCGAAGGATGGCTCCTGGCCTCCAGCCGTGCTTCCTGGCCTCCCTGGTTCGAGGCCAATCCCAGCCATGCCGACGAGGAACGGTGTGCTCCACCGGCAGGCAGCTCTTGTGACCCGCCGTCTGGCGATAGGCTCCGGGAATGTACGGATCCAAGAGATTATGGGACTGTCTAAGGGCTAGAGAGGATTTGGAGGGACGATAGGGGAGTAGCGTCTGCGATTCGCAACGCTTCTCGATCTCCAACAGTTTCTTGGTGTCGTGCAGGGAATACAGATGCTTCATCTCGGATAAAACCCTGGTCAAATAGGGACGATCATTGATGGGCTCGGGGATCACACAGAAATCCTCGTTCAAGCCAGGTTGTGGTATTACCAACTGGTTCTCATCCTCTGGCACCTTTTTCTCCTCAGTTTTGAAGATGTCCTCGCACATTTTGCGAATGCGACAATGGGCGCAAAAGGTGCCCAACGTGCAAGTACACCGGCATGGAGGGCACTCCACGTCGGATTCGGATTCAGATTCCGGAACTGGTTGACCCAGCCCAGGTTTATTCTTCTTTTTCTTTATTTTCTTGACTCGCAATATAGGTTTTTTGCATGATTTTGAGCAAAGCTCTTCGTAATCTTCAGTTAGCTTTGGTTTGACCAGCAGCTCATCCAAGATCTCATCCGCAGTCATCGGTTTCTTGGGAAGTTCCTCCAGCACAGGACGTGGTTTGATGTTGCAACGGGGACAGGGTATATATTTGGGCAGCCAGGACATGGAATGCAAGCAAACAGGACAAAAGCGAATGGGTTTGATATCATATTCAGTATCATCTCTCAGGGGAACGGGCATCCAACGCTCTTCGGGGATTTCCTTGTGATCCATTGGAGTAGGAGCATTCTTTTCCGAGGGTGGCTCTGTGGTCACCGCCGAACTGATGGGCACTTCCATCCTTTTCAGTTTATCGGTCACCAAGCCAATGATCTTTGAGTAGTCATCTGTTAGCTTCTTTAGCTGACTAAAAGAGGGCTTCTCCTCGAGACAGGGATCGTCATCTGGGAAGACTACGCGGCGATTATCCAAGCTTCTATAGCGCTGCAAGTCCAGATCCAGGCGGATATCACCCTCCTCTGAAGGAAGTTCAGGACAAGGCTCCGAAGGGATCTTCAGCAGGGGATCGGGATCGCCGACAATGAACATCACATCCTGGGGATTGAATGTGGGTCCCAGACCAGTGCATACCACTTTCTCCTGAACCTTTTTCGGGATTACAACAGCTGAGGATTTCCTGGAACTCCGACGTGAGCTTGATCTGCGCGGTTCCTCCCTAATTATGTCCAAATCTGTGCACTTGATTATCAGAACTAAGAATACGGTCAAGGTGCCAACGCAGTCGGTTCGGCGCATCAAAAGTATGGTATCCTCGTAGTAGAGATCGTTCATCGTGGAACATATCTTGTCGATAAAGGTGTCCGGGAAAAGCATCACATTACTGCCCAGGGATGATCCCTCGTAACGGGCGACTATCTGCATACCCTGTTCCTCAAGGGCCTTTCGCAGCACCGAAGGTCTGGTGGTGAACTCCGTCCTTCTGTTGTTCGCAAAGTCGCTGACATTGATCCGACTCGGTGTGAGCTTTATATTGAGGCCGGCAAACTTGACTTGCGCTTCGCATTTTTCGGGTTCCTTAACCGGTTTGTACAGATCGAGACTTTTGACCACTATATCGAAAAGGAAGTCGGTGTCTTCATCACCTTGTCCACCCTCCATATTTGAGTAAACAGTGCTTATAAAAACTACCACAATTTTAGGTATAAATTTGTGTAAAGATGAAAATTCCGTGTGAATTTTATGAGTGATAAATGCACTCTGGTCTTATAGGGTATGACAATAAACCCAGGGATATATTTTGTTAATATTTTCAGCAGGAAAGGAATAATGCGATGCTAGTCAGAGATGCTAAGAACGATTATTAATTTTTATTATATACCTAATAGTAAAGGATATATGAAATTTGAAATTATATATATTAATATTTAATACTAACATCCCCAAAAGTATTAAAATTGATTATTATTATTATTATTATCAAAACTAACAGTTGTTGCTGATTTTTATTAGGGTTCGTTCATAAATAAAACTTAATTTAAGAATCTTTTTTTTGAACACATCAATGCTGTAAAAACCTTAAGACCATCTTCTTCATTGAGTTATGTTAAATGTTAAGAATGCTCTTAGATGGTTCTAAGTTGGCTAGAAAATAAATAAAACCAACAAAATAGTTAGTGCCTGAGGACCTCTGGGAACAGCTGGTAGGCCACGGTGTGAACTCCAGTGACCTGCAGTCTGACCAACGACTCCTGAAGGAATTCGAACATGTCTGGGCCAGCGAAAAGCAGCCAAATGGGTTTCTAATTACCCCGACCACTCCCAGTCGCATTTTCGCCTGTTGACTGCCCCTCGTGGAAAATCCCGCTCTTATTTATCGCTACACCTTCCGTAAGCCGCTTAGCACGCGATGCCTGGGAAATCTCACACGCCCCCCGGGGGCGGACTACCATTTATCAAATCAGCTCACATGCTTATCTAAATTAAGTTCAATTTTAATTAAATTTCGCGCATTAGGTCGACGCATATCGGCTATCCCCGCTGGCCCATTTCACCATCCACACACCCAATCATCGCCGAAAACTAGTTTTTAAGAGCGAATTGTGCCAAACATTGGGGATTTTATCGAAAAATGCTGAGCCGCAAAATAGAAACGTTTTAGCGAGGGGACCGCCTGACTAACTAAGCCGATTTAATTGGATACAAATTGGTGCAGCCAAATGTTCAGTGGGTTCGAACATGGGCGGGGGTTCTCGAGGGGGTGGCTGCCCGCGCCAATAGCCAAACAATAACAAATTGGGACCCCTGGTCGGGCGAAATTCGGTCCAGTTTTTTTTTGGCCGAGTTTCTGCTGGCCAAGTGGAAGCCACTCGTGCATAAATTATACAACACCAGTGTATATACAAGTTTACTCTAACTGAGAAAGAAGTCCATAGTTGGGGGAGTTCCATATTATGTCTTAAATAACTTTCTTTATTTCTTTAGTTGTTTTCTTATTTCAACATTTAAATATTTTAATTTTCACTTTTTTTAGTACTATTCTCATTTAAATATATTTAATGTCGAGTATATAGATTTATACATTTAGATTATACCATTCAGGTTTAAAAAACCATAAAAACACAAGCAACATATATTTCTTTGTATTATAAGTTTCAAGTATATAGATTTATATATTTACATTATATTATCCAGGTTTTTAAAAAAGACCTATGGAAATATTAATTTATTTGTTTAAATGTTTTTGTAAACCTTTTTATTTATTACTAGTTTATTTTAGGTAGAATAAGTTGACTCTTAGTTTCGAATACATAGCTTTATATATAAAGTTTTAAGCTAACCAGAGTTCGGAAACCCATCTTTCGTTATTTGCTTGTCTAGCTGTTTACAATTTCAAAGCAATTATAGTTTTGGCAAACACAAATAAGTACAATCATGTGGTTTTGGACAATAAACAGGTGGTTAACATTAAAAGATATATAATAATGGTCTTAGTAAGCACAACAAATATTTATAGACCTTCCTTTATTATGAAGTCAAAGCGATTAGACAGTTAAAATCATTGGAATGTATAGCCCACAACTTCTTATATAAGAGTATTTAGATTGGCAATCCAAACACATGTCCATTTGATGGCCACACACAATTTGGTCAGAGCTCGCACAAATATTGTCGAATACAAATCGAGCAGGGAGCACCAGGTAACATTTTCGTGTGGCTAAATTGGCTCCTCTGGTCGAAACGTGGCATTAATGACTTGTTAATTAGTTGGCCATTTTGTCGAGCAAAGCAATTGCAAAACAATTTCACCAGCAATTGTCATTGGTTCTGGTTCTGGTCCTGTTCTGTTGCAAAGCCTGAATTCCTTCGATTGCATAATTTATGTGCCGAATCGGTTTTGATGTACGACTCAAATAACTAAAGCTGAACCATTTTGGCCACATTTATTTGCATATTAGTGCTGTTCTGTGGATGTCTTGCTGCATTTTAATTGCTTTGCCAAATTAATGTCTGGCCTCAAAATAAATGCAAAGCACTTTGCCAACTGGAAAAAGCCACCAATTAGAATGTCCGAATGTGAATATGTTGCTACATGACCCAACCATCATCATATGAAATGGGTGAAATGGCACAAACTATATAGGGCAAGTGGAGCTGAATAAATCTCCTTTCTCCATGGATCAACCATAAAACAAAAGATGTTTCTCTCGAGCAGCTGGCAAAACTAATTCCGATTCTATGCTCCCACAACTAATTGGTTGGAGAGAGTGTTCTTGGTTTTTGGCTCTTATTTCGGCTCGAGTGAGCACTCTTGGTTTTCGCACGTTACGTATACGCCACAAGTACCCAAGTACCCCGGGCATGGAGGCCACCTAATGCCCTCCTCGTTGGCGGTTGCGGCTGCATCCAGCCCACTTGGCCCACTGACACTTGGCAGGAGCATTGCTGATGCGGCTGCCACTGCTCGGGATCCTGCTGGCAGACAAATGAGCGCTCCCATTAAATGCTTCTGAAATATGCTGGCGAATCATTCACAGCCGGAGATGGAGATGGAGATGGAGCTGGAGCTTCCCAGGAAGCTGGGAAATCTGGAAAGTTCTCCAGGCCAATAAATCTACGAGTTCCGCACACGGAGCACAGCTCGTTCTCCGGGGTCCAAAGTGTTAAATCGTATTTAATTCGAGGCTTTTTGGTTATTCAACGCATTGAGTGCAGGCAGTGTGTGGGTGCATTTACTCAAGTACTTACATATAATGCATGTATTTCCCAAAAGGAAAATCCTTTACTTAAATCAAAAACGTTCCCCAGAACTTAAGCTTCATTTAAGTTCCTTCTGTTTAACAAAATTTAAGTTTACTTTTGATTTAGAAGAAGACTTTTAATCCTTAAGTTTTGAGCAATCATCTAAAATAAGGACTAAGGTATTATCAAAGTTGTTGGTTAAAGTTAAAGAAAATATATACTTGAATCTTAGTAGGAATAGATTTCAGGTTGTCAATTTATTTTTACCTGTTTGGTTGTTCGTTCTCATTGTTTAAAATTTATTATGTAGCCAGAGATAAATTTCCCTAGAGCCTGCAATCAACTCCCAGCTTACCGACTCCTTTAATATCCTGAAAGATGGGAAAGAAAGGCAAGAAAGGCAAGGGCAAGAAGGGCAAGAGCGTTATCAATGCTAGGGCCACAGTAGTGCCTGAAATACCCCCAGAGCCAGTATTTGCCAAAAATGTGCCCTACTTTTCTTTCGATCTGATTATAACGCGACTGGAGGTCAAGGGCGTGGCCCTGGCAGATCCCAGGAAGCTACTGGTGAAGGTCAACTTTGGGGGCAAGGACCTGAGTCTTACAGCCAGTCGTACGAATGTGAGCGAGTTCAAACCGAATGCCAGCATTATTTTCCAGGCAGAGCCACCGATTCTCTCCCAAAAAGTCGAAGAAGATGGCATGAATTTTGAGGTGATATACGACGACCAATTGGTTGGTTTGGGTAAGATGAGTCTGCCCAAGAAATTAACCGGAAGGATAAAACTAGACATGAAAGCGTTCTCCTACACGAGCACATGTAACCTAGAAATGGCGGGAAAACCAGTAGGTGGTCTGGAGTTTCTTTGCAAGCTGTTCATCAGATGTGGCGATTATGCTAGGTGAGTATTTCTTTGTAAAGTACTCAATAAGTAATCGTAATGTTTTTTAACCAGGGAGGGGGAAACATGCCCCAATTTGGACAAGAATATAAGCCCAAAGGACATCGTTTTCGTAGTCGGTAAATCACAGGCAAATACCAGCTGCTGTGATCCTTGCCGAGATGTTTTGGCAATCGAGGCGAGAAAGGAGAAGGACTATAGTATTCAAGGAAATTCTAGTCGTAAATAAGTGATATAAACATCCATCAAGTGGCAATGGTAATTTTTCTTAGTCATTTCTGAATTTTTGTAAAAATATTTAAAAGTCAAACCTTTAAACAATCTAAGCCAAATGGGGTAATAGAAAATATTCCTTAGCATCTACGAAAAACTAACTCTTGGTCTACACTTCTTGGCCATTTAGGTTTTTAAAATATATTTATGTAATACTAATCCAAACATGACCCAGCTCATGTTGCCCTAAATCACATACTCCTAGTTCAATATTTTAACATGTATCAACCGAGGCTTCCTCTCAAATCCCCATAGGATTTCCTTCGCCCATCTCGTGTTTTTCCTGGCCAAACAGCTTTAAAGTATCTTTTTGGCTTTAAAAATGAACTTGTAACTTGAAATCGTTATATTTTGTTCGCTGTCAAGCTTCGCTTTGCTTGATTACAATTCGACTTCAATTTGGGGTATTTTTCTGGCTTTTGTAGATAAGCAAATATTTGGGCCCGGGATCAGGTTGGATTTTTATTACGCATTTTGCTCATTTTAATGTCCTGGCTGGCTTGAGTTGTTTGCCTGGTCCTTCCACACAACTCCCCCTGCAATTCGAGGCACCATGTGGGTGTGTGAGCACATAAAGGAAAGTGAGTTCATCTATTTTTTATTTGCCCTCAGCCAGATGCTTCAATATCATTTATATACACGTTCTTGTAAATGGCTGTAACCCGTATTATGCTCTTGGAAATTTCAATATTGACTTCTTCGCGTGTTTGCGTCCCTTTCCATTGTACTGAGCTCTTAAGCCCAACGAAACTCGCAGTCAAGTAAATAATTGAATATTTATTCGATTTTCGAACTTCATTCTGCCTTTCAAACTGGGCTCCATTGTTGGGGAAACATTTTTTACAGCATCAAGTTAAATTACATCCGCTGTCTGACATAATATTGCATATTACACCGACAATGTGCGATAATAACATCAAGAAGGCGAGAATCGGAGGTTGGCTTCGGACTTTCAGCTGGCAACCGCAAGGCGGAAATTAAAACTTCACTCAAGAAGGAGGAAGTGTGTGTGTTTTCATGGGTTTATTAAGGTGGACCACTGAAATTAGAGAGTCTTATGGGGGTTTCATTTTCTAGGCAATAAAATGAATAACATAGATGTCTACACTTGATTTTTCAAATCAGTTCTAGTTAAGTGCCAAAAAGCAGGGACCGAAAATCACTTAATCATAGTTTGTGAGGTTTATTTTTAAAAGACTAGTTACTATTATTTATTCGTATTTCTGTCAAAAATAATACATTTTATCCCTGCCCACAAAAAGTGTAAAAATAACCAAAATGAAAACAAAACAAAGCTCTGTTTACAGTTGTACACAATGTGCCTAAAAATTATCCAAATTGAAAAAGGAAAAACAAAATTGTATACCATTAAAAATATTTTTATGTCCCTGTCAGAAAGAGAATTAATAAGTAAAAAGCTTTTAAAAAATAGCTCGACTGCTCTGCCAATAGAATTTCAATGAATATAATGCTCTTTTGTTTGTGGCAAATGACTGCAAAAAAGTTAGGCAACACTGCGTATGCGTGATTAAATTTAAAAGTATCTAAAAGCCATTAGAGTGTTTGAAACCTTTTTTGTGTCTGACACATAATCTGAAATTTAACTTTTTAGCAACTATATAAACAATTTATCAATGTTTGTTCATTTTTTGGTATCACAGGATACCTAAAGCCCTACAATTTAGCAAGTTAAAGCTCCACCCTAATTTTCCCAAACAGATGTGATGTTGGTTGAGTGCTCCTCTTTTCTGTTTGCCATTCAGTGCATCCTTAGAGTCATTCAGGCGGGCAAAACATCAGACAAATATACCATTCCTGCGGTTTCGTGCATTGAATTGAATGCCGGCGCACTTTTTAATGAACTCGAAATTCCTGGCACATGCGAATCCAGCAAGGCCATCACTATTTTTCCACAAAAGTGAGACAATCACCAGAGACATGCCGATATATATTTGCGGGAAATTAAATTTGGGGCAAAAAAACTAGCACTTACCTGTGTGCAGCACTTTTTTGAGCTTCTTCCACTATAATAATTGAATCAAATCCTGTTGAAACTCTGCTCAACGTAATACGTTTCTGCAGTCTGGCAATAATAAATCCATGCCCGAATTCGAAAGCAATCCCATTCGAATCCTGCTGAAAATGCAATTAACTGAAAGCCAAACACATGCCTCTGCTTATCAATATGCTTCAGTATTTATTTAAGTATTTCTCACTTTGCTTTAGTAGTTTTCTTTTTGAGTAAACTTAGTTGAGAGCTTTTCAGTTTATACAGAATACAGAAATTATGCTGTGGGTGGGGGAAATTGGATTGGGAAAGTTTGGAAATGGGAAAATGGGTTGATGTCAACTTAGGGTTATTGATCTAAGCATATACATACAGAGACATATACAGATATACACAGAAACATTTACAGCTAAATCTTTAATCGGGGGACTCTCGGCTACAATGAGAAACGCACACACATTTAACTAGTAGTTACTGATATTGTTTTAATGCATAGTTTATTTATTCATTTTCTAGGCGTATTAGACAGCAACAATGAACTATAATTTTCCACTACGGATTTGCTTGACTTACGCTGTTTGAGATTCAATAATTTACAAGTTAATTGCCTCTATGCGGATTATGTAGTTCATGTTTAGACTATTAAATGCTTTCAGCATAATTGTTGAAATGTGGCTAATGATCCACTGACCACTTCGATTCGCTATTCATTCATGTATTTGTTTACGTTCTTTTAATTGTATTTAATTTAATTTAGTTTAGGGTACTTAGGGCTAGACAAACGTTTAAGTTTCACTTAGCGCTTTCAAGGGTTCCTTAGTAAATTCGAAAGTGGGAGAGCAAGAGGTACAAAAGAGCCTTACATACAGTGTGTTGTCGATACATGATACATGACTTTGCCATTTGGCTTACGACTAAGAACTTGCTAGTTTCTGTTTCCGTTTCCGCTTGTTGTTGTTCTTCTTCTTCTGGTCGCTTATGTGGTAATACAATATAGATAAATATCTAAAGGGGTGCTTTACGTTCAGCCCCTTTCTTATTTTTCCGCCGTTTATTTACATAATTTGATTCCGAGATTACTCGACCTTACTCACTAGCTTTTTATTGGGTACAGTTTACACAACGCAATCACCTTAAGGTACAAAATAGTAAAGTAAAGGTACAGAATTCCCATGGCAGAGTGTGTGTATGGTGTCTGAGTGTGCGTGATATGTGGCTGATGTTTAGTAATTAATAATTCAGAACTTTTCTGATATGTTCGAGAGACGCTAAACTGCGGTTCGCAGCGCCACCGCCCAAAGGGGGTGGTTCGGTTTTCCCGGCTTTCCACCCGCCAGTTTCCACACAGCTCGACATAAAACTGCATTTGTGCCCGACATTTGATGCGAAAATGCAGCTCAGCCGGGGTCCCCGAGGACGGGATATGGCCACTAATGCTCCGGCACTCCGACCCACCGAACCACCGACCCGCCGACCCACTCCCCTTTAAACTCGACGCAGCTCAGGGCGGCTCAGTGCAGCTCAGTTGAGGGAATGTGTCAACTTCTGTGTCAATTGTATGGCCATTAAACTATGACGCAGCATCAGCACTGCCATCCGGCTCAACACTCGAAAAAATAACCAACTTTATCAATAAAAAAATTGTTTTTCAAGAACTTTTGTAGCCTGTTTCAAGAAGATATTCTCAATGTACCGTTAAGAATTTTGTTCTAAATTTCTAGGGATTCAAGTATTATATATAGGTAATTAAATGTTCCATAAATTAATACATTCTAACAAGAAATTTTTCAAGAAATTTTAAGAAGTTATTCTCAATGCTCCGTAAAGAATTCTGTTCAAAAGCCTTAGTAATTCAGGGATTATATAAAGAGAATGAAATGATCCATAAATAAATACCCTTTAACAATACATAGGCAAAACAAAATAATTCTTATCTTTTACCTTAAAATAATTATAATAAGAGATATTTTTCAAGTACAGCCCCTGCATACTGCAAAAATCCTTTTCGAAATCCACAAACAAGTCTGGGATATAAAATATATTTTTAACAATTTTTGTCGGAATTAAAAAAAAATAAAATATTTTTAAAATGTATTTAAAAAAATAAAATGGATTTTAAAGATCATTCACTAAACAAAAAAACATATATTTTTGTAGAGAGTTATTTAAGAAATATTTATTTCTAAAATTTTGTTGGTTTTTAAATTTACAAGAGCTAACAAATCGATAAAATTATTGTATCACTCCTCAATTTATTGCACTTTTAAGTTAGTTCCCCTTTTTTTGAGTGTTCTGATTTCATATTCGAATATGTCAGGCATTTTTAGACATTTGGCAATTTCACGTTATCTCTGCAGTGCCATAAGGCCAAGTTTTATTTCCACCAAAAAAATGCTGTCACCAGTCAATGGTGGATTCTTCGGGAGTGAGAGTACGAAGCTGCCCAAGTCTCTATAGTTTCAGCTCTTAATGCTGCTAAGCCAGCTGTCAGTTGCAATGGAAGCGAAGATCCAAGTGACTGCAATTCACTTTGCTGACCAGGAAGAAAAGGACAAAGGCGGAGGTGGAGGGTTCAGAGTATGGCAAGGAGGTCGATTAGATAATTTGATGATGCCTCTCCTGGTCAGGACACTTATCCTCATGGCAATTTTCGCATGCCTCGCCGAACTGCGAAGTGAGTTCTTGAAACATTCGAATTAAAGCCTCAAGGACTGTTATGAAATAACTCTCAATGGTCTATCTGCGGTTACTTAACTACCAAATAACATGGGTTTTTCTTTGATTCTCACAGTTTATTCATGCGAACGCTGAAAACCATTTGTAGAGTGACCCGCTACCAGTTTTTCCCACAAAACCTATGTACACACGCTTGAATTTATTTAAGCATGCAAACAAAAGTGTTGAAAATAGCTGCAAGTACACATGGATGGATGGATAAATGGATGGCTGGATAAATGGAT
This sequence comes from Drosophila suzukii, assembly GCF_043229965.1. Taxonomy (NCBI): domain Eukaryota; kingdom Metazoa; phylum Arthropoda; class Insecta; order Diptera; family Drosophilidae; genus Drosophila; species Drosophila suzukii. The sequence continues at coordinate 70,385,484 of NC_092082.1, forward strand.
GGAGTGATGGCTGGATGGGTGGATGGCCTGATGGATGGGCGGGTTGGCAGCTGGTGGGCGTGTCGGTCTGAAAATCGCAGCATGTTTCACGGCAATCACTCCAGAGCATTGTTTGCACTGCTCCGCTTTTATTTTCGCTGCAACAACGGAATCGCGAGAAAAAAAAAAACTAAAGAAAAATAATGCAGTGAAACTCAAAACAGAAAAAAGACCAGGGCTGCGCAAATATTAAGCAAACAAAAGGCGAACGCTAAAGAGGGCGGGAAGAAAAGCCTTTCAGCTTTTCACTTTTCATTGCGTGCCATCGTAAAATGAAAAGTAGTGCGAAATATTTGAGCGGAATCTATGTCAGCAGTTCGTCGCTGACGCAGCTCATAAAAAGCGCGGGGCCGCGTAATTCTTATGTCCGGAAAACTGGTCGAATTACAGTCGAGTGCCGCGTTTTCCCCAAAAAAAACAGAAAAGAAAAGCCCCGGGAACTTCGTTTGCACTTTTGGCCACTTCTCTGTTGCAACGACTTGATCTAATTAGGCAGCAGAATTGAGAGGAAAACGGACCGATGAAAGCTTCAAGGAAAACTTTTCGATAATGATTATTGATTCACGGACAGCCATTGTTGGGTCGAGTTCATAAAGTTTTCATTATAATTTCACTCGGAAAGAAATCGTTATATGATTATGAATGCTATTGTGAAAACTTGTTTGATTTATTGGTTCAATTAGGGCTGAGTCTTTCTAATTAATCCTTTTGTATTAGTTTTTAAGGATTTTAAAAGGGAAGGAAAATTTTTATTTTAAATTTTAAATTCTTTAGTAGAGTAGCAGTACGTAATACAGTTACATTCATTTTAAAAGATTTATCCTTAAAATAAATCATCACATTAAAAGTATGCAACATAAAATCTTTAGAATGTTGACTCCCCTTTATTCACTGCATACACTTTAGACACCTAAAAATTAAATTAAAGAAACATTTAAGAACCCTAGCGATTTTTGTAACACCCCCAAATAATATTTATTTTAGAAGGTCTATCCTTACACGTTTCTTTAGAATAAATCATCACTTTAAGTGCCTTAAAGTATGCAACAAAAATGTTCAATTAATTCCTTTAGAAAGTTGACTCCTCTTTATTCACCTTAAAACACCTTAAAACACCTTAAAATTATACTAAGGCGATATAAACCCTAACGATTTGTGTAGCACCACCAATAAAATTTTGAAATGTACCGAACTTGTACGAGTTTTGTTATAACTCCTATTTCAACTTAACCGCATATATTGTTCGCCATCAACCTTGTGGCTTCCTTAGGGAGAAACAAAGTGGTATGTCCACATCATCACTAAAAAGAAATGAACCCTGATATATTTGAGCAGCAACAAGCTGCCATCAAATAAACATTTCCCACTGAGCGAGGTCGGCCTGATTAATGGGCGATACTTTCGGTGGCAAACAGCCACAGGAAAAGTCAAGGAAGGCGGCTTGATTTATATCTAACTGAGCCGTAGACTGATGGCCACTCCGCTGACCAGCAGCAGGAGGCCTTCAATTTGCCGGACACAAGTCAAGCGGACTTTGCACCTAAGCCCAGGGCTAATGAAAACGAAAATGAGAGTCAACGTTAAACGCTTTTAAAAATCTTGGCAGCTTAATGGCCAATTAGCGAAACAAAGGGACATCTGCCGGCAACAGGAGAAGGATGAGGGGCAGCAGAAGAGCCCAGAGGCCTAGATTTCAATAAAGTGGATTCCCAAGACACTCAGTCCGTCGACTAATGGAGAAGAATGGGGCTGCTCCCGAGCCGCATAAATTACAATTAAGTGTAATTAATCATTGCTGAGTGGCCCCACGGCATCGACATCATCGTCTGAGTATCTGGGCCAATTGAGGAGGCAAACAGCCAGATGCGGACCTGCCGCCATTTGTTTGGCCGTTGTCTTATCCCCACTTGAAAAGCATTCCTGGAGCAGGACACTCGGGTGATTGGTTAGCCGCACGGCCACTTGGCAACACTGGGAACAGGAGCAGCTGCAACACCAAAGGCAAAGGAAGAAGCAAGGACAACAGCAACAGGAGAATCGACCCCCCGAGCAGGTGACTTACGCTTAACACCTTGGTGATCCCACATTTCCCCTTCTCAATTCCAAGATAAAGGCGCCAATACCTCAAGATAAACGAGAAACTAATCAGTTCTCAAGAAATCACATTTCATTTGAATGTTAGTTTAGTTAAAAATTCAAGTCAAGTCAATAAAATTCTGAAGAAAAATGTATGTATATCATTAAAAATTTAATTTTCGTCTCAGATTAAACATAACATGAGTTTCTTGCTTTGTAATTACCCATAATTTATTTATAAAAAATATAAATTGCTTGAAATAGGCGTCAGTACTTAAAGTTTTATCAGACAAAAATACCTCCAGGGTTTGTTTAATTGCCTGTGTGTTTAAATAATAAAGCCAAGTTAAACCAACGCCTAATCTAATTCCCCAGCAAAATAGATTTTACTAAAAATATTAAATTTTCACTTTAGGTGAAACCTAACTTAAATACTTTTAGCCAGTGATTTGATATTTGCCAAAGAGAAACATCATTTTATTATCCATGATTTATTTATAAATATTTATTTGGCCTTCTATATAGTTGGTATGTAAATTTTTAAGTAATGAATAAATATTTGAATAAATAAAGAGAACAGTTTACAATTTAACAAACACAAGCCCCTTTCCAACCATTTTACATCGAGTGTACAAACACTTTGTTTGCAAACAAAAATGGTGAAAATTTAAAGGAAGCCGAGTTCAGTTTTCAATAACTAATGCATAAATCTAACTAATTAAAAGAGGAAACCGTGTTTTGCTGAACTAATTTGTTTGAAAATTTCGGATTAGAGGTATAATATATAGAAATTAAATGACTTTTTGCTATTGGTTTGTATTTTGTTTAACTAGTTTTTGGGAGTATAATCAGCATTTAACTTGTCCAGGGATTATATGAAACAGTTTTATTAAATATGAAATGTTGACCTTACTTTTCGCTGGTGAAGTTTTAGAAATTTCTTTTTATGTACTCTTGATATTTTGAAGTAACAAAAGTGTTTATGGCCTTTAATTCTATAAAGCTGAACCAACTAAAAGTTAATTTCCCCACAAACCCTTATTGTCATGCTATTACTCACGGCCACTGGGCAGCCCGGGGGTTAAGGGAAATGTGAAGAGGAAATTAAAAATTGAGATTTAGGCAAATTGGCAACGGCAAACAGTTTAATAAATAATATTAAGTGTTTAGGGACATGCCAACCAGGCACAGCATAGAGTTCACCGCAAACTATTTTCGTCCGGGGCTCATTTGTGGACGCTCGGCCGCTGGAGTGTTAAGGGAAACAGGGAACCAGGGTGGCCACGAGGAAATGGCCCATGTCTGCCTCTCTAGGCCAGGTCGCATGTCCTGTCCTGCACTAGTTGGCCAAGGCAAAAGGCAAATCAATGAATGGAATGAAGGAGGATGCAAAGGCGGGTGGAAAAGCGGGCGGAAAAGTGGAAAAGCGGACGCAGAGAGCGAGTGTGCTCCATCAGCGGCTCGTTCAGTTGGAAAAGTTATTGCGCCAGAAGTAATTCTATAAAGAAAGCTGTCAGCCTCTCTTTCGCTCCGCTCTATAGCCATCTTTTTCTGGCCTCCCTGACCTGGGAATTTGCCTATTCAATGGGAGTATTTCAGTTTTCAGCTGCTAAACGGAACTTGCGCTATTTCAGGTCCTCGAAAAATCCTTTCGCATGTGGGGTTCGGTTTCTCTTTCTCTATATATAATATATATATATATAAATCGCTATATATCGGGAATCGATTTTCGGGCATCCTGCGGCTATTTGCGGCCTCGACCAGCGAGTTGAAGAGCCATTAACGATTCCGATGAGTGGGGCATATTCGATTACCAGCATCGAAAAGGGTTGCCCGCGGAGGAGGAATTGTTTTTTGGGGCCAGTTGAATTTTTTAAAAATAAGCTTAATTTGATTAGTTGGGTTCAGTTCCGCACAGGCAGTCGAAAAGAGAAGGTAGTGAGGGATATATAGGGTATAGAGAGAGAGGACCAATATCCCCCAGAGACAAAGGACATTGTCAGGAGCAGAGAGAAGAAGTTCCCAAAATTGATTTTACGTTCAACAGTTTTATTTGCCAACATAATTTAATAATAAACTTTGGCACTTTTAGCCCTGGCCAAAAGGGGGGAAATTCCATCCATGGAGCAGCTCTGGAGGGCTCTGGGCGGCTCAGTGGAGCTTGAAATTTATGTTCACGCCTGCATTGTTGCCCCGCAGCTCTAGCAGGACACTTTCCCTGATCCTGGCCCCTCGGGCGGCAGCTGTCAGGAGCATGGCACACGGTTAACCGATGGACAGAGCTTGGGTTCGCTACGGTATGGTATGCTATCTGGTCTGGTTCTGGTTCTGGCCTGGTTTTTAGTTTGGGCCCAGTACGATTCCGGCTTTAATTGGAAAATCAGGCTGCGTCGTTGGAGGGGGGGAAGAAACAATATTTCACCAAATAAATTTCGTTTGAAGTGCTCGTTGTGTTATTGTTCAATTTGCGGCCAGCTCTGGTCCAGCCAGTTGCTGCCTTTGTCCAAATATTTGTCAATTAATTAAATGCCAAAAAAAGGAGGTTTGGCCTCGTGGTCGGTCGGTCTAAAAATCCCAATAAATCATTTGTGAAATGTAGCGCCTCTTGAACACCTCGTTGCGCCGTAATCAAATAGTATTCATATTTTGTTGAATTTTTTCATTCCAAGTTTTTAATTAGATTTTCTCACTCGTTATGGTTGCCTTGTTATTTTTATGGCAGAATGAAATTTATGTTGCGGAATGCACGGCTAATTGCTGTGTGCTGAATTAAATGCTTGAATTAAAAAGTTATGTCTCTTGGCCTCTTCTCCATTTAAGCGAGAGGAGAATATTGCCATTTTAAATGTTTCAATAAATAGTTGGTAAAGAATTATTATTTTAAAATAAAAGTGGTTAACCTCTTCTCTATTCAAGCAAAATGGGAATATCGGATTTCATAAAACAAACATTTTAAATATTTGAATAAAGAAAAGTGATTTATCAGGTATATAAAAGGTGGTTATAAAGATGTAAAGTACTTGATTAGACTTTAAATAAAATGCCCAACGAAGATTCTTTTACATTTAAAAAATTCCTTTTAAATTTGCCTTGTTTTGTTTTTATAAGAAGTCCCAAGAAAACACATATATATTTGTTTTAAAGAATGTCTTTTCTAGGAATTTCTCTTGGTACCTATACAATTTACTACGAACACCTAGCTCATCTTAGCCGGGCTAGAAATTCCTTGAGTTCCCGGACCAATTAACACAGTGTGCTCGACATTCCCGCCTTCTAGTTCGCCTGTTCTTCGTCAGCTTAAAAGAAGAAATTCTTAAAGCCTCATCAAATATGCGGGTTGCCAGGCAGAATCTGCAAGCCCCGGGGAAAATCGGGTAGAACGCCCGCCCAGCAGACCGCCAACGATGCCGGCGATGAAGAAGTAATTCAATTTGGGTTTAAAATTGCAAACTGCAGAAGGAGCAGGCTGAAGAAGGAGGCTGAGGCTGAGGGGCGTGGCATGTCAAGGCGACAGGACCTTGATAAAAAGGTGTAGGCTGCAGCAGTTCGCCTGCGGATTCAGGGGCTTCCTTCTTAATTAAAATGCATCGTAGGTGAGGGTCGGGATATAAAATCGATTGAGTGCAGCTTAAATCGCTCGATACTTGTTGGCAGGGATCAGGCGAATGGGGATCAGGATAAACAGTGGCAGTGGCGTCCCGGAGAGGATTAAATAACTGTCATTGTAAGTGGCACTGCGAAATGGTCCCAATTCACTCGATACTCCCGGACAGCCATCATTTATTCAGAAACTTTTGCCTTAAATTGAATTTGCCCTCCGATTAAATTACCGCAGCTGGCATTAAGCCCTGAGCCGAGTGCATTACGAAATGATTTCGAGGCAACTCTTTTGCATTTGGGGCACATAATTTTAATTGCATGCTGCGGCAGGTGGATTCGGGCAGGGAGGGAAATCTATCTAAACTTTGCCTGCATTTGTTATTGTTGCCGGGCTTGGGAAAACTTTGTCTGTGCCAGAAGTTTTCCGCCCTCCTCGTTTTTTTTTCTGTCCACCCACGATGACAAAAAGACGCTCGGAAAAGGGGGAAAAACTTTGTGCGGGCGGCGGCAAGAAGTGGAAAATCAAATGAAAGTTCCTAGCCAACGACTTAGAGGCAGCTTAAAGCACTTTAAGTTGCCAAATGTCAAGGATTGCGTATACGCAGTGGAGGCTAAATGTCAAGTTCAGTGCAGCATCGAACTGGATTTGTGGCCAAAACAGGCTGGAAGTGCTTATGAGTGCCTAAAGTGATTTATATAAACATCAATTTAATTAAATTTAGATGTTTAATTAACTATAATAAGTATTTGAGTATGAAAATTCAGTTTTAAAAATTCAGAAATCAATATTTCAATTAAATGCTTTATTTAATTTAATGTGGAAGTATTTACCAGCTTATTTAAATGCTTTAGAAATTATACAAAAGGCCTCTAAGCAAATGTGTAATATCAATTTAATTAAACATCAATCAGTTTGACTAAATATATATATTATTTAACGCATGAATAAAAATTTCAATAAATTAAAGCCAAAAATATTCCAAGCTGAAATTTTTTACCTCTGCCATGTGTGCGCAATTTTCCGTATTTATCGAAATGTTTTCGCTAATTTGCCTAGGCAAAAATTCCAGGGAGTTGGCAAACGAAAGAAATTGTGATTAAAATTGTGTTTTTATGATCCATTGGGGCGTGACCTGGGGCTGCTGGGGGTATTAAACGTAGGCCTACCCACGTATAAATTAGCGCGCCAGGCGATGTTGGTAATAAAACGTTTTCGCGGGCGTACGTTGCGTATACGCAATGTGGCGAAGGAATGCCAGCTCAGCCGAAAAGTAGGCTACAAAATGACACGCGCCAGGAAAAGATTTAGATTGCGATGGCTGAGAAAAGAAAAATGAATGAAGATAAAGGGAGGAAAAGCGAGGGAAAACTGTGTGTAAGCTAAGAATGCGGGAATTTGTGGAAAGTCGTAAAGCAAAATAAACACTGGCAGGCGTAAAAGTTATAAAAATGCCAAAATATAGCCAAAGTTAAGCCAGGCGAAAAGCAGAAGGTAGCTGCGAAAACTTTTTGGTGGCCAACTGTTGATAGTTGGCAGGGCTTAGAGGGCGTGGCAAGAAAAAGGCAACTCTGACAACCACCGAAAAAATATGAGTAACGCTGCCAGCGAAGCAGGAAAATTCGTTTTAGCCGTCTATCCAGCCATTCAGCCATCCATCCATCAATCAATCAATCCATCCATCAGGGAGTGAGAGGGCCCAAACCAGTCAACATCAATGGGCCTTTCGTAATGGGAAGCGACCGCTTTGGCAATCGACATGCAATTTATGCGAAATGTTGACATTCATCGCTTGACTTTTTCGGCTCGAGATTCGAGTTTAACACTCGGCAAACGGGGAAATCCAAACAGATGTACAAACAGATTTTAAAGCGGGGCTTAAAGGATTGCCAATTGAATTTGTATGGCATACATTATGCACACAAGGGATTAGACGGATGGCTGTGCCTAAGAGATGGCAGCCAAAGTAATGATTTTAAGGGCTGGAATTCTTATAAGAGTGAGGTAAACAAAATATGTAAACATACATTTGTGGCCATTGAATTGGGTAACCCAAGCCAGAAGTCAAGCCATTTTCCCCCAATTTCGATTTAAAAGCTTTACTTGAACACTCGATTGCGGGCAAATATTTGCTTAATGCTCATTTGTGTTATTTTAAAATTGAACGCGTTTTTCCAGGCTGTTTGCACAAAAAATTTAATTGTATGTTGCTGTTATTGACATGAATTTGTATTTTCTCTGCATGCGGTTTTTTCTCCTTTTAATTGAATTGCGAAAGCAATTACGGGAAATCTGTTTATTTAAGCAGCAAAATAGACAACAAAAGAAGTCGAGTTTTTCCAGCAACTGGGGGAATTTCTTCTGCAAAGTAGTGTAGTGAGTATATTTTTTGTGCAACGATTATGCTAATGAAAGAGCATGTTCAGCTTGGCTGGGCTTACTAAAGGATCCTTTTCCCTTAAATTTCCAGCCAGACAACTCCTCTTTTTCATGCTGGTCACGTAGGCTGTTCCTAACATGAATCTGGCTAATACAATTAGAAGCCGTCAGCCTAAGGCTGGAAAAGCCAAAGGAGAGAGGGGCAAAAAACCGAGTTTCAGAATGTCAAATGTTTCAATTAAAACTCGCGAAAACAGAAACCTTAAAAAAATCCAGGGTCTTGGCAGGCCAGAAATGGATTTCCATGATTGGAGGACAAAAGGAATCGGAATCTGAACCAGAATCACCCATAGATGCAATCACCGAATTGCTCCTAGCAAATCAAAGATGAACAAGGAGGAAACGGATAAAGAAAGGGGGAGAAGGAGAAAGAAGGTGGCAAGTGGGAGAGGCAACAAAGTGGCACAAACAGGAAGTTCTATAAGGCGAAGGCATAACAAAGGATACGCTTCCGGGTATTATCTTAATTATGCAAAGCCGTATCGAAGGAGTAATGGTGAAAGTCTTAACCCTTGGCAGACCAAGACAATTGGTTAGGGAACTTTAGCAGCTTAAAATAACCTAATTTTAAGGATTATACATCCTTAATTGAAATTTGTATATATTCTGTGTATGATTAAAGTACCACCATTTAGGGACTATACCTTCTCAACTAAAATATCATAAATAATCATTATAAATATCATAATATACTTTGTAAGACCTTTTAGTGAGAATTTATTTTAATTAATCTTGAATATAGGCTTTAAAGCTGTTTTGAAATAAATATGGATAAAGACTTAACCCATGACTGACAAGGACTCTAGTAGCTTATAAGGATAATACAACCGTTACTTAAATATTGAATATCTTCTGCATGACCAAAGTATTAATAATGGAAGAAACTTAAATCCTTTACTGAAATTCCTGTTTACTCTTTATATCATCAAAGTATTGACAACTTATTTCAATCAATATTCAATATAGGCAAATTCAGAATATAATGGGTTAAGGTTTATGGCCACGCCACGCACATTTATCATCCCATTTTTTTCGAGGGTTTAGGAAACGACGAATTCCAAATTCCAAAGTCAAAGTCAATGGTTGTGCCCCAAATAAACCTAAAAGGAATGTGGGAAGTGGGTCAGGACCTCTGTGAGTGGGTGGGGAGTGGCTTAAAAACTGGGTTTGAGGGCAAGGCCATTTCGTGTGTGCCATAAAGCACTCAGAGCCCAAATTTCCAGCCTTTTCAACCAGCGAAGAACCTGCGACACGTGCGAAATCGTTGATGGAGTTGAAGTTGAATTGATTGCGTGCCAGTTGTGGCAATGCCGATTTCCTGCCAGTGGGCGGTCCGCGGGGGCGTGGCACTCGATAACAAATGCCATTTCGCCTTTGTTCGCTGTATTGTAATTAAAATGACGAAAGCAGCGCCAAAGTTTTAATAAACTGCCAAAATAAATACGAAAGGAGTGCGCGCGAAAGGGAATCGAATAAACAAAGAATGAAAAAGTTGTAAGCGGATTGCCTTGGATGGGATGGGAAATAAGTACTTTGTATTAATAACAGAAGCGAAAGGAATGGGACTTGGCAAGAGTTGTGGCATCCGCAAATAACCGGAATTGAAACTCGAGTGCCGAGGGGGAAAAACAGCTCACAAGCTGAGATACACCGAGAAAAATCCTCACTCAGGTCTTAAGGTTCCTTAAAATACATACATTTTATAGATCTCATATCTTCACATTTAAAAAATCAAATTTCATAGCTTGGAGTATCTAAACGTAGTATTTTATAGGTTGCAAACCTTTTTTGTAGCAATATTAAAATAATAAAAATTATAATATTATAAAAAGTAAATAATATTCTGTTATACTTTTTATCAGAATGTAGTAAACACGGAAATAAAAATAAGATTTACTTTATCTCTCCACAATATAATCTTAACAGTTCCCTAGCTCATGTCAACACCACCTTATGTTTTTCCTGATAATTGTTTGATTTATTATCTTGGTGTTTACACTGTCTGACCTAATAAATTTTATATTTTTCCCTCTGCTGGCATAATTTTTCATCATGGCGTAAAGAGCAAACTGTTTACATTTATTTCCCCCAGTGGCTGAGTTCCGGGCCAGGGAATTGAGATCTGGGTTCTGGGATTTCGAATACAAGACAAGACAAGGCTGGAGAAAAACGGTGCCAGGGGCAACATGTTCATTACACCGCCGGCTGATAGCTGTGTTTTTGCAGGTGCCGCTCATTAAATCACCCGGTAATCAGAGTTCCCGGAATGCGGTAACCAAAAGCCTAACCTTTCGACTGCCTGCTATTGTTTTTGTTGGCCGGTGTCAATCACAACAGTTGGCTTAATTAACATTGTGAAACAGATTTCAACACATAAATTCAAATCAGTCTGCAAAGTTTGGTCGTAAAAACTGGCTATCATCGTGGCACTCCAACTAAACATAACATTTATGTGAATATTGAGGGGAGTCGGCGGGGGTTTTACAGCTTTGGTGCTGTGCCCGTAATAATAATAACAACAATAATCATTTTGCATGATTTACGAGTGCAGCTGGCAGCACTGTTCGCTCAATGGCCATAAATTCTCATCAATAAATCAAATGTTGAGCGTTTCCAATATGAGGGCGCCGCGATGTATGCAGCGTTTTCTTCTCTTCTGCATTTTTTTTTTGCTGAGCAGTGTGAGTGGTCTCTGCTTGTGTGCGTTTGTGTTTGTTTGTGTGGGTGAGTGAGAAGTGACATGTGTCACTCCATAATAATCGCATTTGCATGGAGCCAAACCGCCATGAATATCCAAACAGAAACTTAACTAGAAGCTCCTCGGTGCCGGGTTGAAGATCTTAGACCTAATCACGTTTCGGGTTGGGTTTCGATTTTGTATTTCTTTTTTTCATTCCTTTCATTTTTTTTTTAAGGTTCTACAGCTAGATACTAGTGCGATTAAGTATACGCACAGTTGATTGCTTAGTCTCGGGGACGCGCTGATAATACTTACAGGTTTCCATATCCACTGGATCGGGGCTGAGGATTGCGGGGATTGCTTACGGTTGAAGCTGTGGCGAGACTGGATCTTAGGAACCCATTTGCCGGCCTAGAGCAGCTCCGTCTCCATCTGCGCGGCCTCCACGGTCTCCACAATGGTGGCGGTGGCCGCCGTGACCGAATCTCATGGAACATAGCGCGTGGTCAGCGCCCCATCGTCGTCGTCGTCCACCCGGAGGCCACCGCATCCGCAGGGCAGCCAGGTGGCTGCTCCACCACCGCCGCCGGCGGAGAGATTGAGACAGCAGCGACAGCCTTTTGGTCAAATCGCAGACACCTGCTCCAGTTCGGCGCTGGAGCGACCCGAGTTCATCACCACCACATTCTTGGCGGCATAGTCCGTGATGAAGCGGTCGCTATTCCGCGGATGGATGTTGCCCACATCCTGGGCACAGCACCAGGGGTTCCTCATGGTCAGGATGCGCTTGAAGGCGTCGCGAAACTCCTTGTTGAAGATCGAGTAGATGATCGGATTGAAGGCCGAATTCGAGTAGCCCAGCCAGGTGAGGATCTTGAAGGTCTGGCCACCGATGCAGGTCTTGCAGAAGGCGGCCGTGATGTTCACGCAGAAGAAGGGCACCCAGCAGATGAGGAACACGCCCATGATCACGCCCACCGTCACGGCGGCCTTGTGGTCAGAAACATGGTATGGTGAGCTGTGGGTGTGCAGGTTGCGCACCTTGAACTTCTTGGGCTGGTTCTTGGGGCGCCGGATGCTCTTGTAGCGCTGCTTCTCGGCCACCTCGCCGGGCCGGGTCACCGCCTTGATGGACTTCACGTGCTTCTGGGCATAGCAGTATAATCTGGGGAGGAAATGGGGGATTAGGGGCTTTAAATATTACTTATTGAGGATTTTCTTTTTTATTCGTATACTTTGTTTCGAAAAATGCTTGTACAGAATGCTTACTTATGGAAATCTTATTTAATGTATTTATTATCAACGATTATGCTAAATAAAAATTTAAATTTTTATTAAGGTCTTAAGGAGATAGAGCGAAACAATATTAAATTCTTATTCGTTTATTGCGTCATAGCTTGGAAAATAAAAACAAAAAAATTAAATCACTTATACATCTTAAAAAGAATAATAAATTCAAAGTCCTTAAGTACACTCAAACTTCTTTAAATATATAAAAACCCCTAAAGAAAATTGGCAACAACGAAATATTTTCCAAAGTTTAAAAGCAGTTTATCATATCGTTTAAGGTTATATTTAGTTTTTTTTAGTAATTCTTACAGGAATTTATTTCTTGTTGAAATCTTATAGCTTGGATTAACAAAGTTAAAGCGAAACAAAAATATTATCAAAGAATACTTATAAATTTTGTGCCTTGAAGATAAAATCCACAAATTAAATCCCTTAAGTACCTTAAAATCAATGAAAGTTGCAAAGTCATTAAGTACAATTGAAATTCAAAGTAAAGGAATGCCAAAAACATTTTCACAATGACAGCTTTGCATTACAATGTTTATTGTAAGTTCTTGTGTAAGCAAGATACCATCAATTATTTATCACCTAATGAATAGCCCGACTTGATTGTTGCTCGACACAAATGCTTAGTTCTGCTTATTCCGCCACTGGTTACGGGTTGTCTGGCTACTGGTTACGGCTTGTAATTGATATGATAATTATTCACTTGGGTCCCTTGGCATGTCAATTAAATGGAGGCCGACAACAATGGCTCTGTCCACATCAATAACCAAAGGAAACACGCTGCGTATACGCAATGTCTGGCTATCATATCCAATCTTCCACTTGAGTCGCTCTCTAAGCTGCCACGCCCCCTTCCTCTTTTTCCCACTACCACCTTTTACTCCTTGGCCAACAAATAAACAAGCATATGTGTCTGTCTGGCCCTGGGAGTGTTTGCTCGTTGGCCGGTGGCCACATAAAAAGGATAACAGGATCGAGGCAGGCCAGGCACAAATTATGACGATAAAAGTATATTTATTCTGTAATTTAACCGAAATTTGATAGAAAATTCCGATGGGAATCCGTTTGATGAGAGGGATTCAGGGATGCGGGATGAGAGTCCTGGCCATTGGCTGCAAATCTCGTTAAGCTAAAATGGCAACGTGCCGCTGGCCGAAACGTTGATGAGCATCTAGCGATGGCTGTTATCCTGTTGCTGTTTCTTTTTTTTTGTGGGAATGAGAGTGTCCTTGGTCCTGGTCCTTTCGCACACGCCCCAGTCTTTTGCCAGCTCCTGGGGATTACTTAGATGGACACTAATGCGTGCGCTTATTTGTTCAACCCACAACCCCAAAACCCCCACTAAAAGCCCAATCCAAACCCCTTGCCCCCAATCTGTTTCCCCATTTTTCTCTCGTGCCTGGCGGCCATCAGGGGCCCAGGTCCTTGCGGCATTTTCTGATATATTCAGCAACGCGATAGTAGCAAACTTCGTCAGTTTTTACAGCATTTTATTATTTACTTTTTACTACTTCTGCCCCAACTTCCGCTTTGTTTTCCCGGCTGCAATTTGGTGCCCTTGCAAGGGGTATTCTAAAATGTTTGTACTTAGCATATATGCTACTAAAAAATAGGAACTGCATGTATTCGGTATATATTTGAACTGTCTTTGATTTTAAGGAACTTTTCTAGGAAGTATACATTTTATATAATTTAAAAAATATAGAAAAGGTGATATAACTGTGGTATATATAAAATATTTTTATTCAGCATACCAGTGTATGCCACTGAGAAAAAAGGAACTGATAATATTTTGTATATGTTTTATCTTTCATTGATTCTAAGGAACTTTTCAAGGAAATATACATTTTATATATTTTAAAATATATAGAAAAGGTGATATAACTGTGGTATATATCAAAAATTTTTATTCAGCCTATGAGTATATGCCACTGAGAAAAAAGGAACTGATAATTTTTGCTATATATTTTATCTTTCATTGATTCTAAGGAACTTTTTAGCAGGTATATAATTTTAAAAAAATTATATTTCAAGTTAAAATATATAGAAAATGTGGAATAACTATGTATAAAAGGGTATATATAAAGTTGTCGAGACAAAAGAAGACTAGCATTCAAGCCCCTGGTGGTTTTTAAAGCTCATAAAAATATTCGAGTTCTGGCTTTGCTTTCATTTGTACAGATATTTTGGCAAAACTTTCCTTTGGCCTGGGGCAGTTTCGTTGCCTTGCGGTTCTGTATCTACATAATTGCAGCTGCGAAAATATCTTCCTTTATGCATTTCATGTTTTATGCACAGGGAACTTTTGGGCTGCGGGATCGCGGCATTTCAGGCTGACTTTTGTGACTTACCGACAGTAGATGCCAATCATGACCACGCAGGGGAAGTAGAAACTGATACAGCTCGATACGACGGCGTAGGTGGGCGTGAGGTCCAGGGCGCATGTGGGGTACTTTTTGCCATTGTCCTCGAAAATCAGCGGCTGGTCAGGACGATGGATGCCCAGCGAGATGGGCACAAACGAGACGAAGGCGGCCAGCAGCCAAATGGCGGCGATGGTGATGACAGCCACGCGTCGTGTCACCCAGCGGCCGTATCTGCAAGAGAGGAAGGGGGCGGGGGTCGAGAGGTCAAAGGGTTGCATCAATTTGCGGCAAAGGAAGCGGAAATACACGCGCCATGCCTGCTGCTCCTGTTACTCATCCCCGGCTGCTCCTGGCGTTTCCCTTTTTGTCCTTTTGCCCTTGCGGTGAGCGGCAAAGGATTCACCCACACACACACACACGCAGCAGGAGCAGCCACACTCGGGAAAAGTTTCGCTTAAAGTTCGGGGTTTTAAAGCCCTTGTTTAATTAATCGGAAAGTTGGTATAGTAAGCCCCATTACATAAATTAACAGTTCGTGTAAAAGTCAAAACTCTGACTGGCAGTGACTTATGTAGCAAAATCACTATTAAATTGCAAGTGAAATTTTAAGTTTAGGAAGTTGTACTTCAGGCAAACTTATCCATGGTTAATTTTGTAGCTTGGAATCCAAAAATGCTATAAATATTCTATGTACTCTAAAAAAATAATATTTAAAGACTATGAAATTTCCTAATTTAAATATGTGTATCGAAGGACAACCTTTAAATAAACTTAATTACAATCTATATATGCAAAATCAAATCAATTTCTAAAAATGTACCTTAAATTATATTTAATATAATTTGTACCTAAATGAGCTATGTAAATAATAATTTTTTCCTTATATGTTTAAGCTACTGTTACTATTTTTTTCAAACATCTTTGAAATCTATTACGTTTTAAGGAATATTTTGAGTAGATAAATAAGTATTCCTAAATTGGGGACAATTTTTTTTTTTAATAATCCCACCTTATAATTAATTTTGAAGAATTATTTTTAAAGTGTACAACAGCTGGAGCAACACGTGAAATGGGCGGAACCAGGGGCGCGAACAACATGGGCATGGACGTTGTTCCGATGTCCCGGTGTCCTGATGTCCCGATGTCCTGATTGTGGCTTTGCATGTTCCTGGCAATCCCTCAGCGCCCAGCAGCCATTAGACAACATCATTTTCGGGTGTGCGCGACAAGTGTTGACCCGGCCCCTGGTCCACCCCCCAGAGGGATTCCCAGACAGCGGCCCGGGATCAGGGATTCCGGATCAGGTGCTCCGGTTCTGGGCCGCATGTCATTAATTACTCGCCCTGGCCGGGCGACAAATCGCCCCAAAAACCCCAAAGACAACCGCACACGGTTTGCGGCGAATGGCATATGCAAATCATCCTCGATGGCTGCCTTTTTCAAGCACTTCGATTTTGCTTTTACAGCAGGAAATGAGCAGTCTGCAACGAACGCAGAAACCAAAGCCCCAACCCAAACCCAAATCCAAACCTGAATCCGAACCCAAAAAAGCCCCAACGGAAAATTCGGATCCCCGGTTCTGGTGCCATATGCCGCATCGTTTTGGCTTGTGCAGGAAATCAAACAGAATAATTCGATTTCAATACAAAGACGCACTCACACACACTCACACACGTTCAAGGACGAGGGCGGAGCGGAAGCGGAAGTTTATGTAATTGTATTCACATACAAATTCAATTTCGTTTTCGGCACGAAAATTGATTTCCATGTGACGAAAGCCCGCAGCTTGAGTCCTCCCGCCGCCTATCCACTCACCTGTGAATAGTGATGCCAAGGGTACTGTTTTTATTTACAAGCCTATGAAAAATATATGGGTAAGGTACGAATTGTACAAATAATTCACTTCCCAGCAATAAGTAAAGCTAAAATGTACCATTGGGGGAAAAACCACTTTATAATAAATTCTAAATTAAAATAGTCCTATATTTGCAAGTAAAAAAAATTATTTCAGTATATTAGAAAATAATAAAATATAGTTCTAAGCCAAGTTATAAATACAAATTTTGTAGCTTCTTATAATATATAGATGCGAAATTAAATGAAATCATTTTTTTATAAAACAAATCTTATGATCAAAAAGGCAGTAATATATTTTAGTTTTTAACTTGTAGCTACACTTTTTAAGGAATACTATTATTATTATATTATTTTTCGAATTGATTTTTAGCTAGCCCTTAACTACAAATACTTTATATATTATATTTAGCTGTAATATAAAAAAACTGTATATAAATACTATGTTTGTAAATAAATGTTCCCAGTGGATAGACGGCTTAATATTTATGTATTCCCATGAGTCGAGAATTTATTGCTCCTGAACAACATCGCCGTCTGTCAGCATCCCCACTGGCCCCGTACCATCACCTGAATTTCACCTGCACTAATTCAAGATCTTAGAGTGGTTGCGGGAGCGCTTTGATATATGCACATAAAGCTGCAGCCATTAGGTGACACACGATTTGGGTGGAAGTGGAGGAGCCAATCAGCCATCGATGGGCTAATTGAAATCGTGTGTGAGAGTGTGCCAGTTCTGCATGTGTGTGTTAGTGTGTGTGTGGGAGGATGTGGCAGGAGCAGGCTGCCCCAAGCGAAGGACATTTGCATTTAACGCTCCTATCGAAGCTGCCGGCTTGACTGGCTGCGTGGCATGCGGTGGCTTTTGTGTTTGTCCCACATGCACTCAAGAAATTACCGCAAGGCACGCACAACGATCCTTCCGCCCAGGACTCCTTTACCAGCCAAACCCCTAACAAACCCCCCCCCCCTGGTTTTTGTGCCGTCATTTGCATAGTTCGAGTCGCTCCTTTGCCTCTTTCACCCACTTTCTTTTTTTTGCAGCTCCTGCCACGTCAGCTTGGCCGCTTTTGTTTTGGCATCTGAAATTTGATGACTCTTTATGAGCGTTTTCGGAACTGTCATTGCTAGCACGTGCTCAGGGCACTGTGGGTCAAAAGGTTAAGAAAGTGGTTAGGGTTTCAAGTGGGTCAAAGATCATATGGATCGCTTTGGCAAAATTGACTTCGGATAACACTGAAATACTGAAAAAAATCAGAAAACGTATTTACTATAACCTTTTTATTTTAGGAATGACATGAATATTAGTTGCTCTTTTGAAATGGGTGAAATATATAAATATTTACGTCAAGAGGTTAAGAAAGTTGTTAAGGTTTCAAGTGGGTCAAAGATCATATGGATCGCTTTGGCAAAATTGACTTCAGATAACACTGAAATACTGAAAAAAATCAGAAAACGTATTTACTGCGGTCTACTTATTTTCGCAATGACATGAATATTAGTTTCTCTTTTGAAATGGGTCAAAATATATAAATATTTACGCAATGACCTGCATTTTTGTTACTCTTTTGAAGTGGGTCGAATCAAAATCATGATATTGTAATTTTACTGCTTACAAATATTTATTTAAAATATCTGTATACTGATGATTTTTGAATTTTTTTAAACAGAACCTCTAGCAATTCACTTGTTAAATCAGCTTAAGGTTAAGTTGAAACGATTCTTATTCTGAATAAAATTGAATGCTTCTCGCACCCCATTGATTTATCAACCCCCCATAAATTTTCAATCTTGTACAATAAAAGCGCCCTAGGAGTCCCCGATGATTTCCTACTGTTTTCTGGGGTCCAACCCCATAGTTCGGTATAGCATTTCCTCAACCACGACCGGGACAAGTGGAAAAATACAATTACAAAAAGTTCCCAGGTGCGTCATTGTTGCTCGAACAGGTTTTTGCGGTGTGCGTTTAAGTGTTGTGCCTTCGGTTGTTCGGCCAAAACCCTTATATGTATATACCGCCCATCAAAACTGCTTGAACCCACTGCCAAAGCCAACTCCCCCGCTGGAACCTCTTGCCTGCGGCAAACTTTCATTGTTCTTTCGGTTTTTATTGCAGTTTAAAATGAATTTCACATATGCGCCTGACAGTTACGATGATGACAGGCGCCAAAGTCAACGACAGGGCCAAACAAAAAGTGAAAGAACAAAGGGGAAACAGCGGCAAAGGCATCAACTTGTCACATAAAATACGAAAATTTCTCATTTTCGTTATTTTTGCGGGGGAGTGGAAGTAGAGAGAGGCGGTCGACGGGTTTGGCCGCTTCATCTTCACTTTGTCTGCTACTAATTAAATTTGCACGCGCTTTTTATCCAAATTGTTTTTGCCAATTTCCCGGCTCGCAAAATCCAGGCAAGCGCAATTAAATTAAACGCCTGCAATTATTCTAAAACGCTGAGAAAACACGCTGAATCAGCGATTCCTTCTGTCGGCCGAGGGACAGGTCCTAGATGAATGGTCCTGAATCTTGGGGGTTCATGGGAGCGGTGGCTCTCGACTCTTAATGAGACGCCGGCGCGTGAACTTTGCCCCCTGAAAAAAAAGCGCTGCTGCCTCCACTTTGACATGCAAATAAATCAGATTTACATAAAGAGGGAGTCTAGAAAATGTGTACGCTAGGCACATTCGCATCCCAAGGATCTAAGTTACCATTTCTCACAAACACAAAAGCGAGCATCTCTGCGCTGCGCTGAGTTTTCCTTGCAATTTTCCCGCCGCCAGTTGAGTTCAGCTCCTTGAGATTCAGATTCAGACTGAGACTGAGACTCGGATTCAGATTCAGGTTCACAGAGAATGGTGTGAGCGACGTCTTGACATCTGAAGTGTAAAATGTCTCGGGCACCTGAGCAGTCTATGAACCTGCGAGATACGCCAGGTGCAAATGCAAACGAATCCAGGTGGCTAAACTCAATTTCCAGGCAATGGCCAGCGGACTTGAAGGCAAAGGGGGTTTCTATGCAAATGTCATTAACCCAAGGGCTCAAATTAATATTGGACAGCCTTGGGCGGGATTAATCAGCGTTTGAAGGGCAACATCTACATTACGGTAACATTTATCAATGAGTTTGCCTATCTGCAAATGGAACTTGCAAATTTTAAACTCAAATCAATTAGAAATGTTGAGAAAAAGGAGGGGAAAACATTAGATTTAGCTGAAAAGCAAACTTAACAATTCCCATTACGTTGCCTTCAACTTTTACGACTGATTTCTCAATGTCAGATTAACTTTAGCCATTAAGATAAATGGCGACTTTGAAAAACATTATTTTTGCAATATCCGATTTGGTTTTATCTGACTAAAGAGGCAATGTTTCCGATTAATTGGTCGGTTTACGTACAAAATTAACATCACATTGAGGAAATCATTTATCTTAGCGAACCATTTAACTTGTGGTTAAACCCATATCATTAAGATAAATAAAGTGTACTTATATCTCCGATTTTAAATACCGCCACTTGATTTATTCATGGATTATTTACTCAGTAGAGAGATATACTTCGAGTCTTTATAGATTTCTCGGCAGCTGCATCATTTCGCAATGTAAGTAAGACCCCATGTAAAGTAGACATCCCCCTCAATACATCAAGATCAATCGAGCAATTTGTGTCATTCACCCATCATCAACCATCCGATGTCGAGCATGAAACGTTTTCCTCCTCCTGCGGAAAATCTATCTCTTCGCCTTGCTTAATTTCACTTTCAATTCCATCCATCTATCCATCTGAACCTTACCCGCTCCCGAAGGACAAACGGAATTCAGAATCAGGAAAAATATTCCATGAAAACTGTCATTTGCCCTGCAACCTCCCCTTGGCCCCTCCCGAGCTCATTTAAATCCTTTTGCCGTGGCATACAAAATTTGCAATCTGAATTTTCAGCTCGCCTCGACATCAACTTGCCACATCAATGAAGCGTTATACGCTCGCCAACTCGTTACGTGAACCCGGCCACACAAAAGATGCACAGATAGATGGAAAAGTGGGTGGAAAATTCAGGTGGGGCAGGTGGGGCAGGTGGGGCAGCTGCTGGCACACCCATGCAACATACAACACAAATGTCGTGTCGTTTTCCATAAGCGAATAAGCTTACCCCAGGTGGCAACAGAATCGGCAAAAGCAACAGCCAGCAGCCAAAGGGGGCGGTGTGGAAAAAATATTTTTCTACTTTTGGCTTTTGGCTGAAAATAGCATCAAAGGATTTATTATGGCTCTTTCATGACATGGCGCTGTGGGTTAGGGCTGGCAACTGTCTCGATTTGCCGTAGTTGCCCCCCGTTGTCCACTTTCCAACCCCATACCCCACACCCCCCCTTCGTTTATTCGCCCGCAACAATCTCCCCTTTCCCCAAAGGCCTTATGCAATCATTTCGTCGGGTCGCTCCGTTCTAAGCCAACTCCCCGCTCTGCGACTGTCAGCGACTTGACCAACGTCATTTTTAACACAACTCGAGTACACCGAAAAAACTTATTTTAACACCAATTCAAAATTTCAAATCATTTTGTACACCGAAAAAACTTTTTTAATACAAAAACAAAAAAAAAAATAATTATTGTAATGTTTCTGTAGTTTGTAGGATTCAGGTACTCTTTAAAAATCTTTCGTTCGAAAACTATTTGCGCCCTTTTCTAAACTTATCATCAGAAAAGTCTAGTTTTCATCAGTAATAAATCGGTTATTATGTATATGTATTTCTAGAAAACACTCTACTTATAAAAAGTACGACAAAAAAGTAACCCATTAAATAATGATTCCTATTTTTTTTTTAAATAAATGGCTTTTGCGTCCAAAACAATTTAACAAATGGTCTAAATATAAAGTGTCCTACTTCGTTATCTCCGTAATAAAATTGCCAATCGATTGCCATCAGCACCTGGTAACATTATTTTTTAAACATATTTTGAAAAAAGGTTGGAGTACCCCTTATAAAAAATGCCAAAAGCATTTAGCTTGGGCAGCTAGCTGTTCAAAACAGTCTTAAATTTATTTGAGGCACTACATTGATCCAAATTAAGACAACAAAATCAATCAGTAAAGTTCCCGCTTTTGACCTAATTTCTTATACTAATTTTCCTTTGAATATCTTAATTTAAAGGCAATATAATGTTTTCTTTCAGTGATAACACATCAAAAAATAAAATAGAAAAGCGGATAGACAAAGGGTTACCCACTCGAAAACCCCCATACGAAGGAATTCAGCTGTGGCTGCTGACACATAATAAATTTGTGTGTTTGTTCTTGGCCGCAAATGTAATACTCGTCTGCCGAAAAAGCGTTTGTTGGATAGAACTTGTGGGGTCCGAGGCATTGTTGAAAATTTAATTAACACACAATTGTTGTGGTCCAGCCGGAAAAGGGAGTGGGGATCCCTGACAAGGGGGGCACTTGATGAACTAGTTTCAAGTTTACCGAGCAGACTTTCGACTGACTGGACAGCTTTTGTGCGAATTGCTCGCCACTGGAAATCAATTTCAAATGCTGGCTACCGACTGCCGACTACAAAGCGGACTAACATGGCTGACTGGCAGCGTTTTAGGCCACGACGACAGCAGGACAAGCTCATTGTCATTGTCCTAGTGGAATGAGCACACAGATACAGATACACAGATACAAATACACAGATGCACAGATACACAAGGACACACAGCACCTGAGGCAGCAGAATTTGATTGTCTCTGGGGCTTCCTGCCGGGATAGCGCAGCTGGAGCAACCTACCGGATACACAAGGTAGATTGAACTGCGATAATGGAACATTTGGGCAGCCCTCAGCCCGCTGACAGATGAAGTCATTTCCAGCGGGTGTGAAAAATGTAGCCGATATCTAGGCCAGCTGGCCAAAGGTTAAAATACTTTCGATTTGAAGCTCAGGAATTCAAAAGGAATTTCATTTTATTTAACAAGTTAGAAATTACAATTTTACAGCTGCCATATGGATAAAAGTATTTATAAACTGTGCCAAGCCATAACCACTCAAAATGCATTTCTAAGTAATTAGAAAACTTTTGCAATGAATTTAAGTTCATAAGGTATACGTTTTGCAGTAATAAATTCCTTTGCAAAAATAAAAACCTGATAACTTTTAACAAACTGATTTCTAAAAGTTGCTATAAATTGCAGAATTGCATTTAAAACTTGTTTGTGTTTAAGAATACGTTTTGTAAATACCTCAACAATTTCTTTACTTAAGAAATTGATAGCCTAAGCTAAGTAGCTAAAAGAACTACAAGTAATTTAAAAATAAAACGTAATCTAAACATAGATTTAGATCTGGAATCCATAATTGTTCCTATTATATAATGAAAACCCTTTATACAAAAATTACAACCCTCTTTTGATGTCAAGAACTGTACCTTTTTCTTTAAGGTTAAATGGGTTCCAAGAAATATAATTAATTTTAAAATAAACATGAGTATCATATCATGGAATCCCAAAATAAAACTCTTTGATGAAACATCTTTATGCAAATATTTGTTACCATTTCTGTTATCAAGAACTGTGACTATTTTATATAATAACATTGCTCATCCAATCTGACAGGGCAACCCAAACTGCCACCACAAACACTTTAACCAGCTGGTAATGACACTTCTTTTGTTACTCTTTGTTGGTTTGACCTCGAGACCCAATGAGAATGACTTGGCTGAACATGGCCGAAGTTCGCCC
The DNA here is from genome assembly GCF_043229965.1 of Drosophila suzukii. Classification (NCBI taxonomy): domain Eukaryota; kingdom Metazoa; phylum Arthropoda; class Insecta; order Diptera; family Drosophilidae; genus Drosophila; species Drosophila suzukii. The sequence goes on from NC_092082.1 coordinate 70,408,552, forward strand.
CCACAAAACCACAGCTGAAACGCTGATCCGAAAGTGCTTAGCCAACTTGTAGATGAAGTCGCCTCGCCGCAGAAGTGCAAAAACCCTCGTAATGCGCCATAAATCTGTTACTAATGAAACAATTATGAGCGTCGATTAATGAGCCCCTATAATGCCATAAAGAACTTGAGTGCTGGGGCACAAAAACGTGACAGGCATGACAACGCGGCGTATGAGTAACGTGCATACAGAGCACCTGCAATGGGTTGACATTAATGAATCGATATGGTCCACCATCGAACTCCGACAGCCCGGACAATTAGTTATGGATTGGATGTTTTATGCATGTGACAGGAATCCTGACAATCACTCACCTGAGCGGATCCTTGATGTGAATGTAGCGGTCCATCGAGATGGCGCACAGGTTTAGAATTGACGCCGTCGAGCACATGACATCAAAGGCCACCCAAGTATCACAAAATTGCGCTCCAAAGATCCAATATCCTGCGAAAAATATAGAGGTGATATAGAAGGTGAGCGGGGTAAACGAGTGTTTGATTGCTTGTTTAAAATGCTTAATAAGAACTTTCTGTCTGGACGTGGCGGAAATTGCCATGTTGCGGCCGGACGGAGAAAAAAAGTTGTCCCATTTGCACGGCGCCAGCAACAAAAAAATGGAAAATGCAGCCGGGAAAAGCGGAAAAGCAACAGAAACGGTGCAAAGGCAACCTGTGTCACCGGGCGCCAGATTCTTGTTTTATTTATTCATGTCGTAAATTGAGTTTAAATGATTTCATAAATTCATTTCCGCTTCCTGTTCCCCTCATTTCCCCTTCCCCTACACACACACACATATGGGTCTCCTTTAAATTCCACTCGTCGAGCCAAAAGTGAAAACAAATAATTTATTTTTTCGGGCGCTTTGCAATTTCATAAGTGCGTTGCAATTATGCCGTAAACGATTGATGTTCCGTGCCTGACCAGAAACGGATGTTCTTTGAGTTGTGGGAAAATATAATTCGCCACATGGAAAATAAAGAGCCACACCACCATAGCCACATCATATACCAATGAATTCAATAACAGATTTGCCGCATTAAAAAGGTTATTTATTCGTGCTGTGGCTTTCGATGGATGATTTTTGGCCGATAAGAATATGCATATCATGCTCGTTGCCGCTTTCATGCCAGTTAATCAAGCGTACTGCAGGATACGGCTCTTAAATGCCACCGGAAGTGCCGAGGCAACTGGTCAAAGCAAAGGCGATACGATTCGACCCTGCTCAGCCGTCAGCCATCAGGAAATGGCAAAGACGAGGATGTCAGGATATCAAAGTTGGACCAGCCAGTCAGCAATACTGGCTCTCTATCGATAACTCCGAACAGAGTGTGCTCAATTAAGGTAATTTTTATAAAATAATAAGGAAATCTATTTTAAAGTTACCTGAAATAATGTTGGCCTCCGCACAAATCACTGGGTGTTTTGAAATCAATCGTAAATGTCACTTTAGGTGTCTAAAAGTATGCAACGAATTTCGTTGTACTTTTGTTGCATACTTTTGGACACCTAATCTTGAAAAGTGATTTCAAAACTCTTGTGATTTTTATCGCTCTCCGAATTGTTTGCCTTTAAGCTAATACTTCATGTTTAAAGGCTCATTACGGATAATTTAAACAATTTCTAAACTTTTTGTTTTGGCTAATATATACCTTCAATTATTTTTACTTCTATGCTGCTATTAAGTATGTTTTTGAACTTTAAGTACCTTCAAAAGCTTGGTTTAACATTGCATTAGATTTGCAAATTGTTGCTTAAGTACCCCATTTCATATCTTAGTTTACCTTCCGGGAAAATCGAAAGCATGGCCCCGAAAAAAAGCTATTTTAGGAGGTAAAATATGGGGAGTACGATGGAGTAGATGTGTTCCAGTCAGCAAATAATTCAGGCCGCCCTCAATACTGAGCGGCGCATGTATATATGCACATGAATTGCTTTTGGCCAAAAGTGTATATATATGCTATATGTTTTTGCGATTCCTCGGGCTGGCAGCATCTGTCGGTTCTCGACGGCTCTGTTGTTGTTTGAATTTGTCCAATTGCGCACCATGTTTATTTGCTGATTTGCCTGTCTTCGAGCGTGCTAAATGTTGCCTTGGCGAAAGTAATTCGCCTCTGTGTGGGTGCGTATCTGTGTGTGGGTGTCGCAGGACCCGAGGCATCTGTTTGTCTTGAGCAGCTGAGCGCTTTTATTTATTTTTTTCGCACTTTTGCTAACGCGGCAGCGCCATCTCGCCATCGTCACTCGGCTCCTCAGAGTGCCAAAGTCGTTTATTATTTTCACACACTCGCGAAGGAAAGTGGGTGGTGGCAGAGTCGTATGAGCAATTTTTTCAAGGGGGGCTAACAAGTTGAAGAATTTTTGTATACCCAATACATTTTTGCTTTTACAAAAACTTTTTAACACGTTTTATATCCATTTCTGATTAGTTTTCCTAGCAAGAAAAGTGCTCAGGATTCTTTACAAAGGGGTTTTCCATTTTTTTCAGCCCTTACATGTATGCTTTATATTAAAAAAACATGTCTTAAATCCTTTTATGATTAGTTTTTCATATCCTTTAATACAAGACCCCTTTTCTACACCCCTGCTTTGCATGTATGACATATGTCTCCCCACCTCAGCACTCTTTTTCCAACTTCCCACATCACCTCACCACATCGCATCGCTTTGGATTCTGCTCACATTTTCAGACTCAAATGACAAGCTCGCAGTTTTCTTCTTTTGTTTGCTGTTTATGATTTTCCACTTTTTTGCAGCGTGTGTGCGAGTCCTTACACATGGATGTCAGCTGCATGCTTCCTGAACCGGAACACGTTGTTAGCCCGGCTCCCAGTTCCCACTTCAATGGAAAAGTTTTGCCCGCCTCTCGCCTAATTTGCCTCTTATTTACTTAGCCAATGTTGGCCCGTCAAGTCCTCATCTCGGGTTTCCCGGCTCCGCCACCGCTGGAATTAATAAAATGCACCCATAAACGGCACTCGAAGGGAGGGGCCATTCGCCATTCCACTTTCAGGACCTGCAGCTCGGCAAAACTTTGTCAGCCTCAACGGATGGGAAAAGTATCGGAGCGGGGAGTGCTCCACTGGCAGGATATCTCAAGGAATGACTGCCATTGCTGTCCTCGGAATGGCTAATGGAAAATAATCAGAATGTGTGGCTGCACTCGGGATCTGCATGTTAGCCGGCACCAGATGTACAGCTCGAATAAAATGAAATTCCAGTTTGGCTGACTATAACCATTTGTCCAACGATGGGGTGTCGAGGGTCAGCGGAACAGTTTCAATAGGGGAATAGTAGATAGAAAACCTTAAAATCTAGATATTTTTTAGATTTCTCCTTCATCTTATTGGTTAAAATTCAAAGTTAACATAGTTACATTAACTTTTTATAAAAAAAATCTGATTTAGGACAGATTTGATCTTCAGAGGCGGATCTTTGAAGTATAAAATTTATTTAATGGTAGTATTATCATTTTTGTTTACTTGAGTCTTTCCCTACAAATAAAAAAATATTGTCTACATGCCAAGAATTTTTTAAATCGATCTATTTATTTAAAAGTTATAGGCATCTAAAGTGTTCAATCTCGGAAACAGCCGACTTGCAGCATGCATAACTCCATCTCCCTCACACTCCCCATAGCTGAGTTACGGATCTAATAGTCGAGGCCGTTTATTTACTAATTTCCTTTACATGGTCACTATACTACTAATGTATTTTAAATAAAACCTGAAAAAATAGCACAAATTTATAAGGAATTTTTACCATTATATATATTTTTTTTGTTCCCAAATTTCCTTCATATTTCAGGGGATTTAATATGAAGCCTGGCTTACTACTTCAACATAAACCTCGCGTTTATTTATTTAAAAAATGCAAAGCCAGCCCTCGTTTTTGGTATATGGCACGGCGGAAATCTTGTGCAATAACAATGGACCCTCGCCCGGGGAAACTCGGAAAAGGAAAACCCTGCCCGGGTAACTCGTGCGTCGACTTGTGCAGCTGACACTTTAAAAGGCATTGACAAAGCCACATAAAATCCGGCTTTAAGCGCTGCCAGGCATGTCAAATGGGCTCGAGTGGTGCGCGGCTGATGGTTGAGTGGAGCAACACCCTCGTGGGTTTCCAAGCCCCTCGTTATTTTTTTTGGTACCCACCGAAACCGCCTGCAGCATTTTGCATAAATTTCAGCGCTGTCTAAAGCGAATTTCAATTGCACTTTTCCATTATCCAGACAGAGCTACCGATGGCATTAGTGGGACAGGGATCGGGATCCCTGTGGTGGGATGGGACTACGATAACGATACTCACCCAGCAGATCGTTGACACCGGCGAAGGTCATCACCAGCGAGGCCACAAAGAGATCCGCAATTGCCAAGGAGGCCAGGAACAGGTTGCCGATGCGGCGCAGACTGCGCTCCGTGTAGATGGCCAGGCAGACCAGGATGTTTCCGGCCACCGAGAGGAATATCAGCACCGATAGGAAGATTCCTGTGGCGAGTCCAAGTCAAATGTCACACCCGTAATCGAAGCTCGGCCATCGAATCCCCCTCCCATTCCCAACAATGATCGGTGAAAGCATTCATTTATGGCACGGTGAACATCGAATGAGGTTGTGAGTGCGAGTGATGTGTGTTTGTCACATGCAACATGCAATTTTACAGATAATTGTTGTGTCCGTGAGAGCTGTGAAAGTGGTTGAGTTGGTGGATTGGGTGGCTTGGATGGGTGGTGCTATGCAGTGTGTGGCAGGTGGTGGGTGCCTCTTGCTGTACATTCAACGACATTTACTTTACCAACAACTACAATTGACACAAGTGACAGCGGCTCCGGTTCCTCACCAACTATTGTATCCATTTCAGAGGCATTTGTCCAGCTGCTCTCATTGTAGAACGATGTCAACTGCAATGGAACGAGTAAGGAATGGCTTGTTAAATGGTGGAAAATATGAAGGTTGCGTATAAAAGATACTACATGTTATTGTAGATTGTTTTCATATTTTAAATTAGATTATGAAATCAAAATAATGATAATAAGTTTTCAATTTTCCACTCAATTTCGTCTTTGATCCCTCCCACATCCAATTAAATTTGACAAATTTTGTTTTCAATTTAATTAACAATGTCAACTGCAGAAGAACGAGTTTGGAATGGATTGTTGAGACATTAAATGATAATAAATATTTTAATCATATTTAAATTTGATTTTTAAATACCATAATTGAAACCAGGTATTTACGCAAATAGTGATAAAAACTTTCACATAAAAGTAAACTCTAGTGCCGAATTGTGGCTTTCTCCTCGCCTTTGATCTCCTCCCACTAACTAATTAAATTTGTGAAATGTTTTTCGAATTTAATTAGCTAGCATCTGCCTTGGTTTTCTATGAACTTTGCTCCATTCATTTTCCTGCTGCCGTCATCCTCGATGTTTGTGGCACGCATGTCCTGGCAGAACGAAAAAACTATCAATCATTTGTGGCATCTGTGGCAGGACCGCAGTAAGCAAGCCCTTAGAAGAAGCCCACGAAGAGGTCTGGCATTATTCATAATTAAAATTGACAAAATTTCAAGAAAATTGCCAGGGCCCGTAATGAAATTAATTTGTTTTCCTAAGCGTTGCCCTTCGAACTTTCCACATTTTCCCCACATATATATGTACCTATCTATCTATCTATCTATTCATCTGCTTGTGGCAACTTTGAGTAGGAATTTGTCTTGCGGTTTCTTTTGCTTTTGGGGCAACCAGACATGTTGGCATTCTGGCGGTTGCCTTTGCTTTAGTAGCTCCAGTTATTTACTCGATGGAAATAAACCGCCCACTCGCACGCACCCCGAACAATTGAGCCGAGTTAATGAATTTATTAATTAACACGGAAGGGTACATTGCAATTAACCTGGCCGGCGAAAAGGATTCGAAGGATCCGAAGTGCCTGCAGCTGGTTGCGTATCCACTTGGTGTCCTTTGCACTTTATTGCCACGGGAATGTACACACAAATAACCATAATGAAAGCCATAATAAAATGCTCAAAAGCAGACCCGAAACCGCTGACAAATGCAATTAATTAATTCAAACATTAAACCGCCGACGTCGTATAAATATTTTCCCTGTTGCTATTCAGACTTTTCCAGTTTCCCTCCTTTCCCACCCACAAAAAGTTTTTTGTTTAATTAAATTTGTTTTCGCTGCACGTGTGTATTGCGCGTAAGCAGCTTAATACACTTAAAGTTGTTAATTGTTTGAAATGGAAACTTTAGTTTAATCGGCTCAAAATGCGGTCATAGAATGCCACAAATGTTGCATACTTATGGGCTGCGCAACAGGGCGTATACGCAATTTCATGCCCAACTATTTGTCAAAGGTTAATTTATTTATGCTTAGATTAAGGCAAACACGGACACTGGGCAACATTAGTTAAATTGCGTAAATATTTAACCAGATGAAAGCAACTAGCCCTCTGGGCGGCAATATAAATGCACTAAAGTGCGATTATTTATTCATAAGCCCTATTGATTCCTCCAGTGGAGCAAATCGCTTAAGTACTCAAGGATAGGGTTACGCAAAGGGATTCCCGCGTGAAATGGACCATAAACGAACAGTAAATAACATTAATTGATGCTTCACATCATGGGCAAAGTGCGCCGGACAGTAAAAGACACTTAAGATTATAAAAATTACACCAAATGCCAACTCATGTCAAGTGAGTTTTCATTAAAATCACCAGCAGCTGCTGCACGGATTCAGTAATGCGGCCGAACATTATACTGATGTTAATGTTTACGTTCATGTCGCTGCTTCTTTAGCGGCAAAGGCATCATTAAAAAGCAGTTAACAGTCCGGAAGTGAAAGCTTGACTCGCCGATCTCCGCCATTGGAGAACCATGACCCAAATGAAATGTCAATTTCCACCCAATATGCTAGAGGGGGCATTCCACCCTCTCTGATTAAAAATTATACTGTCGATTTTCTTGATACAATTTTATTATTATTATATCGAACGATGGTAGTTTTCACTTTTTTCACGTTTATAAAGATAAATGATGACGATAAAGTTGGCTATACCGAAAAGGGACTATTTGGCATGTTTCGAGTATTGGAAAAAACGTTGGCACAAGTGTATTTTATCGGGAGGAGATTAATTTAAAGGGATTGAAATTGATTAAGAAGAATAATAAAGATTTGTCATTTTACAAGCAAATACAGCTTACTTTTTGTCACAGTATTATGAAATAATTTATTAAAAATCCATTTTCCAGCACTCTTAAACGGTTTACAAATTATATAATTTGACTACGCTTTAAACTAATAATAATGTTATAAAAAATAGTTTGCCCTTTTAGGTATCACTAATAAACCATATTTTTTAATATATTACATTATTACACATATTCCATTCACAATTAGAAACTACTTTGCACAATTTAAAACCATTTGGCATTAAAATGGTATAACAAGTTTATTAATTATTAATTTTGATATTCCATTTCTCCAGTTAAACCCTTGACAGTTTACACAATGCATTAAAAAGTATTTCTAAATCGCCTCCTTTTAAATAACCATTCTACCAATCCGAGAGCTAAAAGCGGAAATTTAGATGCTTTCACGGAACAGCGCGCAAAGAGAAAGCATAAACATGGCATCTGCCAAGTGTGTGCTAAAAGAAAATTTAAACAGTTGTGAAAAGGGGGAAAGTCGGGAAAGGACAGGGAGCACAATTGTGACAGCAGTTACTGCATTTAATTGGCAATAAAAGTGGACAACAAATGTTCGTGGTCCGCGTTCCTCGAAGGCCTCCAGTAGTTGGCGAGGAGCATAGCCAGAAGATCCGAGGGTCCTTTCTAAAGGACATGGACTTGGGAGGACTTCAGAGGGCAATGAGAAATACCAGGCTATAGCTTGAGAGTCGCACTTGGGTGCTTGGGCTTTGGCTTTGTTTGCAAAGTTAAATGGTACAATGCGTTGATTAAACGTCAACACACACCTGCACACACCCCCTGAAATACACGAAACTCACCTGGAGGCCCTACAATAATAGGGCACAAAACCTGTTGGCAGGACAACAACAGCAAAGGCCGGAATTGCTGCCCACCTGTCCAACTGTCTGTCCTTTGTCTGGCCGTCTGGGTAGGCGGAAGTAGTGTGATTTACAAGTGGAAAAGGACGAGCAGGCTGGCTGAATAATAAGCGAATGGCACCAAAGGACTCGCCGAGTGCCACACTTTACTCTACTTTACTTTACTTTACAGTGTCATTTGAGCACTTCCGCTCGAGGCAGCACAACTAGCAACAATAACAAACATCAGAACAGAGCAACACAGAACAGAACCACTGCCTCATGACCCCGGGCCCAGAATAGTTGTTAATTGAGTGCTCTGTACAATTACTAGACCGAAAACTGTACAACAATGGAAAGAGGGTCCTGGGGAAAACATAACTGCCCTGCCCCAGCTTCCTGTTCGGTTCACAGAGCATTGCTGTATGTATAATGCGATTTCCTTGTCGAACGTTTAAGAAATTTGCAATCAATGCACTACAAAAATGGATTAAGAAAGTACTTTTAATTCACTTGTAATCGCTTAACTTTCTTTACATATATTTACTTGCACACAAAGATTTTAAAGATAAGTGTAGTTTTAAATTTATTTTTTCTTATCACTTTACCTTAATTTACCTTACCTTAATACCTTTCACTTTTCACGGTGAAAACAAAATAAAATTGAAGATTAAAATTTTTACAGTACCAGCTTTTTAAGAACATTATAAATCAATAATCTTTTTTTAGAATATTTTCTTTATTTCCGGTTAGGGATTTATTAAGGTGTTACCTACCATCCTTTCAGTGCAGTATTCAATTTCCCCTCAGCATTCAACGTGATTTTCTTGTCGGCTTCCACAAAATCTATTCTCAATTTTCTTGTTTTTGGTTCAGTGCAGTAATAAATTTTCAATTTCCCTGCACTTTGAACTTTCGCAGGCCCACGGGTTTTCGGGGCGCAATGAACCCGACTTGGTTGGGTGGGCAAAACCAACTAGAGTCGCTGCTCCCTGCTGTTTAGCATACATTTAAATTCTTACAATAAACAAGAAATGCTGTGGGCGTCTCTGGGAAGTACATATATATATACCAAAGGGATGGGTATCTCACGTAGGAGCGATAATACTACAGCCTACAGACGGCTGATTTATGCGGCGAGCAAATATTTATTGTTTGCTTTCGAAAACTTTGCAACAGAACTTAAAGTTTTACTTAAGCCAGGCACTGCCTCGTTATGCAATGTGGAAATGGAAAATGGGGGCAGGTTTTCCTAGGTGAGGAAGCAGATGCTAACTGCAGTGACAATTGCGAAAGTCGGCTATCTCTCATCTGTGGGCCATTGTCTGGGTTGTCAATGCCTCGTCCTCCAGGATTCCGAGAAGGAGTTGCTCCTGCAGACAGCTGTCATGTGTGTGCTTTCCCCTTCATTGTTGAAATTTCGGCTTAATTAAACGAAGTCGAAAGTCAAGAAAGGGAAAATTGCCGCCGACACATGTGTCTGCCAGTCAAAACTGTCGTAATTGAGGGTCCCAGCCTCTATGCATGGGCATTAAATGCAAATGAGCGCCTGATGGCGCGGAAAAGCATGTGACATTAAGTATGGATTTTCCTCCTCCAGTGGAGTGCTCCCCCCAAGATGAGCAACGTGCCCTCAATTATGAATGAACTAATTAGATTCCTACGCCAGGCGATGATGGATATCAAGTTTGTTCTCCCCCGAGCGGGCTTTTCACACTTTCCGCAAGTGGCTGGCATTTTTCGGACCTGACGGAGATACTAATATTTACTGCCTTTAACCTCAAGCCAGACACCGACACGCTCCTGACGAATTTGTCGACGGATTAATAATTAAAATGACCCTAAGATGGACATGGAGTAGGGAAACCGCACCACTATTTCTGCCTTTAGCCATGGCAGCTTGTTATTAAAAATTCATTTTATTTGGGTCAGGATGTGCCAAAATCCTTGGAAAATACTTTCAGTTGATTGCTTTTTCAAGATCGTTAAACCATTAATTAAGTCAGCAGGATGAGCTGGCCATTTTCTGTAATCCAGGTGAAAATTTGGAGGGAAAAATATGTTAGTTTTCATGTTTAAATATTTTTCATTTATATGGTTTGCAAATCGATTAACTTTTTAATAGGTTTGTTGATTACCAAAATAAACAAAATATTTCAAAGTGGTTATCTTTTCTAGCTCCATTTTAATACAACCTTGCGTGGAGCTTTTAAATTAAATGGTTTTTAGTGGATACATATTTTAGTTAATTTTACTTTTCATATATATATTTTTATGCTTAAATCAATTAACTGTTTTTAAAGTGGTATGACTACACTTTGATTACTAGCTGTTATGCTTTAGTGGTTTTATATACACCCAAAGATAAGCCTAAGTGTTATATGAACAATATTTACTAGTCTACGAAGTTAATTCTCCAAGCCAAGTACGCTCAATGGCAATGATAATTAGCCAAGACCGATTGTTTTGCTCCGATTGGCCGTTGTGTGTTGCCTGGCAGGTAAATCGAATGCTGCAGTCTTGTTTGTCTTATCGCTGCTCTATTGCCTGCCAATTTTCGGAGGACCGGCGATTGTTTGTTTTGGCAGCTATTCAGCAGATTGCCTTGTTGATTTGCCTGGGGCCGATTGTCAACGTCAGGATAATTAGCTGCAACAGGAGATGGCTCCGCTGGGCTGTTGCTGTTGTTGTTTCAGCTGATGTTGTGCAACGCTGGGTGGAAGGCTCTTGAGCTGATTGTAAATGCAGTCTCCATCGCTGCCATCACTCAAACTACCCAACTTAATCTGCAGGATACCCCATCTGCACCCACTTTTGTTGTAGCATCGATTTTATACTTTTTCCACAGGCATATATCTTTTCCTTTTTCCGATTTTCCACTGAAAAGGAGTGGAAAACTTGGCAAGTGAGCGATGTCAGCCAGTTGTGTGCTTAACACAAACATCCCGTTAACTTGCACAAGTGTCGTCTGCACACAAACACCACTGCAGTTTCACATAGATACTCGTCCGTACATATATACATACATCACATGAGTGTAAATACAGATACATCAATGCAAACTGCACTTGTTTCAATTGAAAGCAGAAAAAATGGCGACTGGAATGGCAGAGAGAGAGCCATATCTCATGGATTTTTCTTAGCCGTGTCGAGTTTCTACACACTTTCACACTGGTTTCAATGGCGGAAGGACCCATTTGATCCTTAGGATTTTGAAAATATTCAGTTACTGGTTATTTTGTGGGAAAAAATTCTTACACAAGAAGAAATCATCAAAATATACGGCTTTCTTAGCAAGAAACATATTAGGTTCTCAGTAATTGAAATATTGGAACCCTTTTCATAGAAATAGACCCAAGTTTTTTTGAATATTCAATGTTTTTTTTAGTATAACGTCGAAGATATTTACAATTTTTATAAAATGATTGTTGCTTTCATAATTATATTGCAAAAAAAGGTTTAAATACAAAATCTTACACAATCTAAAAATCGTTTATATATATATTTACAATTTATTCAGCTCATATAGTTTTATTTCCAGTGTTTAAGTAAATCCTCCCTTCTGCAAAACTCCGATTTCTCAGCAGTAAAAATGTAGTCGATTATCTTGATTGTATTTTGGCCATAGTCTGGCAAACTTGAACACCCGGCGCAGATGATTGACATGACCCTAGCCATTTTATATGGTCGTGGCCCCATTAAATTGACTTGTCACGAGTAATCGTTGTGCACTTTTGTGTCATTGCCGAGCCACCGATATCAAAAGCTCAACTCGAGTAGGAGAACCTCATAAAAAATAGCTGAAAAAGGGCCACCAAAAATATAAAAGGGATACAAAGATATACACATGGGCTAGCGCCAGCAAATAAAAAGAGGGTTTATGGTCAATCAGCAGCGAGCCTTTTTGGGCTCACTGAATACCGAATCCCTTTGACTGCTCATCGGGAATCCTTAGCCCCATTCACCTGGCCCTAAAATGAAAGAGGTAAACGTAAAAATCACGAATAACCTGCTATTTTCATTTGCTTTTCCTTTTACCCTGCCACACAAACAGAGCAAAAAATGTGTGTGTGCTACTGTGGAAAAGAGTGGAAGGTGCAATTAAATGGCAACACCTAGACAAACACATTGTGGCTCTTGTGGCCAAGATTAATGTGGAATGGTCGTGAGCCATCGGGATACGGATGCACCTTCCTTTGGGCGGGGAAGATATTATGATGGCATGTGTGTGCCGTGTCCCATGCGGTTTCTATATACATATATATGTGTATCCCACATATTCGTGACCCGAATCGGGGGAGCCAGCATCTCATCCAGCTCATTTATATTGCGGCTAGCCCCGTGATTATGGCAGGCAGCTGTCACACACATTTAATTAGGCGAAATTGGGGACATTTATCCGAGTCCACTTCTCCGACTCCTTGCCTTGTGTGGCCAGGATCTAATTGAAAATTACCGAGTGCAACCGCCAAACTCAGGCCAAAAGCTTAAATCTTGAAAGCAACATTTTGTGCGAGAAATGCTTTGTGAATTTCTCAGTACCACAATCAGAGGAACAACATTTTAATTAAATCTTAGACAGTTTACACACAAATGAAAGTTTAGATTATATGCTAAATACTTCGGCAACAAAGTTGGTACAATTACAAGGAATTTTAAACATCAATTTAATCAAAAAACATTTGGTTCTGAGTGTATGCGTACAAAGTGAAAAAGAAATTGTATATTAATAATAAACTGAGGGGTAATGCAATTTTATGTCAAAAATTAAATATTTCCTTAAAATTACAAACGTATTTAAATTTATTATCTAAGTTTAAGATTAAAATTATTAAAAATACATACTACGTTTAAGAAACTAATTCCAAATGCCAAACAAATGAAAGGGAATTTAAAAAGATTGTTAAGAATTCTTTTTCAAATCTTCATCGTTAATCTAATATTGTCTTGAAACCCAAATTTAATTGATTTTTGACCTACGATCATATCATCATTTTAAAATGTTGTCCAGAGAATTCATGGCTGCCGCAAGTGAACATTTCATTCTCAGAAAACTATTCTGTCTATTAAAACTACAGCTTGATTAATATCAAATATTTGATAGTAATTCGTTTAATCGAAAACTTCTAAAGCAAACAACCCATGAAAATATTTAAAATAAGCTTCAGGGCAGTGCGAAAGAGCATACAACTTCACGCCAATAAATTGTTTAGTCGCCAACAAGCAAACAATTGCAGTTTGATAGGCCTGATTTCAATTGGCCTGGCTATCGATGGCTATCGGGCCACGCCCCCTTCCCGCCCACTGCCCACTGATTTGGACAAATTGCTGGCGGAAATTTGCGCAAATTCCAAAGCCTCTGGCTCAATACGTATATATAAATGGGCGGCGGGATAACAATAGGGGCGATTTGCTGAATGGAAAGCGCAATCCACATGGCAGCAGCAATAACAAATAAGTCTATTAATATTTTATTATTATTGCTATGCAAAGTCTGCGAACAATGGCAAGCAAAAGTTTTACCTCGCGCTTCTAGAAAGTGCGGATTGCCATCCGAGAACGCAAAAACACAATGGATTTTTAGAGGAACGGAAAGCGAACTGGGAGGTTCTTTCCACGAAAAGAACGAACATAAACCCATTTTTTATGCATGCAGGCAAGATTTGTCGAGTGCAGATTAATAATTCAATTAGATTGCACAACGCGGCGTATGCGTGATGCATTATGCAAATGTCAAAGGAGAAGAAACGTGGGGAAAAAGCGAAGCCCAGAAAGACAATTTTCTGCTGACAGATGACGGGGACTAATGTCAGTGTCAACCTGCGGTTAGCTCACATCAATTGAGGCCGGTCTCTAGAATTCCCTTGTCTCTACAAATCAAGTGCATTCAGTAAAAATGGGAACATTTCACCTAAAACTGAACCAATGTTCGGTAAATCACCGCAAAAGCACCCTCAACTGTTTATAAATTACTCGAAAACCTATTTGCGTGGAAAATGTGCGGAACATAAACATGATGACATCGTGATCCTGCGATAAATGTCGTCGAATCATCCCAACTCGTCCCCATCCAAGTTACGTGATACTCATTATTTACATTCGATTGAAAGTTAAACGTGCGAACAGATGAGCACAACTTTGCCGTACCACACAACAAGTATTTAGATCTATATCACCCCCATATCCTTTACTGCTGCCACACCAAGCACGTAAATTGCTCGTTCTCCCAAGAAAAAAAGATGAAGACAGCACCCAAAATGGGAAATATAAAATACACACGAGTGAAAAAAGGGATAAACTTTGGTTTTCGCATACATCCTTGATGGAACTCCTTTGAAAACCGGATTATGCATCGATGGAGGTGTGTGTACTCGCATGCTGGCGAAAGTTTATCCATGTGCTGGCTGCTAATGAGGCTCGCATTCATTTTCATTTACCAGCTGGCTGACTAGAAGTGAGATAAATTAAAAGGAATGCCAGCGGATGAAACTTTTGCTAACTGCTAACCTTTTGTTATAATTTAAACTTTGTATTATATATTATGGCAGCGTGTGGCATGTGTGTGATAATCGTGTGATAATCACCCATGGCTCACTGGGGAACTCTTTGAACCCCTTTGTCTTGACAACTCATTAAGCAATCTCCAGCCGGATTGCTCATACGCCCCATAAACCAGCGAACCACCCCAGGAAACTCGTACGACAATGTTCGGGAAATATGCCAGCACGTAATAAAAATGAAATGCTCATGAAAGCCAAGCTCCGTCATCGCCCAATCGGAGACAAAGACTTTGTAAATTATAGTGGCGATGGATACCTGGAACTACACCAAGAATAAAGTCAAAATCCATACAGCGGCATAATCATAAAACATTACGTTCAGTTTTGTTTACCATAAAAATTGAGAACTGAAGAAGTGTGTATAAGAAAGTATTGTCATCTTTATACATGATTTTAGTATCAGAAACCGAAAGACAAAGTCGGACACACACACATTGTAAATTATAAGGGCGCTGGATACCTCTACCCACACCAAGAACATCTAGAAACCTCATTCTGGGGTCATTCATAAAATATTACATTAATACTGGATACAATTATATTTTCTTTTATGTATATACCATTTTAGTAGCAAAAACAGAAATACAAAGTTGGAAACAAAGACATTGCAAATTATAGTGGCTATAAACATCTCAGAACTACACGAAAAATAAAATCAAAATGTTTGGAATTATTAATATGTTTTTTCTCAGCTTAAATTGTCCATTAAAAATGAAACTTAAAAATATGTTAGAAACAAAGAAATCTCTTCTTTTATTCTGTGGATTTTTATTTATATCACATCATATTTCAGCAACAGAACTTTTTTATTATATTCAAAAAAACCTTTGTATATTTTATGTACATTTTTTTTATCGTTTTTTGTAATGCTCTGATAAGTGTTGAAAAATTCCGATGTAATGCATTTTGAAATATTTCAAACAAAGAACAATTTTTTCATCTTATATTGATTTTAAGAGAATATTAAATGATACAATTTTTTTGACTTGAGATATTTGCTATTGTCCTTATATTTTTTCTCTGTTCAGCGTATTTTACGAGCTGCACATTGGACATTAAGCCAAAGCCAAAGCCTGAGCGAAAGCCAAAGCCAAAGCCCAATGAATGCCTCGTTGGCAGCCACATAAATACAATCGACCCACTTCGGGCCTCCAATCCCCACTACCTACTCCACCCAACTCCCGGACTCCCGGACACCCGGACTCACCGTTGTGCCATCGTAGCCATTTGTCAGCAGTTGGATGTCGATTTCAATGTCCAGGTCCACCTTGGCGGTCGTCAACTGCAGCGGCAGGTGATCGGCGTCCAGCAGCGTGGAATTTGTGGAGAATCCAGTGTTGCTGCTACTGTTGCCACCGCTCCCGCTGATGATGGTGGTGCTGCCCACGGTGGCGGCGGATGAGGTGGTGGTGGTGGTGCTAAGGGGACTGGTGGTGCTGCTGGCGGTGACCACCACTGAAACCACTCCGGCTGCCAGGGCAGCAATTGCCCGCATTGCATTTGTCATTGGGCAAAAGGGGCGATGATTAGAGGCGTCCTGGGCGAAAGGTCCTGGGTGTGGCGGCGGAGGCTTCCCCCTGTTCAGCGAGAGATACTCAGTTACGGGTACGGCAATAAATTGCCCCACAACGGCAATGCAGCATTCTGCTAATACACTGCGAATCGGAATGCGGCAATGGCGATGGCAATGGCGATTTAAGGACGCTCAGGAGGACAGGATTTGTGTGGCAAACATCGCGGAAAACGCGACCCAGAGTCATGTCCGGCCATCAATCAGGCGAAATTACAGCATTAGAGTCACACTCCTCGAATGATTAATTATATATGCTTGGGTTTTTTTTTATTCGCACATGTACACACTGGTCACACACACATTTGAGGCATAAACACACTCACACGCACACGCCCGTCAAGAATTCTCGATCGGCAATCGGAAGTCCAAGGGAAACCCCTGTGAAATTCGGTACGGGTGCTTATCTATGGTTTATCTATTATTATCCGGCTGCCTCCGAACTGCCGAGCTGAACCGTGCGAACTGAAGGCTGAACGTCGACTGTCCGGATACGCACGACTAACGGTATCTTCAGTACGGCGAACGACCAATACCAATCCAAAAGCAACGCCGTAGAGTATGCAACAACTTTCGAGTTCCGACGGAGGAGCCGACAAGTAGTCCATTCAACAGGATGGTTTCGATGCCCCGTCTATAAGGCGGAAAATGTGCGCTGCGCAGTTTGAAGAGAGAGAGAAAAGAGAGAGAGAACGAAAGAGCCAGCTGAAAAGCGGGAAAAGCACCTGTTGTTCCGCCGACGCGTTTTCCTAGCGTTTTGCCAGCGATTCCGGCGCGACTTTGGCCGCCCTCTCCATTTGTTCTCATTAGCAGACACAGAGAACTACGATGTGGTGTCATACTGAACAGAATAGAACAGAACTGAGGAGTGACTGCCTCAACTGCATGCAAATGGAATGCAATTGCTGGCTTTGACAAATCACCGCTGGCAGACCCGCAGGCCGATGCAATCTTTCAATTGAGATACCCTCGCCGAAAGAGGTACTCCACAATCGGGAAGTGCACTTTGCTTAAATATCACAGAATAGCGACCTGCAATCATTGAATATCTTTGATAGAGGTGGATACAAAATATATGCATCTGTTTAAAAAGTAAAAAAAAAAGAGAATTAAACATTTGTGGCCAAATTACATATGAAAACGGTTGTTGGACTATGAAGAGATTTTCTAATTTTATTACTAATATTATTACTAAAAAACGTTGTTTTTATCGAATTTTATTTGTAACCGATCCCAAAGAAAAGCTTACAGGTTTCAACATTTTTTAGGAACATTTTTACCGGTTCAAGGAAGCAAGATTTTCAATATTAAAGCCACTATTTATTTAGTTGTTGCTTAATACATCTTTTTTCACTGTTTTTTCAAAATATCTAGTTTTTGATGAGATAGATAAAGATAGGGATGGGCGCTTAAGGCGTGCCAGGCACACTGTGCTTATTTTATCATTGGTTAAATAAGAGAAATTGGCCAAAACACTTATATTTTATCTCAGTTGACTAAGGTAACGTTTATCTCAATATCTATCCTATCTATTCCTTCTATTCAGAACTCCTCCAGTTTGTTACAAGCTAAAGAAGTTATCATTTATTTTGGCACACAATTCAACTAAATCAACAACAATCCCTCAGAACCACATGCTTTTGAGCAGCCATTCCATGTGCCTGGCCACGTCCGTGTAGATGACGGGCAGCGTGAGGTTGCACCGGTTGGTCTTCCGCTGTCCGGCGGAGACGACGCCGCGCAGCAACCAGACGTCCTGCTCCTGGAGCATCAGTCCTCCGCCGGAGTCTCCGCTGCAGGGACCCGAGGCCAGGGCATTGCTGGCGCAGATCGTGTGCGAGGTGATGAAGTGGGCATTCTCCGCGGAGAGATTTCCCCGACACTCCGTTTGGGTAATGATGTCCGTGTCCGTCATCTTGGCCCGCCGTGTATTCCGATTGCCATTCTCGTCCTCGCCCCAGCCAGCCACATAGGACTTGTACCCAGAGGGCAAATCCAGCAGATAGTTCTCGTTCCACAAACAGATGGGTTTGATGTAGTCATCAAATCTATAAAGGTGGTTTTAAACAGGTACTTAGTACTTAGGTACTTAGGTACTTACACAGGACGATCAGCCAGTTGCAGTAGAGCCAAATCGGCATCGGTATATACACTGGGATTATACTGCTGATGGAGCAAAAGTAGCGATACACCACTGGTATATCCCGGACCAAACAAATCCAGGGAATTACGACCCAGCGAAACTGTAGTCCTTTCAGCCGGCAAATTGCGACTGCCGAAGCGAAAGCAATGGGCGGCAGAGATCACAGTTCTGGCCGAGATCAGGGTGCCACCGCACAGGAAGTTATAATCCTTGCCCACCTGCTCGAAGAGGGCCGTCATCCAGGGCAGCTGTCCCCGTGCCACCTCATTTCCGCCATGGATGAAGGGCGTCTGGATGGTCTTCTCCCGCCCACACACGCCGTTAAGTTGTCCAATTGTTTGGTATGGAAATGATTGTACGGGTGGGACTAAGGGCACTGCTGGTCTTACTTCTTGAGGTCTCTGCATTTGAGGAGGAGGCGGAGTCTGCTGCGGGCGGCTTCTTTGCGGTGGCTCCCATTCGTCATAGACTCCTATGTTCCTTGGAGGAGGCTGTGGACGGCCCCTCTGAGGAGGTGTATCCTCCTCATTGTCTCCTGTGAAGTTCCCTTGAGGATTCCGGGACCACTGTGGCGGATCGGGTCGCTGAGGTGGCGGAAGAGCTGCCAAGGGAATACTTGTTCGCAGAATGCGCGACAGTTTTAGCTTAATGCTAGGCGGTCTAACTGCAAGAAAAATAGGTTAGTAAGTCAGTAAGTCAAACATATATGGGTTTAAACAACCTTAAAGCTTTACATTTAATACGAGCAATTAATAAGTAGAATTTTTTCAGCACCTCTTGATGTTTTTATATGTTTTTACACTACCCATACATTTAATATTTGTAAAAAATAGTATTTAAAATTGATTTCCACACAAAAAGGTTTTTTATAAATCTTTAAGTTATTATTTATCTATGTAAAATAGAGATCTACTTACAATCTCGAGACTGGCACACAATTTCCCCATTGACCGAAACTTTGGTAAGTTTGGGCACTACACCCGCCGTTGGAAAGTCGATTCGGTAGTTGATGGGCTCTTCGTTTCTCAAGCGATAATACAGTGAGTCCTCATCTTCCAAGAAGTTAAACATACCGGGGGTGGGCTGCAAAAAATAAGATGGGTCAAAACCAGTCGGCGTTCCCGGGGGGGCAGCTATAAATTCCGATCAACGTCACGGTGGTCAGATTTGTAAACATAACTCAACTGATAGAAAAATAATAGCATTGGCAGCTGAGCTTAGGCGGCACATCTCTCGATTAACGTAAAAACCTGTTCCACAACTTTAAAGAAAGCGAAAAGCGAGAATAGAGCTGAGAAGCTTTCGGGTAGTGGAGGTTTTTCCCAAGCGCGTTCTTTCTTATCAGCCATGCAATTGCCATGGAAATCAACTTGACCAGTGAGCCCAAGCCGAACTCGATAGTGGAAAATCAGACATCCCATCTGAGAGTGAGGTCAATGCTTGATAACACTGACTAGCATAACTATTGCAAAGAGGAAGAGTCGGGAAAACTTACCGGGGCTCTATCTCCAGGCTGGGAAAGTTCAATACGAACTTCGTTTTCCGCATTCGTATTATCCAGCACTAGTTTCAAATGTCCTATGTACTCATTTTGGTACTCTAGATAGCGAAAAAGACCAGGACAGGCTACGTATGGCAGGTGTTGAGCACTTATAAAGCCGATCTGCAATATGGTGATCAGGAAACCGAGGTCTTGCAGTTGGCACATGGCGAAGGTGGCGGAACCTTTCCGGAACAATAAATATTTATAAAAACAAATGCGACTGCAATTTCACAGCATGCAACTAGCCGAGAATCCGAACTTAAACCGCACTCATTGAGAGTCGCGCGATGAATGATTGGTATTAGCTCAGCTAATTCGCATTAGTTTCCGATCTAGCTGAAAAGTCGGGTCTGAGACAAAGCTCGTTGACTCTCTCAACCTAATCGGAGTAAGTTACGCGATTACATTGGGAGATTCCGCCTTTGTTTGAGCGCTTGGTTGGGATTGCCTTAAAGGTATTTCAACCCTAACGAACCCAACAAAATAGTATGTCATTACCCTGATTGATGGTAAATTAACATAGAATTCAAACATTTTGAAAATATTTGAAAATAAATTAACATTTGTATCAGACCCAAGTTTTAGTCTGGTTTTCTAAGATTATTTATTCTAAAAAGGTACTGATCGCAAGTTGCTATCACGTTATTATATGGACATATGGATATCAGTGAACATCAAAGTAGTTTTTTAATGAAACTTACATTTATCGCAAATATTAAAAGCGATAAAATAATTCATCTAATTCATTAACATAAAGTTGATGCCCCTAAGTATTAAACGAAAACGTTTGCAGTGTATACAAGCTGTGCATGACTGATTTATTTTTCCAATGATTAATGAATCCAGTTAGAAATACCCGTAGCGCGGACCGCACTCTTGGACCTTCCAGTTACGTGGCTGCCATACATATATTCATGAGGATCTCTGGCACACCCCATCTTCCTTTCAGTTCCACATATTTCGACGCACCCAGTCGATGTGCTTGGCCACATCGGTGAACACGGATGGTAAGCTATGATCGCAGGTGCCCTTCTCCTCGTCGATTTGACCCGCCGAGGTCACACCCCTTAGCACCCAAACATCCTGTTCCTTGAGCATCAATGGGCCACCTCCATCGCTGGTACAAGGTCCTGCTCCCACCCTCTTGGCACACAGACTGCTCGGCTGCACCAGTTCTTTGGCCAGCTCCAGGCGGCAGCTCGACTCGATTACGATGTTCAGGTCGGTGACCTTGGCCACATCCGAATGGCCGTTTCCCGACTCATCCGGTCCCCAGCCAGCCACATAGGTCTTGTGACCCTGCGGCAGTTCCATTTGGTTCCTAGGGCTCCACAGGCAAATGGGTATTACGTAGTCGTAATATCTGTAAGGATATTTTTTATAGTTTAAAAAATTATTAAAAACTAAACAATTATCTTAGCGATGATATACAAATTAAACCTTTTCTAGCACTAAACCAATTTGGAAATTATATACTTCATATATTCAAAGATCAAATATTCCTTAAACTCACCCTACTGGGCTATCCAATCTGACCAGTGCCAAATCGGCCTCAGTGAACTGCGCAACGTTGAATTTATCGTGGATGATCAACTGGGAGACCCCGCGATATTCTCCCGGGGAGTGAATGGCAAGGGTGTTTCGACCCAGGGAGATGGCCAAACGATCGGCAGGCAGATCCTTGCCAGGAACTCGAAAACAGTGGGCCGCCGAGAGAACCGTGGATGTCGAGATCAGCGAACCTCCGCAGATGAAGCGGGGTCCATTGCTCTCCCGCCGCTCGAAGATAGCCACCAACCATGGCAGTTGACCCCTTTCCAAACTCGTTCCCTGGTAGATTAGAGGAGAAGTAATGGTCTTCTGACGTCTCTCACGACCGCAGGGATACTCTTCCGATGATGCAGTCTCCTGGGAAACACGCTCTTCGTTATTCCTAAACGTTTGCGGAGGATCCGTATTTCTGATCGTCTGCTGGGGTGCAGTAGGCCGAACAGGATTGTTTATCCTCTGCTGGGGGACAGTACCCCTATTAGGATTAATGTTGAGATCCTGAGCAACAGTATTACGATTTGGAGTGGCCTGCTGAGTGGCAGTACTCCATCCAGGATTCGAGAACGTAGGAATAGATTCATTACTTCTCCAAATATCTTCTCCACGATCCGGGATCCTTGGTTGAGTGGGCTCACTCTCCCTATAGACGCCTGGTGAAGGCACAAGACTGACACCATAGGTTACCCAAGTGATCAAAAGAGTTATGCCTGTTCTTGGCTTGGGATCTGGAAGTTATTCGGATCAGTTTTGTATCTCTGAACTTAACAGAATATGAACTTACATTCTACGCCACCGCAAAGTTCAATACCATTCACTTGCATGCCAGTTATCTTGGGAGGGATTGTGGGTATGGGGAAATCGACACGGTATCGAATAGGAAAGCCATTGCGAAGATTGTTCTGGGTAGTCTCATCTGTATCCACCATGGAAATTTTGCCCACATTGTCCTAAAATTAAAGAGGGGTAATTAAGATGTACAATATTTAAACAGCAAAACAGGAATATTTTAAATACTATATATACAATTTTTGTTACTAATATTTGCATTTGGTCTAGATCCGATTATTTAAATAGTATTATCAATATTAACTAGTAAAGCAAACCTCTCTTCCTCCCTGAGACTTGTTTATAGCGTTTTTTTTTTGCTTTTGCAAAGGCAATTGTCATTGTGCGCTTGGGAAATAGCACAACCGCAAACAAGCAAAGTGATAAGAGCTCCAGAGGCAATGTAATAGAACTGAGAATTTCCCAGCAAAATAAACCAAATCTTACCGTGAAATCGTGATATCCAGGCTGGGAGAACTGAAGGATGAGCGACTGGTTGCTGACCAAGGGATGACGCACTTTCACCAGACCGATGTACTGCCCCTGGTAGCCCTGGTACTCGAAACGCGGGGCACAGCCATTCCGGGGTAACTGGCCAAGACCCGATTCAATCAGAGATATTACGAGGAGAGCGGTCACCAGCTGTAGCGGACTCATTGCAACTGCGTAAGTGCCGAGCTTTTCCAATCTATTTTATTAAGAATTTAATCACTCATTCTATCGCTCAAGAACCTCACTCCATGAGAGAATCCAAGCCTCTCTAAACTAAAGTTTGTTTATAACGTCAGTGGCTCTCCCCACATTGTGGGTTTTTATAATATGTTTTCGTAGTTCCACTCTTGAGTGGTAATATGATATTACTAACATCACTTCAAGATTTTGAGATTCGTTATGCAAATCATTTCATTTTTCCCGCGTCTGGAATTCAATTTGAACTTCGTCTTGATAGGTCATTTGCATTTTAATGAATTACTACGAATGCATCATTCTAATCCTCTCTGCTTTTCGTTAATGAAAACTTTAAAGATTTGTAAAATCTTACATATCAACGATTGGAGGTTTCTGGAAACGTATTGCAATAATATATGATCAATATATTGTTTTGAAATGCCATATTTATTTTTTTCTTAACCTAGTAAGTGCTGAAGTTGCCCTGGATGTGTGCTATATGTACTATATCTTTGCCATTTGATGAATATATATATTTTACTCCCTATTTCCCAGTGGGGGTCTCACTTTCATGATACTCCTTGATAATGTCCTCCAGCTGCCTTTCGATTTCTGTCCGCTCCTCGAAATTTTCCTTTAGAGTTTTATCCAGGCACTGGTTACTTTGCTTCTGGATATCCTCCAGCTGATTGGACTCAATCCATAGGCTATGGAGATTCTGTGGAGCATTTTGTAGGTCAACAGTAGCTCTCCTAGCGCCCTTTTGGCACTTTTTGGGCTTGATACTGGGACACCTTTCCGTGGCTTCGATCACCTGCCTTGTAGGCATTTGCAGGCCATCGATGGACTTCTTCAAGTCCAGATTAAGTTGAATCTGAGCCCATAGAAACTGACCAACACAGTTGCGCAATCGAAGGACATAACGATTGTTAAACTCTTCGGTGATGGATACAGCTTCTGCTGTTCTCAGACCTTCAGTGGACTGCCCCACCTTTTGAACTTTCGCTGCGGCCCAGAACTTCCATTCCTCCTGGTGTTTTAGTTTTGATACCAATTCCGCCTGCTGTCCCTTGATTTTCCCTAGACTTTCTCCCAATGGAGAAACGCTCAGACTCACGCCAGTTAGAACTTCCAGTACTTCCCGCAGAGCATGTCGCCTTTTCTTCTTGTGAGTGTTTGGTAAATCGGATAGTATTTTCCATATAGAATTATCCAGATACTCCCTGTATTGAGTAATCGCAGCTTCATTCTCGTTCTGCAAGTTGTTGGTTGGATTTAGAACCAAAACTCCATCATCTTTATAATATTCCTGATCATTGGGCAGGATTCCCTCGTTTCCTGACTCATATCTTATTAAAGGGGTGGGATCTTTTGCCAGGACTCCATCTTGGATTATAAAAAGTACCGAAAGGAATTGCAGAAAAATGGTCTGCTGCATCGTTCCACCAACCTCTTGAGAGGTTCCGAATCGTTCTGGCCTTAAAGAGATAACTCATTGGGTTTTAAATATGCAGCACGCTTGGCAAACATTTGTTCAGCTGTTGCCAATCAGTGAGCAGTCAGCACGTGGTCATATATGTTTATATATTACACTATATAATTGTCAGATGTGCATGCACTGCAATAGAGTAGCTGGGTTTTATGATATAGACTTAAAGTTTGCAAACAAAATTTTAAAAAATGCTGTAAAAATATTTTAAACTTAGATTGTTTCATTTTCGATAGTTCAAAATCTCGAAATCCTTATAACTCAAGATCCTAAAAGTTTTAAAATATTTTCGTGTGTTTTTAATATGAAATATTATAGTAAAGTTTTTGTTATTTGAAATATTTCTAATATATTGATCACCTTTTAAGATAATTTATACTTTCAGTGTATCGATTAGCATTTAACAAAGCCACTGAATTATGAATCACTTCAAGTCTAAAGAACTACTCATCAAAATAAAAGGTAAACTTTTTAGTAATCCTTTTTTTGTTTTTTAGAAGCGAGTGACAACAAAGTATCTTAATATTTTTTTGGTTCACCTTTCATCCATCAATGCTAGCTAAATAATTGACATATGAAAGCTACAAACTCGTTTGTCCAAAAATTACCAGACAATGGAATACAAGTGCTTTGGTTTGAGGTTTCTTTAATCTAAGTGTGTACAAAGTAATCACGTAACTCAGCGGATATTATCGTTTATCCAATCGATATGCTTGGACAGATCGCAGTAGAGTACATACTGGTTCAGCTGGCACTTGTTGGAGGGTCCGCGCTCCCCGATGGAAACAATGCCCCGGAGCAGCCACCGATCGCCCTGCTTGACCATCAGTCCTCCGCCGGAGTCGCCCAGACAGGGACCAGATCCATCGCGGTTTCCCGCGCACAGACTGCGGTCCGTCACCATCATCGATCCCCGCCAGGTGCTGGCACAGACCGTGGGACTGGCGATCTTCGCCTCCACCACCCGGGGATACTGCGTCCGGGAGTCCGACTCATCCCGACCCCATCCCGCAATGAAACCAGAGGAGCTTGCCGTACTGCTCGCCTCCGCAGTCCACATGCAAATGGGCGCTATAATGTCGCTGAACCTACAAGAAACACAAAAATAAGTATCGGTTTGTAATGAACTTTAGCCCATTGGAAGCCACTACACTCAAGCAGGTACAGGAAAATAATTACTCTAAATAAAACCATATTTTAACAATTCAAGGATACGATTAAAGTGTTAAGCATATTTACTTACGTGACTGCCCGCTCAATCGTGATCAGGGCGATGTCCGCATCGGAATAGGATCGGGTACTGTACTCCGGATGCCAGAGCAATCGCCTCACATTTCGCATCTCGGCGCCCTCCTCTGCATAGTCATCCAGATCGTAGCGTCCGAGTCCTATGACCACGTTGTTCTCCGACATCTTGTGCACACAGTGGGCGGCAGTGATGACAATGCTGGCGGAGATCAGGGAGCCTCCGCACTTGAAGCTCAGGGAACGCGACACCTTGTGAAAGACGGCCGATAGCCAGGGATACTGACCACGAGGGTACTCCTCGCCCCGAACGATAAACGGAATCAAACTGCCCTCCCTGCCGCAAGTTATTAGTGATGAAGATGTTCGTGGATTGAAGTTTTGGGGTGGTGCAACCGGCGGA
Source organism: Drosophila suzukii (assembly GCF_043229965.1). Taxonomy (NCBI): domain Eukaryota; kingdom Metazoa; phylum Arthropoda; class Insecta; order Diptera; family Drosophilidae; genus Drosophila; species Drosophila suzukii. Next base: position 70,434,636 of record NC_092082.1, read on the forward strand.
GGATTGGTGGCAATCGGCGGTGGATTGGTTGCAATTGGTGGAGGATTGGTGGCAATCGGCGGAGGATTGCTGGCAACCGGTGGTGGTAAAAGTGGCACAGATCTCGCAGGTGGATCCCAAAAAATCTCCGTTGGCGTGGGCGCTGGGCTGGCCAACTGAGGTCTCAAAGAAGGTCTTCTATCGGAGAATGTCCGCCAGGGTTGCCGAAAAGCCGGCTCAAAATCACCGCCATTAGTGGAGTAGAATACGGATTGCACATCCACATTGGTGCCACCTCTGGGAATGGGATTCGATACGATTGAAGGAAACGGCGACAGTGGTTCACTGCGGAAAATCACATAGAAGCGATTGAAGTAGGTCTCATTTTGCCCGCCAGCGTCTGAAATAACAGCCAATTAAATAAAAATATAATATAATACATGGAATGCAAATCACCTTCCCTCGCCGAGCACAACAGCTGACCGTTGAATAAGAGTTGGGTCAATTTGGGCGGATTCCATCTGAGGGAGACTCGGAACTTATAGGGTCCCCTTGCCCTTTTGATTGAATCATCATCTGGATACGGGTTCAGGTTACCCACGGCTGAGGCCTGCGGAGGGGACAAAGTGGTCAGGTCGGTTGTCATTCCAGAGCGAAGATCGCTGGCCATCTCATACATCATTATTACCCAACTGCCAGAATCGCACATTGATGCGACCCTGCGACAAAGTGGGCAGCGTAATCTCGCCCTGGAGACCCGTGAATGGATCGTTGACATATTGAAAGTATTCGGGGCAAGTGTTCTCCGGCAGAAACTGTCCCCCGGCCAAGGCGATTAGAGATACCAGTACGGCAAATTCCAGACCCATACCTTTTTGAGATCTGGGATTTTTTTGAGATCTCGGTTCCGCACGCGACAAGCAACGGTGGGCAAATAAAACAGACTGTGTTCGAGCAATTCCGCTCCCATCGGATCTCGACGGGTTGTTGAGTCACTCAGCGGTGTCTGGGAGTAAACTGGAAATTCCGCATCGTGCGGAGCCAATAAGGCACGGATTATAGATAAACATTAAGAAACAAATCTGCCGACGCGTTAATACTTTTTCAACTAAATAAAGTCATTATGTTATATATTACTAAAATATAACTGGTAAATTCGGCACTTCTTTTATATTAAATATATAATAAGAACTTTACGAATTTTTCTTTACATTTATCAAAATATAACAAAAATTTAAAGCGTCTGAAGAAAATCTCCTTGGTGTTTTAATAATTAAGTTTTGTAACTTCCTATTTTTCTATACTTTTCATAAACGTCCTATAGAAAAAAGGTAATTTATCAGGCAGAGCATCAGCAGGCCTAACTTAGAAGCTCATAAAATAGATACCCGCTCATCTTTGTTTTGAGTGAAAACCCCCACTCATAATAAACATGGGAGATTTTGTATAAACAATCTCGTCAACTTCTGTCTTTGTTTTCTCAGACACGATGTGATCTTAAACTCAACTCAATTTTGTACTTCGATTCCGTAGACAGTATCGTACCAAAATTTCCCTGCCAACTGGGAATCACAGTTCGAAATTCCAGTGCTTACCTCTTTTATTTTAAATATCATTATACTCTCTACTAATTGGTTTTTTGAAAACGGTGACTATGGTAATTAATAGACAGTATGATTTTTATTAGATTTTGTACAGAGTTGTTTTATTGTAATTTGTCTATCTTCACACACACACTTTTCACTTTTAACTCAGTTAGTTTCTTAAAATTTGAACACCGAATTGATCTTGTCACATCATATCACCATGTTTTGACGAACCCAGTCGATGTGCTTGGCAACATCGCAATAAATCACATACTTGCTAAGGTCGCATATATCTCCCTGGCGAGGCGATAAAGAGACGACGCCCCGAATGTACCATCGGTTATTTCGCAGGACCATCAGTGCAGATCCCGAGTCTCCGAAGCAGGGGCCATGAGATTCCGAATTCCCAGCACAGACGGTCCGTCGTGTGATGAAGTCCTCTGCCCGTTTCATCTCCTTGAGGCATTGATCCCTCGGCACCAGTCGTACACTCACAGTCTTCGGAAATCTCGTCTTTTGAGCACTTCGATCGTAGCCCCATCCAGCCACCGCTCCAGAATCTCCCTCATTCGGTGGTAAGCCCATATTGGAGCTCCACAGGCAGAGTGGCTGGATGTACTTGGTGTACTCCATCGCCGCGTTCAGCACCAGAAGGCCCACATCCGCATCCGGAACGGGACTGCCTTCGTAGGCGGAAGGAGTTATCACCCTGGACACACTGACCAACGAAGCTCCGTTCTCCGGATTCTCGTTGCGATCATGCCTGCCCAGATAGACCCAAAGTTGATTGGCTTCCTTGCCATAAATACAGTGGGCAGCCGTGATTACAGTCCTTTTGGAGATCACCGAGACCACGCATTTGTACGTTGCCGTGGAACTACCTTCGTAGAGGGCCGCCAGCCAAGGATACTGACCCCTGGTCACCAGATCGCCTCCGATTTGCAGGGGTGCAAAACCTTCCACGCCGCACTCCTCGAAGTCGGACTCAATCCTCGGTATATTTCGATTAAGGAATGGATTAGAGCTATGTTGGCTAGGGGGCGACAAATCGAGAAATCCCGACTGGAACACTACCCTATCCCTTGGCGCTGCTTTTGGAGTATTCTGGATAAATCTGGGCACTGCCGTTTCCCTCGGCGCTGCTATTTGAGTAATGGGCGTTGAGGTGGACATAGACTGCCGTCGGGTCATTGTGCTCGAAGGGGCATCGTCTAAAAAAAGTGAAAAAGGCGATTAGTTAGTGAAAACATTAAAAAAGGTTTAGAAAAGAAAAAATCTTAAATATATATGATAATAGGAGTTTTTCTTGAAAAGAAAGTGATTGGCAAATAGTTTTTTGAAGAACCAACTGTTTAAAAGTAATCAATATTATATCAAAGTAGTCTATATCTTAAGATATTTACACTAAAAATGTCATCTATTCAAAAAATGTATGTTTTTTAAACATATAGCGAATGTTATTGTCATCTTTTCTGTTTCACTCAAAAGCAAACTATTTGTTTGTAAATAAAAACTCATGATTTGATAGTATGAATGGAACTTCTGGAATGTCATCGTATTTTCAATCCAACTGACATTAATAATAATCTCCAGAGGCTCATAAAAAATCTAATATGACAATAACTCACATTCATCGTTTCGGCACAAAAGCTCATCATTGAATTCCGCCCGGATAAGTTTGGGCAGCTCGTCCCCGAAGTTTTGGAAGCGCACAAATACCTGGCCACGTTCTCCATTGCGTATCTTTTCGAAGGCGCTGTCCTTAGACGGATATGGCTGGAGAGATCCGACAGTTGCTGCCTGCAAATAAGGTTTACAACATAAGCTATTGAAAATACAACCCAACAAACACTCACCTGTCCTGTTCCGTGGGCATTGAAGACCACCTCCCATTCCAAACTATTGACTCCAGCGCGGGGGGCAGTGAAGACGCCAATATAGGCTCCATCGCTTTCCTTGTAGTAGGAGAAGTACTTCTCGCAGTTGTGTTGCGGAACTTGCAATGCCAATCCGAGATTCAGATTGAGACAAAGGCCAAGCAAGGTCAGCCACCAGATTATCATTGCGACGGGAACAACCAATGTGGAGTGGAGCTGAACGAGAACTGGGACCCAAATCACAATCCACAAGCGAATTGCAATGCATTACCCTCTCGATGGAAATGCGGATCTCTCATCAGATTACGGATCACCCCCATTGACGGATTGTGGGCTTTACCCAGCCATATTAAGTATTTAGTTGAGTACTAGCTCGGAATCGTACAACTACCAGTTATTACAGAACCTGATTCTGCTCAGAACCATTCATCAGGTGACCCGCTCTTGAGAGGAAAACCCCCCGGCATATTAAACATATGGGACTTATTAAACAAACCCAGCTTTCTTATAAGCATAGCTAGCCCAAGAAATCCTCTCTTTTTGCTTCTCTCTGTCCAACATCATCTCGTAATCTATCTCTTTTTTCCCGATCTTACTCAATTGCTAGAGCTACAAGAAGAATTATCAAAACATTAAGAGCCACCGTTATTGACTGCAACATCTGAAATTTAAATACAAAATGTAGACGTTAAAATGACAACATATAGTATATATTCCTAAGTGATATCACAATCATTTCAGAAGTATTAAAGAAACTCCAAGGTTTTGTATTAGATATTATACTTATAGTTACCAATCAGTGTGAATGACCTCCGCGTATTGACGAATCTGAAGTACCATTGTTTTGATAACATTTTGATAATATTTTCGAACCGATAAGAAAAACTTTTCTCTTTGGTATTTCATTCCGTAGACTCTTAACTTTACTCAGATCTGTGGCTGCCTCTCTTACGAAGCGGATTTGAGTCAGATTCGAACTTTGCATTTGCGAAGAAAGTTTCTTCAGAGCCTTTATCGGGCGAGGCATGGAGAACTTTTAATAATATAATGCAAGGTTGTTTATGTGAATGTCTATTGAAAATGATGTTTGTGGGGCGCCGTAAGTAGCGACAACGCATTTGGCCAAAAACTTTTCTCTACAAAACAAAAAGAAACAATGTGGATAGGGGAAGGGCTCCTAACTTCGCGACACCCGCAACTCAATTCTGGCTGCATTGTGGCCGCCGGCTCCCCAATTTCCCCAACTGCCTGGCGGCAACTTTTATAATCAGTTCCAAGTTTATTAAGCTTTGTAATAATTTGTTGAGATTTGGCGCGAAATGTTCGCTGCTTTTTCGATTTTTTTCTCTTGATTTTTTTTTGCCAGCATTTGTTGTGAATTTGTGTGGCGGGAGGGGGGTCTCAAACTTAGCGGAGGCACTTTGACATCGTATCGGAAGTAGGAGGGCTTCCGCCCGCTTGTCAATAATCCGCTGGTAAGTGGAAATGGAAGGTAACAGTGCGTCTGACTGCACTTCAAGGCACCGCCAATTGAGCGGCCTAATTGGAGCGGTCCCTGTTTGGGCGCCACTTCAACGTGATGGACTGGCCAGGCCGGGCAAATCAAGTCGAATCAAATTAGGCTTGATGAACGGGAACTCTTGAATAGCGGCCAAACTAGGTTAACATCACTAGCACGTCGAAGCTAAAAAAATTTGAGTGATTTTAGTCCCCTGGGGCAAACAAATTTGAGTGATTTTAGTTCCCTGAGGAACAAACTTGTATTCGGGGGTGACACAAAAATCTTTTACGTACTTTTCCCCCCAGTTTCGTCTGAATGGATTTCTGACAGCCCGAATTACTCTACATGAATAAGATTTTTTTAATTCAGACTTATCATAATAGATTCTATTTTCAATTACTAATACTCATTTTATTAACAATTTTTTTTAATTTATAACCAATATTACTTATTTTATGGATTTTTTTTTCAACTTATAATTTTTTTTTAACATTTAAATTTTTTTTTATAGTATTAACTTACTGTTCAAAGTTTAACTGTTTTTTTTTTAATTTTTAAGTTAGTTGGTTAGCTAGTGGCATCCAATAAATGAAGATCCCCTTCTAGGCCCTGCGGATTATTTTAAAGTTATCACAGGTGCAGATGCCGCGGAATCGGCTGAAGACGAAGACAAGTGGTTCACCGCAGGTCTTGAGAAGCTGCATTTTTTGGGCATACGTATAGCCAGTGCGAACAGAGCATTGGAGTTCATCATCCCAGGAGTTATCAGCCGATTCCTCCACCAGGAGCGTGTGGAAGACATTGAGCAGTTGCAGGGATCGATCCATGCGAGGTGTCCTAACCAAGGCTAGCAACTGGATATAGGGACGAAACTTGATCCAGCGCTGGCAGTCCTTGATGTCCACTTCGGGACCCAGATCGATAATCATTAGCTTGCAATCGAAGTCGTGAATGGCGTTCAATATGTCCAGTTCCATGGGTCCCTTGAAGCACTTCTGCAGTTCCTCCGTGAGGGTGAAACCCAGTTCGTGGCTAGGGGTCTGCATGGTCCAGGGATATTGGCGATTGGCAAAGTCGTAGGCCAGCTTTTGCCGGCGTTCTTGTTCCATTCTCAGGTGCACCACCTCCTTATCGATGGGGCGAATGGCCTGGGAACCGCGGCACAGGAAGTCACCCTCTGCGGGACCCCTTCGCTCCTCCACCTCTTTGTTCAAGGCCTTTTCCGCCTCCTCCTCATCAAACTCCTGCCGCCGGGCTCCTTCGCAGCATCGCAGCTCGTGGGGCGGCATGTAGAATGGATAGCCCACCTGGGCCAGATAGGTGTGCCACTCCAGTCGATTGAAGGGCTCCTTGGGCACGAAGTTCTCCTCCGCCTTGCTCTCAATGCGGCAGACATTCTCGTCCAGGATCAACGGCCATAAAACATCGAAGAAGGAACTGCCCAACGGTATGGCCCTATCGGAGGTGTTCTTGGAGGGCACTCGATGCTCACTCATTTTGGTATTGGCTACTTTGAATTTCTATTATTTTAATTTGGCCTGCCTGGCAAATGTGTGTAAATGGGAGTATTATTTTACCTTGCTAATAAATGCTCAGCAGAGTGACACAAATCAGCCAGGCTCTCTATTATTATACACCTGGAGAAATGTTTAAGTTTTCGTTCTTGTAAAAGTTCTATCAATACTTATGTTTGCATAATCATAACCAAGATACTTAACCTCTAAAATATAAATATGAAATCCATATTCATCCCTAACCATACGAAATTCATTATATTTTTGTACATTCCTTAGTTAATTTTTTAGGTTTTAAAAGAGGTTGTATCATTTAGCTTTCGAAATAACTTTTTATATACAAATCTGCGAAAATAGACAATAAAAGTATTGTATAACTAAGCTTATATTATAAACCTATTTGAAATGTATAAATATTTTATTGAAAACCTTAACTTAAACTTTTAAAGTGTAATTGCCCTCATTCCATTTTGTTTTCAGCAAATAAATCAGACCATGCCACGCCCCCTAATAACAAATTCCACCCCATTTTCTATAAACAAACTTGTTTGTTTGTTTGTACTTGTACCTCAATTTATGCGCACTCACAGGCAATAACGGTAAGCAAGTTTTCATCTGGAATCGAGAATCGGAAATCAGCAGCAACAATTTGCGTAAATTTTATGACATTCCAGGCCGTATATTTACGGTAGCCGAGGATCGCCATCGCCATCATTTTATGAGCTGAAACAGCGAGGTGAAATTCGGTTTTATGAAGGGATCCAACAAGATGGCCACGATTTTCATTATGCTCGTATTTCGTATATTAGTTTTAGGGGGCGGGGCAAATCCGGGGGGCGATGGCTGTGACAACAGCGACGAGTTTTCGGGCTCATTAGCTTTTACGGCTTTGATTTTATTGCCGGCGGCAGGGGGAAGCTTTAATTTCGAACACGAAATGTTGCCTATCGCAGGGCGCATCCGCATGTGAGCAATAAATTTTCATAAATCAATTGTGCGTGCCACATTGCACACAATCAGCAGACTCCCCTAAAAAAAATCAAACCGAGAAAAGGTTTGAATTTAGATTTATTTCCAAGCACCTAGAACAGAGTGACGAATGCTTATTTTACGCCTCGATGTTCAACAACTTATTGAAAATTTGATTTTAATCCAGGATTTTAATTTCAGCTGAAAGATTTATGGCATCTGGCTTGCCAGCTGCTGTCCAAAGTGAAATGTTAAGCTGCCTTGGCCAGAAAATGCGAACTTTAAGTGACCCCAAGTTTGCTTTTCTTTTATTTTTGCTTGTGTTTCGTCTATTAAAAAACGCGACTACTTTTTGCCGCTTTTGGGCCACAAAACAAGCTATACATATATATATATATATGCCCGTTGTATATAAAAATTTATGCGTATATTTATTGTATTTTATTGGGGCACTTAAGCGACAGACTGTAAGAGCATACCGCGAGAGCAAAAACCCAAAGAAAAAGCGGAGAAAGTCAGCGTGGTATAAAAATAAGTCAAGAAGAAAGCCAGGCTAAGGAAAAAACTGAAACAAGTAAGGACAACTGAGACGCTTATTGACATAAAAGCCAATCATTTTCAAATGGCTTTAAGCATTCGACAAATGGAGGAGCAGACCAGCAACATCAAACGGAAAAAAACAAACAAAACTCGACCGTAAAAGTAGAGTCGTATATTTTTTTGGCTATGCATTTGAGTTGGCACACCGCAGCATAAAAAAAAACGAAGCAAGAAACGCAAACTTCCAGTGGTTGCACTTTGAACCCGGTTTGCGGTTCGAGGTTTTCTACGTAAATAATCACTTTATGAATTTTTTCAAGAAAAAATAGCTCCGCGAAACTCTCTCAAGTAGAATACTTAAATATCGGTGAAACTTTAAGGACCATTTCGAAGTTTCCACTGCCAGACTATTGAATATCAATCAAATTATCACTGGAGCGAAATAAATTTGATTGATGTAGTGCTGTTCAGCCATCAATCATCAAGGATTTCGGTGCACTGCACTCTGCTCAGCTTGGTTTTTATGCAAGTTGATAAGTCACAGTAAAAAAAAGAGACACTGCTGATTTTTATTTTTAGTGATATTGACACAATGTCAAAGTGTTTGATTTGTAAAGCACAAAAAGGGATTTCACTTGCTTTCAGTAATTTTTCATTGACCTTACCTTAAAATACCGGCATTATAGGCATTGAAAAGCCATTACTATATGACAACTTAAATATTCAATTCTTATTATTTTAGGTCCAGAAAAAGACATAAGTTCGTGGGTTGCCGAGGCTAAAGTTGGACACGCATGAAGAAGGTCTTATTGAAATATTTCTGAACCCGCCTACATCCATATTATGTGAGTTGCGTGAAAGGCGGTCGACAGCTTATTTATCTCTGTTCAAGGCCGGGAATTCATAAGGAAAACAAAACCATCGGCAAAGTGGTGGCTCGAGGCACCTCAAAAGATTTCCTGGGTCTCGAAAAGCTGGACTGGCTTACAAATGAGCCTGCCCACCTTAAATAACAAAGCGGGAGCGGCACGCACCAATACACTGAGAAAATTAATTATAAATGTAAATGGGAATATTTTAATTTAGGAACAACATAAAATTATCAATCTACCACTTAATATGGCTAAAGTAAAGTAAAACAAAATGTTCAATCTTTTTAATAGCTGCTCAATATACAAAACAGAAATGGAAAATCAAAGTATCGACCTGTCAAAAATTAATAATAATAATAAATATAATTTTTTATCCCAGATAGCTTTATTTTATTACATAAATATAATACAAATTTCAAACAAATAATATATAAATGAAAATTTTAAAAAATGTTCGAGTACTGAAAATATATTAATAAAGTAATACAATTTAAAGGAAAATATTTTAAAAGTTTCTGAACCAAGTTACATTATTTTAAAATATATTAAAATACAAAGCTTTATTTATATAAAATAAAAATAATTATAATACAATTTATAGATGCTATAATAAGTGATACGATACTTTTTCCAGTGCTCCACCCTTAGCAATAAATGGGGGCAGTGATGAATTTCTGGCTGGGCTGCCATCAATTCCATTTAATTATTATGACACTAGAGGGCAGCGCAAACAGGCCGCAATAATAATGGAGGCCGACAAAGAGATTACCAACACCTTGGGAGCTGGAGAGCTGCGTACCAGGTTCGCCCGGAGTTCCCAGCTGCCGTAATCTATTCTAATGGCTAGTGTTGGGCCAGGCGATTTGCGAATCGGCGGAGGGAACATTTGTCATCCGCCATGTGGGCGCCTGGGCGTACGCGGCGAATGCGCAACGTGTTGGGGTAAAAGTTTGCTCCAACTTGGGCCAAGTTTCCCAGTCTCCCCAGCTCAACTCGAGCGGGAAAAGCGTTGGGAAAGCAGGACACCAGGACTAGGACAACATCGTTTTCACGCTTGCTCTGTCAAGTGAAACCAATTTGCGCATTTTGTCTGCATCGCATGGCATCCCATAGCATCGTCTTGTTCTCGTTCTTGTTCTTGTTCTGGGCTGCAGGCAGTCCTGGAGTGGCAGACGTTTCAAATTCCCTCGCCCTGCACTTGACATTCAATTTTCCCTTGGAGCCACAGCCGTCTAATGAATGCAATGGCAAATTCGGCCCCACTGCTGATTACGATTTCCGTTGGGGACCAGTCCAAACTCTCGGCGGGCAGGAGGATCCTCAAGATGCTGCAGCTGAGATGAAAACCGAACCTAATGGGCCTCGACCATCTGCATTTGACTAATAGGCTCACTTTGCGGACTCAGGTTAACCGATTTCCCTAAGTAGGTAGATGTCAAGTTGGGTGTTCCAGAAATACCTTGACAGTTGGCTTAATTTATGATAAAAGTGAATAAAATAACTTAAATGTTTTCTTTTATTTTATTTTTAATCAAAATGCAAACCCCAAGAAATAGTTTTGTATATTATCATAAAAGTACTAAATTAACACAGCTGCCAAAAAGTAGGCAACGTTTTTTATACGAATTTTTGTTAGAAATGACTGGACATGTTGCATTATTCATAAAATTCAACATAAAATTAATATGCTTAAAAATAAAGGATTTTCCCTTGAGGATAAATACTTGTCACATTTTTAATTGATGAAACATTTATTGAGTAAAATTTGTACTGAAGTATTACAGTCCCAAGAAAATATTTGTTTATTATCGCTAAAATACTATATTTATTCAGCTGCCAAAAAGTAGGCAATACTTTATATGAGCTGAAGGCATTCAAACAAATTCATACAAATTTTATTAAATACTTGCAATTATGACGTTGTCCATTCCCAATATTATGGAAAACTTTCAAGCAGCCTGAAAACAAGACCATCGAATTCCTGGCTGTTCGACCCCTGTTTGTAAAGGGGGAAACTAGAGATTCATATTTAAATAGAAATTCTCGCCTGGTCATAATTTAAAAACAAATTCCAGCTGCCTTCATTGTTTTGCGGTGACCCCTTGTAGCGCCCTCTCTTTCTCGCCGCCTCAGGCCGTCTCTTTCTGCGCCAGCGAGTGTGGGTGTATGAGTGTGTGTGTGTGTGTGTGGTCGTAAATCAATATTTAAACTGGGTATAGTATGCTCGTTTAGTCTTTGGCTATGGGTGCTGTGCTCTGGGAGCCTTCCAGCTAGAGTTTAAAAATAAAAAGCAACCCAAACTCATTCAACTCGTTCAACGACTCAATAAATGTTGCAAATGCGCTGTTCTCTGCGTATTTATTTATACGACAGCGGAACGTGGAGATGTGGGTAGATATTTCTGTAGCTGGAGATGGATTCTCCCAGGAGCTTCGCTTCGGTCGAGTGTCCAACGATTTTCGAATCTCCTCTGCAGTGGGGGCAACATGAAAACATTTCCAAACACTATTTATCTTTATTTGCCTCTCTTTCTGCCCATGTCTGCCCCCCTCTCTTTCCCACCTCCCATTTCCTGTTCCTGGGCAGTGATATTTGTTATTTGCTAAACGAAATGATATATACTGGCGTGTACATGGCTCTGGCCAAAGTTGTCATTAGTCATGCTTTGCTGCACACACAGGAACACGCACTCTTGAGCTGGCCAACGTTGCGTATACTCGATGCGCCACTGCCACTCCACAATCACTGCCACATCCCCATCCACATCCCCAGAATGCCCCATTCACAACTCAACTTATCGATTATGACATAACTTTCCACTGGTCTGAAACTTTATTCATAACGTTGCCCTAGCCCAGCACCTTCAATTTGCCCCCTGATGTTTCGTTTCATTTTGGTTTGCACAAAACTTAACGCACAATTTATGCAAAGTCTATTAAAATGCAAACGTTTCAGTTAATTATGGCGAATTTCAGTTTTCAAAGTCCTTAAGCAAAATTAGCAAGCAACTTTTCAAATATCGACAGCAACAATAACAACAAAGTTTGCGCTTTTCCCCGCTTTTCCCGCTTTCCCCTTTTTGCGACCACCCACTGTGCGGCAAGTTAACTGCGTTAAACGTTTTATTACCACCAGCGCAGCGCGGAAAACTCTCGGCCACTTTGGCGGAAAACCCAGGAAAACCTTCGCTGCGGTTGCCTTCAGCGCAAACTGCACTTGACGTCCCGCGAAATAGTTTCTGTTCAGTTTTAACGAATTTATTGGGAAAAAAAGTCACAGTGATTTCGATGCAGGATATAACTAGATATATCATTTTTCGTTATTTGCATGGAAATACAACTTATTTATTTTATATATTTTTAAACAAATAAAAAAAATTCGTACTTTATTTTAAAAATTATAATCATTACGGTCCCTTCATATAGGAAATGATCAAAATTAATACTGCTATCAAAAAATACTTCATATTATCTTTTCATTAAAAGTTATAGTCCCTACGGTTCTTAAATATATCTTAGGATTTATTTATTTGAATTAAAATTCAATTAACTAAAAACCAAATATTATATATAAGAATATTAATTATATCTGACGTTTCCATATTAATACATCGAATAATTCGTTCATTTACATTCTTTTTGGAAAGGATACAACATTTGAAGATATTAAGATGTTATTAAGAAGACATTTATATCTTATAGCTGTTTACATTTTTAAACAAAACTTCAGTGCACCATTTAAGGAGCCTCTGTGTGCTTGGCCATATCAACCTTACCCACGTAATATTGCTAATTGCAGAACCAATTGAATAATCCTTTGAATACACACTCCGATTCCCCGGGTAATCCCAAGAGGCTGCTTCACTGTGCGGCTCAACGGAGGCTTTTGGGCCCATCAATGTCGAATCGCAATTGACAGAAACACGAATATGCCGCCATTTTGGCCATATTTACGCACCTAATCAATATGGCCGGAGGGCGGAAACGGAACGGGCCAACTGTTTGCCCTTCATTTTGTTTGCCCAACTTGCTTGCAAAATGCCCCAAAGGCAATTGCTGCCATAAATAATTAGGCAACTTAATTGGGTCGGCTTTAATGTCATCGCATATTATACCCCCAAAAGACCCTTTGCTTAAGTCTCCGTCTTTAAGACTAAGTAAAGCTCAGTTAAAGTCGGGCAAGCCACGAAACCAAAAACATTTAACAAAAGGAAAATAACACCAGGAAAATCCAAGAAATATAGGCAGAATGCAGACTCGCCACTCAAAGCAAATGCAAATAAATCGGATTTCCTTTTCAACAACAACAGCAGAAAAGTGTGGAAATCCTAGGAGCGAAGGCAGCTCCTAAAAAGCAAGATAAAAACAAACAATGCTGGAAACTAACCAGAGGCGAAAGCCTGAACCAAAACCGTGACCAAATCGAAAAGGAGGACCCACAATTCAAACTCGCCCTCGAGCGAAGGCTTGATTTGTGTGCCTAATGCGGTCTGGAAAAATACAGCCTGAGAAATTTAATGGGTACCAATTTTTTTGGAGTTGGAGTTCAGTTCATGAGGTGATTTTCATAACGAGGTTATCTGCACTTTGTGAAGAACTCCTCAGCTTGATATTATATATAATAGACACTTATTTTAAACATTTATCTATTCGCATAGTTTGTTGATTGAAATAGGCACTTTAGTATTTGTTTCTGCCTTGGTAAATATCTGAAAATTATTAAAATACGAAATTTAAACTATTTTTTCCCAACAAAAATACTTGCTAAATATTAAAGAACTAAAACTACTTAAATGCTCTAAATCAAAATATAATAATTTTCAGTTTGAACAATGAGTATGCGCAAATATAATATTTCTTTAGCTGTCATGTAAATGTTAGGATTATGTAATATTATAATAACTATAATATAATTATGTAGTATTATAATAATCATTATGACATAATTTTAAGATATTATACTATACATAATACAATATAAGTTACCAAATTTGTAGTGTTTTAAAGTAATTAAGCAACATAAAAATGATGATAATGATAATCATAATGATAAGTTTAGGGTTTTTGACATTTCTTAGTTTAGGGATGGAAAACTTATTAAAATTTCTGTTGGTTATAAGAAGTACTGCCCATTTTCTCCAAGTGTGCCCAACAAGTGAAGGGGATCCTTTAGCTGTGGCTCGCTCTTCAGACCCAGACCCTGGGGTTGCCTTAACAGATTGAAACAATAAACTCAAATTGCCCCAGTGGACGAGGAAAGGAAAAGCGGGGGGTTCGAGCTGAGTTATCTGCTGTAAGTTGAGCCGATAACTTTATGCGCACAATTCCATTTGATTGATGAGATTTATGCTCGCTACGCCCACCGTACATGTATTTTGATTTTATTTTTATTTAGTCGTCTTATTTTATCTGCCCTTTGTTCCTGCTTTTTTCCCAACGAAATGCCTGTCAGTTGCTTATTTTATTTTATTTCCTGTCGGGCCTGCAAGTAAACAAAAACAACCAAACGAGACATAAAAACATTTAAAGCCGCTCAGCAGGCGCAACATGTTGGCAGACGAACCAAATTCCTTTTTATTCGAACAACTCCTTGTGACCCACTTCAGATACATTTTTCGACTCCATCATATGGCAAATAAGCCAAGTGGATTTATTGTCACAGAAATGTAATCCTTATACTCGTTTGTTTCATTTTTAATTGGCTTCTGGGGCAGAAGCACTGAGCGGCTTTCATTAGTGGGGATTGGTATTGGGTATGGCCATTAGCCTTGATAATGATTTCATCGGTTCAGTGCAATGCTCTCAAGGATTAAGACAGATTCTGGAAACGACAAGTACTTCGAGTGCGCAGAGGTATATTAAAAATCTGCACTGAAAAGCTTCATAACCATCCAAATATAGTTTTCAGGATAATTCGAGATACAAAATTTGTCATTAAAAATATTTATTTTGTTCTTATTTTGTAGGTAGTTTTTTTTCTACTTAAAAAAAATAAAAGTCGATTTACGTTTAATGGTTAGACAGGCTTGTCCTATGAGCTGTAAGTTTTTTACACCACAGTAAGGATATTTTTGTCATGCCAATACTTTTACAAAAGTAAAATAAATATGTATTTTGCTCTCATTTCATAGAATATATTTTTTTAAATTAATAATTTGCTTACTTATGTTCTTAAAACTTTAAAAATTTGGCGGTATTTTGGTCTATCTAGAGGAACCTGTTTTGTAATCGATAATCCACGATGGACCTTTTTTAAGTTTGTAATCAGTTGTAATCATATACCATCGTTATTATAATATTTTATAAGAATAATACTATTCAATAATGTTAATAAAAATATATATCAGATCAAGGTGTATCTTATATTTAAGTAACAAAGGGTTACAATAAAAGTATTTAAACAGATAAAATGTTGAGGGGTAGGGTATTTATCTTTTTAAGGACTATTCAGGCCCACTACACCTTTAATAGCTTACTGAAATGGTGGAACTCTGTTTTCCTGCTGCCACCGACAACCATAAATTCATGACATCTTCCGGATCTTCAGTTATTTGAGGCGACATCTTTGAGACTCCTTTCGTGTGCTCCATTTATTCCACTCCTCGTCTCCTTGAGTACTTTCTGGGTAAGCTGCTGCATCCGCTGCCGTTGTCATCGTCATTCAGGTCCAGGTTCAGGTCCAGTTCCAGCTCCAGATTCATTTCCAGCATTCCGAGATGCACTCGCATAAAGAGTCGACTCGGAAATTGCGAGTATCGTTGATTCATTTGATCGCTTTGCAAGGCAAATGGGCACACGGACTGCGAGTTCACCGGCACCGGACTCACGGCCATTAATATGCATGTTTATTGGGTGCAGGAAAGGAGCTGCAAAGGAGCTGTGAAGGAGGTGCAAGGCCCAAGGATCCATCGTAATCCCATCCCGTTGTTCCAAGTACAAGGGGCTTACTCTCTCAACGATGCCCTCCATCAGTTGCCTTCCCTCTCCAGTTGAGCAACCCGATTATTGGGGCCAGGCAAAATTAGCAAGGCTCTGGCAGCAACGAAAAAGTTCCACTACGGCCCATTTAACGTGCTGTCAAATATTCGCATGCAACGTCAAGAAAATACTCAAAAAGGATCCCGACGTGTTCCCATTTTAGTCAAGTTCTTAAAAGATTTTAAGGTGGATTCTTTTCTCTAATAACATGTGTTTGTTGAGCATTCAGTGATAAGTCAGAAACTTTTAGAAAAAATTTAACTTCTAAGGTGTTGTTATAATTAATTACTGACATAAAATAATTTTCATGATACATTTTGAAACCATTAATTACCTTTTGCATATGAGTACTTTTCATAGAGTCAGAGCTTGAAAAAAACCCAAGCAACAAAGCTTTTATTACTTTAAAAAACAGCTTTCTTTATCAACATAATATATTATTATCAACATCAGTGTTCCGTTGAATTCCACGAAATCGTGTTATTCCATGGATATAATGGAAATATTTTGATAATTGTTTTGGGGAGGTTCTGTAGTCATAGGTAAATTCCGGTATTGTGCGATTTTATATTGATCCATTGTGTATTTTACAGTCATTGTAGTAGAATAATTACCGTCTTTTGCGCAGATGAGAAAAATTATATTAACAAATAATTAGTTCAGAAAGCAATCTAGAAAAACCATAACTTTTTACTCACATCCTTTATTACTGCAAAGCTCCCATCCATTTAAGGTCAATAGTTTCAGTTTTGGCAGCTCGTTGTTGATATTCACAAAGTTTACAAATACCTGAGCCTGCTTGTTACTTAAAATGCTAGATGCAGAACCCTCTTCGTTGGGATACGGCATGATGGGGCTAACAAAGATCTAGAAAATATTTTCATATGTTTATTTAAACACAATTTGAACAAAAAACATTCTTACCCCACGATATCCTCTAATTACAAATGTCGCTTTCCAGTGAAAATTTAAATTTGAAATAAAGGGTGCAGTAAAAATACCCATATAATGCCCATCAAACGCTGCTGGGGCATATTGAAAGAAACCATCGCAATTATTTTCAGGAATAATTGGGTATTGAGCTGAGCTCAAAGAAACCCAAAATAAAGTCAGCCAAGCAAGTCGCATTTTTAGAACCGCTGTTGATTAGGTCGGATTAAGCACTGACAGCTAAATCATCCCAACATATTATTATCTGTCTAAGCAAGAATCTAAAAATGTATATTTTTGGGATTGGTAAATGCTGATAATAAGTACACAAACAATTTTTTTAGAGAGCAATACAGAAAAAAAAGAAAAATATTTTAGATTGATAACCAGCTACCGTTGCATTTTTAAATAAGAATAAATATATCAACATATTTAGCAGCATACACATAAAATGTAATAGGTAATATTTTTAAAGACTGATAATGGGATCCATTTCGAGACTTAAGCAATTACTTTTCATGATAAAACTTTATCAAATTCCCATTAAAAGTGTTCATATATTTTTTTTATTTTAACACCACATTTAAACTTCTTTATAAAATTAAAACTAATTCCTAGCTTAACCTAAGAATGTAAATGAAAGGTATTACACCAAATTTTACCATGGGTGATAGGGAGTTGAGTTTTACAGAACACACACAAATTAAACATATTGTTTGCTTATCAAAATATTAAACCAATTTTTAGATTTCTTTAATATGGTGAAGTATATTTGCAGTTGTGAGTAAAATTATAAGTGAATCAGTGGAAGGTAGGTAACCATTTACTCTATACTATAAAGCTGTGGATACACTTCTGTAGTGGGCACAATGGGTGTCCTTATTTTCGTTATGTACATATGATGCTTCACCGTGACTCTGGTCTTTCTTAATCTGTCTGCGAAAGATATAACAGTGATCCCAGATCAGAACTTAATGGATTCCGTAAAAGTACACCTTCTTTACTCACATGGTGCACTGTGGCACAGCTCCTGTCCGTTGAGATTCAAAGAGGTCAGCTTGGGCAGCTCATTGGTGATATTGATGAAGTGTACCCAAACCTGTGCCGGCTGTCCGTTCTTAATATTCACGGCCGCCTCTTCACTGCTGGGATAAGTGGTAAGAGGGCTTACAAACATCTGTGAAAATATAGGTATGGAAATTGTAGGATAACCGATCTGAATAGCCACTTACGTTGCGTCTTCCTTGCATTTCGAATGTCACCTGCCAGTTTAAATTTATATTTAAACTTCGTGATCGCGTTTCGGGCGCTGTGAAAACGCCAATATAGGTGCGGTTACCGTCATTCGAGGCGTATCTGAAGTGATTGTCGCAATAATGTTGGGGCACCAGTAAACCCAGAGCTGAGCTCAGCCAAAGAAACAGTAGGACCAGCACAGTGCTAGACATTTCCAGACCGATGATGATAAAGTCCGAGTAGAGACTGCTGGGAAAGCTTTGCGTTTAGTACATTCCACGAAATCCTTATCACTTAAAACAGATTAAAACAAGAATACTCTAGAAAAAAGTACATAACAAAAGTATATCTCATAAAATTTTTTTGGAAATCCCACAGAATTTCTGGTTTTATACCAGAAATTTTGTCTAAATGGGTTGCTCAAGTTAGTTTAGTTATTTACATTAGAAGTAGCTCTTGTTTAATATATAGAACAAGGAAGAACGCTATAGTCGAGTACCTCGACTATCAGATACCCGTTACTCAGCTAAATGGAGATATGCAAGCAGCAAAGCGAGATTAAAATGCGCCACCTACCGGCGGTATACAGATTTAAGCGTTATGGGCGTTAGAGTGGGCGTGGCCAATTTTTTTTTGGATCAATCGATAGGTATCGACGAGACCAATACATTTCAGTTACAATTTTTTATCTAGCATGAAAATTGTGGGCGTCACAGGTTTTTGCGGTTTGTGGGCGTTAAAGTGGGCGTGGCAAACTTTTTTTTGAGTCAATCGATAGGTAATGACGAGACGAATACATTTCAGTTAAAATTTTTTATCTAGCATAAAAATTGTGGGCGTCACAGGTTTTCGCGGTTTGTGGGCGTTAAAGTGGGCGTGGCAAACTTTTTTTTAGGTCAATCGACAGGTATTGATGAGAACATTACATTTCAGTTAAAATTTTTATTCTAGCATCAAAACTGTAGGAGCCACAGTTTTGGGCGGTTTGTGGGCGTTAGAGTGGGCGTGGCAGTCTACTGAAACAAACTTGCGCTGCGTAAGAAGCTCAGGAATCTGCACGCCAAATCTCAATAGCCTAGCTCTCATAGTTTCCGAGATCTCAGCGTTCATCCGGACAGACGGACAGACGGACAGACGGACATGGCTAGATCGACTCGGCTAGTGATCCTGATCAAGAATATATATACTTTATGGGGTCGGAAACGCTTCCTTCTGCCTGTTACATACTTTCCGACGAATCTAGTATACCCTTTTACTCTACGAGTAACGGGTATAAAAATCGCTATTTGTTCTAGTTTCTAAAATAAAATAAGGAATTATTTTCTTGGGTAGTTTAAATCGTTATATATATTTTTTTTTTAAACTCATTTTCATTGTAAAATTTTGGTAGAAAAAACATCTTCTATCGATTGGACGAATAAAAATCGCGAATTTAAAATTGAGAACATATAAATATATAGAAAAATCGCTATTTGCTTCTAGTTTCTAAAATAAAATAAGGAATTATTTTCTTGGTCAGCTAAAATCGTTATATATTTTTTTTATGAGCTCATTTTCATTGTAAAATTTTTATACAAAAAACATTTATCGATTTCACGAATAAAAATCGCGAATTTAAAATTGAGAACAGGGCCGATAGACACAAAAGCCCCTAGCCAGCCAAGCACAGGTATTTTCCGAAGGTGAATTTCATTTTCCAGCTCTCATCTGTTGTCTGTCGTCGCCTTTGTCTTCGTTGAAATTACATTTTTCATTTTTTCGCCCGGCCCTTTGTGTGCGGCTGTTGTTCATAAATCTTGCATTGTCATGCAAAAAGTGCAGCAAATTAATTTGTCCTACTTATCAAACTTCTTGCAAGATTTTCCTACCAAAATTCAAGACTTTATGTGTGTTGTTAAACTTTAAAATAAGCTTGCGGCTCTCTGGTCAATTTGAGTGGCCTCTTTCCAGGTCATAAAACCAAGCAAACGACTAGCCTCTGGAGTCCTGGCAAGGATAACGAGCCATGGTCATTGACTGCGATGCAAAATCCACTCGAAGCGCATTCGGTTGTTGACATCCCCAATATAAGTTATCAACATGAGACCCAAACACTTACGCCCACACACACACACAACCGACAGTACTAAGCCACTTTTAATGTTTAGACACAAACACAAGGACGAGACACAAACACGTCCTGGCAAACAACACACAGATATATATATATAGACATGCTGAGGGTTTTGGGCATGAAGTTAATAAAAGTTCTACGACATTTTGACCTGGAAAATATTGCAAAAATAAAATGGCTGCCGGGCTGTTGCTTCAGCAGCATTTTCCTTCGCCGCAGGTTTTCCAGCTGTGGTTTTCCAGCTGCGCCGACAGCAGCCAGAAAGTATGCTTTAAATAGTGGCATAGTAAAATATTTACTTTGGCGCAAAAAGGTTGCTGAAAACGTAAAATGGGGGGGGGGGGTTAAGGGGTTAAAGGGGGTGAAAATAAACTTTGCAGCCCGGCAAAATGAAAAGCGAAGGCCGAACGGGTCTAGAAAAAAATTCATTAAAAGGGATAACGACTCGCATAGTTACTTGGCACTAGGTTGTAGTTGGTTTCCAAGGATTAAGGACTCCGCATCGAGGATTTAGTAGTGCAATTTAATTACAAATGATGTCGAGTTACCCAAATCTATGCCCAGTCTGTGGAAACTACTTAGCAAGCTGTGTTGCCATTTGCCGCATAAATCTGCTCTAATTAAATGCCCAATACGCTCGATTTAATTTGCACATTTAATTGCTTTAATTGCTGAATTACAACAACTGTTTTTGCATTGCGGCCCTGGCAACGATTCATTAAACACTTTTGCGTTGGCCTAATGAATTAGTTAAGCGGCATTCGCACATTTGCCATCATTATTGCATTTATCGGATGAAAGCCATTGTGGTATTTGCATATTTGAAAGCTAAAGTGTTCTCGATAGATGCACCATCGGAAAATCCAATTAACCAACTTTGATGCATTATGTAAGCTGCTTTGGTATTGGGCAACTATCTTGGATTTAGGCTACCTGAGTTATTATTAAAAAATATGGGGATTTAAATTTACCTAATATGGTGTTACGACAACCATAAAAAAGAGCTTGACTATAGTTTACTGAATAACGGACTAAATGTGGCTAAACATGGCTATAAATGTCCTAAAAATTTGCCTAAATGAACATAAAATGGGTATAAGTTTATGTTAAGTGCTGTATAATATTAAAAAATTTTTCTAAGTGACAATACAAGAAGATGGATTTATTTTCCAAATTATTTATTTAATTTATTGGTTCCCACTGTAGGTGAAATGGGACATTAATCCCGACCTTGTAATCATTTATATTATTTTTCAGAATTCCCCAAAGATTTGCTTATCACTAAAGCAGGATGGAACTGATGCCATTTTTCTTATCGCTTATAACCCATTATTCATGCCTATAAGTAATGTGTTTATTTTTATGTCGATACATATAACCGAATATTTGCTTGTATTATAAATTTGAACGCTTCTTTTTGGGAAATTTTTATATAGTATAAGTGTTATATCTTGAATAGAATTTTTAATGATCTTGTTAGAGTATAAGTTCTGTTTTAAAACTACTTGATAGTAAATAATCAAAATTTAATAGTAAGTATACGTGCATGTGGTCTTTAAGAAAAGTTTCGAATCGGACTCCAAGAGGGACGGCCGGGGCAACCAAAAGCAAATCAATTTCGATGTCTTTGAGCTCCCCCATCGAAACAGCGAAACAGCGCTTAACTACAACGAGTGGCAACTTGGTTCGCGGCTAATTCATTTACAATATTGCGCATACGCCACGTGGCTGGCAGGCAAATTAAATTATGCATTGCCCGAGTGGAGAGTTGTGGCCGGCAGACGGCAAACGGCGGCAATCTCGACAAAGCAACTTTGTAATTAATCAAAGTGCAGCAGGGGGTACCATCCAGCATCCAGCATCCAACATCCATGGGAACAACAGCCACTTTGGGTCTGGTTCTGGTTCCGCGTTCGAGTTTAAGCAGCATTTAAAGTGAATCATTAACCTTATTACCTCACTTCTCCATCCCAGACTGCATAATTTCATTTTAAATGCAAACTTAACAACTTTTTACAAGTCAAGCATGTTAATGCGCTTGTTTATGCTGCCCTGTTCTGTTCTGCTCTGTGTTTTTTTCCTTATCCCTGTGCTGTCTTATTAACGTCAACTTAATTTACCTGCACTATAAATTTAATTTCACCCCGTTGGATATTAAATTATGGACGGCAGATTGAAGGGAAGGCGCCTCGGCAAAGGAAGGTTGGTTAAATATAATTTAAGTTGTCTTATAATGCGGCTGTGCAAACTATTAATTCGTTTTATGTAGGCTTTATTGAAATCACAGGCCAACACTTTGCCAGTCACCAAAGAATATCTAATAATATAGAATATATAATATTTCATATCGAAATTTAATGTAATATTTTTTTTAATATTATTTTTAATGTTAAGTTGGTGAGTAAAGGGTTATAGTAACCATAGGCAGGTATTGCAAATATTCTATGAGCTCTAACAATAGCTCCTCCAATGTCCTAGTTATGCAGGTTTTCGTTCCTAAATTGGCAAGCAAGGCATTTAGTTACCCCAAATATCGACATAATCGTTTCCAATACCATTCGAGTTGCAGACCAATTACCAGATTTTAGAGCAGACAATGCAGCAAGCCCTTCCCCTAATTGCTCAACGTGTCTGGTTGTCTGCCTGTCCGATATATATTTCATGTTTTAGCTGCCTGGGCCAATGGTAAAGTGTCTGCATCAACATGCACATCCGCATCAGCAGCACTATCCGCATCCGCATCCAGATCCACATCAGCATCTCCTCAACTTCAGCAACTGCACTGCAAATTGCAAGTTAACTGGGCCCAAAAGCCCGCACATTTTGGCGTCCTAATTGCCAAGCTGGGCCACATTGAGTGGGGTGTAGAGGGTTAAGCGGCGGTCTACGGCAGAATGGAGTTAAATTGTTGTTTACCTGCAGCTGATGGCGGCGGTAATGTCTGCAATTTACGTGCAATCAACAGAAATCAGTGGTGGAAAGGGTACAGGAATTTTTTACACTAGTAAGGGAACCATATCTACTTAAAATTCGAAATATAAATAACACATATAGGTATTACAAAATCTACTCTTACTTTATGCTCTTACTTAAACATGGAATCTAACTTATAAAAGACAAGAATTTCAAGTAAACTGCTGATAAATAAATGTAACAACTATTAAACAAAAATCTACATTTAAGAATGAAGTACACGATTTACAAAATGTATTATTTTATAATTCATTTAATTTAAATTTAATATATTTTACAATTGAGGTAAAATTCTAAGTAAATTTCTATGCAACAAATCTACAAAGCAGGTGCAACTCCTTGCGCTTTTCGCATCAGCCAAGCGGAAAAACAGATATTTAAAGAAAACCGCAAACTCTTGGCCAATGATTCTTGACTTCTGGGCTTGAGACTTGATTGATGCCGTGTGCGAACTTCGAGGGGAAATCGTAATTAAACTATTTCCACGAAGCGGATCTGGCTTTGGCTGGCGGGTAATCTAATCAGCTTTGTCTACTCCTCTGGGCCAGCCAGCCATGTACTCTAATGGCTGCACTTGACTCGGCCCTCAACCACTCCACCACTCCCATATGCACTCCCACTTAAATCGAGGGCCACATAGCCATTTATTTTGATTACCCTGCTCGTGGGGTACTTTAATGGTGTGCTTACTTTTCTCTACTCCTCGTTTTTTTTTTTGGGCTGGCTTGTGGAAATTAAAATAAATTAACAAATAAAAGTCTGGCCTCAAGTTTGGGCTTGGCGGCCTGGCCTCAACCTTTTTGCCAATTGAAGGCCATAAATAACGTCCCATACTTGCCACCTGATGCTGACTTCAATTACGCGTAATAAATTACAAAGGAATATGAGACAGCGATGCTGCTGACGGCACTGCTTTTTCCTTCCTGCACATAATTAAGTGGATTTTAATGAGACTCGAAGTGGGAGCCCTTCGTTTTCGATTGCCTGCACTGGTTTACAAAGGCTGTTGGCCAAATTATAACAAACTGAATTGCTTAACACAAAATACAATATTTTTTTAAACATAGAGGCTAGTCTTTCGTTATATTCCTTTACAAAATGCATACAAAAGTCAAATCTTTGAATCTTTAACACATCTTAGAAGTTATTTTCCGATCTAGGCAGAACAAACATTAACAAATTTTGTTAGCTACATAAATTTAGGAAATTAAATTATAGGAAAAGCTGATTTATAGCAGCTCAGTGCTATTTGGCCCTCGCAATGAATAAATGTCGCCGGTGACTTGGCTTTGGAATCAGTTTATTACGGCTACTTCAGGACATTGTATCGCGGCGCTCCTTCTTCTTCGATTTGCTCCGCTTGGCTGGCTGCGGCTTCTGCTGCTCCTTCTCATCCTGCTCCTTGACGACCTTCTCCTCGAGAATCCGCTGGAAGAGCAGGGCACTGGTTTGCCCATCCAATTGACGGCTCCCGCCGAGACTCGCGGCGCTGGTGGCAAAACTGTGGGCCAAATGATTCCAGCCACGTTGTGCGGTGGGTATGCTCAGCTTATCGAGCAGCCGCGTGGCCAGCTGGGGAATTATGGGCTGCAGCACAATGCCGCAGAGCCGCAGAGCGTCCATTGTCATGGCGATTATGGTCTCCAAACGGGGCGGGTTGGCATCCGGTGCGCCCGCCTTCAGCGTCCAGGGTTTGGAGCTCTCGAAGAAGTTGTTGGCCGCATGCAGAGCCGCCATGGCAGTGTCGGCCACCAAGTGGAAGTGATTGCACTCGTAATGCGACGCGCATCGCTCTGCAAAATACGAAACATTCAAGGCACTTAAAAAGAAATTTCGAAAAAAATCTAGTAGCTAAAGAAATGGTTTCAAACTTTAAAATGTTGAACAGTTTCTCAGTTTAAAACCGCTTTTTTAGCTTACCAAAAAGGTGTTGAACTTTAAAACATGACTATTATTTATCCTTTATTATTTTAACTATATGTGTATCCTATAGGTTGCACTAAACCGCTACTTATTTATATTTAGAATAAAAAACAAATTGCTTTAAAATGCTTTAAGAAATAAATGTTTAACTCAGACTTTTGTGGCTCTATCCCAATAAAAACTACAGATCAAGTAAGCTTATTATGTGGTCTTTCAAAATAGGTAGTTTGAATGCAAATATATTTTTTAGTTCAAAATTTTCTTTTAAAATATAAAATTAATTTTTGTTGAAGTCCCCATAAACTTTTGGCATTTATATACCACTTTTAATTGCAATTTTCTTTAAGTGCACAAAATACAATATAGAAAATGATGGCTTCACTTGGCGCACTTAAAGCCATAAGCTCGCTGGCTTGGCCACACTCTCGAGTGCACTTGCCGCTCGGAGATTGGCCGGAAGTGCTTCGGGCAGATGCGGATGCGGATGCAAACGCAAATGCAGATTATAAACCATCTCTACGAATATCTCTATCTCGAGATGGCGCCTCTTCAGCTAGAGCCTGGCTGCTTAAATATTAAAATGACAAAGCAGCACTCCACTCCACTCCCTGCACTTTCTCTACTCCCTGCACTCCACTTTCCATTCCAATCCACTCACCTGACAGCTGCAGAAGCGTATCCTGCAGGCGTTTGGCCGCATCCAGGCTCCGGAGGAGATCCGCCAAGTGCTCGGCGTTGGCTGATGGATAGATTTGGCCGGGATTCAGCGACTTGGCGCAGGCACGTGATAGCAGATTGCCCAGGGTGTCCGCCAGTTCCGAGTTGAGGATGCGCTGCGCCTTCACGTGGCTGTAGTCTGTTAAGGCAAACCAGGGAAGACAACTTGTCAGTTTAACCAGGATAAAGCTACACAAAAAGCGACAGCTGCGCCCAAACAATCAACTTATATAACAAAAAATTAACTTTGAGCATAATGGATTTCTAAAGAACGCCTCATTTTGTGTTTCGCATATTTAAATATAACTATGGTATTCTATACAATCCCAATTAATTTAAGTAAGGATACCCTTTTAATTTTAAGTTAAATAGGTGTTTAAAGAAGCTTAAGTATATTTACATATTTGTATTCCCTAATTTAATTTGGATTAAATAATTAAGTTCAACCCATACATACACAGAGAACATTCTGACGTTCTCATCTGATTTGAAAATGTTCTTAAAAATAGAACGACATTTTTAAGTTGAAAATGTTTTTATTTTGTTCGAATCAAGTTGGATTGACGGTATTTAAGTACATTGTATGTACAAATAAACTATTAGTTCAGTCCTTAGTGTATAATTATCAAAAAGTTGTTAGATAAACTCAATTTAACTCTACTCATAATTTCGTTCTTATATTGATACCAAAATATACTTAAACGGTTTTAAGAACAAATGTTCTCAATTCAAGAACAATGTTCTTGGATACTTCTCTTTATGACAGCAATACTTGAATATTTAGATGCTTATCTGACTACGACCCATTAGGCAAGTTTAAAGAATTGTGTATAGCTTAATATTTTAAAAATGAAAAAGGTTTTAGCATCTTCAAAATATTAAAAAACACATACTTTCAAAGAGTGTTGTTAAAAAATCCAATCATTTGTAAACAAGGTTTTTAATAAGCCATTCATTTGTACACATTTTTATTTATTTCAATTATGTATATAATGTTTTAAGGCTCCTTGTATGAGTGATATTTTTATCTTTCTTTTAACTTTCTTTTGGCTCGGAATTAACTGCTTACAAATTCACCGTATGCCCGGCCGCCCATTAAGGGGATTAGCTCGCCGGAAACAGAGACCGAGGAGTCAGGAGTTCCTGTCCTTCGACCAAAGCCGGTTAAGATACAATCCAGGTAACTTAACAACAACAAGGCAAGGAAGAGCAAGGCAAGGAGTTTTCCCCATTTTCCATTCGCCCCACAAAATGGTGATTCTGGTGGCTTTACGGGAGCAAAGCTGAACACGAAAGGATTTAAGCTGCGCTAATAGTTGCAGAATATTCGCCCAAAGGGAAATTGAACTGAATGAGGGAGATAGTCTGCGGGATAAAAAGAGTGCCTCGGTGAGGACTTCATTCCAGTATAATACGTATAATGTGATGTGTTCGCCGGGGGAAACTTGAGAAAATTAAGTAGACAAGCAGTGCATTTATTTTATGCACTCGACTTAAAACTACAAAACAGAACAAATAGAGGAGCTACTTTCCATAACTGATAGGATTTCCTTGATTTAAAAAAAATAAATATTTTTCAGTATATACCAGAAAAACTACTACATATTTAAACGACATCAAAAAAAAAGTGTAGTTACTATAAGAACTTATTACTTTCTTATATGTTATTAAGAACTAAGCCCATTAAAAAGATATAGCCTGAGAAAAACTGAGGGTAATTGAAAGGATTTCCTTGATTTAAGGTAAAGTAATCATTTTTCGGTATATGCTAGAAAACCTGTTATTTTAAAAGAAACGACCACACTAAAGAGGCATTTACTATATAAACTCAACTTGGAACCTTTTCAAGGACCCTCACTTATATGTAATTAAAAATTAAGCCCATTAAAATGTCATAAACTGCCAAAAATGCGACAATTTCGAATGGGACCACAAAATATGGCTGCAACTGCATCTGCAACCTGTGGGTAATTAAAACAGGCAGTGCCTGCTAAGACAATAATCGGCTAATTGTTGCTGGCAAGTAATTACTATTGCTCTTAGTACCGAAATTTTGATGATCAGATTTCGAAAAGAAAATAAAACCAGAGCACAACCATAATTCCCAAAGCAAATACATTTCGATGCTGCCCTTTCAACTTTCTCCTATTTTACCTGAGCTGCCAAATGAGGTTTCCGCTGGCCCTTTCTCTCTGGGGAAATACAACTGCCAGAAAGTATTGCCGAAACATTAATTTGTTACGCAACTAGAAGAAATACAGCAGAAAGTTTCTCACCCGCCCAAAAAGGCAAAAGTCCGCTTGTCAACCGAAATTCAAATGAAAGAGTGTCGAGTTGAGTTGCGTTGAATTCACATGCATATACGTACGTTGGTTTTCCCCAAATCAAATTCATGCCAAGTCACCTGGCATGTGGAAAATGGGAAATGTTATAGGAATTGCAGCTACCTCGCAGATTTACAATTTTAATAACAAAGTTTTCTACTTTTGATAGTTTTGGGGTAAACATAGAATGTATCAAGCAGGAAAACTTAAAGACCTAATAACCTATAATTTTGAAGAGGTTATAAAAGTTTGAATGGAACTGTAGTATCTTTAAACAAAAAAAGAGAAAAGTTTTTACTATTTTTAAATGCACAAATAAATATAACCTTTTTTTAAAATTAGTAATTTATGTTATCCTTAAACAATAATTAAACTATTCTTTTTTCAAGGATAGAGGCATATTAAAAATTAATAAAACCAATCAACTAGGGTAACCATAAAGTCCTATGACCTTCCATTAGTTAACTGAACCGTTCGGCAGGCTTTTCATTTTGAATGCATTGAATTTTGATGGCATCGCCAACGTTTGCCTGCCGTTGGCCAGAAATGCAATGTGAATAGCTTCAAACTTTATTAGCGGAGGACTGCCAATCGAGTATTGCTTTCTAATGAAAACGTTCGAAGAGGCCCCGCAACACGTGTTGTATTTTGTATGTGGCATTACCTGCCGGAGCCGAAGTCCGTAGAAAAGTCCGGGCAACTATTAACTGCTTACGTGAGCAGCTGCAAATTGTGGAAAAAAGCAAAAGTTGCTGACGGCACGAGGAAGCCGTGTACAACACTTGCCACCGACTTTAAGCACGCTGCACATGTTGCCACGTGACCAAAGTGGGCGGAAACGCAAGTCACCAGGAGCAAGAACAGGATATGCCATCCCTTCCTCAGACAAATGGAGGCGCTCTTCCTGGCTACAGTAATATAAATAATACTTTTTTACGTGCCCCAAGTGCTGCACTTCGAATGCGGACTGTTGCCTATTTGGCTGCACCTTAAATAACTTGAAAAACTTGTCGCTGCTCCACTTTTGCCCTCGCCTGCAGGCAACTTTGACACCATTTTGCCCTGTTGCCCTGCTGTCCCTATTTTTCAACAGCATAACTTGGCTTTAAGTGCAGGGGATGGCCCATCAAATATGTAACAAGCCTCTCTGCAATCGGAGACAGCCCGACGGAGGTGTCAGGCAAATTTGCCCGGGCAACACGGGGCGTATGGGTTATGTGCCAAACACACTAATTTCTTGTCTGCCCTTTAGCAGAATCAGTTTCCCGGATCGGATGGACAGGTCTGGAAAAAGGGTGAAACATATGGGGTTAAATAAACATTCAAGGGGCCAGAGGGTTAGGCCAGGCAAAAGGGTCTTTATTATGCAAGAATTTAGCAAGGGATTATGAAGATAAAACGTAACGTTGCCAATTTTATATCGTTATTGGTTACACACGTGCAAATAAATATGAAATATTACTAATTTTAGCCGAAAATCAAAAATAATACACCTAACTTGGCGACTTAAATTTAAACCTAATTTAATTCTGGAATCCGAAAGTATTGCTATAAAACCTTCAGAAAAATAAATAAATTCAAACATAAAAAAATATTTTAGAGTTTTTCTTAAACGTACAAAACTCCATTAAAATTCCTGTTGCTATGGTATATCTGTAATCTATAAGTTGTGAGCTGGACTTTTTCTTAGAAGAAGCATTATTCAAAGATAAGCCTTCATGAATTTATACACTTAAAGAGAGTTCTATAATTTTGATCAGAACAAAAACAACCAACACTCCTATCAAATTTAAAACTCTTACCGATCTATTTAGTATTCTTTTTTTTTTTGCTATTCTAAATTTAATATTTTTTTACTCAAACCACTCTGGTTATATTTTAATTCGTTAAAGATGCAAGGGTATCACAATTTCGGCTTGCCAAAGTTAACTTCCGTTTTCTTTCCATTATAAAATGCAGGCCACATATTTTTTTTTCAATCATTCTTAGCTTTAACTTAGCTTCTATAAGTATTCCTAAAATGTCGACCGCTTTCGTTTTAAGTTTGTTTCTCTTTTTGAACTCTGCTTTGGCTGTAGTAATACCGTTTTCGAATTGCGATAAATACTTTTCTTACAAGGAAGACGGAAATGATTTCATAGGCGTTTTAACGGCAAATAAGGCTCACTTAAAGGAATTTTACTGGGAGGCAACGTTTTCATCTATTGGCGCTAATTTGGTAATTATGGGCCATGTTTAGTGATACAAAATGATCCAATTGTCTTGTCTCTTAGGACGAAGTCGGGATCCTCAGACCTTTTCCCTCCGCAGAGGGTCTTCTCGCAAATATTCAGTATGGATACCCTGCCCAGATGTACGTAAAGTTCATTAACATCGCCGACGAGCTGCCCCTGCTGACTCATTTCGCACTTAATGGCGAAACCCTGTGCACCAAAAGCAAGTGTGAGTAAGAAATTCCAAGTATTGGCATAATGATCACTTTAGTGATATATATATATATATATATATATATGTATACATTTATTTTCAACAGATGCACCTCCCTCGACTAATGTACGCGTGGCACGGAGAATGTCCATCCAATCAGGACCTCAAGTCAATTCAAATTAATTCACTTAACTGATAAGGAACACAAAAAAAAATTAGCAATATAAGATCTTAGATTACATTTTTAGCAGGGCTGGGCACTACTTTAAAACAGGCTCCGGACTATCTAATTTTCGTATAAAAGATGATCCATTCCGCTAACACTTGTTTTTAGTTTATAGTTATAGAAGTTTACCTAGTGTAGAAAATGTTACATACATAGTATAATGATGATGTTTTTATACCCGTTACTCGTAGAGTAAAAGGGTATACTAGATTCGTCGGAAAGTATGTAACAGGCAGAAGGAAGCGTTTCCGACCCCATAAAGTATATATATTCTTGATCAGGATCACTAGCCGAGTCGATCTAGCCATGTCCGTCTGTCCGTCTGTCCATCTGTCTGTCCGGATGAACGCTGAGATCTCGAAAACTATGAGAGCTAGGCTATTGAGATTTGGCGTACAGATTCCTGAGCTTCTTACGCAGCGCAAGTTTGTTTCAGTAGACTGCCACGCCCACTCTAACGCCCACAAACCGCCCAAAACTGTAACTCCTACAGTTTTGATGCTAGATAAAAAATTTTAACTGAAATGTATTGTTCTCATCAATACCTATCGATTGACCTAAAAAAAAGTTTGCCACGCCCACTTAAACGCCCACAAACCGCAAAAACCTGTGACGCCCACAATTTGCATGCTAGATAAAAAATTTTAACTGAAATGTATTGGTGTCGTCAATACCTATCGATTGATCCAAAAATAAATTTGCCACGTCCACTCTAACGCCCATAACGCTTAAATCTGTCTACCGCCGGTAGGTGGCGCATTTTAATCTCGCTTTGCTGCTTGCATATCTCCATTTCCCTTTGAGTAACGGGTATCTGATAGTCGAGGTACTCGACTATAGCGTTCTTCCTTCTTAATATTACAGATATAGACAACATCTAATTTAATAGATATAATTATTTTAAGACAGTATACATACGTTTAAATATTATTTTCATAAATATAAAATTATATTAAGAAAACACATTTTCAGAGTTCACAGCCCTGATTCTCAGTTTTTTTTTATTGATATGAATCATCCA
Source organism: Drosophila suzukii (assembly GCF_043229965.1). Lineage (NCBI taxonomy): Eukaryota > Metazoa > Arthropoda > Insecta > Diptera > Drosophilidae > Drosophila > Drosophila suzukii. The sequence continues at coordinate 70,466,341 of NC_092082.1, forward strand.
ACCTAGTTTTTCTGACTGCCAATTATTTTGTAATCTACAACACACAATAAAAATTTTACAAATCCCTTGAGATCAGCATTTGTTTATAATCGCAAAATCACTATTTACATTTTATATTCGCGAATTAGGTCGAGGCTCAGTTTTTATTTAAGCTCCATCAACACCGGTTCCATCAACCGAAATGTCAATTCTCCATTTATTTTGTTTTTGGATAGCCATAGACTGTGTAATAACCGGATGGGTTTATCCCATTCAAAATTGCCCAGAGTTCAAATTCGCATTCGATGCCAATGGAGAGAATCCTATTGGGCTTTTCACGGCACCCAAAACAGGCGTTTCTCAATTTAATTGGACGGTAGAATTCAGTTTTCATGGCTGTGTAAACGTAAGCTAAAGCTTTGCCAAGTGATTTATTTGAGTTCAGAACCACCTACTTTTTTCTCACAAGAATTCCATTTCTGTCTTCGAACCATATCTCAACGAAAGTATGATTAAAAACCAAATGGAAAATGACTCGCCTGCTCAAATGTTTGTAGGTTTCAAGGAAGAAAATATTTACCCATGGCTACCCAGGATGACACTTTTAAAGTTAAACGGGAAAACCCTGTGCAGCACAGAGTTACGTAAGTAAAAAAGAAATTGACAAGAAGATACAAAACCTGATTGCCGGATGGAAATTATACTTTCTACAATTCTTTATCTAAGTTTATATTTTTTTCGTTCTATTATATTTTTTTAAACAGATCTTCGATGCTATTCCCTATATACCCTAACTCGAAACTGCGCTGTACGTCGAATAAGCCGTAAAACCGTTAATTATCTTGCGGATACCGCAAAAGTATTTAGCTGCGATAATATTTATTCTATATATTCTATAGTAAATTTTACAGACTGCACAGATATAGATTCAGCTACTGCCTAGAGTAAAAAATAACAGAATATTAAAAAATGCTGTAATAATTGACAGCTAATCAATACTAGCATGATTAATTAATTAATGCTTTTTCTGCTAATAAAACGTTGTAACTAAATAAAATTAATTAAAAATATTGATAAGGGAAGTAAGTACATGTTTAGTATTTACTTCCCTTATCAATATTTGTATGTTCAACTTTATTATGACCTCTCATACACTGATACCAACATCACAATAATGATATAGCAAAAGTCCTTGATTAATAGGTAAAACCCAGATGAGGTGAATTTTTACATTTGCAAATGGTGTACAAACAAAAACCAAACTTTAAATACAACAGCTATAAAAAGAAAAGATTATTATAAAATAATTATATGTTATAAAACAATAAAAAAATATTTAAGAAATTGTAAAAAAACTTTATCTTTAACTATTATAAATGGATTACTAACTTTGCTATCAATTTTGCAATTGTGCCTGGGGCAGCCATATTATTTACTTGACCGGTTTTAATAAACTTTTTATGTATTTAAATAGATGCTGATCAAGAATAAATATTTTTTAATGTGGGCAGGAAAAACCCTCTGCAAGAAAATTTATATTATCGGATTATATATACTTTTCTCGGATTTTGTGTTGTGAGTTCGGTTATCAGTCGTTCTGTTGTATACATATAAAAGCATTTGTACATTCGCGTTTCAAATAAAAAGTCAGCACATTATAAAGTACTTGGCATTCGTGTTCGATCACCATCAGCATCGTTATGTCTACCACATTTTGGTTTTGCTTCTACGCGTCCCTGATCTCGGTCATGGCCTACTCGATCAACCGAAATGTACATCTTCCGAAAAACAATTGCGATTCATATTTTACATATGGAACTATGAACTCGGGTAGTACCTTCATAGGCATTTTTACGGCCCACAGGACCGACCTCAATGAATTCTATTGGGAGGCAGACTTCACGGCACACGGCGCAAACGTGGTATGTATTTAAAATATTCGATAAATGGATAAGAGATGCTCTCAACTCAAATTATTCTGATTTTCTTTAGGATCAAGTTAATAATCTCTATCCGTATCCCACCGAAGAAGAGTGTTATGCCAACATCAGAAAACGAGAACCCGCTCAGATGTACGTGATCTTTGGGAATATTACAAACGAGTTGCCCATGCTGACTGATTTTAAGATTAATGGAGACACGCTGTGCAAAAACGAAAAGTGTAAGTAAAAAAAAGAGGTAATTTTAAGGAGCGATCACTGATCCCCAATAAATCTTTCCACAGATCCACCACCCATAACCACAACTCACGTTGCTCGCAGACTGACTGTCGATCAAATACGTAGTGGGTTGACATTTAGGAAAAATTATTAAGAAAAGATCTGCAAAGAACTTAAATAAAGTGCAGAGAACTAAAATAAAATCACATACCTGTCAACAACAAAAATATATAAAATAAATACTACGAGAATATCAGTTACTAATTGGATACGTTGTGACTAGGAATCCCATAGTTTGCTTTTTTTGCTGGTACTTTAAACTTTTGATTAAAAATACAATCTGTGTGAGATAACTTCTCAAAAATGTTAATCTTATTGAAGGCGGAAGTGTTTTGGGAATTTGCAGCGATAAAAAGAATGTACATACATAGTATGTATTATCAGTTAAGCCCGGAAAGAATAAGTCAAAGGTTCAGCTTATACAAGAAAGCGAATCTGATCAATATTCATAGGAATCATGAGCCAGAATACGCTATAGAATTTTATGTTTTTACGATGCAATGAGGCATTCTGTTTTGGATCAGATCAAGATCATGTTAGCCTTACAAAATCCAAAAAAATTCTTTCGACTGGATTAATCTGAGCTTTTTTGAAAATGAGACCTAGTTACCTATTTATCAATTTCAAAAATCTTTAAGTAAAATCTCTATATCAGTTAAAAACTATCTTTGGGGAAAATTGGGTTAAAATTCTGACGTTTAAATACTATTATTGAAAAAGACGAAGTAAAGAGGATAGTTTAGTTGAGTTGTACAAATTGAAAGCAGTCTAAAAAGATGTCCGAAGAGAGCAACACAATTTTACAAATGCGTTTTCCCAGGCCAACAAACCTTCGCAAGTACTTATAACAGTCTTCAATGACAAGTTTATGTATTCAAATTTTAAAATTGAGTGACGCCCCAAGGAAGCTGATTGCATCAGCGCACCTCCCCCATTTGCATTTCCTGGGCAACTTTTTCTAACATAACCGCAGATGCTGGTGGTCCTGGTCGTGGTCCTTCCACCATTCCTGCTCCTCCACCAGCAGCTGTTGTGTCCTCAAATACGAAATGCAATTTCTGTGTTGCGGAAGTTTGGCCTGTAATGAAAACTTGAGCATTTAATAATGATGTTGTCCCAGCAGCTTTGTGAAAAACCGGATGTCACCTTGGGCCACAAAATCGAATTTGAAGCAAACCGTTTGATGGGGAATAAGTGATTTTTTCACCTAATGGACGGCAGTCGGCTCAAATTAAAGTAAACTCATCTGCCGCGTCGCATAAATCATTCATGGCCCGAAAAATATGCAAAATGTGCGCGATGTCGAAGTTTTGTAATTTAATTATGCGACGCCGACGCACTGCTGCAGTTCGCACATTTTTATTGAGCCGTTTTTTTTTTGTTTTTTGGTTTCAATTTGCCGGGCAAATGCAATAAAAATGCAATTAAATTAGCCGCAAGGCAGCGGGCCATAAAATAAAAAATTAAAAAGAGAAACATCAACAAGCGCAAATTGAATAAAGGCAAACGTGAAAAGCAGCCGGCTGTCTGGAAAATCCGTCGGAAAAGCAAAGTCAGCAATAATTGAAAATTAAATTTGAAGAGGGGAGCGGCACGCCAGCAATTTATGCAAATGGAAAACCCGAAAAAGGTTGGCGAATCAATCAAAACGCATCCCCATGACACCCAGCGAAGTGTGTTAATTGCTCTCGATAACCCCAACCATTGTCGAACGTAATCATATCTGCCTGTATCTCTGACAATTGATGAATTCCTGACGGAAACTTTCCCCGAAAACTGTTTTCCCCATACCATTCCCATCCTTATGCAAATTCTGCAAGTTCGGAATACAAAAACTTTCGAGGCAAATAAACAAAAGTCAGCTCTCGCCTTCGTCTTGGCCTGTTGGACCAAAAACTTTTGGCCAGTTCTCGACTTTAGGTTCCCTTTTCGGTTTGGCAGTTCGAGCATAAAATTGAAATGCAAATTAAAGCAGAGGTAACCATTGCCGTAAAACTAACGACGACAGATGGCCACTCACATACGAGCACTTCAAGGCAACCTCAACAGTTTCGGTTGATAATTTGATGGAAAAACTATTTGAATAACCGCAGGCAGGTTACTCCTGCCCACAATCCCTAGCCCCGTCCTATTCCTCCGCCTATTTCTATGGTGGTCACATGGCATTGATGCCGCAAAGCGAACAAGCCACAGACATCAAAGGGATTTCGCGGTTTCGATTCACTCACTGCCATCGCTGTGGGCCACGCCCTCCCGCAGTAGGAAGTATCTCAGGCCTTCCATGGTGTACTGCCGGGCTGCCTGGACGGGATCCACCACGTTGTGCCTGCTCTTCGACATCTTCTGCCCGTCGACGGTCCAGTGCGAGTGGACGAAGAGCTGTCCAGGAGGTTCCAGGCCGGCGGCCAGGAGAAAGGCGGGCCAGTAGATGCCGTGAAACTTGAGGATGTCCTTGCCGATCACCTGCTGCGCCGGTGGCCAGTGGACGGAGTACTAAAATGGGGAAAGATTGGAATTATTTAAATATTTTTTGGAATGTCTAAACATAAAACTAGAAATACTAATGACTTTTAAAGTGCTCTTCCTACCAACTACAAAATAATTATAAGTGATTATAGCCTAACTACCAATTCCCTCATTTAAAGAGTTAAAGTTCGATTAATAAAACGTACCCCCTCATTGGGATATCCCACAGAGCTAAGATAGTTGACCAGAGCATCCAGCCAGACGTAGACTGTCTGTGTATCATCATCCGGAACAGGAATGGCCCAGTGGACACGGTTGGAAGGACGTGATACCGATACATCCGGCAGTGGTTCGCTGAGAGTGTCTAGCAAAATCTTTTCGAACTTGGCCGGCCGGATGCGAGCCTCCTGCTTCACCCAATGGCGCACATCGTCCTGGAACTGTGACAGACGGAACATGTAGTTGGTTTCCTCGGTCCACTCGACGGGATGCCCAGATTCCAGGGAGTAACGGCTGCCGGTGGACTCATCCAATCTCAGCTGGGAGTCGGTAAGGAAGGTTTCGTCGGACACGCAATACCAGCCGCTGTAGGCTGCCGAATAGATGTGGCCCCGTCCGTGGAGTGTGCGCTATGGATGGAAGATATAATAGGTAAAATAAGAATTTAACTTGATTTATAATATCTATAATTGAAAATGGATTAATTATAGTTAGAATTATACAATGAATCAAATGGTTATAAAAATGTAGTAATGGTATGTATTTTTGAAGAGTTCAAGATAGGTACTAAAAAGTATAGTTTAAATTAATATTATACGGTGAAGGACACATGTATACGAAGTAAGAAAATATTCAGGACTTGGTAATAACCTATAGGTTCTCCATTTATGTTTTAGGATATGTAAGATTTAACCCTTATAGAGAGTAGCTTAACAACCCATAATATGGACTTGGACTTATGTATATGTTGGTTCGTTCAACCATGGACACTTTTCATACCCCAATCTTACCCAAAAATGGGACACTGCCCGCTTGTGTCGCTCCTCTGTGGTGCGGATAAAGTCCTCTGGCTGGATACTGGCACTACGGAACACCTCCCGATATCGCTCTGATATATCATCGCAATATTTGGCCACGGGAATCCCGTGAAGGGCCGCCGCCTGTTGGATCTTGGTGCCGTGCTCATCCGTTCCCGTGCAGAGGCGTACATCCTGCTCCGGATTCCTTAATCTCTGGTAGCGACAGTGGGCATCGGCTATAACCGCCGAGTAGAGGTGACCAATGTGGGGAGCTATCAAAAAGTTGGGATTCCATTCATTAGAACCCTTTGGGATAAAGGATATGTGCTCACCTGCATTTACATAAAATATTGGAGTTGTCACGTAGTGCGAACTGTTGTGGCGGGATCCCAGACGCCGAAAGCACTTAAGTCTTCTTATAAGCATGGCTATTATAGCTTTTTTAATTTAAAACTAAATAACAAATATCTTGAGTCTTTTGCCGGTTGATTTTATAACATAGAACAGCTGTTTGAGCAGTGCTGCCCATCACCCGGCTAACAGTGCGCCTAACAGTGACTTCTTAAAGCTATGTTAAGTTAACAGCGCATAGTGCTGTAACGGTTTTTTAAATTTCTGAAGAATTCAAAATAAAGAAAATGAATTTTGAAAAACGATGCAATATTGATTTATAATGTATAAGTTAAAACGCCTCAACTTTTAATAGACAAAACTAATAAAACCGAATGCGAAACATAACAAAATATAGAAAATATCGTCGAGCTTGGTGCTACATCTTAGCTGCATCGCCGGCGAACTTTTCGGCCAACTTCCTTGGACCCCATCGCACCTGTTGGCGGTGGGTCATCCGCCGAGACCTTTGGGCCTTCTGCTTGGCCTCCACTGCTGCACAGGCCGCCTTGTAAGCCGCCTGCTTGGTCTTCTCGAAGTCCGACTTGGCATCGGTCATTTGTCTGCCAAGATTCTCCACCCTATGCTTGGCCGCCTCCAGGAGCTGCGTCTTCTCGGCCAGCTCTTGCTGCGCCCCACTGGCCACGTTCTCGATATTGGCCATATTGGCAGTGGCGGCCATCACAAGGCTCTTAAGCTGATTCAGCTGCGTTTGGGCCTCGTGGGCTGCCGCTGCGGCGGCATTGGCATTCGCCTGGGTGTTCTGCAGCGATGAAGTCACCTCACTGACCACCGCGTCCGCTTCGGTCATCTCCTGCTGCAGCTGTTCCACAATCTGCTGCTTTCCGGCCAGCGCTGCCTCCGCTGCTCGTGCGGATTGGGCTGCCTTGGCGGCCAGTTCGGATTTGACCTGGGAAGCAGCCGCCTCAGCAGCTGCCATTTGGGAATCGCTGGCTGCTTTCGCCTCCAGAGCAGCCTTTTGGGCAATGTTGGATGCCTTGGCCTTGGGATCACCACGGCCCAAGACGCCGCCGCCAGTGCCCCCTGCACCGCAGCCGACCTTCTTGTTGTTGGATGTGTCCGTACAGCCTCCGGATCCGCCTCCTCCTCCGTCTGCTCCATCCACACTGGCATCCCCGTACAGGCTGGACAGACAGTGCTTGGCATTCGGTTGGGCAGATCGGTAGTGGAAGCTCTCCAGTCGGGGACACGTATGCAGGAGTAGCAGGACGATGAGCAGCGCTTTCGTGCCAGGCATATTCCGATCGAATATTTGAAAACATCCGACACTGACTCCATTCGGAAAGCCTGATGTGACCGAGAAGATATAAACAATCCTTGGCATACCCAAGTATGACATAAGATGGGATTAATGCTTTCTTTTTTATGCATAATACAATTCATGTATATGTAAATGCAACAAAATAACTATTAAAAGTAGAATCTACAGACATTTATTTATTAGAACAGATTTATCATATCCCAATTTTTTTCATTTGATAAACCGATTACAAAAAAATGCACATTTTTTTCCGAACTCAAGAATTCACGTTTATCCAATTAGTCTTTTAACACGATTTTTAAATGCAACATATTGAACTATGCTCGTAAATTTAGTTTAAGCTATTGTTTCTTTAGATTATTTCATATATTTTAGTCCACTTGTTTATTTTGTTGGTTAAAAACAAATCTTCATTTAATGGCAACTACAAAAAACTAAAATTCTGATCACCAATATATACAATTTTAAATGTCTTCCCCTTTCCTTCGCTACCATATAAAATATGGTTTTTATTCCAAAAGATCACCAGCCTTATAATAATCTTTTCTAGCTCGAGGAGGACGCAGAACTGATCTCCCTTTGCTGCCTTTGGGCCTTTTGCTTAGCCTCCACTGCTGCACAGGCTGCTTTATAGGCTGCCTTCTTGGTCTTTTCGAAATCCTGCCTGGCGGAGATCGCTTGTCTGGTGATGCCCTCCACCCGTCGCTTGGCCGCCTCCAAAAGCTGCAACTTTTCCTCAAGCTCCATCTGGGCACCATTGGCAAACGCTTCGATGTTGCTCAGCTGAGCGGTGGCCTCTTTCACCAGGAGTCTCAGTTGATCCAACTGGAGCTTGGCATCGGAGACAGCCACTACGGCGGAATCGGCGTTCATCTGGGTGTTCTGCAGCGAGTTCTGGACCTCGTCCACCACCGCTTCCGACTCCTTTTGCTCCAGCTCCAGTTGCTCCATGATCTGCTGCTTGCCGGCCAGTGCAGCCTCCGCCGCTCGAGCAGCCTGGACGGCCTTATCAGCCAGTTCCACTTTCACTTGCATCGAGGCTGCCTCTCCGGCGGCCACTTGGGCGTCATTGGCCGCCTTTGCATCCTGGGCGGCCTTTACTGCAATGCTGGAGGCCTTGCTCTTGGCATCCTTCTGGTTGAGGCCACAAGATCTTTGAACTCCCTCGCATCCTGCTGCGTCGGGTGCTCCTCCTCTAATTTCCCTTTTCTCATTGTTTGGCTCATACAACCAAGCCAAATCAGGAGCTTTATTGGGCACCTATTTGAAAAAGAAAGAATAGTTAAAAGAGAGCATTAGTTTAAAGTATTACGACTGACCTTTTCACTTGGCATGGCTAGATGGCTCCGTGAAACGCAAGCAATGTTAAGCAGGATTAGGCACATTGCTTGGCAATAGAGCATAATCTCGATTTCCGGACTTGACAGGCATCCCTGTCAGACTGACAGTCGGAAAAATGCCCGAGACTACGGAAAATGCGGATAGACGCTCAGATCATGTGGCTAATCATTGTTTTGTCCTCGCTCCTGGCACCCGCAACTGGCAACCACTATCGCACCCGCCGGAGGCACATGCCCTCAGAGGATTCGGACCTGATGAAGAGTCTCGCCGGTGGCGGCGCAGGTGGAGGAGGAGCTGCTTGCGACATGTCGGGCGAATCGGGCAGCACCCAGCCGAAGAAGTCGATGCGAAATCACGGTAATGCCAAGCAGAGGTCATCCGGGATCGCTGTGCAGGCGGCGAATGAGGCGAAGAAGGCCAACGAGGACATGGCCACTGCCGTGAAGGTGGCCGCCGATAAGATCAAGAACGAATACGCCGACAAGGCATCCGCTGCCGCCAAGGCCGCCGAGGCGGTGCTCGCCGGAAAGGGTCAGGTGCTGGAGCAACTGGAGGCGGAGGTGCGGGAGGCAGAGATGGTGGTGCAGGAGGAGAACCAGGAGCTGATCACCGCGGAGGCAAATGCACAGCTGGCCAGCAAGGCACACAATTTGGGCCAGCAGGAGCTGAAGACGCTGACCATATGCCTCAAGCTGGCCAAGGATAACCGGGATACCTCGGAGCAAGTGTACGCCGTGTGGCAACAGTCGCTGAGCGACAAGACCGCCCTCCTGGAGGCTGCCCAGCGGAGGGTCACTGTGCTGATGCGACAACTGAGCGACGCTCGAGTAGATTACGAGAAGACCAAGAAGGCGGCCCTCAATGCAGCCAGAGCCGCCCAGGAAGCCAAACAGCGGATCGAGCAATCGGACACCTCCGATTCCTCCTCCTCAGATCGCGGGAGATGTCGACGTGCCTGGCGGCAGTACAAAGATAACCAATGATACACCACCATTAACTATATTTTCCATATAAGATTATAACAATAAATCAATTTGAATTTTAATCTGTAGTTTATTAAACTTTTTTCTTTAGGGAATAAAAATATAAAATTCCTCGACAGCGTGCAAAAAGTGCGCGCGTCTTGAATGGCTGCCAAAAAATGCTATGGAACTTTGCCTGTACAAGTCCGACCGATCGCCCCGATAGGAATATACATACATATCTGCCTGCTGTGTGTTCTTTTGTGTGTACAATTTTGGACAAATACCAGAGCGGACTAATGCTAGTCTTAAGCGAAACAATCGTTAAACTAGTAGAATACAAGGGAGCTGAACTAAAGTTAGGCGTTACAAATTATGATTATGCTTGGGCTCCAAATCAAGGCAAACAAATGGTCACAAAAATGTACATGCTTTAAAACTTAGGTGTAAAATAATAAATATACAATTACAATTGGTTGTTGGTTTTGTGGTTGTGGTTGTGGGTTTGCCTGTTCACAATACAATAATTTCAAGGGTGATGCTTGGTTTCGTTCCCTAAATAGATATATAAACATGTGGTTTCGGATATTATTCGTAGTTCAATCAATTAGTCGGTTGGTTAATTGTTAACAAACATAAATACGCAGAGCTCTACATAAAATAGTTTCTTCTTACACAATCCTGGTAACTTAAGGTTAGTTCTCATACAGTAGGTATATAATATAGATATTTATAATTCGTATGCAATATATATATGTACAATCTAACACAAGCCCCTGTAAGTAATTGTTTTTAATGTCTCCCATCGTTTATCTGTCATTCGTCTAAGCCCAACAAGTGTTATATTTATCAGCTTAGCTTAGTTATATGTATGTGGTTTATAGAATCTGTGGAGCCTTAGTCTAGTTAGCTATCTGATCTGCATATTATTATACGTAACATATTTATTATACAATTAATTATTCACCCCCTGAATACTGACGTCGTCGAGTTTCTGTTCATTAAATCCGATTGCTCGGATTCTGCTTGCTTCGATGCCTAATATGTGCCGTGTTCTTTAAATATAGGATATATAATAATATCAACTGTTTAACTTTTACATATCAACTACTTAAGACGTATGGGGGTTGTAAAACGAAAAGTATCACGATTGACCAAACATAGATCGATATAACCGTTAACTACAAGTGTTTCAATTCTCATTCCAGGTGTGTTTCTCCTCTGTTCACAATAGGGTTTTTGATTTTTGCAATATTTAGTTAAGTTTTTTAACATAATTTTTGCCTCCTCCCAAAAGAAAAACTAGGCTTCTATTTTCTTGTTTTTCTTAGTTGCTTTAAGAAAATATTTGATCAATCACTATTTGTGTTAAAAGTTTAAAAAATAAGAGAACTACATACACATATTCACGAATAATTAAAAACGATTACGATAGTCCAATCAGAACAAGTTAAAAAACTACATCTGAGTGATGTACTATTGTTTACTTTTTAGTTTAAATTGTTTGCGTAGATTATAGCATTGGACTATGGTTTTACAATACTTTATAAGAAAATGTCTTGGATTTTCTTCAGGCAAAAGGTCAAAAATAATATCAAAGCAAAGTATTCAAGCCCTAGATCTTTACAGAAAAATCGACCCTAGTTTCTGAGTATACGGATTAATTTGGACGCCCAGCGTCCTTCTTGATTCCTATCCCTGTCATCCCCCTTTTCCTTAATTTAAGTACTTCCGACACCGTTTGGAGCCGCATGAGCAAGGTATCTTCTCCTCCTCGAAAGGGAACTTATAGTCGTAGGTCAGCTCCTCGCCCTGAACGATTCGACGGAGCGCAAAGATGATGATGTGCTTGTGTCCCAAGATGTCCACCACTTTCGAGTAGCAATTCGGCTGCAAGGAAAAAAGGACTTTAGAATCTATTAAGACATAAAGCACTCTTCGAACTCACCTCACAGGAGTGATTGATAAAGCGTGCCGCATTGCCGCGCATGGTGGCATCTACTACGAGGTTATCATCGATCTTGAACATATAACAGCCAATGCCGCGACTGTCATAGTAACGCTCCCTTTTGTCTGTCAGTGTGGAGCGAATCAGCTCGCCGGCGTACTCAATAACCATTTCACCTGGTTAGAAAAAAGGTTTAAGGTTAATTTGTAATCAAAATTCAATAATAAAATGTTTATCTTACCCGCTTCAATGTCCTTGGTGCAGTAGAGGCCTCGCCCATGAATGTGTGATCTGAAGACCCCAACGTAATCCTTGTACGTCTCCTTCAGCGTACGATACTTCATGGCCATAGGCAAATTGCTGCCAGTTCCTCGCCTTAACAAATCAAAGAAATGCCACATTAGTTAAAGATTCTTGCTCAAAAAGAAAGAGTAGTTATTTTACCTTGGCACCAGTTCATTGTCTGATGGCTGGACAAACACCTGGATGGGCTGTTTGCGATGCCTTGAGGCCAACCAACTGAACATATCATATTCGCTGCGATTGGCATACGGCTCACATCGGGCACAATCGTAGGCGTTCTCCTGCAGCTCATCCTGGTCCGATCCATAGTCGAGCAGACCTTGGGAATCTCCACCAGAAGCTGATGCCAGGGCGGCGGATGCACTGCATCCACCCGTATTCCCTGCATGTCCGCCACTCGCCGCTGTTGATACGTTGCCATTTCGCTTGTGATACTTGGGAGTATACTTCGAGCACTTTTCCACGCCCGGCAACTGTTCAATCAGATACTTCAGAGCATTCGTTTTGAGGCCGATCATCTGGAGGCCACCCATATCTGCCAGAGGACCCTCTGGCAACGGAGTGAGTCCATGGGCCCGCCTGGCCACCTGCACTGCCTCAAAGACCTTCTCCCAGATCTCAGATATGGAACTTGATTTGTACGTGAAACCATCTTCGCTCTGGATTTCATAGAGCAAATGGGGACCACTGATCTTCTTGGGCTCGCGTATGGGTGGTGGTGGCTCTGGAGCAGCTGCTGTGGGCACAACGGCTGCCTTCGATGGCTCTTGTTCCTGGGGTGCCGTCCGTTGCTCCTCCTTTCTTCTTCGGAGTTCCAGTTCCACTCCATTCTGCAGTTGCTTGAGCTCCAGGACATGGGCATCGGCCATTTCGTTTATGTACGTGGCAGCTGCTTCGACGGCTGCAGTTTCTAGAGTACCCTCGAACTCTTCGGTGGGAGCAGATGCCGCTGCGGTGGTGGCCAGGACGTCCTCCACCATTTGCTGGTAACCAGCACTGGCCTCCACTTCCATCGTCGTCGCCGTGGCTATGGAATCCGCACAGTCGTCGTTGGTCAGGTTGTCCAGAATCTTGCTGATCTTGTCCTTAACCGCCGGCTCTTCACTGTCAGACATCTCGTGATCGTTGCACGCCGATGTGGCCATCTTTAAGCTGAAGTCATCATCTTCGTCATCCTCGTCCTCGAGATCTTCCTCCCTGTAGGCATCCGTGTCCATGGCTTCTACTTGGAAGGCGTGCTTTTCGAGCAGATAACCGTTGTTGGCCAGCTGTTGACTCAGTTGCTCGCGTTGCTGCTGCTGGAGAAGGAGCTGCTCGGTTTTAGCTTCCGCCGGAGAATGTTTCTCGTAGAGTCCCTCCGTGTAGATGGACTCTGTGGCCGGCTGTTCCTCCATGATTGCGTCCATCGTGACAGCGGGCACAATGCTCTCCAACACCGAACTGGTTTTAAGTTCCGCCTCATAAACAGGTGAAGGTAATGCTGTCTTCTGGGCATAGCACTTGGCGGCACTGGCGCTGGTCATTTGCTGGATTATCGGCTGTTCTACAGGTTTTGGAGGAGTGGGTGAAGGGACAACAGGACACTCGTTGGACAAAGAAGCGGGCTCCTGTCGCTGTTGCATTGGTAGCACCCGATTTGTTGGCCTTGTCGTCGAGCTGCTTGTGGTTGGTGGTGCCTGTTGTTGCATGGGATTCACCACATTGGTGGGCAGGGAACAGCTGCTGCTACTACCGCTGCTACTGGTGGAAAAATGCTGCACTCGGTTGACCAGCTCCTGCTGCTCCAACACTTGAGGTTCCATCACGAATTGGGTTTGCAGCACAGGTGTTTCGGCCAGGGTGATGATGGGCATCGAGGGCTGAACCTGCACCTGTTGCTGCTGCAGCTGTTGTTGTTGCTGCTGCTGCTGCTGCTGTTGGGGAATGTGGATCAACTGCGTTTGCTGTATCTGCTGCTGTTGCGGCTGCGCTGGGATTCGCTGCTGTGAGATCGTTACCTTGGGCACTTGACTGACCACGACGGCTGGAATCTGCTGCTGCAACTGTGTCTGCTGCTGCTGCTGCTGATGTTGCTGCAACAGGGCCTGATTTTGTTGTTGCACCTTGGGTGTGGGCTTCATTATTTTGGGTTTCACTTCCAGCTTGTGAATGGGTCGAATCATGTTGGTCTTCTTCTGCAGAGGCTTGGAAGCTATACTGGGTGGTGCTCCACAATTGGTACCCGTTCCCGATGCAGCCTTGCCCTTCACCTGAGATTGCTTGAGATTGGAGTTCTTCAGCTGTACTTGTGACTGCTGGGTGACTATGCTGGTGGGCAGCACCTTGTTGACCACCTGCGGTTGCGGTGGCACTTTGCCTACTCCCGACATACCCGCGGCCTTAGCTTGAGCATTCGTTCTCTTCATTTGAGTTACTGGCGGAATCTTGGCCGTGACCATTACGGGAGAGGAGTAATCCATTGATGTGGAGGCTCCTGAGGATGTGGGCACCGTCTGGAACTGGAAGTTGGCATTCTGCAATAGCTGCGTAGTCGTATCATCCTGCGATTGCTGTTGCAGCACACTGGCTGCGTTTAGGAATGTGCCTGCACTAGTTCCATCTCCTGTGTTATTGAGCACCACATATCCAGCGGGCAGATCCACAATCGGTTCTATTTTACTAGCCTGAAACACCTGTGTAGTGGTGGCGGAGAAGCTGGCATTCTGGCTGAGCATTCCTGGCATTGCAGTGGACACGAATTGCTGGGAGGACATGACCGTGTTCTGGACGATCGTCTCCAGACCATAGTACATGGGTTGAGTGGCCAGGATTACCTGGGGTGTGGTGGTGGCAAACTCCAGACCAGAAGCTCCTCCTGCAGTTCCTCCCAAAATTAAGGGCTGCTGGTTGCCGCCTGCCTGGTTGCCATCTGCTGATCCTCCCAATTGAATGGTTTGCGGTTGGATGAGCGTGCCTATCACTTGAGGTTGCGCTTGCAGAGACTGCGCCGTGAGCATTTGTAATCCTGAATTGGTGGGTGTGGTGGTGAGCACTAGATTTCCACTCGCATCCGTTTGCAGATAGGTGGCACCTCCGCCGGGAGCAGTTGTTAGGAAAGTGGGCGTCGCCTGCGGCTGCGGCTTATACTCCCCAGCGGTGGGTATGGAGATGTACTGCAGCGGCTGTCCTTGACTTCCGTCTCCGGTCACAAATGAGATTATGTTCTGGGGCTGAGCTTGGGGCAGGATTAGCTGCGGTGCCTGCGATTGCGCGCTGCTCTGAAACAGCAGCTGCGGCTGGAGGAGATTCTGACCCATCACTGTGATAGGTTGCTGCACCTGAGCCTGCTGCTGCTGTTGATGCTGCTGGGGATGCGGTTGCAACTTGGCCTGAATAGGCTTCACCTGATGGCCGGACTTCAGCTGCCTCTGCTTGACCGCCGCCTGTTGCGCCGCCTTGGTGGCCACTGTCTTAAGTGGTTTTCCATTTGCCGTCAGGGGAAGCATAATCTTTTTGTCCGTATTAGTGGCCTGCAGGGTCTGATAAGTGGCTGTTGGTGCTGTGGTGGCCTGCATTGTCTGGGGAATTTGGATAAACTGCTGAGTACCATCGGGATTGGTGGAAACAGCTATCAATTGAGGTTGCGCCTGAGCTGTCACTGTAGGTTGAGCCAAAGTGAAACCTCCACCCAGATTGGCAGCCAAACTTTGCAGCGAATTTGCATAGATTTGCAAATCATCCGTGTTCGCTTGGGTAGTGGTATTCGGTTGAGACAGGAAGAATCCATTGCCCAGGGATTGTGGCTGCAATTGGAGCTGCTGCAATCCCTGCAACCCAAACTGTCCCAGGGAACCAAGACTCTGCACTTGGGGAAACGATGTTGCTGTCTGAAGGTAATTTAAACCTCCTGCATTCGCTAGAAGTTGCTTTTGCAGCTCATTCAAGCTTTCCGCACTCAGTTGGGTAGGATTATTGGCGCTTCCCGCTGCATTCACGTCAGATTCGGATTCGTTGTTGGACATGGTTGGCCCACAAGATGGTAAATGGCGCTGGAAGGCATCGTAATTCCTATAGGTGCACTGACACCGATCACATTTAACCTGGCCGCTGAACTGAGCCGTTGATAGATTTCCATCTCCACCAATTATTCGAAATTCGGTGATGGAGTCGTCCACGCCATCCATTTGCATTATCCTCATCTTGGATGGCTCTTCGCGTGCTTCGCTCTTTTCGAAATACCGCTTGGCTGCACTCCAGGTGAAGCTCTTGCTCCTCACTGATCCAGATGTGGAGGCTATACCCTCGATGGATGCTTCACTGATGGATTGCCTTCTCGATACACCAGCCACGGTGGCCATCTCCTTTTTGCTCCGTTGCTGGCTGCTTAAGGTTAACAGCACTCCTTCGGCCAAGTTTTTCGACAGTTTCCGCCTCTTAATAGCCGTGGCCATTGCACTATTCCCGTCCAGCTTCGGCCAGGCTAGTGTTTTGAGCATTTGCACTTGACTGGAGTTTCTGGCTGCGGATAGCATCGCATCCTCCACGGGATTGCTGGCTGGCCAGCCATTTCCCAAGCTCGTATTCGAATTTCGGGTGTCCTCATCACAGATGCTTACAGAAGCAGCTCCTTCTGCCTGTTGATTTTGATTATGAGCCTGATTGGAAGTCATTGCCTGAGTACCATCCTTGGATTGCTCGCTCATGGAAAACAACTCTGGCTTATCCACCAAATCCTCATACATGAATATATCCAGCATGGAGATGCCATCGAGCAGTTCGTGGGGGAGGTCCTCGAATATGACATCCTTGATCTCCGGGGGCAGCAAATCAGCCTGCTGTTGCGGCTCCTCTTCGGTATTTTCATCTGGTGGTACACAAGAGTTAGAATTGGGGAACTCCGCGTTCCAATCGGCTCCCCCATTGTCCAGGAAATCACTCCTAGCCAGACTTGTGTGCCAGCGGGCAATTTGAGCCATACCCAACTGAACCTCCTTGCTGTTCGGATTCGTGTGATCCACTGTATAGTTCCTACCTACATCCAGCGCTGTTAGGGTTGACGAACTGTTCTGAATGGTGGTGCGCACTGTGTACTCCACAATTTTCCAGGGTTCTTTCGAGGACCAATACAGCCGACTGCACAGGAAGTTAATGGGGACCACGGCCTCGTAGGAATCTGAAAATCTGGGGACAATGGTTCCCAATTGCCGCACCTCCAAAGATCCAATGTGGAATTGCACTCGAACTGGTTCAATCAACTTCTTCCTCTTTCTATCCAATTCCACGTAGACCGGTCGGGATACTTCAAAGTTGGATTCATATGTAACACTGGGGGAACCATTGGCCTTCAAGGCATTTCCATTCTTGGCATGTGCCGGGCAATACATGGATTTGTCTGTGAGAAATGCGCAGTCGATGCTTCTGGCACATGGATAGTGATAGTGCTCACCACAAGATCGCACATTACATCCAACGGTGGCTCCTCGATTTCCACATACCGTGCATTTGATCATCCTGCCCCTCGCGACCGCACTGTGAACATTTTGCAGTGAACCGTCGATCTCCTCGAATACCTCAGCTGACCACATGGCACAATTGGTGTGAACCCAGCAATCATGACCGCAGTACAGAAGCCGTGCTTCCTCTCCGGATAATCCCTCCCCGCTCTTCCGACAAAAGAGGCACACCCTGGTGTCCAATCGCATCTTGATGCCACAGCTGCCAAGGTCGTCAACCTCTTCCAGAGGAATATCCAAGACACCAGAACGCGACTCTGCCTGCGAGGTGGAGTGTTCGTTATAAAGAGAGGCACTTCCTCCTCCTCCATCTTGCAGATCCTCGTAGTTAGCTCCCGAACAGGACTCAAACATATCCTCCTCCAAGGCATCCGTGCAGGCTTTCGTTTCGTTTTGGAACCAGGGAAACTGTTCACTCAACAGCTCCTTATAGGCAATATCCAATTCATCGCAATTACTCTGTTGGATGACCTGGCTCATATCATAGTTGAATTCTGCCAGGGAAACATATGAGTTACCAGCAATCTTCTGCTTTATATCCACCAGACTAAAGGATTGCGGATGACTGATGTGCTGTTGGCAGGAGCAGGGCAGGGACTTCACTCGCGACTTGTTCATGCTCACATTCCGTTGCTGCTGCTGCTGATCCTTGAACTCGTAGACATCGTCGCTGTTTTGGGACTCACCGTCGCTGCCCAAGCCGTTATCCGATCCACTGCTAAATTGGAGGGCTTTTGGTTGCAATTTCCCTTGGTTCGAGGATGCTCCGCAGGTGCAACGCATTTTCTTGCGGGGACTCAGTTTGAGAAGGGCACAAGCCTGCCGAGACTTGCTGAGCAACTTCAGAACACTGTAGAGACTTGCCTTGAACTCCTCCATCACCGCCTGCCGCCACTCCTCAGCCTTGATTCTGGAACTCTCATTTCGGCGTGCACACTTCTTGCAGATGAACTCGATGGATTCGGGCAGAGTGCTTAGTAAATTGTATTGCTCATCGCTAAGGCCTTCGCACTTGGAATGAACCCATTGGCCACAATCACCGCACTCCATCATTTTCAGATCAAAGTCGTTGTCATCATAGCATCTCTGGCATATTGGACAAAAGTTGCCCTTCTTGCGCAGCTTAAAGCAACCCGTGCACATCGGTAAGTTCCCCACGAATTTCGATACTTTTGTGGTGGAGCAAGACTTGCATTTCAAGCAATTGACGCATATTAAAGGACGATCTGCCCCTAAAAGTCTCTTGCTGGTGCCCAAGCACGTGCTGTGATAGTTCTTCTGACACTTTTGGCACTTGACCTTGGATCCTGATGACATATTGCAGGTGTAGCAAACGGTGCAGCGTGGACACAACCAATTCAGACGTTGAGTAAGTTGATTTAGGGAAGATGATGATGGTCCAGTTGACGCATTCACTGTCGTTTCTAATAGGCTGCCCATCAGCGTGGTATCCTCAAAAGACCCATGTTTCAGGTTATACTCATCCTGGACACAGTACTGATGGTAGGGTTCACAGCAGCAGGCACAGAAGATCAGAGGATCCAAGCCCGTAGAGCCGCATAGAAAGCACAAAGCCCTCTGCGCCACAGTTCCGGTTACAATCAATCCAAAACCCGTTTGGCAAACTTCAGCAGGATCATAATTCTCCCAGAAATCGATGGAGATGAGCGTGCGTTGCTGTCTCTGCTCCTTAGCTTTGCGTCCCTGGGTTTGATTGGAGGATAAAGTGACCGAACTGGAGGTAACAATGTCCCCATTTCGCTGCTTTTTGCTGGCCGCCACTATCAGGTTGGATGTAACCGCTGCATTCCTTGTCGTAACCTTCGCAGGTGCTGCTGTTAAGGGTGCTTGACCTCCAGTTGCGTTTACTGATCCTTCCTTTCCTCCGGTTGGTACCTTCTTCACTTCAGCTTGAGTACTTCCAGAGGACTTACTGGGTTTCGTTTCCTCCTCAACAGTAGGAGTTTTACAGCTAGCACAATTATCGTTCTCGTCCGTAACCATTTGAATTGGTTTCTCAGGAACAGGCTCTGGAATCGCTGATGGCACTGGAGCAGAAATTTCTGGCTGCACATCAGCCTCCTCTTCGGGCTGATCCTCGCCGAAGGTGGCCAAGGGCTGTCCAAGCACGATAGAAGCACTGCGGCACACATGTTTTACACGAGGTCCCTTTAGATCAATTCTTTGACGTTTTAGGGTATCGCCGCCCGTAGCATTGCTTTCCCCATTGGGTTCTGCTTGAGCAACTCCTTGAGAAGTTCCATTAGAAGCAGCAGGCTGTATTGCTGGTGCCTCCTCTTTTTGAGCTTGAGCTTCTGTAACTGGAGTTTCCACTGCTGCAGATTTCTTGGCCGCTACCAGTGTGGGACTGAGTGGCTTCTCGCTTTGTTCCTGTTCCACTCCCTTATCCTTTTCTGATTTACTCGCCTTCCTTGACGGAATTGGACTGATTGCCTCTGTAGCTGTGAGCTTCTGATCTGCCGCATTGGTTATCTTCAGGAAGAGAGGTTTCTCCAAAATCGCGGGCCGTAGCAGGGGAGTGCTGCCAAATGTAACATTGTTCTCCGCCAGCGGATTAGACTTAATCGACGTCAAAGCTGAGGCGGTATCACCACTGGACTTCCACTTAACCGAAGCGGAAGCAACCACAGAAGAGGAAGTAGAGGAGGCAGAGGAAGCGAATCTTAAGCCAGTGGGAGACAGCAGTTCCGTGGACTTGTCCTCTCGGACAGACGTCTCCCCTCGCATTCCCGGTGGCAACATTGCGCCCAACCTACTCCTATGCGCTGCAGGCAGCTGAAACGAGATCATGCATTTCTTCAGCCAACAAGCAGTGCAGCGATCCTTGTAAAACTTCTTGAAGTTCTTGAACTGACTCTTGGCCGAATGAATGCTGCAGGTTAATCCTGAAAGGAGAATATTCAATAGGGATTAGTGAGTTGCAGTCGAAAGGGAATAATCTCTGACATACCTTCGCTTCCCTTGCATTGTAGCAGCTGTTGGATGCCGGAGGATGCATTGGCACTGCTCGAATTGGCCGATATTGATTTCTTGGTCATCTTCGAGATGAACTTCCTGCACACGTCGCAGGCCACCACTCCATATTTACGGGCTTGCGCCACCTCTTTGCTGCTGACCGCCGCGGCGCACACGGAGCAGGCACTGGGAGTAAGAGTTCCTAAAAAGAAATGATGTATGCATTAATAAGAATTCAGTATTTCCTCCTTTAATTATAGAACCAACCTATTGTGGAACTGGTGCTGGGACTGGCCAGCGTTCCAAAGGACGAAACCGCCAGGGAATTCGCTGGCGTCGGAATGGCACTGGGCGATGTTGGTCCGGCTTTGGCGACAGCAAAGGGTGCTGGCTTGCTGTCCGCCTGGAATTGCAGTCTCGGCTGCCTTAGCACAAAGCTTCCACCTGTACTGCTGTTTGATTTCAGGCTGGCAAAGCTGGAAAAGCTCTCCTTCGCGAGCTTCAGACTTGCAGGAGCGGAGGAGGTGGATGCCGTGGAAACCGTACTGGAGGAAGCTGTTCCAAAGAGGTTCTTAGCCTTGGAGTCGCTACTTGATGGCGTCTTCTTGCTGCTAATGCCACCCTCTTCGAGCAATCTCTTGTTGGGCTTGATGATTCTAGAGGATCGGGTGCTCCTTTTGGGCAACACAAAATGGGAATCCATGACCAGTTGCTTCTCTTCCGAATCCCGGTCCTCGGTTCCTGCACTTTTTTCTGTCTCCGCACTCTTTTCAGATGCTGCTTCATCATTGTCATCCTCATTTTCCTCCTCCTCCTCGACTTCCTCATCGTCCTCATCCTCCTCCATTTCTTCATCCTCTACATTGTTATGATCCTCAGGAGACTCTTGGCGACGAAAGGTTACTCCACCCTCATCATCCTCATCCATGGGAGCGCCAAAGGCGCGTGATAAACCAAATACATTTGGTGAGGATCCCGATTCCTGACTTGAGGAAGATGAGGAGTTTGCTGGCGCCGTTCGAAATTTAAGCGAGTTGAGCTTATCGATGTTGGAGTTCTTGTTGAGTATCTTTGACAGAATGGAGGGTCGCACGATGCATTCGCCTCCTCGGGAGTAGTTCAGCGGCCGGTTGAGCGAATCCTTCTTCATAATCGAGACGATTGGTATGCGGATATCCGGATTGTAGAACCGCTTGACCACCGACTTATCATCGCTTGTCTCCAGGACATTCCTAAATGTCACCGTCTTCTTTTGCTTCGTCGCCGTTGATGCCGTCGATGACCCGGCTGCATCTGGTCCAGATTTAGGACTACTGCCCCCAGCAGTGGAAGTTGCCACTGATGGTTCTCCATTGGACGCAGCTCCCTTTCCCGATGCCGCCGATGCCCCATTTGAGGCTGCAGGGCAGTTGGATGGAGGTGCCTCGGGGGCAACTTCATTGGGCATTTCGCTCAAGACGCGCTTCTGGAAAAGTACACAAATAAAAGGGTTCAGTGGGTTTCGGTTAGGGTTGAGTAGGAGCGGTTGGAGACGGAGTTCCGAGCAAATCAATAATTCATGCCACTGACTACACGCTCACAAAATGCGAAGCGGAAAGCAATGCAAGTAATATATAGCAAGCAAAAGTTACACAGCAAGAAATTAAATTAGATAATAAGTTTGTTAGTAACAAAAAATAATTTTGATAATACTAAAATATTTTAACTGTTGACCGAATTAACTTTATTAAATTTAACACCTAATATATTTTAAACGTATATTTCTTTATTAAATAATAGGATAGGACGTCAAATTTCTTGTTTTAATTCAGATTTCAGAAAAAGATCTTTAAATAACATTAAGGTTTAGAAATTTGTAAGTTTGGAATTTTTTAGACACATGATTTTGAAGGAAGGATTACAAACAGTATACACTTTAAAAGCAATAATTCAGCGTAATAAAGCATATTCAGTATGATATAGTAGGTCATTGTAACTTCCAGTGTAATTTTAAAACACAAAGAAGCATGCAAAGGACCAGGAGCAAGTGCAACTTTTCGAAGGGGATCGCTTGGACATGGGGGTTAGGGTTACAGAGGCGGTTCAGTGGGGGGTACTGTATCGGTGCAAAAACAAGTTACTAAGCATAAGTATAAGCTGGGGAACAGACACCATTGCCACTGTGACCGTCAACCGTCTGCGGCAGACACATGTGGAAGAGTTGCAAGCGCTAAAACGTCATAAAAGCCAATTAAGCAGGTAAGCGAGCAGGTAACAATGGCGTCAGAGGCGGGTGGCGGGTGACGGGGTGGATGGGTGTAAGGGGGCGGGGGCTACTAACCAGACCAGAACCATGGGTAAGCCAACTTGAGGGGGTTCTCTTATTTACATTGGCGGGAATTGGACTGTGGCATTGGCCGAGGATGTATGTGCTGTGCTGCAGAGGGTGAGGGTGCACACGCAACTTGGAATCAGAATGGCTGGATTGAGGGGTTAAGGTGGCGGAAAAAAAGCGGCTTAAGCATATTCATAAATAAAAGCAAAAGGGGGCAACACCTGGGAACAACAACCGGCAACCAAACACCGACAATCTGAAAAATCAACTTACCAGGGCTGCATCTTCACCCGGACTGGCCACCACCACGCTCCCCACACCAGTTCCTCCACCTCCTCCCCCCTCCAACGATGGTGGCGAGGTGGATGAGGCATTTGGCGTGGAGGAGGAGGAGGCGGAGGAGGTGGTGGAGGTGGAGGAGGGACTATCCACCACCGGACTATGCAGCTGCTTCAGCTTAGACGTGGAGGGCAGCATAATTTCGCCCCTGGCCAGGTTCAGATTCTTGAACTTTTTATTGCTATTCTTGCGAGCTCTCAGCAAAGCGGCACTTATAGCAAAGGCTCCTCCGGGCGAGGTTCCTCCTCCAGGGGATACCAGGGCACAGGCCAATCCAGTGGATGTGACCGGTGTTGCCACGGTTAATGCCTTAAGGGATGCTGCACTAGACAGGCCAGAGGTCGTGGCTTCACAGGTTGTTCCAGAAGATGCTTTAGAAGATTTTCCAGAAGAGCATGTCGCCGCTGTGGTGCTTGTTTTTGCAGATTTTCCAGGGGCTGCTCCGGCTGATGATGCCGTGGACACTTCCGAGGTCCTTGATGTTGACTTTCCACAGGATATTCCAGAAGATGCTCCATCGGATGATGTTCCAGAGTTAGCTTCTGGTGATGAACCAGAAGACCGTCCCGAGGAGGTTCCAGAGTATGCTGAAGAGGAAGTTTTTGCTGACTTTCCGGAGGTTTTTCCAGAACATTTGCCTGAGGAGGCTCCCGCGCTTGATGTGTCAGTGGGTTGTGCTCCTCTCGTTTTATCACTGTCCCCATTTTGATCCTTTGTCACAGCCTCCTTATCCAGATTGGCGGCACTTTTGTGATGGGTACCGCCATTTACACCACCCCCATTGGTGGATCCCGAACCGGATGATCCTCCCGAGCCCGAATTGGAGCCGGAACTGCTGCCATTGCCGCTGCTTTCAGAGCCCGATGCCCCGCCGGCGGATGAGGATGCCGTATTGCCACCAATTGAGGCTCCACCCGGGGCATTGTCATCCTCATCGTTATCACAATTGTTGCCCTTCTCCCGGGCAGCCGGCGAACCGGAGCCGGAACCACTTGGCTGCTGGGACTCGGGAGGTGGCTGCTGCGATTCCGCCGGATTGGCCGCCTCATCCTCCAGCTGCAGGACACTGATCCGCTTACGGTTGATCGACTTGGAGGGTTTGCCGGGAAACTTGGAGCGGCCCATAATAGTAGTGCGTTTGCGTTTGCCTTTGCATTTGCATTTGCCTGCTTTTTGATTGGATTTCCCTTATTCCTTTTTTTTGTTCGATTTAAGTTGGGATTTCTTTGATTTCTTCGATTTGTTTGATTTCTTGGACTTGTGGATAGCTCACTGTGGATAAGAGAGAGGCACAAACTTCAAGTAAGAGAGACCGACTAAAAAAGACCGGTATTAGCTAAAAGAAAACTGGCAAAAACAAAAACACCAACAACACTACACACACAGCTCGGGAAAAAACAATGCTTGTAAGCCGAATCGCGCGTTTGGAATGCGTCAATTTTTCCCCCTGTTTTTTTTTTGCGAATCTCGTTGTTGTTGCTGTGGGCAACTCGTTTATTTTGCACTCCTGCCTCACGCCCCCTTCACTGCCCACTCACTCACTCCTTTTTGCACACACTCTTTTTTCTCCTTGGCTATTTATTTATTTATTTCTTTTTCGCGCGCGTTTCTCGTTGCGCGCTCCTTGCTTTGTGAATTACAACTACAAAGCCGAAGGTGACGTAGCCGCTCGACAGCCTCGGCTTTTGTGGCGCTCTTGCGCCCGAACGCGCTCAAACGCTCTCTCAGTCGCTCCTTACACTTAAAAAAATTGATTGCTTTCAATTAAAAAAGGACATTCGATTTTCCTTCTAAGATATGTTTAATATTTGGATTAAAAGGTCATGTTTTTTTAAAATAGCAAATTTTGATTTAAATAAAAATTAAACAAGAAACTCAATTGTCTTGGGTTTTAAACACGAACGCTTGTTATTAATAAAGGTGTAATTAAAAGTTGAATTTGCGATTTTGAATTATTATTATTTTTGGTGTTTCAGTATAGGGTTGACAGTTTTAATTTTAAATGCTTTTTTACAAATTTACCTCAATATTAAATGTTTTTTCTCAACCCAAATGCATAAATATTAAAAAACAATACACACCAAAGGTGCGTTTACTTAAATTTATGGACCATACTTTTTATGAGTGCATTCTCTCGGGGCACGACTACTCTCTTCTCCGCCTTGGCCTGCTCTCTCCTGCTCCTGAGCAAGGAGCGCGCTAAAGGTGCAATTGCAGCTGCCTTTGTTCCGCTCCTTCTGCCGCTGTCTCACGTCTTGCGTGACCACTAATACACTCACACCAAAGATAGTGATGCCAGCATTGGCTTTTTATTTAAATTATAATGGGATTACACGCTTACATTTTATTGAAACTCAGTTAATGAATGATCAATTAAAAAAGGTATTTTAGATTTTAGTTTAAGTAATTAACGTAACGTAACGTTTGATTACAAGTACTCAAGAAACACATTTACTATATTACATTAACCCATATTATGAATTTTTTAAACCGATATTACAAAAAATAGGTATCAAAAAGGTAACAAATAAGTATGCTCTCCTTTTAGCAAGAGCTTCACTCCCTTTGAAGTATGCAACATATTTCTTAACAGGACATGGAATTTGAAAACTGAAAACTTTTTATTTTTTATTTATGGCGGGAAAACAGCCTGGCTGTCGGCACTGGCATACCACCACCTTTACACGCTTTGCCACCACTAAACGTGTGCAGTTAACGAAAAAACAAAAAAAAATTGAAGCAAAACAACTGCTGCGTTGCGGCTCCTTAAACTCATTCCTTTCCTTTGGCACGTAGCACGCGCGCTCTCCCTCTCTCTCTCGCAGACTCCTTTTTAAGAAATGCTCGCTCACTCTCTCTCTCTCTCTGCAACTACCTTTCTCCCTCCCTCCCGCGGGTTAGTTGTCATCGACGTTTTAAGTGGTTTTTCTACTTCAGACTTGAACTTTTTCTTTTCTTTTTTTTGTTTTGTTTTCTTTGCAGGATTTTCTCGTGTGGCTTTTGTTGTTGCTGCTGCCTTTGTTTTTTCTCTCGAATATTTTTTTGTTGTTGTTTGCTGGAAATTGAAATTCTTACAGTTTTTGTTGTTGTTGCTTTCTTGTTGCTGCTGCTGCTGTGGGCCACTATTAAGTGGTGGGTTTTCCCTGCTGCTGCTGCCTCTTTTTACGACAGTTTTTCTCTTTGTTCTCGCTTTTATGGCCTGATGAAAATTCTTCTTTTTGCGCGTTTAGTTTTTCTGCGTTGGGAGTTTCTGCTCGACGAATTCACAGTTTTCCACATTGCTGTACTTTCGCGGCAACTTTTCTCATCTGTAACTGCTACTGTTGCTGTTGTTGTTGTTGTTGCTGTTCTTATATTGATTGCTGATGTTGTTGTTGCTGCTTTTGCTGATGCTGGTTTGTGTTGGCGGCCACATGGTACTCATTATCATTACCATCATTATCCCCATCATCATCTCTATATATCCTCGGTCTACATCATTGCCATCCTCCCATTCCACCACACTTCTTCAAGCACGCACACACACTGTTTTAAAAAAAAAAAAAGTCTGCAGTCTGCGTGTCTTGAAATCTGCAAAAATTTAATCGAGGGGGTGGCGGTGGGCGGTGGGCGTTGGGCGGTTGGGTGGCCAACGAGGTGGAGGAGGAGGCAATGGGAGAGAGAGAAAAAAAACAAAGTAGAAATTTATTAGTTCGCTTCGTCGCAGTTGGGCAAACAAGTTGAAAGTTGACTTTTCGAGTGTTTGAGCTTGTGTGCGAATGTTTGTGTGGGTGACGATGTGCGATGATTATGCATGTGTGTGTATCAGTGAGTGTGCACAGAAAGAAATTTCTATATTGTAACAACTATTTTCTATTTTAGCAGTGATTCAAATTCCAAACTTGTAGTCACTTTAACAGAGTAAATAAATGCGGGCGCTACAGAAAATTCTAAGGTTTGATCTACATAAGACTGTGTCTAAATGTATGCTATTAAAATCGAGCTTTCGGATTAAAAATGTATCTTAGACTACTTATAAGAACGGTGGAGTCGCAGAATCATTACAAATCTGTAGATATTTCTTTTACAGTTTTCATAAAATATTTGTTTTTCAAGTTTAATCAAAAATATTTTAAGCATTTAATATTTCTGGTTAGTTAGATTCATAATTTGAAATATATGGAGTATACGTAAGATGATATTTTATTATCCTATACATATACAAGTATTTTATTTTAAAACCTACATTTAAAGGATAATTTTGTCATAAAGTTATATATTTGTAAAGTATTTAAAACTTTCAAAACACATTTTTTTTCTCTGTGAGCATGTGCGAGTTTAAGTGCTCGGAATGAGGTGAAAATACTTTCGAGATTTTTGGGGTGGTGGTCGCCGCCTTTCCACTTCCCCATTTTTTCTCAACTCCTTTTCCACATTTTCCGAAAGCATGACTCAGTGCAGCGTAATTGTTTTCCGTTTCGCCTTTGGTTTCCACTCAAAGGTGTTTGGCAGTTAGTTAGTTTACCTGGTTTACCTGCCTCGTTAGTTAGTCAATCTTGTCAACTGTACTGCTCACTGCTCCCCAGCAAGTCAATTTAAGTTGCATTCGTACATACAGATATGTAGTTGGTACAATGGGTTTGAAAAGTAAACAGTATTAGTATTAATATTTATTTCCAAATATCAGAATATTTTTTGAAGGTTTTAACTTCTATAAAAAGCTGTTATTAAAATCCTTGATAATTTAATTTAATTCTTATAATTTATAGTTATTTTTGTTAACAACAAATATTGTTTCCAATTGTTTAAGACTACTTTTTAAAGTTTAACCAGATTGAAATTTAAAATTATTTTCAATATCTTGTGCTCTGTCACCCACTGTACCTTAACTTGGGTCTCCTGCCACTGTCTCAGTTGTTTGCGATTTGTGATTTTATTTGTCGATTTTCCTCGTTTTTATTTTATATCGCCTTTGCTTTGGTTTTTGTTTCTACCATTGAGTTGTATCTTTATGGCCCCAGCGGTGGCATGATGTAAGCATGGGGTCTGAGAGACAGCAAATGGGACTGGGACTAAACCGGGCTTAATTGGACAACACTCCTCCGTATTTGCACGGCGATTACACTAATTGCTGCGGAGTTGCCGTGAATTGAATAACTAATACTCAATATGCATATGAATAATTTGCATTTTAAGTCGATGGCTGATGGAGTGTTAAAAATACTTAATAAAGATCTTAATCAGCCCAATGATTATAGTGATTTGTGGCTGTAAAGTGTGATGCCTTAGAAGGCTATTAAACTAAAATGGCATTACAAACTAAAAGCTAATTGCCTAGCAAACATACTATTTTTAATATACTAAATAAAAATAATATGGATTTATAAAATTATATTTATTTACGTCATTTAAAAACTCCTAAAAATTGTATCAAAATTCTTAAACGAAAATCATGGTACACAACAAGATACCAAGTTAATAAATAGTTAATAAATGATTAATTATTTATAAATCTACCTCAGTCGTAGCTGATACGGCTGGTTAATCGACTTAATTCGATAATAAATAAACCGAATATGATTAGCCAATCGATTCTGAACAATTTCTAAAACAAATTAATTACCAAAGGTATGCGATATGTTTTCTGTCATTGACAGATGCGAGTGGAAAACATTTTCCCTTTTCAATGATTGATGGCAATCGGGAACCTACTCAATTACCGAACGCAATTATATATTTCTATTATGAAAGACTTTCGAACATTTCTGTGTGTCTGATATAATCGTTCGTAATTGCAAAATACGAAAACAATGCAATATTAGTGACCATTTAATACCGAACACAAAACACTAGGCAAATATCATGACATAACAAACTAAAGGTTAATTCTCTCAAGCTCAAAACAATTGTCAACAATTTAATACCCATGCAGGGGGTAAAAGGGGTTTGGAGGAGGGGTAAGGGGTTTTGGCGAGTCGGCAGACAAGCAAGAAACAATCACAAAAACACTCGCCAGCCAACAAATTGCACACAAATTGTATCTCAGAATGAGAAACCCACACAAATGCCGAGGAAATGCGCAGACAGCAGCAGAATGCTAACTACGTTCTGTGTTGACATCAATTAACTAAATCGCTTTAATTATGTGCCACCAACCAAACGAACGGCAGCAACAACAACATCAAAGGCCCAAGGAGAACTCAGCATGAATATTTCAGCGAATCAATAAAATCCCACAGAATGATGACAAAACGCGTTGATATGGACGACAAAATGAGCAAATTCAAATGGAAAACTTTACAGGGGTTGCTCCTTAATTACGGATCATTTATTTACCAAGGGGAAGATGTTTGTACAGAAGGATAATGGGCGAGAACCTGCAAAGGGGGTTCTCGATAATTACAGTCCTCTTTTTTGTGTCATTTGAAAAGCAATTGTTGAAAGGACAGGGCGTTACTATTTCAAATTAATTGATACTTTAGTATTTCTACCGTATTTGTTGAAATGTTTGAAATTATAGATAGGTTTTTAGGGGTGTATTAAAATTGTATATTATTATAAAAAGTATTTTATCCTTAGAGGAAAGCTCCGAAAGTAAAAATTTCCACAAACGGAGAGTGTCTACCTAATTTGACGTATAATACGTTTGCCCAACAAATTAGCAGCACTAATTGCCTAAATCCAATGCATAAATGCATCCAATGCATTCAAATTAATGGTACTAACCGAAAATGCAAACATAGCAAAAACTTCCGAGTCACTACTTAAAAAGACAAATTTCACCACAAATTAAAAAAAAAAAAATTATTTAATGGTTGCTTATAACATAAATCAGTTCAATCTGAAAAATAATCTTTTTGACAATAAAAATACTCTGAAATTAAGTAAATTAAAATCATTTTTTCCAATAACTTTGATTAGCTACTAAGACCCTATAGAAATCAGGATTGCTCGCTCATTTTCCTTAATTTTTCACCAAATAAAGCGCATATTGAATTACAATTTATTTGATTGTTTTGAATTTGATACGTTTGTCTGTATCCCGAGACCCAATTAATGGCGTTCAAGTGTCGGCTTCACTGTAATTCGAGTGCACCATAAAAACCAGAGTCGCGCGGAATGCGTGAAAGGGGAGGCTGCGAAGGGGGAGTGGCAGAGGCTGTGGCGGAGGGGGTGGGCAATATAAAGGGGGCCAAGAGACAATCGGCCAACAAAACGAACAATCTCCCGGCGAACGGCGAATAACGAGGCAAAGTAAAGTAAAACTGGCCTGGCCAATTCGAAATCCGAATGCATCGTCATCGCCATAATCATCATCATCATCATCATCACCCTCGAAATTGAATCGACAGCCGAACAAACACGAAGATAAACGAATATACTAAACCATAAATGAGGGGGAGGGGGTGGGGCAAGACCCGGGGAGAGAGAGAGAGAGAGAGGGCTAACTCACACACCTTTAATTTAATTGACATCAATTATGGTAAAAAGATTAAGAAATCAAAACAAGCGCAAAACGTATAAGAATTTGAATAAGAAGAATGGGTTCCAAAAATGAAATGAAATACGGGCACTGAACGAAAATGTATACAGGTAGTTGTTATTGATTTTCTATCTCATTTTCTGATCAATAACCGGTAGATATATATAAAAATATTAAATACCATATAATGTTTTAATCATATTAGTTGTGTTCTTGGTAACCAGGAAAATCTACCACTTTTAATTTGTAGATCAAAATTTGTATAGCCTCTTGAATAAGAGTTTAACTGATAGATCTATTATTAGCCATTATCCAACTTTATTGACTTATAAATGGATCCGTTTTCAAAACAAATCTCGTATCTAATCTTTCGGATGACAGCATGTCGAAATAATGCCATTTAATTTCACAATGATACGTCTGGGCTGCTAAGTGATATGAAAACTTGCTCATAAATTGCTTAATTGATTAAAATTGACATCTAATTATACGTTTTTTGTTGTGTACGTTGTGTGCCAGTAACCCTCTCTCTTTCGCACTGCATGCCAATAACCGTGCAAGAGGCGCGAGTACAAAACTTGCAAATTGCGAGTAATTGAGAAGATTAAAGTCAAGCACACGAGAGCAGAAAGAGATGGCAAGTTGGTTGGGTGGCGGAGGGAGGACAGGCAGTGGGGGTGGGGGCCGGACCAGAGAGAGAGAGAGAGCCAGGTAAGGAATCGACCTGGCAAACGATTAAGAGCCATAAACACGAGCACGACAATCACAACAACTCACCTACAGCACCCACTCACACATCTACCAAATAGACAACTATCTGCATGTCACTCACACACTTGTGCACAAACTCGATTGACAAGTTGGGAAAAAATCGAAGTCAACCTCGCTCATAAAATATGTAAATTTGTATAAAATTATGCAAAAATGCCTTAAATACATACGCACTGAAAAAAAAGTTTGAAACTTACGTTGTATACATAATTGGTATACGAACATAATGACTAATAATTTCTTTTTAATTTAATAAATTTAATTTAGGATTTAAATATTAATCTAAACATTTAGAAATTGCTAACTGCACCATTTTTTATAACAAGTTTTGATTAAAAGGTATAATTAATTTCAAACTTTAATGTAGAGAAAATATACAGAGTCAGATGTATTAAACTAGACTACAGTCGTCTTATAAATATATGAGCATCAATCTAATTTTAAATATTTAAAAAAAAAACTAAATGAAATAAACGAGATATAAGCCGTCAGTAAACTTAAACTTGTGGGTTATTAGCCTTACAACTATTTAACTTATCAACTTAAGATCTTTTTTTTTCAGTGTAACAACCAGAGAGCACAGAGAAAGCAGCTGAAGAAGTTGAATCAACAAATGAGAGAGCCCCCATCCCCAAAAACACAAAAGAGAGCCAGAGAGCGCACGCGGGGGAGTGTGAGTATGTATGTTTGCGGGTTTGCTTGTAAATCAAAACACGCAGCCAAAGGTGAAACATGAAAAATGTGCGCGCCAATAAATGTGCGAAAGGTGTCGTGGTGTGGGTGCAACACGGTTTAGTATTGGGATGGATATCTATATCTCTGGGGCCATGAATGAGCATTGAAAATTGAGAGCCGACTTGGCAGCTCGCAATTTTGATGTCCAATTTGCCACGAAAACATGAACTAAATACTCGCGCCTGTATGTGTGGACATCTGGTTTCGTGGTGGTGGTGGTGGTTGATGGTTTATGGTAAAAGGTAACGAATCGCAAGGTAAAATAACATGAACCCAGTTGGCAGCTGCAGCCTCTCAAAACGCACCGTAAATAAAGGTGTAAATACCGCTTACTGGTAGCAACAAAGCAAACTATTAATTTAGCCACCGAATCAAAGAGAAACAACTAGTACAGTGTTCGTTCGCTAGGAGGAATCTGGTTTAATATTCTAGAAAAGTATTTAATAAAGTAAAACTAATATAATAATATTTTGGTATTTAATTCAAGTTGGGCAAAAAGATACAATTTTTGATAAAATAAGTAGAGCTAAAAATATTCAAAATAGCAATTTAAATTAAATTCATTAAGATAATGAGGTTTCGACTATTAACTATCGTTATATTTATTTGTGAATAAATAAATTTAATGTCTGTAATATTATAATTGTTAATGAGTATATTCCATACGTTTTAGGTTTTTTAGTAACGATTACCCCCATGATTTGCCATTTAAAGTTTTCGAACACACATTCCCCATAATATGATCATAATAATCCTTGAATTTTGAATAACCCCTTTTGATATTTGTAGTAATTCCCACCCAACATTAATCTTTCAAGATTCTGCGAATTGCGATCCACGAGATGCGGGCGCAGTGGAGCGTGAAATGCATTCGGATGAGCATCGTTTCGTCCCGTTCGCATTTTCATTCCCATTCAAGATCTCGCATTAGCTTACGGCTCAGTTGGTCGACTTTTGAAAGGCGAATTTTAATATGAGCAATTACTCATTTTGCGATTTTGCGCCTCAATGTTATTTGGCGCGTAGTTTCCCACAAACACACACACATGTGAATTGTACAGTGTACACAAACAGAGACTAGGCGATTTGGAATTTGCCTTTTTGATGGCAAATAAAAAAATGGCGTCAACAAATACACAAACAGCCTATGTATAAATCTATACATATATTTATTTTGTAATTATTCAACAGCATCTAGGCAACGAAAAGCAGCAGCAATCGATTTAGCTGCTGCTGCCGAGATCGTTTTTCATTTTATTGTATAATTTATTAAAAGTTTCAACAGCGCCAGCAACAAAATAAACAACAATTTTAGTTATACAAACACTTTGGCCATGTGAGCGCCAGACAGAGAGAGAGGAGCAAAACAGCCAGAGAGCGAGCGAGAGAGCGTCCGAATTTGATTTAGAATGAGGCGACAACAAAAGCAATTAAGTTTTATTTATCGATGCTGCTTTATTATGGCTCGCTGGCGTGTTTGTGTGGGTGTGCCAGCGACTGTCATTTACCGTTCGTTTAACGGGTGGTAAATAATGGAAAACGTCGTAGATGGAAATCTCGGCTGGCCATAAGTATACAGTGCAACCTGTTTAACAAAGATCCGAGCTTTTTATCGGATTTATAATGCTTAAGTACCATGATTTCCAAACGTTGGTTAACGGGTTTCAGAAACCCAGTACTAAATTCATTTAAAAATACCTTTGTATCATACTTTGGCATACTTTTAGGCGCTTAACAATAAGATCTAAAATATCTATTCAAATATGATGACGGATTTTAGAGTCAACTATCTTGATGTCTCATAAGAATATTGATCGTCCATTTTATATAGGTCTATTAGTAGCCATCTAAAGATAATGCTGAATATATTAAGAAGGCTTATATAAATCTAAACTTAAATATAAGATATAGTTTTATGTTATATATGGGATACAACTGATATTTATGTAATACAAATAAATAAATTTAAAAAGAAAAACTTAGTACTAATAAAAGGTCAACTTCTTGTCAACCCCATCGAGGTCCCACTGCAGTCATAAATCGCAGCGTGGGCCATAAACTAACAGTATTTGTTGTGCAGCCTAATTTGCATTATCGAGTGAATAATTGAACGACACTTGCTGGCATTTCTAGCTAAAAACAACAATCTAAAACTACTGACTAGAGGTCTACAAAGGTTAGTGTGGGATTATGAGTATGAAAACGATGGGATATGATGGTGTGTGAAATGTGTGTTTAATGGTTGTAATAGTGTGTATGCAAAGTATAGTATCTCCGGGTGCATTCCAAATCAATATCTGGCATGCTTATATATATCAGGAATATATATTCACGGCAGACTGACTCATCGGCAGCCGGCGACGCCTTTTATCGCGGCGATCTTTTAATTACCTTTCTGGCGAGCGAGTATCCAGATGCAGATTGAGACTCGAATCCGTATCCGCTTCAGGGGTTGCTACTACCATTTGGCATCTTTAGTGCGAATATAATCCAAACTTGCGACTCGATGCGGTGTATATTCCACAACAAAACGGCACAGAAACACACACAAAACACTAGTAAACACAAAATACAGGGGTGGAGATTGCGATTTTCGTTTTTATTTTCGTTCACTTATTTCTTGGTTTTTGCTTTGGCTCTCCCATTCGCCGCTCGCTCTCACTCCCTCTCTTTCTGTCGCACAAAACAAACGCACAAAAACACGCACACACATTCACCGAAACGGCCCGCTCTCTCGCTATTGCGCTCTCTCTCTCGCGCCCGCGCGTTTCGTATATACATATATCTGTCTGTACGTATGTATGTACGGATTTTACGACGATGAAAAATGCCTGCTTCTTCTTCTCGAAAATCAGGTTTTCTGCTCTCGATTTTCACACTTTTTCGGCAATTGCCCGTTGCAAATTCGATTTAATTCCACTGGCAGTCACTGCCCAGGACACTCGCACACACTTTTCACCACAGTTCATCAATTATTTTCCACATTTTCTGCCTTTTTTGACGAGCGAAAACGACCGAGCTGCGATTTCAGTTCAATTTTTTCAGTGTGACCGCGGTATCACTTGGCGTTTGCGCTATTTAACGTCAGCAAACGTAAAAACGAAAGTGTGAGCAACGTAAGCTTGAGCAACGTAAGTGTGAGCAACGTAGTGTGAGTAAGCGTAAGTGTCATCGAACGTAAATGTTATCAAACGGAAGTCAAAAAACGAATTTATCGTTGCTCGATGGTAATAACGGCGATTTAAGAGGTTAGCCATTTTATGCTTTATTTTAGAAATACTTCAATTAAGTATTTTCGAACTACTTTAAACGTATTTTATATTCAGCCTAGGCTAGGTCGCTATCTTAGAAAAACGAACACCATAGGTTGATTCATAAAAGATTTACTTACTGTATTGGACTTACATACTTCAATTAGGATAAATGGCTGTTTTGGTACCATGTTTTTGGTTAATTATAATGTTTAGAGGATCTTTAAGTTATAAAAGGGGTCCCTTTTACCAAACGTAACTTTTTGGATGGCTTAGTTATTTCAGTTTATGTAATTTTTAATGATGTTGATTCAAATCCTAACCAATTAAAACGCTGTCTCGACCGTTTTCCATCCAGTATGCATTCCCATTCTTGTATTGCTAAGTGAGAATAAATTTAAATACTAAAACCAGAATATATATATTTTAATTTAATTTCAAAAAAATAAATTTTGTGGCCCTGTTAAAAACCGTTGTACCTTAAAATTTTCTGTTAATTTAGCAAAACCTGAAATTTACAGAGTGACCATACATTATGGTTGCTGACCTCGATTATTAGGTTGGTGTCTTGGCTAATAAAAATATATTTTAGCTGTGATTTCTCGTTTTCCAACACTCCAACACGTTAAATTTAAATTTGAAAGCAGGTGTAACTGCTAATTGTAATAATGTATGGTAATTAAATTGTTTGGAACTAAAGAATGTTAAATGTTTTAACCTTGTCTAGGAGATTATTGTGACATTTTTCATAGACGAAATACTTCCTTAAATAT
The DNA here is from genome assembly GCF_043229965.1 of Drosophila suzukii. Lineage (NCBI taxonomy): Eukaryota > Metazoa > Arthropoda > Insecta > Diptera > Drosophilidae > Drosophila > Drosophila suzukii. Next base: position 70,502,363 of record NC_092082.1, read on the forward strand.
TTTGCTTCCTCTTGAAGAGGGGCTAATTAAGAAAAAACATTTCTCGAAGCAAAATTTTTCCTATCACCAAAAAAATCTGTTTTCGCTTTTTTCCAAGTGACAAATATCAATCACCTAATTTGCGATCCTATTATCTCCGCTATGTGTAGTTCGGATTAGTTGCGATTTCATAATGAAGCCATTATGTGGGGACACACATAAACAACTCGGTTTTGGTTCTTTGACAAAGTTATTAACCAAAATCTTTGGGAAGACACCCAAAGGCTTTATACACTGGCAAGGCGCGAAGTAAACAAATAAATTTTGGTCAACGATTCGAACGTGTCTGCTCATTTAGCACATTCTTGATTCACAATGCAAATTCAACTGTTGCCGGGTGAGAAGGAAAGAAGGGCGGTAATACAATCGACGTCACTTCGATGGCGTTTCACTTTTATTCGCGGAAATTTTGAATCACTTTGCTGCCTGCAAATCTTTTGGCCAGCGACAAAGAACGGTAATTTACATTCAAAAAAATGTTATCTCATAAAAGTAATCTGGATTGGCTCCGTTTTTTGGAAAGTTCATAAAGAAGGACGTGTTAATCACGGCGGCCTGATTTCCAATTTATTACTCAATAAAAAATATTTAGGATGATGAAGGGTGAAATAGTTCTGAAAAACAAGGCCATAATAAACTCTTTATTTAGCAATTTTTGGGTATATCAGAGGTTTTTTTTTGTATTTGTTGTGTTTGTTCCTATTAAAATTGTGTTTGTATAATAAATTGTTAATTTTGTATAGTTATTTTTATGTATCTGCTACATTTTGGTAATATAGGATTTATCATTTCATAACTAAATATAAACATAATGTAAAGAACCATTTTATTTTCAATTAAAAACTCTTTATAAAACAGAAATCCTTTTTGTTGAATGATTATTTATTGTCAAACACTTCAAAATATATTACTAAAAATAAATAGAATCCCCTAAAAATTGGTAGTTACTTAGAAGTTCCAAATTTTGGTCAGGTCAGGAGCTAAAACAGTTCCTAAATCTTTTCTTTACTAAGGAACTCGCATATTAAGAAGTTCAAAAGTCCTTATAAACTCGACTATCAGCTGTTGGCAACAGGAGTAAAATGACCTTTGTTTTCAGCAGCTGACGCATTCCATTCGGCACATCACCGTTAGTCGGTTCGTTTAGGCCCACAGTGATAAGGAGTATCGATAACAATATATATGATATCTAACACGGATTACCTTGTACTGTGACAGTCGTTCTCGGCTTATCTTGGCCGAAAAACAACTCAAATTGTCGGCCAAGCATAATGAAACTTTTGTTTTGACAACATTCACTACCGCCGGATTCCTAAAAATAGTTCTTGAACTTTACCGCAATTATCTGCAATGCAAATGATGACGTTCGTCGGTTGGAAAATTCCCTGTTCATCGCTGGATAGGGATTCCTCCCCAGATCGTGGGCTTATCACGCATGCTCATGCTAATTAAGCTTATGACGAACGAAGCAAAGCAGACTCACAAAAAAACACAGAAAACGAGGAGCAAGGTAATCACTATACCTGTGCACCTGTCACCGTCATCCAGTTATCATTTAATAATCGGCGAGAGCGCCAGAAGAGAGAGAGCTGCTTAAGTGATTATCACTAGTTTGCGGGTACACATGTATATCTGTGTACAGTAAGTGCTGTCTTTAGTAGTATTACCTATTATATTTTAAAATGTAAAATGGTTTCTTTTAAAATACAAAATAGTCAAAAAATATTCTCGCAAAATAGAAAGATGCAGAACTAAAAAAACATTTGAAAAGGTATAATTACATACTAAATATTTTCAGAACTTATAGTTGAAAATATGGTATTATCGTATGGATCCCAAGTATTTATCTTCTTCATTAGAAATAAATTTATATTTTATTTTATAGAAAAGTTTTATAAAAACATTCCCAATAAAGAACAAAAACATTACGTATGAGAAATCATCTTAAAATTGTAGAACAAAGAGAAAAGTTGCCGGTGTCATTTATTAAAAATAATGCATGTCCATATAAATATATTCGTTTAAGTTCATTGACCTTCTCTTTAATCGATATTTTACATTAGTCATTTCGAAGAATTACAAGATTTAAATGCAATATCACATATAAAGGCGAAATTATAATTATTTCCTTAGTAACAGGCAATCTCAATGCTTTCGGTTCTTTACTTGCAGTTATGAAAACTGTGAATATAAATGTGAAATAAAAATCTTCTATAATTTTCCATAAGAAATCCCCAATAAATATTCACCATTTAAAATATATATTTAATCATAGGGTTATGAAGGGTTTCATCATAGGGTTAAGATTTTACCACACAGATAATTCTACTTATAAAAATATATCATATCATTTAGATGAGTATATCATTTTAAACCGAAATTGACTTCTCGTTGCAGAATTCATATTGTCTTTCCCTCCATATACATTTTCATGTTCCATAATAAATGAGAAAGCCATTATTTTAATAATTTGACTGTTTCTTGAATATTTAAACATTTAAATATCATAGTTTTGAATTCATATCATGTCAGTTAGTACTCTCAAAAATGTAGATAAGATATTAACATGGATACTAGAGCCCTGCGTGGTTATAGAAAAGGTGGGATATAACTAAATCATATCATATCATATCACATCACATATATCATGGTCCAGTACAATATCAGAACACACCATACCGATCTCCACATCATAGTGCTCCCTGTGGCGCTCTCTTTCCGCCGGCTAGTCCAACGTGTTTGCTATCACCATTATCACTCGAATTAGGCACAATCATTTAACGAATTCGCCTGCCCGTATGGTACTTGGAAAAGTAATGACTGGCGGCGGGATGTGAATAACAGCGGTAAACCCATATTTACCAGCTATCTAGTATTTGTGTGGGTACTTCCAATACTGCGACTATTCCATTCTTCAGTTCCAGCCGAAGAAACCGAAACCAAAACCGAGAGCCTGCCCCGCCAAGCTGAGCGGCCAGAAGAGAGTCTTCCGGACTGGAAGAGAGTCGAGTAGAGAGGGAATCAGCCAGCCTTTGGCGATCGCTCGTCGGTTGCTCAGCAGTCAGCTCAGCAGTCACTTGTTTTTGAGTGCTGCTTGGAGTTGGTCGCTCGCCTGCTGCGCTCTTAGTGGTTTTGGCTAAGTTAACTTAGTTAGTGCCGCCGTTTGGCAGCGAAAAAGCTGAAAAAAATAAAAAAAATATAAAATATCGCGTTGTCGCCGCCGTCGTCGCCCTTGTATCTCTGTGTTTGTGAGTGCCGAAATGGAAAAAAATATAGAAATATAATATAAAGAAGAGTTGCCATTAAGTGAAATATATACATATACACACGGCAAACTAAATCTAAAAGTTAGGCTAAGAGTTAGAGAACGGTTACGATTGTTGTTGCCAAGGGGCATTCGGCGGGCATCTGGACATAAAGCCCCAATTGTGTGTATTTACACTCGGCGCTCGGTGTGCTCCACACTCATTTGCATTGTGACAAAAATAACAAACAAAAAACAAAAGCCGCCCCTTGTCCCACAGACACAACAACAATTAAATTAATAACTTAAGTAACAGCAGCAACACGAACGGTCGACGTTGGCCTGTGGAATTATTATTATAACATGGAAAAAATCCTAAAAGTTGGTGAACATTTTCGTCTAGATAAAAAGCGACACAAAAAGTCAACTGGCAAAAGATCACGAATGGCGGTACTTTACACATACATTTCCATTTGTCGCGGCCGGAAAACAAAATCACATCTGTACAGTCGGAACTCTATAACTCGGAAGTATGCAAGAGCTGTGTTCTATCAAGAAATATAATTCCGTATACCCAAAGCGATCTTGAAGCTTATAAATCCCAAGCTTTTCCGCTGTACAATAAAGACAAAAATAATAATTGAAAAACTTAAAGAAAATCAGAAATTAATAAAAGTAAAAAATATTATATTATAAAATATTTTTTAATTTTATATTTAAATTTTAACTAAAAATTAAGAATATAAAGTCTTTATTTTTAGTTTAAATTTAAATATCAAAAATTTATAAATATTTTCTTTAAAAAAATGATGTTCCTAGTACATAAAATAAACAAATTTCAATAGAACCTAAAAATCTACTCTTTTAAAACTTTTAATGATCTTGGTATTAGAAACAGAAGTTTTGGCTTCAATTTAACTATGCTTTAAGGCTAATTTAGTGCCAAAATTCAACCTATGTTCTTATAGGAATATAAATATTTTTCTAAAGGAAATACATAAATTTAAATATTAATTTATATCCCTAAAATAATATAATTTTCCTAAAAATCCACCTAACAAATCCTACAATAAGCATTTAATTCAAATTTATTTATTGCACACTAGTTCGACTTATAGAGGTCCGACTGTACCCACTCACATACGTCACCGGCACACTCCCACTCTCCCACCAACACACGCCCACAAGCTCTGGAGATTTGCACAAGTGCAGAGACCCAGAAAAAAGACCGAAGAAACGAAAGAGAAAAAAGCCAGAGATTTGTTGTTGCCAGCCTTGACTAGAGCGAAAGAGCCCAAACTAAGTAAAGTCAGTCAAATAATTACTCGGAAATTGCACAACCACGTTTGATTGCAGCCACCGAAAAAAACCAAAAAAGAAACAGATATCAAGACAACGCGAAAAAATCCCCACGAACAGTGGTTAATTGTATCATAATTGTGGAAATATATTCAGCCGACAGACAGAAAAACAAAAAACACGAAAATTAATTATGATCAGTGAGTGGAGTGACCGTACTTAGTATTTTTTATGTTCTTCAATGCAGGCGATCCAGTAATAAACAAATTCACGGAAATGGATTACATTGTAAAGGCCTACAAAGATTGGAAACTGCATTCGCAGGTAAGCAAGCGGGTTTTCAATATTATAGAGGGGAATGTTCACCATTCAAGGCTAGGTGTCATTCCACTTACAAATTCATAATTATTGTGGGCACAAGAGACAACAGGAAGCTGACAATCGGCTTACAATTAAGGTGTATACAAATTAGAAATGGAATTACAATTGTAAGGTGGCAAAACCACTTACGAATTAATCCGAACAAAATACTGCTAATTTGTGGTATTTATTTAAAAACTATTTGTTTTTTATTTAACGTTAGAACGAAAAGTGAGAATTTCCTTTGAATTTTTACAATCGTTTCAAATTGACTTTGTTCTAAGAGAATAAAGGTATCAAAGCGTTGGAAATGTTTTATAATAATATTAATTTAATAGATAAATATATCTATATGATAATGATGATAAAGGGTTGTGGTGAAAAATAACCGCTAATTTGTGGTATTTATTTAAAACCTTTTTTTTTGTCTATTGTTAAAACTAAAAGTGCGAATTTGCCTTGAATTTTTACAATCTTTAAAATTTACTTTGATCTAAGAGAATATAATATCTATATATAGTTAGATACATATGTATATATCTTTCAAAATCAACTGTTTTTTTTCCGTGTGATTCTTTGAGACCTAATCCAATGAAGGTCTTAGACACCCCTCTCTAAAGTATATAGATCTGGTATCTCATGGGACTCCCAGCAATCTCGTCTTAACGGCTTTTGCCACTCGAAATGCTTGCCTGTGGCAATCGGCTAAGATGACGACAATATTGTGGCTTTCTTGCAGAAATGAACCCAACTTCTGCTGGCTCTTTGTCTGATCATTAATATTTTTTGTGCACCTTTTCTACATTCGCGGATTCGCGTGGTTGTTGGAGAATGCGAAAGGCTGTGGAGTCACGGCAATAAGCGGTCGTTAGCTCTTGGCTTCAAGTTGTGGCTTTCAGCCAGAGTCTAAGCAAATGCAGGACAGTTGGGGGCAAAAAAATAGTTACTTCCAGAAAATATCCCCATTGGCTATATTTTTCATTAAGTTCCTCACATTAGATAAAAACCTTTTTAACAAATACATCATTTATAAATCAAAGAAAATCTAGTATACATTAGTAACCATATATAGATATATTTAATGTAACCACATATTTTAATAAATATTTTTTATAGATAAAAACTCAAAATATAACTTAGTTATGAATTGCTAAAAAATTATTATTACTACAGGTAGCTTTTTATTTTCTAATAACTATTGATGTTATTTCATAACAAAATCCCAGAAAATATTTAAATTCTCCTTGATGTATTGCCAAAAATATAATATACAAATGCACTACAAGCAGATATGTTATTATTATTTACTCAACAATCCATCTATTTATTAGTTCTGAAGAACTGATCATAATATTTTGATCCCTATTATACATACATGTGCATATTCCCAGACAAACACCTCGACGATCGTCGGTAAGAACTTGGCTTTTAGGATGGTGGAGAGGGGAACTGTCTGTGAGCCGAAGTGCTTAACCGCATTTAAGAAAGACCTGGCCAAAAGACACTCGGCAACAGCCAAACAAAATAATAAATTATTCTGTGAAACACGATCATGTCGAAATGGTCTCGCATTACCCAAGAAAAAACCACTCTGAACGAGCGTTACCCTTTCGGTTCCTCGGCTTCTTTTCCACTCTCTATCTGGTATCGCTTTTTTGTATTTATTTGTATTTATTTTCCTGTGGCATACTGAGCTGCGAGTGTTTGCGAATATGCTATTTCGATTGCCATTACAGTCCAATCCGAATGCGAATGCGAATGCGAATGCCACCAAAGTGTGCTAAGATCGTGGCCAGCGAACCAACGCGATGAGTAAGCCCAGGCCAGTGGCGAATACATCTGGCCAAAAGCAAAACCAAAACCAAAGCCAAAAGCAGCTACAGCCACCAACTTATGCGGCTCTCCTCTCCGGTTGAAGTGCAATTGGCCAATGAGTGCAGCACAGCCAGTGCACTCGAAAAAAAATCAGAGGAATTTAACCAATTTTTAAGAATTTTTTATAAGGAAAAACCAGAATTTTTATAAGGAATGTTTACTATTTTAAATATGCAAAGCCATATTTTGCAATACATTTTATAAGGGTATATTTTCTCCAGTGGCGGATCTAGGATTTGTTAGTGGGAGGGGGATATGAAAAAAAATTGTTGAGTAGATATCAAAAATTATGAATAAAATACATATTTGAATTGTAATACCCTATAAATATAATTTTGGGGGGATCTATTTCCCATTAACAACCCCCCCGTGGATCCGTTCGTGATTATCACCCAAGTCTGTTAAATATCGTCTACATTTTCAAACCAAAAAAACCGGATTGTTTATGATTTTTTAGAACCAAATAATACCTATCAAAAGCGGTTTAAACCCAGTTTATACAATGTGGTATATTTAGAATGTGGGTGATTTTATTGTTAGTATTTCAAACTGACTTTCTAATTGTTATGTTAATTCAAATTTTATTAAAACGGGTTATCAATTCAGTTTGGCAGACGATCTGTGACTTATTATAATTATAAAATTATAATCTTTTTTTAGTTTTAAATAGTTAAGATCATATTTATTCTCGGTGTTGAAAGCGAGAACAACAAGTTGAAGCGATCGCAAAATGCATTTTATACGCTGACTGCAGCTGCTAATTGGGCCAATGCACAGTGTACAAAGTATAAAGTTAATTCATGCTTGGCGTCGCATTCCATTTGGTCTTCTAAAAATATCCTTAACCTTGGCCAGATCGAGATCCTCTTAACTAGAGGGTTCAATGCACCCTATCCGGTTCTTAGCGGCCATCTTGCAGTTGGCTTTTTTACCCCCTGAAATTCCACCATTTGGGTTTGTCCTTCGGTTAGACATGCGATAGGCTAAAACATAAATATATATCACTCCACTGGCACATTTACATTTAAATTCAGGTGTAACTCTTCGACTGATTGCGACCATTTTAACCAGCTGTGGGTGGTTTTGGCCTTCGTTAATCAGCACCTGCAGCGAACCGAAAGTCCCTCCGATTTGATTTGGTAATGGTAATGGTAATGGTTTGCATGCGGGCGGGCCAAACGAAACGAGGTTGGTCTATTACTCACGGCTATTTGGCGATAACTTTAGGTATAATTAAGTTCAACAGCAATTTGGGTCACGCGCAAGAGTTTAAGTTGTCGTATCACATGAATGAAAGAAATCATGTATTATAGTCTTGTTTTTACATTAGTTCTGTATATTAAGTATTCCTCTTTTTTTCATGATAAATAGTAGTACAAAAGATTGTGAGTTATAAAAAATAAAAGAATCTAGAAAATATATTTAATAGCTTGACTCGAAAATAAATTATACTGCGTCGCGCTGATTAACCTGATGACCTGTTCACTGCCCAATCTTATACCATTTATGTATACTTTTTGAGCACTTGGCTGCAATGTTTTTTTGATGCTGATTAAAAATACGTATAGCTTACAGGGTCACATAGAGTCTACTTTTATTTCATAAATATTAAAACGTTTAAGGTTATTCCGTTATTTACCCATTTGAAAAGGAATTGTTACATTTTTACATTGCGCACTGATCGACGGGTTTCTCACTTGTTAAGTTCATATTCGAAGGGACGAAAGACTGTGGTTTCGTGGTGGGTTGAGCCAACGGATTGGGTTGATCCAACGGATTCCGACTGAAGTAAATCTAGAAAAATAAGAATCTTCTTATCATCACCATATAAGGAATATATTGGAATGCCCAATCTTTTCTAATAATTGTTTACTTTTTGAGTATTTGCCGACGTTTGCTTGATGATAAAAGGTCAAATTCACGAAGAGTCCACTTTTACTGCATAAAAATAAAAACCAGTTGGCTTTTATTAAATATTTAGTTCTGTTGTTTACTCGTCTAGCAGCCGAAGGGATTAGTACATCCTCCAAGTACGCCTTGATTGATTCCATTTTCAGGTGTTAAATTAAGCTTCGAAGTGTCGATATCCTGTGGTTCCGTGGTGTATCGAGCCAACCAATCGGGTTGAGCCAACCGATTGGGTTCAGCCAACGGATTGGGATGAGCCAACCAATTGGGTTGAGCCGACCAATTAGGTTGAGCCAACAGATGTCCCAGGGACAGCAGGAATGCGATCCAACAGGTCACAAAAATTGAAGTGCCCATTTCGATCGACAAAATTATTCCGCCTGAAGTAAATCTAGAAAAAAATCGAATCTTCTTATCATCACCATATTAGGAACATATTGGAATGGCCAATCCTGTATTTTTAAAAGTAAATACCTGTAGTTTAAAAGGTGAAATTCACAGAGTCCACTTTTACTGCACAAAAATAAAAACCAGCTGAAGACGTTGGCTTTTATTTAATATTTAGTCTATCCGCAGAAGGGATTAATACATCCTCCAAGTACGTGGTGATTGTTTGCATTCCCAGGTCTTAAATCAAGATTCTTAGGAACAGCAGGAATACTATATAACAGGTCACAAAAAATGACACGTCCACTTCGACCGACGAAAAAATCCGACTGAATTAAATATAGAAAAATACGAATCTCCTTATCAACACCCTTATATAAATTAAATACAGAGAGTTTATTTTCCAGCATATTTCTGCTGTCTTTTTTAAAAAAGTTTATTAAATAACAAAGAATTTAGGGGGATTATCATTTGATCTTCAACTATTATAGAAATGTAAAAGCTTTCAATTAATAATTATTTCAATTAATTATAATCCACTTCGACCAACGAAAAAATCCGACTGAATTAAATCTAGAAAAATACGAATCTCCTTATCAACACCCTTATATAAATTAAATACAGAGAGTTTATTTTCCAGCATATTTCTGCTGTCTTTTTTAAAAAAGTTTATTAAATAACAAAGAATTTAGGGGGATTATCATTTGATCTTCAACTATTATAGAAATGTAAAAGCTTTCAATTAATAATTATTTCAATTAATTATAATCCACTTCGACCAACGAAAAAATCCGACTGAATTAAATCTATAAAAATACGAATCTCCTTATCAACACCCTTATATAAGGTAAGTACAGAGAGTTTATTTTCCAGTATATTTCTGCTCTCTTTTTTAAAAAAGTTTATTAAATAACAAAGAATTTAGGGAGATTATCATTTGATCTTCGACTATTATAGAAATGTAAAAGCTTTCATTCGTGGAAAAATTATAACCGCTATTTACGATTAATTAATAATTATTTTCGTACACTTGGACTGATTTTTATTTTCGGAATAAACTTTAAGCTGGTCACTTTCAATCGTTAAAAGGAAAAGGAGCACCCGCTAGGAACGCCATGATCAACGGAATTTTCAGGATTTAAGTTAATATTACTAGGGTTGAACAGCAGAAACAGGTCACAAAGAAATATGCGTCCATTTTAAGCGACCAAATAATTTTAACTGCTGAGTATTTTAACTTAGTGCTAAGGAAAGAGACACCTGTTCTTATCAGTTCAGTAGAACAGAAATAAATAAGAAAATAACGTTAAAAAATCATAAAATTTAACCAACAAAGAGAGCGCTTGTTTTCAATAAATTCCCGCGATCAAAGTCAATAATACTTGCTTTATTATAGGATTATAAAGTACCAAAATTGCAAAAAAAACTTCAAACTAAAACTGATTTTGCTGTTTTACCTGTGTCAGTATTAATAATCTATACGTTATTATTAATAATACATTTGGTAAAAATATAGATTTTAATTAAGTAGCCATGAAATCTGATTAGTGGGTCTCTAAACAAAGTTAGGTTTCATATAAACTGCAAGTTATATATATAAAAACGTGGGGGAAAGTTTGTATATCACGGTTTAAAATGATACTAAAATAAAATCACCGATTTTCTCCTCGAAGTGCGAAAACCCCAAGATCATCTCGGGGGATGCCAGTGAGTCAGTTGAGTAAACTCTTTGCCATGCTCTGAGATACAAATCGATCGAATCTTCGCTTCCTGTTGCACAGTGTGATTTAAAGACGGGTTTTCGTGGTGATTTTTTTTTTGGATATTCTATTTTTTCATTGTGGGTTTATTTGCGATTACTGTTTTTCTATATTTAAGTTTTTGTCTGATGAAGCGGTTGCAACCGGTTCGAATCGCTTTGAATAAAGCGTCAATCTACAGCAACTGAACGATTGATATGCGTTATTGTTTTGATTGTGACAGCAAAGCTTATAAATCCGAATAATCAGCATAAGAAAGGAACAAAGTTCCGAAAGTAAGACAGAGATAAGTCGGCATTTGTATAAGAGCAAATAAACCGACATTTTGGGCTCTTTGTCTAAACATTTGTCTCGAATCGTATGGGTAACCGGCCTTGACTTTCACACACTTGTCTTATCAGAATTAGAACGTGCTGATCGAACGATTTGAGGGCCCAAAACGTCAATTTCAAAAGCCCTGTAAAATTTCCTTATATCCGCATTGCTTGCCGTACCCACATATATCTTTGATCGCACCTTATATTGATCATAAACGAGGGCTGCACCCTCTCTCCTTGGAAAAAAGTCGGCAATCTTATCAGCAAACAATTTGTCACCCAAAACAATGAGAATTGTAAAAACAAAAACCCCCATTGTCGGCCATACATTTTGCGAGAACCAAGGCAAACACTAAAAAACAAGAACTCAAGTAGTCGTAGGCATATAATTAATAGTTGAATAAATCATATTGATAGTCATTTGATGGCTTCCCAGATGTTTTTTAATGACATACAACAGCACTAGTATATATATAGTATATGAGTATTATGAAACCAAGCGGACAATCAATCACACGCTTAAGTGCAACGTCATTAAGAAATAAAACAACCTTTATAGAGATTGATAATTTGAAGGGTTCCATTACCCACTTGTCTAAAAAAAACTTGAGAAACAGTCAGAGTATTTGAAGTTCTTGAAAATATATATTTAGCACACATGCCCAAGAATTTTAGCATACTCTTCGGTAAAATAAACTGCCAACCGCAAAGCCGCAAAAATGATATTTTAAGAAAATACCCATCAGCTCGGTAAAAGCCACTGAGTAATCAATCCACAGTTTCATATTCCAATGAAATGTACAAAGATATTCGCTCATATCTCAAGAAAAATCACCAAAAGCTGATAGTTAATATTCCCGATGGGAACTTTTTGCAAGGTACTCTTTAACAATCATTCGTTTCTTTGTAAAATATTTGAAATGTCATAAAATGTCACGTTGATAGATTTTGCACGTAGCACTGGTAATTAAAAGCGTGTAAGATGTGTTCGAGGGAAATGCCCTTTCAGTTGGCAAAAAAAAATAGTCATAAAATATCTTAGGAAATTCACTCACACCACCACCACCATGCTAGTTTAAGAACAACAGCCCTTGAAGAACCGGCGACCCATCCATTAAATTTATCGCTAAATATAAATAAACTTAAATGAAAAGGCCACTTAAGACCCGGACACTTGACTTATGGGGCTCTAGGCATTCACAAGCGGTTATACAAGCGGGCATTGATATCGCCGTGGACAACTTAAGCCCCGGGGGCATTAAAAAGTCAATTCTTTTTAGACTTTCCCGGTAATTCCCTGATAAGACAAAGCAAGACGTTAGTTATGGAAAAGGATGCAAATTTTAAACCATTTTAGTCAAGGTTCGATGGGTTTATGTACTGTGATTGATCTTTGTTTACTTTGTTTAGAATTCATCGGGTATTCTACTGACTATATCATATCTATAGTTTTAGGCCAAGGATTGTTTAACTTATTCATCTTCTTACTGAGTAATTGGAAAGCCTACAAAATAACCCCCCTCTTAAGACAGCGTGAATCATCTCTGTAAGCCATATCTATCTGCAGGTCAATATTTACCATCGAGTGACCAGGAAAATCCACAAGAATCACGTGTCTTCATACCAATAATCCTCTTTGTTTGGCATTATCGCGGCCATGTGGCGAGTACTCTCCATATATCAACCATAACTTAACTCAGTGCTCTAGATTATGACGCGAACACATGCAATATCAATCTGAATAGATATATGGAGGAGCTTCTTATTTCTCAGTCACGTACCATACATACAAATTGTTTTGGCTGCCGTTTATCAATTTGCATTTCCCAATTTTGGTGGCTTTAATTAATACTAAAGATAGTGCCCGCCTGGCACTGGTTATGTATGTATAACCTTCGGTTATAATTTTTGTGCGCTTGCACAAATCGATACATTTTTTAAACAAAAACATTCCGCACAGCTGCGGGCCCGATTGAAAGGCAACAAATTGAAATAGATTACCAACGATATCGTTAAATTTATGAGTGTGTGAGCCACATTAGCTGGATAATTTATGGCTCTGATTATGGGCTAACTAAAAGTGGACTCCGTCGTCGTCGTCGTCTTGACCTTCAGCACTCGAAGTTCTTTGAACGTAGACGATAATTTCCCATCAAGCGATGAACTCGCTGATCCGCAGATTGGTTCAAATTAGTGACTCACAAAGTGAAGAAGCGCCAGCCAGCCGAGCATGTCTGATGTCTCAATATCCCTCTGTTAGAGCCAAAGTGCCAAAAAGCATTTAACATTCATTTCTGCGCCAATAAGCGCGCACAATAATAAAAAAAAATAATAAAGGCAATGGTATATAGTACGATCGTGTACTGATCATCAATCAGGTGTTTTGTTAACTGTGCGTAGAATCGACAATGGCGAGAGCTTTCTCTGCAGGCTGTACACTTCTAGATTTAAATCGGAATATTCCGTGTACACCACGGCGTATGGGTATTTTTTCTAGCCAGTTAGAATTAGTGACGCAGCATGCAGCTCGTGACTGGTTTGAACAATGGACAATTGTTCGCCGGCATGCGCATGTCAATGACCGTTTCGTCACCCTCACCCCTTTAGATCGGCCAGATATATATCTTTATACTATGTACCTACCCATAGAAAACTATGGAGAGCACACAGCGAATGAGTTTCAGCTGCCACCGTAATGTGTGTCTGCTATCTACGCAGCTTATCTGCAAAATATTTGCCAAACATAAATAAATGGCGCCCAATACAAAGTAAAATAAACGGTGGCAATAGTGTCACCAGCTTAAAAAAAAGAAGAAATTACCTTTTGATTTAGTTAAAATGCAGGTATATTTAGTTTTTAATGAGAATCAGAATACATTGTTATAGGTATATTGCAAATTCTAATACTATAGTTAGTGGTTATATTTTCCTGTTTCCCAATATGGCAGGCGAAAAAAAGTTGTTCTACACAGTAAGCATTTTATTGGAACTCATTCTTGTTAAAAACTTTTTGAAAAAATGTGTAACGCATTAATTAAAATAAGAAATTTAGAAAGGCAGTTATTTTGGACTTTTAGTTTTTGTGTTTAGAAATACCAACCATAGAAAATCAGTCAAATTGATAGGTTGTCCGAGAAAAAAAAATAATTTTAGTTATTGTTATGTAGTATACATATGTGAAATTTAACTGCTTTTTGCTTTCTATATTTTTTACTGATTAGGAAATAAATGACTAATAGCTAAATAATCAAAAAAATCACTCAAAGTTTGTCTGCACTTTACTTTCTATATTTTTTTTTTAACGGAAATCATTTAAATGCTCCTCTAAAGACACAACTACCAGCAAATAAAATAGTGCAAAAGGAGTACAAGAAACATTTGAATTTAACAGCCTGATATAGTGTACTAACAACTTGTTGTTGACCTTAAACGTGCCCGGTTTCGAGTCCATTATGGCCAAAGCCCATAATGCAAATATGCGGTAGTTATTGTACAGGCAATGCAATAATGCAGCAATATTGCGCATACAATGCTCAGCTACCATTAATAAATAAAGTCACATGTTAATTATCAGGCAGTGGCACGTCGTCCGCTGGCACCACTAATTTCAATATTTGCAGCAGCTGTTGGTGCTGGGACAAAAACAAAAAAAAATTACGAAAATAACAAACTCAGCGGCGACCTGCTTTGTTCAAACAGGTTCGAACCGACTGTAAATATATACAATACATTAAAAGACGTTTACGTAGCCGACGCGGATCACGTGAAAAAATTATCCACCGCTGGCGGTGAAACACTAACAAACTGAAAAATTAGCAATGTCTGGATGTTTGAGACAAAGGAAAGGCAATATAAGTGCGCTAACTGCTGGCCATTTCAAATTCGCGCCATTTTGTTGAGTCAGGTGGCAGCGCCAGACAGTTCTTAAAATATTGAAATCGAAAAAGTGATTGATTGGTTTTTTTGTCACTAGTGCTCAGAATATGATCAATATTAAACTTACCGCGTATTAAAAATAAAAAAAAAGTATAAAATAAAAAAAAAATAATGTTGTTAACACTTGGTAAAATAAATTACTTACCATTAATCATTAAATTCTAATTTTTGTTTTGTCTAATTTAAGATCACCTCTTAACTTTATCATGGGTTTAATCAATTAAAAACATTGGTTTCAAAACAAAACAAAAAAGCATATAAAGTTTAGGATTTACATACCTTGTAAGCGCAAACGATTTAGTAATGGTTGCTTGGAAATATAAAACTAAATTATACATTTTTTAAAAGGGGAAGTAGAGAAAGTCTTTCTTACCACTTCCGACATTTGAAATTTCCCGCCACATCAAAGGCAGGGCTGCCTTTCCGATGTCCTTTTGTCGAATATATCGATACTATCGCGAGATGCTGGCCCATCTCTAGCAAACACGTAGTAAACAGAAAAAAGCAATTGGATCGAAAAATCGCAAATTGCAACAATAACGGAGCACTCGCGTGTGCAAATATTAGCGCAATTCGTCGGCAGCGTGAGAATTGGGCGTTAAAATCGGTGGGAGGTCGTCGTCGCCACCCACTCCCACTTTCTCCCCGTCTCTCGCCATCTCGCTCGCTCTGTTTTGAAAGGCCTGCCATGCTTGTATGTGTGTGTGAGTTGGGGCTCCATATGCGTGTGTGTGTTGGTGCGGTGGAGTAACTGTAACGGTTGCAGTTGCATTTACCGTTGCAAAGGAGCGGCGTTCGGGTGAGTGCGCCGCATAATTAATAAATGCGGAAATTAATCGACTTTTTGTTTAGTCGCCCCAACACTGCCTTAAAAATCTCACTGTTTTACACGTACATTTTTACATACTTATATTCCCGCTGTGATTGTGTGCGTTGTGGCCATGACATCACTAATATAAATCCAACTATCTCTTTTTTAAAACCATTGCAGTTTCAAGAGATCGTGCCCGACATGGATGACTCGGAATTCATGTTCAACGAGAAGCAATCGATCCGGGACTCCGGGCGCACCCTGAAGCGCTACGGGAGCACCTGCTGCAACAGCCTCCGGAACAACGAGACCCTCATCCGGCACATCGTCGAGAAGACGGACACGCTGCAGGGCATCGCCCTCAAGTACGGATGCACGGTGAGTCCACGGGGTCAATCCTCTGGAGAAATCACCAAGTCATTGCCCATTGATTTTGTGCCAGGGCAGGAAGCTCCAAGAATGCCAGAGAAAGTTGCCTTTTCCTGGGGTATATACATATAGCCCCTAAGTAATAACCAGGAAATCATTTTTGATAGATTTTATAGATACCCCTATGTACGGAATATCAGAATAACTATCTTAAAGTTGCAATATTTTTGAGTTGAAATCTTTCATACCAATTTTATAGATATCAGTTCTTATGCCTTAAACCTTGGGATATCTCTAAACCACTTACCTTTTAAATGCTCATTTCCCTAAGTTTATATGTATTTATAATATTTCTAATGGGCCATAGTCATACGACCACTTTAAAATGCGCATTTTCATATTCAAGAAAATTTGCCTTGCACATTTCCCGTTGAGCAATTTGAACGGGAAGCTCCAGCAGTGCACAAGTAATACTTCAAATCACAACTCCCCGTGATTTACAACAGCTCTTTACGGAAGCTCCACTAGTGTTGTAATCCCAAAATGTTAGTGCCAATTATTAATTTTATGCCAGATAAATATTTTTCAAAATATTTACATAAGCCACCTCACCGAGGGGTGAAATTAGTTTCTATAGATGCACTATCCTAAAAATTAGACACACACATATCTCACCCTGAAGAAATTCCACAATTTAGTAACACTTTAACTTTTTCCAAACGTGATTAAATCTTCTTGGCCTGTTTTTTATTTAAATGAGCCACCAAAATGGGTTAGCTGCAACCATTTCTAACAGCATTGCTGACACGCTAACCCTTTTGCATTTTAAATGTCAGCCCATGTTTATTTGAACTCATTGACTTTAGAATGCCACCCTTGAACTTTCGTATTTAAAATTTCCTTACAGTCAAAAGACTCAAAAATGATCTAAGCCAAAAGGTTAATTAACAAATACTTTTTTTAAGTACTAAAACTTTCATTCTAAAAAGTAATTTAAAATGTATTTGTGCCGCTGGTGGAAGGTCAAAGCAATTACTGTCACGCTATCCTGGCTAATTTATTTTGTATATGGTTTTTCAAATTATGAATCTTAACGGAATGATTCCACCACATCCATTGATTTCTTGCACTCTTGGGGAAGCTTTACTAGTGCAGCAATCACGCGAACCCATTGCATTTTAAATGTCAACTCCCTGGGATTTGAATATATCGATTCAATAGTGGCAATGTTGCTACGGGTAACTCCCATACCATCCCATTCCCAACACCGTGTCATTCTGCTCTTTCTTGGAATTTACGACCGAACCCACACCTTCTTAGAAATGCGGGGGATGTGATAAGTCGTCTAGTGACTTGGACAAACAGTAGATAGCGACATGTGAGAAGGGACAGTCAGTCTAGAGACTAGTATCCAGTATCTAGTCTTTAGTCTGGCTGTTTATCAGTCTCGTTATCGCTGGGGACCCGAGAGACCTGTGGAAAATGCTGCAGCCCCATGTTTAGACACCCTCTCCCGATCTGACAGATTGCTGCATATAATTTATGTCCACAATGGGAACTCGACTGTTCAGTTAGCACTTGTCCAATATTTGCCTAACGTCAGATTAAGTTTATTGACTCAAAAGATTTGAAATGTCGCTGTAGGCCAAAAGCAATATAGTTGCATGCCACTTGACCCGATTGGCCATATATGCGACATAGCCGGCTCATCCATCCGTCGATCAAGCGCATCCATCAATCATGTGTCAGCGCTGCAATTGCCCGTAATTGATGAGCTCCTCCAACTTATATATACCTGTGTATTGCATTTCAGACGGAGCAAATAAGACGGGCCAACCGCCTCTTCGCCTCGGACAGCCTGTTCTTGCGTCAGTTCCTGCTGGTCCCGGTGGAGAAGAACTCGCCCTACTATCCCCAGGTGCCTGGAGATTCGATAGCCGCCTTCGATGCCGTGCTGGCCACGCCGCCGGGTACTCCGGATGCCAATGGACAGCGGGAGGCGCACAACAATGCCAATAATCTGAGCCAGAGCAGCAACAGTTTCATGAAGAGCAACGACATTAGCAGCAGCAGCAGTAGCAGCAGCAGCAGCAGCAGTGGGAGCAGCAGCAGCTGCAACACAAGTGGCTCCGGTCCCAGTCCCGGAGGATCGCGATCCGGCGGCAGCCAGCAGCAGCAGCAACAGCCCCCCCAAAGGCCGTACTCCATTGCCGGGGAGCTGCTGGTGGTGCAGGCCGGAGACGAGGATCCAGCGATGATGCACGGCCACGGTGGATGCAGCGGAAAGCAGAGCAAGAGCCTGGACTCGGTGGCCGCGATGACGCCCGAGGAGGAGAACCGAAAGTGCATGAACGACTTCCTCAACAAGATAGACAACACCATTTCCGAGTCGCGCAAATATGTGGAGCGCTCCAAGGAGTAAGTTAACCTAAAGTTATCACTCATTGTTGACAGAAAAGTTGTTATTCATACTTTTCAGATTAGATATATTTTTCTAAATCAATTAACACATCAATCACAATATTAGATCGTTCAGCTATCAATTATATTTTTATTTTTCACTCTAGAAATCAATCATTTTTAAAGTCTATTAAGTGACAGAATCATGAAGAACATAAGTCAATAAACTTTGAACAATGTTGATTGAACGCGGAAATAAGTACTTGGCTCTATTAATTTGCACAATGTCAATTCAAAAAATATTTATTTTTATATATAATTGTAATAAAATTGTCAGATAGTGGTTTAATCGCTTTTTATCATGGAAAAACAATGCTAAAAGTATTAAAATATAATTAATTTACAATTATAAATACGTTTAAAATGCATTTGCTAATGGCTTTCTGATTACTTTCAGCCTGGTCAACAGTCAGAGTGACGCGGACATCTGCATCAGTGCAACCGCCGACTTCTTCCCGCAGCGCCGTCATCCGCTGAACAACTCCTACAAGACCAACAACAACGACCGTCCGCCGCAGTACCAGCGGCACAGTTCCACGGGCAGCGGGACCTCCTCGGACACGGCGCACCTGCTGAACACGACGCAGACGCGACGCGTGCAGAACTCGTTGAAGCGACTGGAGAAGCAGCAGGATGACTTCTTTGAGTTGTAGCATCCGTCTACGGGTCGGAACCTAGCCTAATTACGCTGAGAGTTAATTTTACAATTCGTTTTAATTGCCGCGCATCGGGGGAGACGACTTATGTCAGCATGTTACATCACACGGAAATGCCGCACTCTAAATGTAATATAAATAATGATATATATCGACACGTATGCGCGATACCTTACCTATACGATTAAACATAATTGTAACTGAGCTAAAACCTAAACTAAACTAAAAACCTAAACTAAGCGCTGCGCTATGTAAACCTGTAGTACGATGACAAGGCAGTTCTGTCCCCCCTATTTTTTTGATCTTGTGTCAGCCCTGTATAATTGCCGCCAATTTGCTTGCAAGATCCGATCTGATCCGCATCAAACCGATCCGGAAGCCTTCTGTCCTCCTGTCCGCCCCTTCCTGCCCCCCATTATGTTTACTTTTTGTATGACTCTAGCTTTAATCACACTGTGTATAATTTAGTTATGAGAATTATTAATGTTAATTGTATATAGTCGCCAGAAGACACAACAATTCCCCTGGACTGCTCTGACCGCTAAACACGAAATTGGCCAACTGTTGACGTGTAATTATAATTTATTCTTTAGCTTTCCAAAGTATTAAAACGCAACTGAAAATAAATACTGTTCTATATAAAACTGTAACCTCAATTGTTAAACAAGCATCCACCACAAAACAATCTAAATATCCCAGAAACCTCAATATCGAACTGCACTCATATCGAGCCAAGTCATGTTGTACGTGAGAATGTTTTATAAAAATAAAGTGAAAGTTGTGTTGGAACAAAAGATGAAGTGTGTCAATGGAGGTATGAACCACAGGAATTCCCTTTGGCGGAGCACGCGCATTACGCGGTTTAAAATAATAATATAACATATAGGGAAGTTCAACCTGTAACTACCGTTGCCAGGACAACTTGGCCGGCACAAACAAATGAAACCCTATGGTTAGTTAACTACATTTCCATTGTGAAATATAAACGAAAATGTCGGACAAAGATCTGGATGCTATAATCTTGGTGACCCAAAAGGTTTTGGGCAAGTACTTAAAGAAACCACCGCTCACAGAGAAACTGTTAAAGAAACCCCCATTTCGGTTCCTTATGGACGTCTTTAATAACGTAAGTGGTTGAATCCTACCCACACTTCTTTGGTTACTCAAATGAGACTTCTTTATGGACAGTTCATCAAGCAAACTGGCAAGTTTGATGGTTTATATACGCCGGATGAGCAGTTGTTCGAGAACATAGGTAGTAGGGAGGATAAAATACGATACCTGCAGAAGATGATTGATTCCATCAGTGAGTTTAGTTTTGAAGAGGGTGTTTCCTTTATTACAGACTTTGATTTCCCACAGAGCTTACTACCAAGTTGGACCTCAAAGTACGAACTTCGAAAATAGTTGCTGGCCAGGAGCCGGAGCTCACCAATGAACTTCTGCAGGCAATGGCCAGTGTGGCGGAAAAGAACTTGGAGTGGGATGCCGTTGTGGACCAGGTGGTGATTGCACACAGCAAAACACCACTTGCCATCACGAAAACACCGAAGGAAACTAAAATTCCCAGCAAAAATTCCTCACCCGCCGGCAAGGAGGAGGATCCAAAGCGACGCAAGGAGAAACGCATTTCGCCGCAGGAACAAAAGCTGCGCAAGGCCACCGATCAGGCATCCCGATCTACTCCCTCAACAGAGAAGGATAAGGCATCTCAGAAAAAGGCTAAAGTACCCAAGGAGGACTCCAAAATAAGTCGGCAGAATTCCAAGCAAAAGAGTCCTTCTCCTGTTAAACTAAAGTCCAAAGCCAAGCTGCAGTTATCCACAGAAAGCGATAATGCCAGCATGTCCATGTCGCCAGTGCCAGGAGTAACCAAGCAGTCAGCTCCTGAAACTATTCCACCAAAAGTAGAGCAGGAAACCAAACAGGTTTCTCCCTCAAAGGAAAAGGAGACACCGGCGGAACCTGCCCAGGAAACTCCACCAGCTCCGCCTCCATTAGCTCCTCCAGCTGAGCCCGAGAGTCGCAAGTCCTCCGGCAGGAGTCGCCGTTCTAGTGGTAGCCATAGACAACCAGAGCCCAATTCCACTGAGAGCCAATCTCAGCCTGCTGTGCAGTCGTCGGAAAGTAATTCTCCGCCCGGTTCCAACAACAGCGAGGCAAAGCGGGAGACTCCTCTCTCCAGGGAAAACTCCAAAGACTCTAATCAACGACCTAGAACCTCACTTAGACCTCCATCCGCTCGACCCGCCTCCGCGCGTCCTGGAGCTCCACGTCGTCGGAATGTGGAGATCGTACTTCAACCAAACGATCAGGTCAAGATGTCAGGCATTAATGTTAAGTTAGAAACCTTTGGTGACCTGGATGATGATGGGGAGAACCTTGTGATCATAGAAGATGCCAATTCGCATGACATTGTTGAAGGCACTGGATCAGAAGAACCTGTATTGGAGGGTCAACTCGATGCTCAGGGACGCTTGGTTCAGCAGATCTTGGAAACCCAAAAGGAGTTGGTTCATCAAAATGCCGAGGTGGAGCCACAACAAAGTCAAGTTGCCCGTCAAAGTTCCGCTCGCCAGGTGAACGACCTGCGCGATGTGATTCAAGGTCTCACAAAGGCGATAAACCCAATGGGAAAACTTCTGGAGTTTATTCCCGAGGACATAGATGCAATGCAGCTGGAGCTGAACATGTGGCGCGAAAGTTACACCCAGGCCTCGATGGAGTTGAAAAGGGAGCGAAGTCTGACTGCATCCGCCACGGAACCCATGAGGCACCAGCTGGAGCAAATCAACGCCAGCATTGACGAGTACCGGGAGCTCATCGATGAGAGTCGCCACAAGATCCTGCAAAACAACGCCCGTATCCTCAAGTTGATGATGGAACAGTAAACGTGATGTTTTTATATTTAATAAGAGTTCTATAAAAATAGCCATGCATGTATTGCTTGGGTACACTTTTCAATTCAATATATATATAAAATTTATATAATAATATCAAAATATCTTTGATATGCAATACGTTGGTTTCTTTCTTTTTGGGTAATTTGTTAATTTGTAAACAGTTCTGGGTAATAAATGGAAGAATTTAACAACAGACGGTACGTTTCTTTTCTAAGGTCACTTGGTGTTTGAACCGAAACCCCACGCTCTTTTTAAAACTAGTCATCTTAAAAAAATCAAAACGAGCCTTAAAATATTTTTTAAACATCTTCACTGTCGAATTCTAGATTTGAATAATTTGTGCGGTAAAAACATGCATATTAAACAATGCATTTAAGGCTGAAAAATCAAACCTTTTCTTTTTCGGTTTCCGGTGGGTTTGATTTTTTCTTTTCTTCTGTAACCGACTTTTCTTTAGTTTCCGCTGAGACTGTATTTTTTTCAGCTTTCGCTGGTACATCCTCCTTTTCAGCATCGCCTGTGATTGTCTCTGGTTCTTCATCCCCTGCTGTTGACTTATCCTCGACATCTTTATCCTTGCCCAAACCATCTTCCTGATCCTCATCGCCCAGTACATACTCGATGACATCGTCGATGGGGAAATTGTTGAGCAGTGACTTGATCGAATCGTTGTGAATAACCACGGTGAAGAGCAGTTTGCAATACTCTCGCATGCGGCTGCCGTAGTCCAGTTCAGCGTAGTTCTCGCCACCTTTGGTCAAGTCGTGGCCACAGTTCTCAATCACTTTGCAGAGCACCATTTCCTCGGGGGCGTTGGGCCAGCCGTATTTCTTTAGGATAGGGGGATCTACCAGCATGTCTATGAGTTTGCCGACGTTCGCTTTAAGCTTCAGATCCTCTTCAGTAAGAATTTCACCGCTGACCTCATCATCGCTTAATGTTTCATCCAGATTATCAGCGATGGCAGCAGCCAAGCTGGCGGCCAGGCACTTGCGCTGCTCTTTTTTGACCGCCGGCGAGACTTGTGCCTCGTCCTTTTTGCCCTCGGGCTTCACCGGAGCTTCATCCGTCAGCTGCTCTCCCTCAATAGCCCCGTCCAAGGGCAGAATTGTGTAAGTTTCGTTTTCCAGTGTAATGGTCTGGGCAGTGCCATCGCCCTCGTCAACCAGGAACTCCCGCACCACAACCCCATTGTCATCCGTTTGGCTGGAAATCAAGGAGCCCGCTGAAGTGTTCAGTGCCACCGGTACAACCTCGTCCACATCAATTTCAGAGTGTTTTCCCTTCTTTGCACGCTTTGATGGCTGAGGCTCAACGCCGAAAATATCATCTGGATCGCACTCGTGCACTGTGCGAATGTGCCGGCGCAGGGTTTCGCTGCTATCGAAGTTCTTATCGCAAATGGCGCAATCCGTTCGCTCCATAATTTTGATGGCAGATCGCTTGGTGGTCCGTTGTTGTTTTGCTAAAAATAGAGGATCAGGATAAATGTCATGATAATAGCTAGTGAGGCATGCCTTACGGGTGTGTTTGCCCTCGTCCATGTGCTCCTTGAGCAGTGCTGTGGTGCGGAAGCTAGCTTTGCATTCAGTGCAAGAGAAGACGGGGCGTTTTGTGCGCGAGTGACTCTTTACATGGCGCTCAAGTCTACGTGAGAAAAATGTTATAGGTTAAGGAATAGGTATAGGTTTGTCTATTTGACTACTTACTGCTTCTCAGTTTTGAACTTTTCCTCGCACTGATCGCAGGCAAAGGGGCGAATATGGGTCTTGGAATGGGTGCGCAGCTGTGTGGCCTGGATGAAACTCTTGCCACACTCCTCACACTTGTGTGGTCGCTCTCCAGTGTGACGCTTCATGTGTCGATTAAGCACTTCCTTGACGGCAAAGGCTTGATTGCACTAAAGAGGAAATATAATTAGATACATGAAATGCCAGTTTATAAAAGACATAAGAGCTTCTTGACTTACCACAGTGCAACTATAGGGTTTCTCGCCAGTGTGATAGCGTCGATGCTTTTTAAGAGCCACCAAAGCGGAGAACTTCTTGTCGCAGAGATCACAATCAAAGGGTTTCTCTCCGGTGTGGGTGCGTATGTGGATGCTGCGGAAATATACCATATATTTGTTAATGAACTACATATAAAATCCATATTAAACTCACTTAAGCGTTGACAGACTGTAGAAACAGTTCTTGCACGTGTGACACATGTACTCCGGCTTCTTCACCACCTGAGTGCCTAAATGCTGCTTTAGATGCGATCGCAGATTGTCCAGGCGATAGAAGACGCGATCGCACACCTTGCAGCTCATGGTATCGGTCTCGTTCGACGAGCATGATGAGTACTTTTGGTGTCGCTTTAAGTGGTAGGAGCGCGTAAAGTCCTTGCCGCAGATCTTGCAGGCATACGGCTTGCCACGCGACTTGTGCTGCTCCTCGTGGAGCGCCAACAAGGCCTCACTGCGCAGATTGGCGTTGCAGATGGAGCAAGGAAAGTCGCTGAACTCGGAGTGGGTGATGAAGATGTGACGCTCATAGCTGGTCTGCGTCTTAAACGATTTGGGGCAGTCGGGACAGTTGATGTGGCCCAGCTGAAACGGAAAATTAGATTTAATTCTACTTGTAACACACAACAATCTTTTAAACTCACATGAAAGGTGTCGTAACTTTCGCTGCAGCAGAAGCAGATGTCCTTCTTCTCCATCACCACGGCATCCTTCTCGATCTTTTCCAGGTTCTTGAGCATGTCGGCCTTGCGCAGATGATAGCCGCTGTCGTACCGACAGAACTCCAGATGTTTCTTTAGACTCTGAACGCGGCGGAAGGTCTTGTAGCACTTGCCGCATACGTGCTCCACGATCTCCTTGATCTTTGTGCCATGGCTGGAGTTACCCTCGCCGTCTCCGTCCTCGTCGCCCTCTTCCTTGTCGTCATCCTCTTCCTCGGTGACAACGATCTCCTGGCCATTGGTATCCTCAATCCTACCCGGAACCACTTCCTCATCATCTGCTAGAATATAGGCAATGGTCTCCTCATCTTCTTCGGTTGCCACGGTAACCGTGGTGTCTGCCTTGCTGTTTTCCGTTTTCACAGCCTGGAGTACATAGTGCTCCATCTTCTTTCGCTTGTTGGGCGATGTTTTGATCTTGGCGGTTTCCAGGGCTGTTACAGTGGCGCTGGGAATCCTCTTCTCATTGAGAATCTTCACGGTGGAGGAGGTTGGAGTTGGGGTCTTGGGGGCGCCTCTCTTCTCCCCCTTTGGATTTGCTAGTATTTCATCATTGAGTATTTTTATGCGGGATCCGGTGACACTTCCACGTTTTTCCTGCTTACTCGGGGGAGTTTTCGATGAGCTGGTAGTGGTAGTGGGGCTAGTCTCTGGATCTCCTCCTGCTCCTACGTCGTTCAAGAGCTTCATTCTGGTGGCAGGTCGTTGCTTATCCTTGGGCGGCGAAATGTTCTCCACGCCCAGTATCTTGACCTTCTTGTCCTTGCCCTCCTTGGAGGCGCTCATCTCGGAAATGGCAGCCTGAAATTAGGTTAAGTTGAAAGAGATGGTCAGGATCAGGATCAATTATCCCCGGGTTAGCCTACTTTTAGGCACGTGATCTATTGAAAATCACATTTTGCCAGCGTCACCAACACACGCCCAAAAGCAGCAAAGAAAAAATGGCGTCACCAATTTCGATCTTTACGATCGATCGCTCGAGTGCGAGCGAGACAACACTACCGCGCCTGACGCACAGAAAACGCAACAAGTTTTCTTCTTAAATAAAATTGTATTTCAGGGGGTTGAAAACAATTCTAATACACACTGAAATCCATTGCATACTTTTTAAATATCTAGTGTTTTTTATACAGCCGAAGGATGAGGCGATTACAACTGATTTGTATGCTGATTAGACATGCATTTCTTTACTCCACAGCGAAAGAAAGTTGCGGCGATCGAGGCGGAAGCAATAGAAAATGCAGTCACTGGCTAAACTTGTACTTTCACAATCATTTCCATACAATGCACTACGTGTTCTAAGCAGGAATCTGAACTGATCGCCGAAAAACAATCACAATTTACCCAATTTTATGCTTTAAATTCCAACACGACAAGCGTTTGTGTATGATAGGGTATGACCGTTGGTGGAAAGGTGAAAAATAGCAGCCGATCTGTAAAATATACTAAACAGTGGAAATATACTTAAAGTGTTCCGGCTTAACCCTTACCCTTCCAATCTAAAATAATAATTTTAAAAATCTGAATATCAATTAAATAAAAAACACAGACGACCTTGGGATATGCATGATGTAAATTGTATTTATTTTATCTGATTTTTCAGAAAATATTGGTAATGATGAAGTGGATCTGATATCTCTAAAACCAAATTAATTAAAAACATCTTTAATTTAATATTAACAATAGTCACTGCAATCGAAGTGCACAAACTAATTATTAAAGTCACGGTTCCTTTATGTTTAACTACTTATAAAACTCTTCTTAAATTTCGGAACAAAAATAATTTAAAAGGGTTAAGCCAAATACGGTATATACTACAAAAGCTGTTGGTATATTTTAGACGACAACGAACGGTCACATTACCGCTTTCCGCGTAAATAAAAGGTAAATAAAAGCGGAAATATTAGCTAAAATGTAGTAAATTAATAAAAACTAATGGTAATAGAGACCATGACGACTGCCTTTGATGCTGCACACACGGAGGGACCCGGGTTCGTGGGCATTCGGTTCTGCCAGGAATGCAACAACATGTTGTACCCAAAGGAGGACAAGGAGAACAAGATCCTGCTGTACGCCTGCCGGAACTGCGACTACAAACAGGAAGCGGACTCCAACTGCATCTACGTGAACAAGATCATGCACGAAATCGACGAGCTGACGCACATTGTGCCGGATGTGATTTCCGACCCCACGCTGCCGCGCACCGAGGACCACGCCTGTCCCAAGTGCTCCCACCGGGAGGCGGTCTTCTTCCAGGCACAAACACGTCGCGCCGAAGAGGAAATGCGACTGTACTACGTGTGCACCAACCAGAACTGCACCCACCGATGGACGGAGTAGAAGCAGATGTGCTATACGCCTCTAATTGTAGCCCTAAGTAATCAAACCAATATGAAGACACTTTGCAATCACAAATTAAATATTCCCACATGGTCATGCCGCAAAAACATCTCACTTATTGCTCAACACCCGATTGCCGCTCAATGAAATTACAACAGCACAGAAAGAAAAATTGTGAGGTATATAATATGATCACTAATTAAATACTGAATATGATTTTTGAAAACTTTGGGTTTCAACCTTTTAATTTAATATTTAAAAAGAATGGCCAAATAATCCCATGGGTATGGCGGTATCGAAAGCCCAATAGAAGGAAGGAAACAATTCTAATTAATGCGCTAAAAAATATTAAACTGCTTGGGGCAAGAACGCTCTAGCCAGTACACCATCTCGATTTGGCATTATTCACAAACCGAAATGATATACAAAATGTTATTATTAATTCTGTATTCAAAACATGTATACATTCTGTAGAAAATGTTATTATTAATTCTGGTTTTATATTTTTTTTCTGTGTCCAATAGCAATTACAGAAAAAAAAGTCACAGTAAATATTGCTTTGAGGTGACGAAAACCAGTAGTCCAGTTCATATTTCTAAAATGCAATCTATTTTGGTTGCGGACTAATATATGTTTGGAATAATAACGACGTTTTTATGTTTGAAAGCGGAGATATTCATGAGAAGCGAAAAAATAAGTTTTATTAGAATGTTTAGCCGGTTTTCACACATCTTTAAACATCATAAACTTTAAAACCAGCTTTCATAGTTATGACGTTAAGCAAGTAAATGCGCTTGGTGCCGGTATTCCGAATTTCTACAACACATAGCTACCGATATCTACTGTATTAGTAACTGAGAGGGAAATGAATCTCATCGAAGCGCATGCGAAATTCCATAGTTCGTGGCCCGGTGACAATTTTTCATATTTATCATTGTTCTGTTCTAATCGAAGCTGACAAACACAAAAAATAAAGAACCGAAAGCAGCGAAGAAATGATTGAACAAGTTTCTTGTGCGTATCAAGCGGCTGGCCATTTGAGCGGACTTGGCCCGATCCCCGGACTCGTCGCTAAGTTTAGTCTGAGCTTAGAACTTGGCGCGACGTGTTGATCAAATCGCTGAAATGTGCTAGAGCAAACCAGCCGAATCGAATAAAAATAAGTGTTAAGAAGAATTCAGAAAGTGATATAAAATGGCAAAGCCAAGGTCGTCGGGGGATGCGGCTCGAAATGGGAACGGAGGAGCGGCTGATGCTGAGCCCAAGCTCAACTATTTCCAGAAATTATGGCGGTATCGCCACTACCTGGTCATCGAGCCCTTCTTCTTTTTCTACTTCATGGCCTCAGTTTTCAATGCGGTGGCCATGCAGAATTTCCCCTTGGACAAGGCCTGTCGTGTGAATCTGGGATATAACAAGGTCGTCTGTGATACAATGCTGGACAAATCCGAGCTGGGCATCGAATGCGATGACTTCGACTTTGAGAACACCACTCAGGGCGCCACTCCGGATCTGGCTGGCCTGGTGATTGGAGCAACTGGATTCAATTATACAGTGTGCAAGGCGGAACTCGAGGCACAGATCCTGGCTGCAGATGTCTCCGGCAAACGTGCCCCTATGGGTAAAAACACATCTATCATATACATAACACGAGTCGTTCATTAAATATACGCCGTTTCGGCTTGGGTTTGAGTGTGGCATTAGCATTGCTTAAATTTCAGGTTTGTGCTTAAATTAAACACGAATTCTTTTCGCATCTCTACTCCTCTGCATATTAAATCTCGCCTACCCCTTTGGATTTATATCTATAGGTGAGGTGCACGGGAAAAAAGTTATAAGATGTGATACATTGTCATTTTGACTGATATAAATCTTCAAGATTAAGATTCTTCATTATTAAGATTCAACGGATTGACTTTGTATATTGTATTATAATGTTAAATTTATGATATGGTTGCCTTTTTCCCAGTGTAAACTTTTTTGTTAGAAGGAATCTATGTCTTTTGATGGATGTCGTCGGAAATTAGCGGTTATCCGAACATCTAATTACCTTATTTAATTGATTCGCTCATGAGTTCTCTTTCGTCTTCTGATGGTGCTAACAAAAATTCCCCCATTATATGGTAGGGTGATTAATTTAGAGCCGCTTCTAAAGGCCTTAGCCTAGTGTCTGTAACGTAATCGTAATCGCTACAAACCTGTTCTTTACATCGCTGTGTTTTCGAGTTCACTGCCATTGTCATTGGCATTTCATTGGAACCATAGATAATATTTTATATTCCCAATTTAGCAAAAACGCCATCCGAAAATGTCATTTGCATAGAGAGGTACGCGGAATTCCGGTTCTCTGTCGCACAGAACATCTTCTTGTTTAATAACTCAACAAACGCCAGGTTCATTAAGTTGCATTGCATCAGAGATCGATAATTGAGGCTTAAAATAATTAAAAATGCCGTGTCATAGATTCCACGGTGAAATTTTTTAGTATACGTATTAAAGGTTTTTTTTGTTTAATGGCAAGTTTTGATTTGGTTTATTTTGTTGTGATAACGAGTTCCAACACAAAACAATCTATTATCGCTAAATATTTAAATCATCTTCAAGAAATCTTAATATTAGCAAAAATTGCAATATAATGAATAAAGACAATAGAATTCAAAAATGGGTCTTTTATAAGGAAGCACATTAATAAATACGAATCTCTTAGTTTCAAGTTAAAAAAGATTAACTTTATGTTCGTGATACAATTGGACATTGAATTAGCAATACCATAATCGAGTTAGTAAAAGTTAGCATCAATACAACTAAATTTATATTTTAGCTTCAAATCAAAATTATATTGATATTCTAATCCCAGGTTATAGCATACTATAGTAAATTGCATTGAGAACAATTTTATACCAAAATCTCAGTTGTCAGATTATTTTCAAAAACGAGTTCTTTCTGCCAATTTTTTTGCACGTAAAGTCCAGTTTTTTATTTAAACTCGAATCAAGACAAAACAAATAAAATAATAACACAAAAATGTTTCTTTATAGCTGCCATTTTCCCTCTGATTGTTCTTCTTTTCGCCGGAGGCTGGGCAGATCGATACAATAAACGCAAGCCTTGTATGATAATGCCAATTATCGGAGAAGCTTTATCCTTCACATGTGAGTTGCTTAAAAACTTAAATATCAGTATTTTTGATTTAATAAATAATTAATGTTTTAGGTCAGATCATCTCTTCAATATTCTTTGATTCCCTGCCCATGGAGTTTGGTGCTTATTGTGAAGCTATTGTTCCTGCTCTTTTTGGAGGCTTGACTTTCTGTCTGATGGCCATTTATAGTTATATCACCATTGCCACGCCCGAAGAGGATCGTGTGTTTCGTTTTGGCATATTTGCAATGTTTGTAACAGGAGTTCCTTTTATAGGACAACCGATTAGTGGTGTTCTCTTCACTACTTTGGGTTATACTTGTGAGTTTATACTTTTTGAACATACAGTTTAAAACTTTTTTCCCCAAACCAATATATTTTATAGACATAATAGTTTTAAAACAGTGTTTAATGAAATTTTGTTGACTTCGTATTGATGTTTTCTTTACCTTTTTCCAGGGTCTTTTGCCACAGCCATCGTTTTTCAGTTGATCGCGATATTTTACATTATTTTCTTTATTAAAGAGGTGAAGAGCACCCCTTCAACCACTGCCCAACCCAGTGAGCCACCACCACTGCCCACCACCCTGCCGCCCAAGCAACAGGGTGCTGATAATATGGCCTACGAGACGACGAATTTGGATGAACTGCCGGGAAACAAGAACGTTAACTTTCAGCTGACTCCCCATATGGAGCCCAAAGTGGAGGTGGTGCCTCCGAGACGCTCCCTTCTGAAGGAACTCTTCGATCCCACTTTGGTGCTGGACTGCATCCGGTTTCCACTGGTCAAGCGACCCAACAATGGACGCATGCTCCTTATCCTCCTGCTGTGTGCCTACTTCCTGACCGTAGGTCCCACATCCGGCGAAAACGACTATTGGTATCGATTCACGCTGAAAAAGCTCGCCTGGAACGGCAACGACTTCAGTATCTACCTGACCTTGTCCAGTGGTGCCGCCCTGGTGGGCACCTTCATTGGAACCGCCATTCTGAGCAAGTTACTCAAGGTTTCGGATTCGATGATCGGAATGCTTTCTGCCCTGTCTATTGTCTGCTCCCGCGTTCTTTTTGTGAGTACTTAAGTGGATTGTGGATGTTGGATTTTACAATATGAGGGTTTTTTGATTTTTTAGGCTTTCTCCAGCACCACTACCTCATTTTACGTGGCAGGAGTGGTGGACATGTTCGTTAGTTTGCGAGTGATTGCGATCAAGACCATCGGTTCCAGCATCGTGGCTGGTGATGAGCTAAGTAAGTTTATTATAGTCAAATAAAAATATTTATTATTGTTAAAAAGTTATTCATATTTAGGAAATTTATTTAGTTCCAATTAAAGACATTGAGTATTATTTTATATAACTTAAACGTTATTTTAAATTTTAAACTTGTATTGCCCATTTATTTTTGAATTGTTCTAATGGTTTTTAAAATTTTATAAACTTTTACTTTCAGGCAAAATGTACTCCATTTTTGGCATCAGTGAGCCAATTGCGCAGTTCATCTTCCCGCCCATTTTCAGTGAGATTTACAAAAGCACCGTTGACTCATTCCCAGGTGCTATTTGGTTGTTTGGGGAAATCTTTTATATTCCCAATGTCTTGGTCTTTGTGTAAGTACACTGTTAAATTTTAACAAACATATTTTTTTAAATAACACCCTTTAAAAATGTAGGGTGTGCTACTTCCTTCTGCGACGTAGAAAGGCCAATGAGGAAAAGAGTGCTGTGGAGTTAGAACAAAATGGAGTCAATGGTGCCAATGGAGCCAATGGTGCCAATGTGCCCGATAGCGAAATAACTAGTCTATAACGTAATTAAAGCCAGTCCGTGTTATATATTTTTTATATTTATAATATAAACTGTATATTTTTGTATATTTATAAACGAATTTTATATTTTGTGAATATCCCAGACTTATTTTGCGATTAATTAATAGAAGCCTGTGCATTTACAGATTTATCAGAGCTTACCAGAAAAATTCAATATTTGTGATTAAATTACTAAATTAATGTTAGAAATTTAACTCTATAACTTAATTATACTCATAACCTTTTGCCTGTGTAATGTATTTCTATTTTTATATTTTATATTGCATGCTATTTTTGGCAAATCTCTGCAAATCCAATTACCTGAAGCTATAAAAAGGTGAGCCAACTCTGTTTCGGACAATTCACTCCTTCTGGCAATGGGCCAAATTACTTTTTTCGGGTCGCGCAATTTTAGTTTAAGCCTTTGGCTTTCGCCACCCATTCTGTGTGCTTCCTTGGGAAAAGTGGTAGTTTTCCAATCAGCAAATGCATTCAGTTTGAGCAGCCAGCTGGCGCAAAGTGGGCGGACGGGTTGGAGCAGGAGGCGTGGCCATATGTGGGCACTAACTGCCGTCTTGAAACAATTGGGTGCTAATAATCCCCGGTTAATCTGAATAAGTGTGTGTTGCTGTGGGCATTGAAGCAAGGATTCTGAAGCAAAGACACATCACGCATCCTTTGGCATCCATCGATATAAAAGCCCGGCGTGAAGCATCAAAGGTTCAGACGCAGCTGTGATTCCAACGCGAAAGGAACGTATCCAGATTTCCGAGTGTCCTGTAAACAGGACCATCTTCTGCAGAAACATGTTGCGCCTCCTGCTGCTGCCGCTCTTCCTCTTCACGTTGTCCATGGCCTGCATGGGGCAAACTTTTCAGTATTCCCGGGGCTGGACAAATGGCAAAAGATCCTTTAACTCTGCATCCCCACTGCTGACCAACGGGCATTTCCATCGGGATCGGGGAAACGAGCTGGGATTCACGGATCTGTACGATATTCAGGATTGGAGCAGCGAACGCAAACTGGAGCGGTAAGTAGAAAACATTATGTGATTAAAAAAGGTGAAAGTAGAAAAACTGCAAAAGTTGTGTTTATTGTATATTTAAAGTCAGTAAAATGAGACTTATTACTTTGTTGGTTAATTTACCACATTCAAATATAGAATTTTTTTAATATATAACAATTTGAAAAAACCAAAATTGGGTTACTTAAAAACATAAAAACAAAGCTTTACAAACAGTAGTTTTTAAAATTATAAGCTAGAAAAATATATATGTGAACGTACTTTCGAATTTCGTTAATGATTTAATAATTAATAATAACTTTATTTTAAATGTTATCTTTCAGATGCCTGTCGCAACTTCAACGTTCAATGATTGGTCGAAATTGTGCCCCTGGATCGGATTTCAATGCCATCCGTGCAGATGCAGATCCTGAAAGCAGCCCCCATCCCAGACTTTCAAACATTAATAACGAAAATGTTTTGTATTCAAATGCCAATATCCCGACTAGACATCGCCAAACGAATGAACTGCTCGAGGAGCTGACTGCCGCTGGTGGAGCTTCTGCTGAGCCCAATGTCTTTGGAAAACATTAACCATTGTCTCATCAATCGATTAAATGTGAACAATATTGTTAAACTAGCAAAAAATGCTACAAAAATGTAAAAAAAAATAGTTGTAATCGTTAAATAAATCTGAGGCTTTTTAATAAGTGTTAAACGTTGGATTTTTTCGAGGGCTAGTAAAGGTGACAATCCTAACCATCACATTAAATTGTTGTTAACGAAATCGGTTTATTGACGTCTATCATTTTTAAATTGAGAAACATTAACATAGTCTATTGTGTAGTATTTTTGCATACTTTGCATAACTAAATATTTTACAAAGCTTTAATCTGTTGTCATTAAAAAAAGTGTAAAAATGTATAAAAATAAAAATAAATAAGAGGTATTTGCTCTCTAAAATATGTAGAAAATTTAATCAGATTTTGGAAAAAATTGTTATTGTTATATTGTTATTATTTTTATTATTATAAATTAAGATGGCTAATTAAGAAACGAAGTGCGCGCAACTATCTTAGTAAGGGGTGGATTTTGTTGTACTTAGCTATCCTCCCGGAAAGGAGAATATTTACACATTTTCACAACATTGAAAATAAAATCAAGCTGCTCAGTGTTTTAGCACAAACGGCTTATAGAAATCATCCACCTTAAAAATGTAATAAAAGATACTAGATTGAATCAAGGGAAGGGAAGGGAAGTTTTCCGTTTACCTACTTTTATTAATGTTTAACTGTTATCTGTAAATCCTGGCTGTGGATAAGAATTTGAATTGCCGCGCTTTGATTTCGCCTTGTACTGAATATGTCAAAATGCCAATTAATGGTATGTTTAAAAGAATTCATTGTGATGTACATAGGAAAATGTTTAACAGATTTAGTTGACATTTAAAGTTTGTTTTGAGAAAACTTCACTATCTTCACTATGTTTAAAGTTAAGAAACGACAAATTGAAATTTAGTTCTTTTGCATTTATTTAAAAGTATTTTTTACTAACTCTTAAGCAATAAATGCTTGCCGTTTTGGTTGGAATGTATTCCTGTACCGCCATATTTGAATTCCAAGTGATGTCCTATCGTCTTCACGAGCCTATCGATATTCTCTTTCCTGTGACTTGTCACAAATTGATAAAAGTATTTAACGGTCGCGTGTTATCGAAAGATGTTATCGGCGCACTGGTAAGTTTAAAAACCAACGTTTATTAAACGTCTTATTAAGATCAAACAAAATTATTCCTTTTCTACTTTGGTGAAAAACAACGTGCTTAATACTATGCCTCTAATTTTGAAAATTACTTGTATACTTAAAATTTAGGGTTCTTTCCAAAATAGCCAGCCTCGAAAAGTTACAGAAAGCGAATACAAACTGAGGACCCATTCGGTTTTTTCATTAAATTTACTTTAATTGAGAAGAAACTAAAACAAAAAATACATATATGTATTATTAGACTTCATAGCCTACAGCGCGCTGTTCCTGTATCGGTTCATCTATCCCAGCAGAATTCACAGGCCGCTCGTTAATCAAATTGGGTCATAATAAGTGGGCGAAAATTGTTGGATTTTTTTAGTGTCTGTAAATTTGTGTGTGCGGCTTTAGCATACTTCAGCCCAAAAAAAAGGGTTGGACCACAAAACTATTATCTACCAACTTATTTACTGCTTTATCTAAACTTTCCACAAAAAGGGCGAAATGAATCAAAAAGGTGGGTATGGTTGTAAAGTCGAAAGCTTTGATTTTTTGTTATAGCAAAAACGTTTTGTTAACTTGTCAAGCAAATCACTCTAATTCTATTAAATGAAAAAAGTTTTTTTTCGAAAAATGTCTAGCAATATGCTTATTTGTAATCTTAAGAATTGAGTACGTTTTTCCTGCAGTAAATTAAGCATTGAAACAGCCTCAAAGATGAAACAAGTTAAGCGAAACTTTTCTGGGATTAGCTGAAATATATATTCAGCAAACTTTTTGACTAACTTCTACTGCTGTTTGATTTCTCTTCTCTTTGCTTAAATGGCCCGTAACTTGATTTAATTGAAGGGCTTCGAAGAATAATCCGCCTTATTTTGACTGCGGTGTAAGTCGCGATTCAAAGGAGATCCAGCTGGAAGCCAAATATTGTGGTTAAAAAATCCGGGAGAACACTGTTAATTAAATTTTGTATTAGAGGTGTGATTTCCTACTTTAATATTCAATAAAGCGACTGTCGCCATTAAGACGTTCCTAATTATTAATGACTTAACTTGACCGACACCAAGTTCCTTGACACACACAATCGTCTAATCATGTATAATTGGATGAAACCATCGGTTGCCCATAACAAGGATAATTGGATGAAATGAGGATGAAAGGCGGGCTGCCTTTTCTGCTCCTCATTAAGTGCCCGTTTACCGTTTAGTCGCCTGTCAAATCGTCGGTGGGTTATTAAAGAAAGGGGTGTCAAGAGACGAGTTCTTGAGTCATTGACTTATTACGCAAATAGGACAAAAGAATTTCTGGGCCGCGAGTTGCTGCGTGGGAGGGTGTTAGTGTAGGCGTTCGAGTGGGGATTGAACTCTGTGCTTAATTTAATAAACAGAATAACGAGAGCCCGAAGAGTGCCAAAAGTATTTAATAGACTTATCATAAACCTTTAACAATGACCTCTCTTGGAGAATATGCGATAAGGATAATGGATTCGTTTAGTAGGAATTTCTCTTTGTTGACTTGGAGTACGAGTATAATATATAGGTACAAATAGTTAACATATTTATAGTATTAGTTGACGATGGAAATTGTAAAAAATAAAATGAAGCCGCTTAAGTGGGGTTGAACTCTGTGCTTAATTTAATAAACAGAATAATGAGAGTCCGAAGAGTGCGAAAAGTATTTAACAGATTTATCATAAACCTTTAACAATGACCTCTCTTGGAGAATATACGATAAGGATAATGGAATCATTTAGTAGGAACTTCTCTTTGTTGACTTACAAATAGTTAGGACATATTTATAGTAACAGTTGACGAAGGAAATTGTAAAAAATTAAAGGAAGGCGCTTGAAAAAAGGAGAGTCCGAAGAGTGCAAAAAGTATTTAATAGATTTATTATAAACCTTTAACAATAACCTTCCTTAGAAAATATACGATAGGGATAATGGTAGGATCATTAAGTAGGAAATTTTCTTTGTTGACTTGGAATATTTTATTGAATTATATGTCTTTAAGATATCATTTTTCTCATTGGTTTAAAGAGAATGCAAGTCCTTGGCTAAAATGTACCAATATAGATAGTTAAGTATATGAAAAAAGGTTTAGCAAATAGTGGCGTGTATTTTATTATTGCTTTGGTTACTATTTAATGGTAAAACTACCACAAGTTGGTAAGGTGTGTGTACTTCTTGTTAAGAGACTAACTAAATCGTTGGTCAAATAGACAATTGGATGGGTTGGGAACATTTAAGTAATATATAGGTTAATTTTCCCCAAAAGTATGTGGCTATTATAGAGATAGTTGACGAAGGAAAATGTAAAACATTAAAAGAAAATTATCAATTTCCACCATCGCCTCTTAAAAAACGCTCTCACTGTCGATAACATTACAGCTCGCATAAAAGTGAGTGGCGGGAGTAGCATTTTGACGGAATTCAATCAGCCATAAAGCATCCTGCTGGGCAGGAAATGGAGGCGTTTGCCTACGTGCTTAATTACAAGCCGACACATGAACATTTCGCATACATAAAAACCCGAAGACACGTGTTGAAAGCAATTAAAAAGTATGTCAAAGTGGGTGATCAACGGCCCCAAGGACGAAGGACAATTGAGATGGCTGGCAACACTGTTGCATTTAAGTGTTTTATGGGGAAACTAAGCTAGTTAGTGGTAGTATGGGTGCCGAAATATGATGACTTTATAATTTAGATTGCATAACTTATGTTTATCAGAAAATGAAAATGTTCACAACCAACTATAAACCTTCTTAATTAAATCTCAGTACCGCTTTTTTTAGACTATCTACTCTTTTTAATCGAAAAAGTAAATTGAGTTGAGTTTTTATGGATTCATCCTAAAATATAATGCTGAACTACAATTATAATCACTCAATAGCCATATAAGAATGTAAATGTAAGTAAGTTGTTATATTATATACATACAATTCAATAAAGCCCATCGTTCTTAAGTTTACTGAAGTTGTTCTAACATAGAACCATATGCTACGTTATCAATGTTGAGAAGTTATTTATAAAGTGACACCTATTACTGAGAATAAGTAATCGCAATCACTCGCAGTTCTTTCCATACTATTAGAGTTACATTGGCAATAAAAATGGATTTCTTCCAGAATAAGAACGAAAAACCCCTCCTGAGCAAGGGACCTCCTGGGTCGAACCCATCTCCAGGCTCGAAACCCCATGGTTAAAGTTTGATGGATTTATGGCGAGCAATTTTACGCCCGATTGCCGGCCAAGCGGAATGTCGGCCCACGTTAGCACCTCTTGACGTGACATTGAGTGCTCCTGGGATCCTCGTCAAACGGATGCTGGCGACTGGTTTTAAATCGAACAATTAATGTGCAAATAAAACTCATTAAATATTAATTGAGTTCGATAATTACAGCGATGCCGGTGTCACGCAACATGTTGCTGAAACACCTGAATGGCGGGTTCGGGTTAGGTCAACCCACCAATCCCCGCATCAATCCGTCAATTTCCTAATGCTTTAGTACACCTTGGTGATTTATTAGGGGGTTTGGTTTGATTTGGCCTGGTCTAACCCGCGCGGTCTGACCCGCCTCATCTGATTCGATTTCCATCATCCTGGCAACATGCCGTGCCCGCACGTTTTCATTCATAACTCGTCGCGTGGCTTGCCATATCCTTCGTCCTGGCAGCCTTCGTGTCCTTCGTACGACTCCTTTCGGTTCCGGCACTTCGTGTGGCCGCTTCGGGGTGCCTAATATAAAAACACGCCGTAATCGCTATGCTACGTGAGTCCTCCGCTCGTCGTCAGCCTGTTGCGTTCGAAAAAGCAGCAAGAGCTCCATCTCAAAAATCAGCAGCAACAGTTTCAGATTCAGATTTCGGTTCCGAATCCAGTAACCGTTTCGCGACGCGACGCGTGAATACATAAAATAAATTAGAAAAAGATAAACAGGCCACAAACAAGACGAACGAAACGAAATATCTCGATCGTCATAAATCAATCCGTCGAGTGTGTTTTTAGATCCAACGAAATTAGAGGCAATTACCACTGATAAGGTGATTTCTTTTATGTGACAATATTAAGAATAAACGGCGTCTTATGCTTTTGAGTGGGTGTTTATTTGACTTTCTCGCCAAACCATATCAGATTTCAAATTTCTGAGAAAAACTTTGGCAAGTTGTATCCCTTAGGTTGATTGATTGCTTAAAAAACGTTTAAGCTAATTAGTTTTGCTTTTTATGTGTGGAAAAGACATTGTTGCCGCCGGTTTCAGGTAACAATATCCGTAACTTAATGGACTGCAAACAAGCTTAAAGAAAGTTGTTATTTTTGGTTTTCCTGACAGCGTCGGCAATCACACCTTGTAATTTGCAGGGAATGATGGTTTCTTTTACCACGGGGGACCTACATTCCCGATTGATTGACCTTTTTGTAGAGATTTTTTATGGCCTAATCAAATCGGATTTACGGTTTTTAAAGCTGCGGAAAACCAGATAAACCAGACAACTTTTCTCCCTTGTGCTTTACACATACTCGTATTTGCATACAGCGTATGCAAATAAATATCTCAAGTTGGCATAGATAACAGGATTTCATTTCCTTGTGTTTAGGCCGGGACTTTTGAATTGCCGATACGATAAAACAAGAAGGGACTTGCTGGCAAGTAGCCCTGGGCAATCACGATTTCCGTCTCCGGTTCTGAGGATATGACAATGCCTGACAGCAGCACAATCCTCAGTGGGGCAGGGCAGTTTTATTGCCCTGAATTCTATATTACTTCCAGAAAATCAATATTTGTTCAACTTCAAATGTAGGAATTCCATTCATTAAGTCGTCTCTTCTGGGAAAACTTTGGAATCAGGACTCTGGTTAGGCTTCATCTTCACTTGTTCGCTAGACTTCGCGAGACCCCGAAACCCTAACTCTAATTCAATTGGATTGCAATTTCCGTTGCAACTTCGTCGGTGGCTGGGAACCTTTCACATTTCAACAGCATTTACGCGATCTATTAGGGGAAATCAATAGCCATCAATTGTCGTTGCCAAAGTGCCGCAGCCACCCACAAATTTCATCCTGATTCGGTTTTGGATTCGCATGCGGATTCGTAAATCCCTGTTCAGCAAATGGCATCTATATGACATGTGATTGCCGGCAGGACTAATTCGGCTGCCATTTCAGCACTTACTTACAGCTGATGTCTAATGCTCCTGCTGACAGGTGGGATTTGAGTTTGTCCCCCAGCCGAAAACAAAGGAGATGCCATTTGAATGGCAGAACTTTGAGTTCCTGCTAAAATTCTGGAAATTCATGCTTTCACTTTTGAAACAATGTACAAATTTCAGTCTCAAAGAGATTGTAATTCTGAAATGGCTTTATTACGCAAAAGCAATTTATGCTGAAGGCTAACTTTGCAGAATTATTAAATATTTACCACTGAGCTGTAAGATGGTTAAGGCTAATTTTGAGTAATAGCGAAATTCGAGCTATGGGTGTTAGAACTTTGAGTTATGCACACAAAGTTTCGCTACTAAAGCAATTGTTACTTAATTCTGTTAGTAACACAAAGTTAGTTTGGTTAGAGAAGTTTGGGTTTCGAGCACAATGGTTGCATTTTACATTGTGTCGGTGTGGTAAAACAAAAGTGAAACTTTAACCTATTTTATACAATTAAAATGCCCCAGTTCATGGAGGGCTTATAATGCAAAACATGAAATAACTATGAGAGAGCTAAAAAATTAGGAGCAGAAAACATTTTTTCATTCTATTTATTTAATTATCATGGTGCTAAAATCTTCCTCTAAATGGATTGCTTTTTTTTGCATATCCTAGCTCAAGGTATTTACATTTTCTTCTTAAGTTTGCAAAGGAAAGGATCGTGTTTTTAATCAAAATCAGTTAATATACACGTCTTATATTACAAATTAGAAAGCTAAAGGTGTCTAAATACCATTTTTCCCAAACGCTATAAAGTTCTTTCAACAACTTTAACAGAATATAAACTTCGGCCTGCAAAACTTAACTACCTTTCTCGTTTTTGAACTAAAGCTTGCCGTTGATGATTTGAACTTTGCAACAGGAAAATAATCTAGTTGTCGACGTCTTCAATTTAAAACATAATTTCCTTTCTGAACCTTGTGCAAATTTGAACTCAGCTCCCGCTGTGCACTGATTGAAGAGTCCAAAGGGACATGAGATTGATATGCATATTCGTATATATAGTACATACATAAAAAAAACTAGGTTCAGAAGTACCACATATTTACGTGACCCATAAATTATGAGAACACTTCTTGTTGTCAGAATATTTCGCATTTTTCACAGGTTAGCTGTCAGCATTTTATTTTCGCTCTTTTCCACAGGGATTTCTAACGGCAGAGGTCAAAGTTTGCCATGGGTATGAAAATTTTAAAAAATAATAGCCACAGATAAGCTTAATTTTTCATAAAAGTTAAAAGAGAAAAATAATAAAATGGTGTGGCCCTTAGGATACCCATCATATATTTCATATTTATAAATCTTGTGTGTGTACTGTACTTTTAACAAAAAATATAAACCAAATTAGTAGTTCAAAAGGGGCTTAATAGGGTGTTCTGTAAGCGATAGAAAAAATCCTATAACAATATTTACATTCTCGATTAATTTTGATAAATACCATATGCGTTTTTTGTAGCACTCAATTTGCATTACATGCAAATCTGTAAATTGTGCACTCACCCATGGAACTCTACCGTTTTTCTCCTTTTCGCAGAATGATGAAAGCCACAGCGTGGTTTTGTCCGGTGTTATTAACTTTACTGTGCGCCACAAGGCTCGTCTGCACGGCCCAAAGAGGAGGAGGAGCGGGATCGGGATTGGGATCGGGAGCGGAGGTCGTCGGAAGCGGCCGCACAAACGGATATCCTCTGGACTACCCCGATGCACGGAACACACAGGTGGGCATTCGCATCCACATCCACGTCTACATCCACATTCACGTCCACTTCCACATCCACATCCCCATCCACGTCCACTTCCACATCCACATCCACATCACAGTGCATTTCTTTCTGGCCGTCGCTCTTTGTGAGTGGCAGCAGTTTTTGCGTCACTCGGCTGAATGTTTCCCGAATGCATATTCAATTATTGGCTCTGCATTTTTCGAACAGCCGCACTCATAGCTCCTTTGACACCCGTCATTGGTTTCTGTTCATAAATTGACACATTGGTGGTTACAACATGAGACCTTTTCAAGAACAGAACAAAAGTGACCGCAATGTGTCTTTAAACAAACAGATTAACAATCATTTCATATAGCTATTATGCGGCAAATATCAATAATATGTTGAAGGTTGAGATAACCGAAATATGCTTGCCCCAAGGTAATGAAATAATCAAGTAGTAAATTAGTTTTCCTATTTCCTCGTAGTCAACAAAGTGGTAGACATAAATAGAAGATTACTAATGGTAGTGTTGTAATGGGTAGTTGCGCCTTTGCCTTGGGACTTTTATAGCTTTCCTATTTACTCATTGTCAACTAAGTGGTAAACATAAATATAAGATTATTAATGGTAATGTAATAATAGTTAATTGCACCTTTGCCTTGAGACTTTTATAGTAGTTGCCAATCTTGATTCTTCGTTTCAAGAAATCACATAACACTTCATATGTCAACTCCCCAAAATCGCTAATATATCAACTATAAGATTAAATCAGCATTCGGGTATAATCTAATCAAGGTACTTAAACAGTGTGAAATACCTCAATGTGAAACTGGTTCTGGTTCTATGGTCTTTAACACACACGAACTTGGCAACAAAATTGATTGGAATCCATGGTCTATTTTAAAACAAATGGAAATTATCTTCATACCTTTGGTCCAAGCGTCATTAGAAGAAAACAAAAAGAAGAAAAACATTATATTTGACTTTGACAACTCCTGTTGTCCACAATCAAAAGTTTCACCTCTGCTTTTTCAGAAGTTCGAATTTCGTGAAGTCGATTCCTTATTCTGCGCAATTTAAATGCGAGGCAAGTTCGTTTGAGCAACTGGAGATTTAAGCACGTTAATGCGACCCACGTAAACAATTTAATTTTATTTGCTGAAAGAAATGATTTTTTATGATTGGGCAGCATTGAAAAAACCAGCCTCGGGGCCACGCTTTAAGCCAATTACGAAATTTCCCATTTGTACCACCATGTATGACACATCATTAACCACAAAACATACATATATGTTATGTACAACAGTACATATGTTTCGATAAGGGTCGATTTGCCAACTAATCAGTCAAGTAGCGATATATTGATTGATGTTTGTACGTCAATCAATCAGTTTATCAACGGGACACAATGGTTAAACAACCAGAAAAGCAGCCAACTAACAATATTGTCATGGTCCCGAAATCGAAAGTTCAATTATATGATAAGCATTAAAAGCCTTTAGAGCCTTAAACTTTTGAGTACTGCAGTAAAAATGTACGTGTCAGGGCTTTGAGTTGTTTTCGGGGAGTTTTTATTATTCAGATTGTAAAAACTATAAATCTAAATGACGAATGCGTGACTTCATAACACGATGTTGCTTCATGAGGTTTCTATCCTAATCCTAAAAATGGTTTCACGTGGTTGTTTGCCAAACACGGTTAATAATTTAGCTATAACAGTTTAATATTTGCACCATAGTTCGTTTTCAAATTCTTTCAAACGACTTTTGAGAAAATGCATTAGCAACCTTTGGCATTACAAACTAACTTTCTAAGCCGCTGAAGAATCAGTCGTCGAGTCCTGGGGCTCTTCGGTTGCCTGAGTGGTGGATTCCTCGGAGTCGGTGGTGGATTCTTCCGGTTCCTGGGTGGTAGAGTCCTCGGGAACTTCAGGGGCAAGAGTAGTCACTTCAGAAGAACCACTGCCGTCTTCGGAGTCGGTGGTGGATTCTTCCGGCTCCTGTGTGGTGGAATCCTCTGGATCCTCAGGAGCCTGAGTGGTTTCATTAGAAGAACCGCTGCCGTCCTCGGAGTCGGTGGTGGATTCTTCGGGGTTCTGGGTGGTGGAATCCTCTGGGTCCTCAGGAACCTGAGTGGTTTCATTAGAAGAACCGCTGCCGTCTTCGGAGTCGGTTGTGGATTCTTCCGGTTCCTGGGTGGTGGAATCCTCTGGGTCCTCAGGAGCCTGAGTGGTTTCATTAGAAGAACCGCTGCCGTCCTCGGAGTCGGTTGTGGACTCTTCCGGTTCCTGGGTGGTAGAGTCCTCGGGAACTTCAGGGGCAAGAGTGGTCACTTGGGAAGAACCGCTGCCGTCTTCGGAGTCGGTGGTAGATTCTTCCGGTTCCTGGGAGGTGGAATCTTCTGGATCCTCAGGAGCCTGAGTGGTTTCATCAGAGGAACCGCTGCCGTCTTCGGTGGTGGTTTCGTCAGGTTCCTGGGTGGTAGAGTCCTCGGGAACTTCAGGAGCCTGAGTGGTTTCTGCAGAAGAGCCGCTACCGTCTTCGGAGTCAGTGGTGACTTCCTCTGGAGCCTGGGTGGTG
The DNA here is from genome assembly GCF_043229965.1 of Drosophila suzukii. Taxonomy (NCBI): domain Eukaryota; kingdom Metazoa; phylum Arthropoda; class Insecta; order Diptera; family Drosophilidae; genus Drosophila; species Drosophila suzukii. The sequence goes on from NC_092082.1 coordinate 70,546,932, forward strand.
GATTCTTCCGGAACTTCAGGACCCAAAGTAGTCTCTTCCGTAGAACCGCTTCCTTCCTCAGAGCCGGTGGTGATTTCCTCTGGTGCCTGGGTGGTAGAATCTTCTGGAACTTCGGTCACAGCAGTTGTGGATGCAACATCATCTTCGGGCAGATCCGTAGTTGGGGGTGGTGGAGGTGGTGGTGGATGATGTCCTCCATGACCGTGATCATGACCATTACCATGACCATTACCATGACCATTACCATGACCATTACCATGACCATTACCATGACCATGACCATGACCATTACCATGACCATTACCATGACCATTACCATGACCATGATTGTTTCCGTGTCCATGGTCATGGTTATTTTCGTTCGATTGTCCATGGCCATGGTTATTTCCGTTCCACTGTCCGTGACCATTTCCGCCATTCCACTGACCCTGAGCATGTCCATTTCCATGGTCATTCCACTGATTCTGACCATTCCACTGATTCTGACCATTCCACTTTTGCTCTTGCACATTCTGGCTATCATCGGATCCCCAGCCAAACGTCTTGGCCCAACTGCCTCCCAAATTTCCGAACCATCCGCCGTTCGGCCGGCCAACTGCCACTGCAACCAAGGCAGTGAATAGGACTAAAGTTAGAACCTTCATTTTGCAAATGTTTCGAATATACTAACTGGGTCCACCGGCGGCTATAGCTTTTATAGAAGTCTGATAACCACCTCATTACCTTCCAGACATTGCGACCACTACCATACATGCGAACATTCTTATCTAATCGCTAACATGTCTGATAGTCAGACCTACAATAATCGTAATTATCATATTTATCTGAACATGAATTCGGGAATTGCTTGTTTACCATTGGCTTTGAACTTAGACATGTAAATAGCTACTTCTTAGAATAAACACAAAACAAATTTTTTAAAATTTTCCCAAGAAACAACCATAAACACTGTCTAGATTAGGTAGAAATTTCGCTTGGTATCTTTATAATCTAGGCAAATCCAAAATCGTTTTATAATGACTATACATGAGGAAAAGAAATGGTACTATGCTTTGTCATGAGGTTTTATAAAATCACAGTATCAGGTGCTTTCTAGCTGATAGAATAGCAATTGAATTTAATTAGTTTTTAGCTATGATTCATGAATTCGCTTGAAAATTTCTTTCTTATCAGTGAAGAGCTGCTATCGCGAAATTTCCGATTGATCATCATGGAAAAAACGTATAACAACACCGATAAAGTTCCTAGATTGTTTGAAGTGATAATTTCCCCCATGTGGGTAAAACAAAAGGTGATATAATGTTTCTGATAGCGACCGGCCCTTAAGATAACCCACCATCGATGCCAATAATCTGGCGAAATATTTTAATTTACCATCAAAACAAAAAAATTAATTTAACCATGAGGAAAAAACAAATGGTTACATAATGTTTCTGATAGCGAACGGCCCTTAAGATTACGCACCTTCGATGCCAATAACCTGGCGAAATATTTGAATTTACCATCAAAACAAAAAATAAATTCGACCTTGTGGGAAAAACAAAGGTTTTATAATGTTGCTGATAACGACCAGCCCTTGAGACTATGCACCATCGATGCCAATAATCAGGCGAAATATTTTAATTTACCATCAAAACAGAAAAATAAACTTAGAACGCAGAACTGTATATAAAACTGACTTAAAACTTTTTGCATTACCTCGTCAGGGTTTTATTATGCCAAGTTTGCAGTAAATGTAAATGTGTGTACTATACATGTCTGTATATTTCTCCCCCATCTAGGATGACTTTCTGCTGGCCAAGAGAAACAAACCATCGCTGTCCATTGTCAATCCCCTGGATGTTCTGCGTCAGCGCCTTCTGCTGGAAATCGCACGGAGGCAAATGAAGGAGAACTCCCGCCAGGTGAGTTTGTGTTTCGTAATAAACGCGCCACAGTGACCACTTTGCAAGGTATTTTTAATAAGCTGAAAAGTAAGAAAAGAAAAACTTTGCCCCTAAGACAAACGGAAAACAATTCCCGCTAAAATGCTGTCTTAAGTGGAAAGAGTAATTCGGTGCAAAAGTATAATTGAAAATGTAGCGGCTAATCAAAACTAGAATGCCTAATGAAAAATACTTTTCGAAACCCATAAAAAAAGCGCAGCTGCAGAAAGTTTTTTAATTCATCGTAAGATGAGAGAAGGCAGCGCGAGTCCAATAAATATTCCAGGGACCAGAATAGAGGACTCCACGGGCCCACATACTTGCACCAGGAATGTAAACAACATCCTGGCGAACCCGAAAACAGGGCTTAAGCACTTCGGATGGCCCTGACACCCAGTATCCTGACATATACATACATGCAACCATAAGGCCCAGCGCCAAAACAAAGCCAACGCTGCGTATGTGTAACACAAATATTTTGGCTCGGTAACAAAGCGAGTTTATTTGGTTACCAAACGTTGCGTTTCGACCCCAAGGCACACACAAAGACAAAAACAAAAAAAAAAGGATGGAAAAAAATCAAACGTTTTAATGCGAGGAATTCAAACGATTTGCCTTGATAACCTCACCTTTCGTCCCACGAATTTGTGTTAAAGAGGGTCATGGATGAACATGGATGTGCCTATCTACCTATTCACACACGCCAGATAACATTATTGATTTGTCAAAGGGGTTTTAATCCATGCATCCCAAAAGCAATTTGAATCGGTGAAAGACGAGCTAAACAGGTATAATATTCTATGCATACACCTGGGACTTAAAGTCTCCAGCAATGGAACTGGCAAATAAAAGGGAAATAGAATATATATATTGAGTTTAAAATCGAATATCATTTCAAGTAATTTAAAATTGCAAATAAAGAGCTAACTCAGTCTTTTATATTCTGAACAGACATTCGACAGTTTAATTTGAACGCCAAATGTATGGAATCGACATATTTATTCACAGCTTGAAGGAAATAGATCACATTTGGGTTCGACTCCATTTTCAACAGATGCCAACCGTTTTTCAAATAGCAAAAAATGAAAATGTCACTTGAATTTGAGAGCAGGACATTAAACAGACTCTTTAAAAGTCCTGCAAAGTGGTTGGCAAACAGAAGGAAATTTAAATAAATATTGAGGCACTAAAGGAATGCAGTTTTCAAGGTGTTAAACTGCAAGATTGCATTTACCTAGACTTAATAGGATTAGGAATATCTCAAAGATACATTTTCATAAAAGCTCTGTTGCACATGAAGCAACAATTAATCACCTTGCTGTTAAATATTAAAATGACTTCGAAACAAACACCTGTGACTCGAAATATTCTGCAAAGTGGTTAGCAAATTTAAAGGAAACTGTGGCTTTAAAAGAATGATTTTAAGTTTGGTATCCAACGGATGCAAAGTGTTCAATTGTAAATGTGATATGTCCTCATGCTCAATTAATGAAATATCGCAATGACATTTGATTTGCGAACCAAATTGAAACGTTAACTACATTGCCAATGTGGTCATCCATCATGCATGTCAATCTAGTTTAGCTTTTCCCTTCAGAAGGCGGGTACATTTCCCTAGAGAAATGGGGAATGGGGGGTTGCTCCGACTTCCCCCTGCAATTTGTCAACCATTTTACAGCATTTTATGGGAACCCAACTGCTTTTCTCGTTTCTCAACCAGGTTGAACTGAACCGCGCCATCCTAAAGAACGTCGGCAAACGATTCCTGCTGCGAGGAGCAGGTTCTCCAAAGGTGAGCAGGCGGTACCGCCAGCAGTGGCCAGTGGAGCGGGAACTGGAGCGGGATGGAGCTGGTCCCGAGGAACTGCAGCTGGACCGGCAACAGCTGCTGCCCTGGAAGCATTTCCCCAGCCAACTGTGGAGCTACGGATGGGCCCAGTCCCCATCGTACTCTCCATCGTCACAGTTTGCGGATGCCCTGCAATCAGCCTCCACTCGACCACAATCCCAGGAACAGGCACAGGCACTCCCGGGTCAGAAGGCAGCCGTGCTCAGCTATGCGAAGAAATCTCTGGACGTGGCCGGAATGGGTCTAACCAGCCATCGGGTCAACGGAAATGAAGCCAACGAAACAAATCATGAACAAGGCAATGGGAACGGGAATGGGATTGGGTATGGCAATGGAAATGGGTATGGTATTGAAACTGAAAATGACGATAGCAATGGGGCCAGTAAAAACCCGGCGAGATATGTGGATGACGATGAGGAGAACTACAATGACGTGGGACCGGAGGGAGTGGGTTTGGGCGTGGGTGTGGGACTGGGATTGGGTCTGGAGCGGTTCGAAGTGTTCGAGGACAAGCCCAACTGGGGAAACGAGGAGCTGGTGACCCCTGGTGGTGGCGGAGTTCGAGGTGTGGCCAATGCAAATGACCGAATGCCCTGGTCCTATCCCTACCGCTTTCACAAAAGTCAGCATAATGTTAATTAAGTAAGTGAGGATTGAGATGCAAGTATATAGATAAACGATAAACATACTGATACAGATACAGATACTGATACAGATATATGTAATACCGATACGGATACGGATACGGATAGGGGCACCCAACTTCGTAGTGCTAGACGGTTATTAATGCAAATCGACGGTTCCTAATGGCTGGCTACAAGGCAGGCATGTTGTGTGTGCACATACTCCTTGATGACAAAGACAAACTTACTCCCACGTTGCTAGATGTATTCGCATTTGAACTCTATTTTATCGAAAATAACCAACGGTGTATGTAACGATTTATGCTACCTCTCTCACAGATACTGTTGAAAATAAATCCCCCGAATTAATGTCAAACATACTTTACTAGATCGAAATCGAAAACACCTTTTTGCTAATACACCAAAGCTATAGCGAAGAAAACTCTAAACGTAAATGCATGCGTAATTGATAGTGATCTATGTGTAATTTTAATAATTATTTTTTAACGATTAACGTTAATTAATCAATCGCATGCAATATTGACCTGTCGAATGGGATTTAAAGTGTTTTTATTAATGATGTTTACTAACTACATACTTACTACTAAAAAATGAATTGTGGTTTATATTCTCCGCGGGCGGAAATCGGTTTTTATGTTTGCTCTGCTTAAACTTGTGTAAAAAATGCTCAAATAGAATAGACATACCCACTATTTACACGCTCTGTTTTCGTTGAAGCTGCATTTGGTCACTATTACATTTGCGTTGTTGAAGGGTTCAAGTTTTAAGATATTAAGAGACACACATGGTTCCAAATCATACGAATTACGAATAACGAATAACGATTTTAAAGTAGATCAAAATCAGCCCTATTACCCAAGCAAGTACTTCGATACATGAATACGCCACGTGTTGTGTAAATTAACAAGGAATTTACCCAGCAAATTAACCATTTAAAAGTTACGTTCTGTACATTAATAAATTTAATACAAATTAATTTCCCTATGTGTATGTAAATAAAAATCCTTTTTCAGAAAAGCTAAACTAATGAAATTCCAAAAAAAAGAAATCAAACGAATTATATATTATACAAAATTATATGTATGTACGGATATACTTATTAAAAAAAGGAAAAAATAAAATCATGAGGCATTGACATGACATTCAATTACAAAGCATTTCGTTTAATTAACTTTCTGAGGACTCAGTTCATCAGGTAATCATAATTCTGGGGGAATTATTTTCGCGTTTAAATTGGCAAGGAAGGAGGGGTAGAGGATATAAGACAAAGGTTTTTGAACTCACCTTAAATCAATACTTACGGCAATTGTGTTTTCATGGCTTGTTGTATTTTTCCTATACAAGTCTGCAACAGGCCGAGTGACGCGTTTCCTTTTCCTTTACAGGGTACCAGATGATGTATAAGTTGGTCAACTAATTCGCCATACCTTTATAATAAAATTCCAAAACAACAAGCTTTTACTACATATGTCTTGCCTTTAATAAACACTGCGATTTTGCTACTCACATGCTTAACTCTCTAAGGATTCGGTGCGCTTTTTCTGTTCTGTTTTTATATTTTTTTGGGAACCCCGCCTAGCAGGATTGACCAAAATGGATAAGAGCTAATAATTGTGCTGGTTGCTCCCGAGTGCAAACAATTTGCCCTGGCCTCACCCGAGGGCTTAATTAATAACGTTGTATTTGCGCCGGATTACACGAAACTTTAACGTCCACCCAACGAAAAAAGATAATTATCACAGGGCCATTAGGAGCCCCACTCACGTACAGCCGTTGACATGATGGCAAACAATGGCCATCGGAACGGGGATGGGGATGGGAATAGGGATGAGGTTGGGGATCCGGGATCAGGGGTTCGGGTTCACTTGATGTCACAGAGCAGGGCCACGCCGCGTAGTGTCCAATGCTTGGGATTGAATTCGGTCTCGAAATCAATCGAACCCACGTACTTCAAGTCGGTGCGCTGGGGCTTGCGGTAGATGGGGCACTCATACAACTTGGGATCCTTGCCGGCCGTCGTGTTTATCGCGTATATATAGATGACGGGCATCTGTTCGTAGAGCACCTTCATCTTGGACTCAATCAGCTTGCCGCTGCGGCGATCCAGGGAAGCGCCTGGAAAACACGGAGTAAAATTTCACTCGGTTCACCTCGGTAAGTAAGATATAGCTATGGGTACTCACCCTCCAGGAACAATCCGTGCACATAGACCCCCTCCGTGGGATACTCGGTGATGTCCTCCCTGTTGTAGCGCGTTATTTGATTCTGCAGCACCACCGAGTCCAGGGCCCAACCTTTGTGAGCTCGCGTCACCTCCTAACACGTGGGTATTTTCAAGTATTACCGCAGATACAAGTAGATATGCAAAGAAAAGGAGGAACAAGAAGCACAGCCGTGTGAATAACCTTTGAGGTAGGGAATCAGATATGTCAATCAGCACGGGGGAAAATGTGCGATTTAATGGCAATCGCTTGGGCATAAAGGAAGTACTCCATGACAAAGGACCCATTTTCACAGAACATCGATTTCTGGTTGAGGCCAAGTGCGTTTGGTATTCATATCCCGTTTGCTTATTAAGCAACTGTGCAAAAATAAATGCTTTCTATTATTATTACTCACCTGTCGCATGGCTGTGAGAAAGCCTTGGGGATTAAAGAAGCCGGTCATCCAGAAAACCTAGTTGGGGGTTAATAAGATATAGTTTTTGGTTGGTTATAAATTATGCCTCTTTGACTGACCTTGGGTCGATCTGTTGATATCCAAGTTCGGAATTGTCCATTACGCTCTAGCAACTCAGTATACCAAAAGCCCAGAGTAGTTGATTCCCAGGATATCTGCAAGAAAATTTCAATGTACCCATAATAGGCCATGTATCTTTGAGGGCAAGAGTATGAAAGTTTATTGTTGTAATTAAACAAAATATAGATATTCAATTTTGGAAATCCCTGCAACGACTCATTTATCCAATGCAATATTCATTTTGCGACAATAGGTCTCCATTTCCTCAAAAGAAGTCATGAGTGCGACTTTTTTTTCAATAATGGGCAGATGAAGACCAGAATCGGTGGGACAAAAGAATTGACTTAGTTTGAGGCCCCTAGCTATAGTAAACTCAGCTGTATCGAAGAGTTTACGCTTCTGCTCGAAGGCCGACTTTCCCATGTGCGCGGGTTCTTCGGAAGATGTGGAAAAACTGTGCTCATCGGCTACGGACTCTATTTGATAATCGACCTTGTTATGGATGGTGTGCAACCTTTCCATCAGGGTATGGGCGCTCAGGCCTTTCTGGGACTTCGGAATCGGAGTGTCTGTCCGAGTCGCCTTCAAAAAACCATATGTGCGAGTCATGAGATCTTGATGAGATTTGTTGTCTACATTAAAATTGGCATCTTTCTTATAGATGAACTTGTATTCCGACATTGTGTCACGGATGGTGATAGTTTAATGTATCTTTGTTTATTGTTTAGTTGATGCTATGATGAGATATATGTACTTAAAAGGTGTTCGAATTATGTTGTAATGTTGAAGGTATTCTCCAGGAAATCTCAAAAGCCATATAACAAAATTTATACTGTTTTTTCAATATGCAAATTAAGAACAATTTTTTTTACTATTTTTTTTTGTAGTATAGAAATGAAGTACAATTTTAGTACATTTTAAAAAAAGGAAACCTTTGTTTAATGATTTTTCCATTATTTTCCGCAGGTAACTGAATACGATTAACAAGCTTTGGGGCGTCAAACGTTTTCACGCATAATTTACGAGTACTGAAACATAAAAGCCCAGCGTAAAAAAGATATTATTCCCCTGATAGAAATCAAACGAAAATGCTAAAATTTCCATATTTGCCAGCAATTTAGACTGGCCTTTAAAAAAGCGTTTAAAGAGGATTCAAGTTAAGAGCCACAGTTATGGTAACTACTTTTTGGCTACCTAAAATGGAGAAAATACCGTATACCAACCTTCATCCAGGTCTCCGGAATCCTGGCATCGTACATGGCATCGAGTGACTCTTTAAGAGCGGGGCTCATCACAATGGTGCCATCAATCGCCAGCTTGAGGTCGCAGAGGCAGGTGTGGACGCGTTTAATGACCCTTTGCATCCTATCGATTTCCTGCCTGCAATTAAGCACCACCCCCATGATTACAGGGAATCATCATTGAGGGATGGCCAGGGATACTTGCCTGAGGAAAATGTTCATGGGCAGAAGGATACCCATCCGCGTCAGGTTCTCCCGCACCTCGTAGGCGTTGTATTGGGCGGGCAGTTTGCGGAGCATGTCATCCGCCAGTTGGTAGACGATGCTCTCCCTCGTCTCCCCGCCTCCGCCGCCTCCCTCCTTGGGCTGCACACTCAGGATGGTATCGAGGATGCCTGGAGGATGCCGAATCAGAAATAAACAATCAAGGATTTTTAGGGCCATCGAATATGCTAATGCGCTAATGCCTGAATGCCCCGAGTGGGTTGCCGGCTGGCAAGGAGCTAGAGCTCCTAAATGGAGCACGGTTTACTCGGTTTATTGATTTCACACACATTTCAGGTGGGAATCGGAAGCACGCCCCTGTCCACATTGATTATGCAACAGGGCTTTACATTAAATTAAACGCATTGATAATTTATGACCCAATATGGGTGTCCATCAACGGCATTAAACTAAATATAAAGGGATTCTGATTCTGGTTGGGAAGGACGTTTCGGTTTCGGTTTCATTTTCAGTGGTCGCATTAAATTCGGATTTTTTGGGAATCACATTCCGCCACTCACCTTTGGCCGAGTTTATTTGGTACGTGATGTCGGCATTGGAATGCAGGCCAAATACCTCGGGGGTGTCGTAGGCCGGCAAACTGTTGATATAATCGATGAAGCCTTGAAGACTCTTCGTGCCCGGCACCTTGTAGCCCTTATAGAACTCGAAGGAGTTCGAGAGCAGTGGCTCGCAGAACCACACCGAGGTGAAGGTGGTCAGGAGTCGTTTGTCAAAGTCATCGGTTACCCTGCCGCCGTACTGAACCTCGCCAATCATATAGACCAGGGTCTGCCAGGAGACCCCCTTCTTGGGGTCCATTTCGTCGAGGTGGTTCTGGATGAACTGAACGCTGGCGGCGAAGTCGGCCTGGTTAAACTCGTAGGGTATATTCCAGCCCAGTGGGCCGAACTTGCGCCGCTCCTGAACGATGGTGTGCAGAAAGGCCACCGTGTAGAGGAGCGGGGGCCATTGAGAGGCGGATGTGTAGTCAAGGAAGTCCTGGGTGAACGACTGGTGGCACAGGAAAAAAGATTGAAAATTAAATATTAAGCAAGTCCCCCTTTCCCCCCGACTGAACCGAATTATTTGCCCACCTGGTAGCTACGCTTTAGACTGGCACGTATCCCCTGTGGTGGTTCATTAGTGAATTTGAGAGCCATCTGCAGCAATCCGATGGGGAACTCATTGTGCGGCTCCGTCGTTACCCACATGCGGAAGGAGTCGTCTATGTGCTCGCTCTCCACCAGCATATCGATAATCTCGGTGCAAAAGGGTAGCGAGAGGTGCACGTTCTGGAGGAGAACCCATCCACCGATGGCCATCGATTCGATTATCATCTTGCGCGCATGGTACTCCTGCCCCTGACCCATCGACACGCATTTGAGAACTGTGGGTTATAAATGCGGTAAGTGGTAGTGATAGGATGGCTCTGATTCCGCCTCTTACCTATGCTCTTCTGCTTGGCCAGAGCTCCGATCTGTGTGGTCGGGTCTGACCCTATGGAGAGAAGGCACACAAAAGGCGTGCGTGGTTCCGATTCAAGCCTGTACGTAATTTCACATCATTAATCACCTTGCTCTTATAATCTTTAAGTTTTTATTAAGGTATATTACTTAATAAGGGTTAAATATTTTAATGATACCTTAAAAGAATGTAAGATGTTAATAAGATAAGATAACTGACTGTATGTATTTTAACAATAAAAACAATCTATAAATATAAATATACAGATATCTTACCACATTTCCTCCAGATCAAGAATTTGCATTTCACTGTACTCGGGACCCAAAGATTCTTAAAAAGCAGTATTTAATATTAATGAATATTAAATTTAAGGAACAAAATCTATCCCACCTTCTATATATTTCTTAGCCTGTGAAATGGTACGGTCGGGACACCATGACCGGATAAGCAGCAGCTTCCGGAAACCATCCAAGATGGCATTGTATCCGCAGGGGATTTCCTCATTCTCCGGCTTCTCGCATTCGTACCAGCAACGCCAGTCCCGCTCGTTGAGCTCTATGACCTGAAGGACCGTGGAAAAGGTCTCCAGCTTGCTGATCTCCACCAGATTCAGCCAGGTGATGTCCAGGATCCAGCGGAAGGGTTTCGGGGTCACGGCATTCAAATCCAACGAGGCACCGCCTTTGATGAAGGTCAGGAACTCCTCGTGGCTGATGTTTCCATTATGGTAATCAATCTTGATGGCCAGCATCAAGGTAAACAATTGTTTGTGCCTCTCGTATAGACTGCGATTGGTGAACTTGTACACTTCGTAGGTTAAATATCGCAATATAATATTAATTCGCTCTTCGGTGACACTAGACTTTGTGGACTTGGTGATGGAATGGTTAAAGATGACCAGAAATTGTTTCAGCGAATTCTGGTACATGGCATTCACATTGCTCATTTCCACAATGAGGAAATAGAGAATCGATCCTCGTTTGGCCACTGCCCGAAACTCTTCTCGTGCCTTCATAATCTTACGCTCCGTGACCTCGGAGATCTTCAGTTTCTGGTTGACCTCCTCCGCAGTGGTTTTGGTGACCCTCAGCACTTCAATCAGGGCTTCATCGTCTACCAAGGATCCTTGGGATGAACTCAGTCGAAGTAGGAGATTCGCTTCTAGTTCCTTCATATTCCGCTGGTTCTGCATCACGGTTTCGAAGAGTGCCACCCTCTCCGCCTCTAGATCGGACTTCTCCATGAGGATGACGCGACCCAGGAGCTGGTCTTCCAGCCCCCGCATGGTCACTGTGAAATCGATGATCGAGGTCTTGGCACTGACCTCCGGACTGAAGGCCGGATTGGGCAGCTTGGTGGTGATGTAGAGCATAAAGCCCGGCATCACATCGCACTCCTTGTCGCCCACCAGCACCTTCTCTATGCTGCCCGACTTGATGAAGTTCTTCTCAAGCACATTGTCAATCACAGGATCCAGGTCGATGCCCACATCCTCGATTAGGAGGGGTCTTCCCAGAGACAAGGAGTCCTCCAGATGGGTGCGGAAGTACTTGTGATTCAAGGAGGTGATTTGCAGCTCGTTGCGATCCTCCTTGCACTTGATCCAGATCTTTCCCTGCGTCTGCGGATCCACCAGCAATGGATAACTACTTGACTTGGTGGCTATTAAGGCATTTTGCACCGACAACTCATCGTTGGGCAATCCCTGTAAAGTCCATTCCGACACCGTCGATGAGTCCACCAGCATGTTGATTATATTCAGTCCGGTAGTAAAAGGTATATTCTTCTGTTTGAGTATGCCCATCCAGGTCTTGATGAGATTGGCTCGGAATTCCTGGTTGTAGGGCCCGCAATAGGATAGAAATCCGGTGGCCAAGAGAACATCGCCCACCAGTTTGCCCAGCTGTATTTTGAACTCCTTGCTCTGGTTGGTCCATCGGTGCTTCTCATCCGACAATCCGTTGATCAAAGCCGTGGCTGCCGTCATCTTCCGCAGGCAAACATTAGCCGCATCCGTCAATCTCTGCTTCTCGCCCACGGCCTTATCGTACTGATCCTTCACAGCCTGGAGAGCTTCCTCGCGCTCCCGCAGCTGCTCCTCCGCACCCGCCAAGTCGTCCATGGCAAGCTATGGTTTAGGATCAGTACATGTAAATAAAATGTTTTTAATTAGGAATTCATTTTTATAGAGAACGCCGACTAAAGCAGACAACCTTTTGGTTGCTATAAGATATTGCTTTAACTTCAAAGAACACCTTACATTATTTACCAAAAGTAATATTGACTAATTTTATTTTTTTTGTTAAACGAAGAGCAATTTATCGAAGAACCCTTTTTTTAGAACCAGCTTGAGCCCTAAACTTTATTTTCAGCCAATTTATGGCAAACATCTCTTTAATGTTTAAACTGTTCTTTAGTTACAGAAACATGATTGACGAGGAGCAACTAGTCGAAGCAGCTTGGACTTAATAAAACCCAAAATAAAAGTGCAAGTTGTAATACGTTGCAGTTTATATACTCTAGGAGATATACGGAAATTTATAAGTTAATATACTGATGATGTACATTAATAATTTTAATAAACTCTTTTTTTAGGTTTTTCCTATTGTTCTTTTTAGTGCAAAAATGCTGTATTATGAATTCTTGTAAATATATTTTAATAGATGAATTTTACAGCGACAATTACCTTAAGACGGGCTTCTTGCATGGTGAGATTTGCCTTCAGAGGCAACACCTCCTTGTTGACGCTGTGAAAGAAGGACATGGCTTTGGTCCAGGACAACAGCCCGGCGACGTCTCCGCACACACGACGTGCCATGTCCATGTTGTAGTCCTCCATGCGGAAGTACGGCTGCAGCAGATCGATCATCTCGTCGTTGATGGTATCCTTGGGATAGTTTTGTAGCTGGAGCAGGAAGGTGGCACTGGCCATCATCTGGTGATGGAGTGAGAGGAAAACAAGTTAAACTAATATAGCCGAGTGAACCGACTATGATTTACCACTATAGAAAGTAAATATCTAGCTAAAAACAGATTCATTAAATAAAATAACAAGTTCATAGCATACTTATGAGGGCTATCTGCATAAAAAGCAATGTAAAACACGCAAATAAGTTTCGTTAAAATATAACAACAATTGTATAGCTTATGAGGGCTATCATATTTGCAAACATCTTTCAATTTTAAATTTACTGTCATTTTTGGAATTAAAAATAAGGCGAAGCATGGGTTAATATTGTGCATATAAGCCCAGTGTATTGTAGGATCATATAGTTTATCCCCGAACCCACCTTCAAGGACTCCTGCCATGAGGGCTTCGGGCAGGGTGTTCCCGCGTCGGGGATACAGGGGTGCAGCTTGCGCTTGAACAGGATCAGGACGCAGTCCATGATCCGCATGATGAGGTGCGGCGGACGGCCCAACTTGCGCACGGTGGCTATGTGGGCCGGCTTGATCGTATTGAGGGCGTTCTCAGCCTCCTCGAGGGCCGGCTTGGCTGCCTCGAGCTTCTCCTCGGCCAGCGCCTTCTCGTGGGCGATGCAGGCCACCAGGGCCTCGGCCTTGTCCTTCACGATGAGCACCTGGTTCTTGACGATCTCCGCTTGCATCGCGCGCTCCGTCACCTCCACTAGCACTGATTCCGCATTCTTGGAGGCTTCGACCAGCTCCTCCTCCATGACCACTAGATCCTTCTTGAGGATCTCTACCGAGGCGGAGGCCTCTTTCAGTTTCTCCAAGCCCGTATCCATCTTCTCCACACCGTCGCGCAGCTCTTGCTGCTTCATTTGATAGATGTTCTTGTAGCCGGCAATGAAGTTCAGATAAGATTTGGGTGTCACGTGCGTTGCGCGGCGGAAACGCTGGAAGTACTCCTGCGACGTTTCCGCGACGATGTCCTGAATGGAGCCGAGGGCATTGACCAGCTCCTCCTTAACGGCCGGCGTACACTCGATTTCGAAGTGGCTCAGAAAGTGTCGGGCAACCGATACCAATGCGTCCTTGGGCCACGGATGCAGCCAGTCAATGGTGCAGCCGGAGACCAAGGCGGGGAATCGCTGGACACGTGACCGGAACGTCTCGCCCACCGGCGAGAAGCAGAAGGCCACGTGAAGATTGGTGCAGGTGCGCGCCAAAAAGAAGTCCATCACACTTTCCGGGGTCGCTGTTTTGCGTTGATTCTCGCGTTTCATGACCGGCGTCAGCTCCTGCACGATTTCGGCCTGCTCATCGCGCGAGAATAAATTTGATATAACGCCGCTCGAGAGTATATTATTGAGATACTCGAGGAAACCTTCCTCCTTGATATCCATGTCGGTGAAGAGAAAGGTTGTGCCCTTGCCCTGAACGCCGCAGGTGCGGTAGAGCAGCTTTAGATCCTCCAGAAAATTGGCCACGTTGTACGAACGCGTCAACGCAATTTGGAATGTCTTGTAGCCGGCTATGAACGATGCCAATTTCGTTAGCGACTGTTTTCCAGAACCTCCGACCCCGACAAGCATAACGGATCCCCTCGGATGCCGAATGATGCGGGAGATCTTCACCAGATGCAGCATTGCATCCGGGAAGAAAACCAAATCCATTCCCGACCCTCGCACCATTTCGTTAAACTGGGCGAGGAACATGACGAGACGCTCGCGGAGCACTTCATGTGAGTGGACCGGCTCGTAGACCTTTGGTAGCTCCATATCGGTGTCCTCACCCTCCTCACCCGTCGGCTCGGGGGCGTCGCGCATAAAGTCAACGAACACCGGATTGGGCAGGATCATCTGGGAGTGGGCGTCGCCCAGCTCCTCGCGCACAAGACATGCCAGCTCTGAGCCGAACCACTCCTTGTCCTGGAAGGTGGTGAAGCGATCGGCAAATACACGGGTGCACTCGTGCTTCCACAATGCCATCAGGACACTTTCGGAAGTGATCACCGTGGATAAGGTGCCAACCATGCCCTGCCAGATGCGCGATAGATCACGCAGACTAAACACGTAGTGGAACTTGGCCGGAGTGGGCAGTAGCTTCTCGCGCGTGCGCTGCCACAGATGGCGGGTGACGACGATCAGCTTCTTGACCAGGCTGCGGATCTCGGGCACGAACCCCCGCTTGGCATTGTAGTGACCCTCACCGATAACGCGGAAGATCTTATCGATGGAGTCGTTGTCCGGTATGTTACAGTTGAATACGCAGAATTGGCGCTTCAGACGCGACGGTATATCATTGCGTCCGCCACCGGGCAGACCCATGGCCGCCACATACTGCACATCCACGATGGTTGTGAAGTCACCGGGCTTTTCCAGACTATAGAAGCCCTTCATATCCATCGATTGGCGCACAATTTCGTTGGTTATTTGATCGCCCCACTCATTGATCTCGGGCAAATTGATGTCGTCGATGAAGACAATCAATTTCCGGCCACCGGGTGGCCCGAAGGTGACACCAACGCGCTTCTCCACATAGCTCTCAATGGTGCGCTGAAATTGATACGGACTGGTCGCCGATGAGAAGTTAAAGGACCGACCCATGTACGTCTCAACGTTCATCTTCTTCATAAAGTTCTTCATTATGACGGTCTTGCCCGTGCCCTGTTCGCCAATCACCATCACGGCGCGCTCCTGATTGGCTATGGTGCCAATCAGGTAGTCGATGCGCACATTATCCACGATGGGCACCAGAATGCTCAGATAGTCCGGTGTGGAAAGCTCCGGATACATATAGGGGGTGACGAGCGTCTTCCACGACTGCCACACGCCCGCTGGAGAAACGAAGAAGTCAAAGATTGTGTTCTCGTGGGCACTACCCTTGGGGTAGTCCAGCTGCGGGAAGGATTCCTTCACGAAGAGGTTCATTCTGACGCGGTCGCTAGTGGAGAGGTAACCGCCCAGGCCCCAGGCGAGCGCGAAGATGTACAAGCGGTGCAAGTGTTCTGGGGTGCAGGTGTCCTCCTTCTCCTCGATCGAAGTCTCCGGAGGGAGGTCCTCTGTGGGGTCAAATGTAATGGGGTTAAGGGTTTTTCATTGGGTTGTACCAAGTCACATTCAGGAGTGTCACAGAAGTCTCTTCTAGTTCGGAAAATAAAAAGGATCTTTTAAATCGTATTATAAAATGTAAGGCTTTAAAAAACCTAATCATTAAAAAAAGTAGAGCTGTTCGAAATGAACTCTATTATAAAAAACCACTATAAATCATGAATGGAAAGAAAGTTAATATATTTTAAAAGGTAAATTTGGATTATTACCGCCGACTTCAATACAATTTTTTATAAAGCAAAGCTATTCAAAATGAACTCCAATGATAAACCAAAAGAAAATTAAGATATCATTAAATAGTAAATAAGGATTGGATCAAAAGAGATTATATAACACATTTAGTCTTTTAGTAGCGCCGACTTTTAATAAACTTATTTAGAAAGGTAAGCAATATTTCTGCTAATTATTAGTTAAAAAGAGACTTCCATGACACCTCTACTCTATTAGTAACGCCGACTTTAAACATAAAACTTTTGGACGAGACACACACAACTATTTGGGTTAATACATAAACAAGTACTAGAGGACGAGCACAGAATCAGAACTACGGAAGGAAGGAAGAGAAGGCCAATCGGTTGGGAACCCAGGATGAGGATCCCAACTGAGAGTTATAGATGTCAGTACACACATATTAAGCATAGGCTCTATGTCAGCACTACGATTACGATTTTAGTTTTGTTAGTTACGCAACGAATTACGGATATACTTTACCGACAATCTGACTGCCAATCGATTGCCGTCGCGCCTCTTCAATATGTTTTTGGTGCTCTAAACGTTTATTGGCTGAAAAGTTGCAATCATTTGGGATGGGTTTTTTGATTTCTCGGGGTTCACATTTTATCGAACCGCCAGCTTTTGTTGGGTTGGGAATGGGTTAGTTAATTAGTTCGTTAGACTTACCATCGTGGCTCTCCTTGCTGGACAGACTGACGGCCGGTTCGTCCTCTTTTTTAACAGGTATCAAGCCCTCCAGGATGAACAGCATCTGCTGGACAATGTTGCACTGCAGCACGGGCATCTGTAGCTTCACCATCTGCACTCCCCAGTTGTAGACCTCCACGAAGGTCTGGTCGAATAGATCCGAAAAGGTTGACTTTTCGCCAGGAGCCCGGTTTTTAAGCCAGGCTTGAACAACTGCAAGGAAAGAAGAGTCATATTATATTAGAATGGCAACCATAATATAAAGAATTTGCGGTTGAGTCAATCAAACTGACTTACTTGGTCGAGAGTCCAATCCAGAAGAACTCATATAGACCATTCCATTCCTAGAAACGGTGGCCGGTGAGGCATTGTCAATGTTGTGCGGCTCGAATATAATTTTGACGGTTGGTGCCATGGTCAACCGATCGCCATTGGCCAGGGTTAAGGTCTTGTTGTCATCCAGCACCGAGTTCAAGTTCTCTATCCAAATACTGTCCACCGGTCCGTCCAGAACCAACCAGACATGCTCGCCGGCCTTTAGCTTAAGGGTCTTTCGCCACAGGGCCGAGAAAATACCATCCGTCCAATCATTGGTGGCCACGTCGAGCCGTCCAAACATTTGGGCAGCCGTTATTGCCTTGGGATTCATGCGCATCTCGCGATGATTGTCACCCATTTGGGTCATGGCCTTCATCAGGGTGTGGATACAGGTCGTCTTGCCAGCTCCACTTGGCCCGAGGGTCATGATGCCGTGGCGAACGTTTTGAGTTTCGTAAAGTTGAATCAGTTTCAGGACCCAGGGAGGATGATATATCAGGCTGGCCTCGTCCGTTTGCTGAAGAATGGCAGCCTCAAGCTCTGGGTAGTTGGTTTTTTCTAGGGTCTATCAGGGAGATATAGATTACAAATATTTAATATAGTTATAAAGAGATTATAATCACCTGATTAGGGAACAAATCTGAGACCAAGGACATAAAGAGTGGCTCATCATCGTCGATCAGCTTGGAAAGATTCATATCGCGCAGCACCCTCATCACAATGGTGCTCTCGGTATCTTTGGAGTTCCTCCGCTTGGCAGCTCCCAGAGTTCGCAGGACAGAGAGGATGTTCCTCAGACCGAAATCGTAGTGCACCTGTTTGGTCAACTGCTCCTCACACAGTTTGTACAGGGTGTAGAACTTCCTGGCCAGTGTGATATTTTCCAGGAAACCACAACTGGCCAGCTTAACTCTTATGATAATCTGCCTGTCGGGCACCATCATTGCCACAGTGCGGAATTGAATTTTCAAATTTTCAGGCAGTTCCTTACGACCTGCATATCCTGGGTTCTGTAACAGTAAAATGGTTGTGTTGTTGTACAAATATAACCAATTAAAGTGAATAGTAATTAACATACAAACAATACATTGTGTTAAATTAGTGTTAATTATTGTTAAATTTCAAAAACTGTGTACTAAATTGCTGACGGCATCACACAAGATATACACAAAGGATTTGAGTACTTAAGCTCTCTTTAAAGGTTTTCTTGAAACTGGTTGAAACCCCAATTATTATATGTTCTAGCAACGGCATATAACAGGGAAACTGTGAAAATAGACCCAAGGAAATTTATCGCTTAAGAGCTTAACTGTTTGTCCAATTTGGGAAAGGTCATATAACACTAGCTTAAGTTTCCACTAAAGGCCTTATGACATCAGCTTGTTTTTTGACTAACTTACTGGCTGAAAAGTAAGAGCATCCTTCAGAAAAAAAGTTGTATTAAATAAGGTTTTTAAAATAAATCCACCAAGCTAGACGAAAAACTAGAAAGTGTCATAAGGCCATAAGCCCGCACTAAATTCGGTCGTAAAATTCGGTTTCGCTCCAGGCATAGTTTATTTGAATTTAAGCCCACGGCTGCAAATATTGACCTGTCCCAAGATAGAAATGTCACGGGCAGCAGACAAAACTGGGAAACGACAAAACGGCAAAGCGGATAACCACAACAAAGGGTTTCGTCATTAAACTCGTTCGAGTTCTGTTCCCAGTCAACATCCATTTGTTCATTTGTCTATGTCCGTAATCGTGTGCGACCCAATTCGGCCAGTGACATAATGGCTCATTAAAATAAAATGCTCCGGCTGAAAGTGTTATATAAATGAGCATAATAACTCAATGTGCAAATTAAAATTGAGCCAAAGCCTTCAAAGGATCACTCCGTGGAACTGGATGTAGATGTGTATAGAGATGTGAAAGATGGGATGGGATGAGTTGAGATGAGGTGGCGGTGATTGACATACGCCATTATAAGCGAGGCGACGCGTCGCTGTGTTAACGCTAATCGCATTACCCGATCATAGTTACCGTCCCTTGTAATTAAACTACGCAAAGTTACAGTCTGCTTTCCGCTACTTTCTGTCTTTTCCCAACGGCAACTTAAAGTTGCCCTTTATCCTATATCCCTATATAGTTGGATGGAGTTGGATTTGGCTTTCCATGTGGCAGCCGCAATAACCGAGTCATGCCACCGCTTGAATGTATGTAAATACACCAGCCTCGAGTCTCAACTCCAGTCGTCTCTCTTTTGGCCTTATTTTCCTCGGTTATTGGTTTTGGAACGCTTTTAGCCCAGCCGCCAAAAATGTCGTATGTGCTTCGGTAAATTTTATTATGGCTTCAGTTGAGAAAAATTGTACATGACTAATAACGTGGAATTATGTGCGTGAAGAGCCCGTCACTTCCATTTTGCGAAACATTTTAAAGGCCTCCCATCGATTGGGGGTAACGACATTTTTTTAAATTTCACAGATAAGATTACGTTGGGTTTTTAAAGAAAATTCCTTTGAAACGAAACATTTTTCGTTAGGGTCCTCAAGACGGTATACAACATTGTAGGGTGAACATTAAAAACTATTCTAAAATTTGCTTTCAAAGAAACCACATTCTCTTTTCAAACTAGAAAATTAAAGAACACTTTCTGAAACTGGTTCGTTACCCATGTTCCCTCATATTAACTACTCAAAAGAGTATACAATTTGTTTAATAAGTACTCGAGCTCCACTCTCTCATCTTTAACGCCAAGTTATTTTCGCGTTATGCTCCGGGAAATTGAATTTAAGAAAAAATACAAACAGATTGTCAGTGCACTTACGTGTGGGTGAAAGTTAAGCTACGTGGATGTTTTTAAAAAACATGACACTGTAACTGTGATAGGTGAAGTCATACAAAGAATACAAACATTACCATAGTTATGAATATGCCAAATTCTGGATTCATTTCAATCGTATCGCCATCGGTGAAAAGGAAGGTTTTCCTCTTTTCCTTTTTGGCGGTCAGGACGACAGCCACTTGTTGGGCAGCCACAGACAAAACCGGAAGTTCGATGCGGTTAAACTCATCAAAGCATCCCCAACTTCCGGACTGAGCTAGGCCCTTATAGATGCGGCCCAGACCTCTGGAAAAATAAATGCATTTAAGTATTCGCAATCAGGATCTATTTAAATTATCATCCACCAGTAGCCAATATGAGTCGTAATTTAGAGAATACTAGATTATTAAGTGTAGTTTAATCAACTTAATTCCAAAATTATTTGTAATAGACTGTTAAAAATATTTGATCCATACCTGTAGTCCATTTGATCGGAGCAATTAAAGACGACCACATATTTGGCCAGTGTTTTGCCCATATCCTTGACGGTCTCGGTTTTTCCCGTTCCGGCTGGACCACATGGAGCTCCTCCCATGGACAAGGTGAGCGCCTGGGCCAGGGTAATGTAACAACTGTGGGAGAAAAAGTTCAGACACCGTGATTTAAAAGGAAACTCTGAGAGAAGCGTACGCCGCAGCCTATTAAACGTCATCGCAGTCAACAAAAAAAATAGCCCCGCTTTTGGAATATCAAAAGCAGTGGTCCTAATGCTCGCTGACGTCAGACGAATGGGAAATCTACGAGCTGAGATCAAGAAACGAATGCAAAACAGGCTGCCTGCAGATGCCTCTGGGAAAATAGCACCACTTTGCAGATTCCCCCAGTCTGGTCTGAACCAACTGGCTGCTGCTGCTGCTGTCAAAACTTTATTTATGCTCCGCTAAGTGAAATTTATCTTCACGGGCATGTCAACGTCGCCCCGGTTCCACAGTCAGTTCGTCTTCCGCTGCCGCAGGGTGGAATGGGATTCCACGAAGATGCGGCTGTCTCCGACTCCTCCCTCATTGACTTAAAGCGTATTTAAGGGCCGCCAAACGTTGACTCCCATTGTTTTCAGAGCGGCATTCCAAGGTGGGCTACCCCGACTCCACCTCCTCCTCCTCCTCGTTGGCCACTGAAACTGCCACGAGGAATGTGCGGAGCACGTGCAGGCGGTTCCCATTCAGGCATCCGAGGAATGCGAAAGTTTATCATTGAAGGACTGGACAGCAAAGCCGGAATAATGCCGGGAATACAAATTAAACGGCAGCTCTTGTAGTTATTATTGGTAACGAATTATTGCGAAGCCTACAGACAAAGCAGGGAACTCCATTTGGAACAAATATTTTTATGGACCACGTGTCGTATACGTAATATTTAAGCAAATAGAAAAACATTTACTATCGACTAAATCCAAAAAAAAAATATATAACGTGCAGCTAGATAGAGGCAAGAGGCAAATCTTTTATAAGAATATTATTTAGTGAAATTATTTGGTTGAAATGATTTTTTTTCATTATCACCTGAAGGAAATTATACTCCTTTGGGACTACTTCTTGTATTCGTAATATATGTGAATAGCGCAAAACATTTATCATCGCGTAAATCCAATTGGTATCACCAAAAACCAAGTAATGAAGTTTTTGGAAAGACGGCCAAATTTTCTAATAGGGAAGTTATTTCACAAATATATTAACCGGGTGCTAGACCTGCTTTCACCATCACTTGTATTCCATTTAAAATCACTTGACTAAACTTTAAGTACATAAAATTAATAAAAATCATATTTTACCGATCTGTTAGAGGTGTAATAACCAAGCGATCCGTACAGCCAAGGTATTCGTTCTGATAAGTAAATGTAACATCCGTCACAGAAATCCAAGTCTTGTCCAGATCTTCTTTAAAGTAGAAACGACATTGCTTCAGCCACTCAAAATCGTTAGCTGACTTGATGTTCATGCGGCACTAGGGGATATTATTAAAGCATAAAATAAGATTACTATGGTTCCTTGTCTCTAATCATATATTCTAAGGCAACCCAGTAAGCAAACCCACCAAAATATCAAAGATATCGCGTTGATGTACATGAATTGTGATCAAGGTTTCAAAGTTGGTGCGCTCCCTTTTCGTAAGATTTCTCGTGGTCTGATCGATGAGGGTGTTCAGGATCTCCAGGAACTTGTTATTGGTCTCCATCATGACCTTTCGTTCGCGGCCCCGCATCAGGGCCATTTCCGCGTCGCGGGTCCAGACCATCTGGATGCCCAGGAGGCCAATCTGGGCGGGGGCCTTCTCTAGGAAGCTGAGCAGGGTGAAGTTGGGATCATTAATAGTGGCATAGGCGGTGCGAATGATCGAGTGCAGCGAGGCCTGTGCCGTGACCAGGAGCTGGGTTAGCCACGTCTCCACCGAGCCTTCCGCTCGAATGGCCCTATCCAGCTGGATCATCTCGCCCTCGCTGCTTATGATCGCCATCATCTTGTTGTACTCCACGTCGTGGAACTTTACCGACTTGGTGTTATCGAATATGTTGAGGAGATGGTTTTGTATGGTATGCGAATCGGAAGCCTGACCCAGTATCTCTAGCAGGGCAGGATCTGACACAAAGAAGAAGCGTGGGAACATCATGCGCTTGCGCTCCAAGTAACCACTCAAGGATTTCTGGCAAATCTCCAGCTGCTCCTGCAGATGAGGAAGCAGCTGTTTTAGCAGATCGTCACCGACGCAGCAGGCCACAACACCGGGGGTCTCGTGGGCCCGCTGCATGATCTTCTGCCAGGATTTGTCTATTTTCGAAAACCTTTTCGCCTCCTTAGGCAGTTGCTTCGCGATATCGCCACCAACAAAAACGGCCTCCAGATAGACCCACATGTTCTGAACGAGTAGCCATCGCTCCAGGATCTCATTTGAATTG
Organism: Drosophila suzukii; assembly: GCF_043229965.1. Taxonomy (NCBI): domain Eukaryota; kingdom Metazoa; phylum Arthropoda; class Insecta; order Diptera; family Drosophilidae; genus Drosophila; species Drosophila suzukii. The sequence continues at coordinate 70,570,079 of NC_092082.1, forward strand.
GATAAATCGTAGACCCATTGTTGGATCTGTTTCCTGAAGGGTGCATTATACCGATTGGATAGGAGGGATCCGAGCACCATCAAGCTATCCTCCAGCTGGCCAATCGTTTCCGCCGTCGTATCACCACGGAGCAGAAGCTCCCCGCGATTGTTGAAGCTCATGAACTGGAGCTCGTGCACCGACCACTCGTTGGTGACCTGCTTCAGCTTCGCCTCGATGTCCTTCTCCTTCATCGCACTGATACAGATGTCCTCGATGTCCTCCTTGTGCTTCAGCAGCGGCGCCTCCAATATGTTCTTGAGCGAGAAACCCTCCGAGTCGAACTCGAAGATGTAGCGAGTAACATCCATGATCCGTTGCCAGTGGCGTGGCTTCATGGCTTTATTCGCCATCAACTCCAGTAGCGGACACATGTCGTTGAAGTCATCGATGGTCTTCTTCAGAGCATGGAATGCCGGCCACTCCTTGAGCCCTTTGGGCAGCTTGCGGCATCGGTTCTGGAACTCCATCAGCTCGTTGTTGATCTCCTCGATGTCCACCTCGTTCCATGGTATGTCGTAGTAGCTGCTCACCCGGTCGATGACATCGTTATAGAGCTTATATAGCTTCTGCAATAGGTTGAGCTCCTTGCGTATCTGGCCGAGCTCTGGGTAGTCCGTCTGGGGCAGACCGAAGAGTTCCTCGCCACTTTGGTACGTCTGTAGGCGTCGCCACATGCCCTCGAAGCGGTTTTGGAACAGAATCAGCCGGTCGGAGGCCTCCCGTGGAGTCAATCCCGCCTGCATTGGTCCCGCAGTGCGATACTCCGTCACGTAGGAGATCTTGTCCTGCTTGAAGTTGTCCAGATTGGTGCGTAGGTCGTCCTGGAAGGCCGGCTGCATGTCGAGAAGTTTTACCTGAGCCTGCAGTGCGCCCGCCAGGAGATTCTGAAAGGTGGCTCTCAGATTGTCCACCAAATCAAATTGTTCCCGCTCTACTTGCACCTCATAGCGGGTGAGGACATTAAAAGCCTCCTGGAAAGGTTAAAAATAATGTAAAAATGAAGTACGGAATTCCCTTTATCGAGTGTTTACCTCTATCGGATCGATGCGCAGCTCCATGTCCACCTCCTGCTCCCGAATCTTACCCAGGGTCTCCATAATCATTCGCACATCGTCCAGGTCGCGGATGGGCCTGTCCAGCTTGCGATCCATCTCATTGATTACCGCGTAGACATAGTCCATCTCCTTCTTGTACTTCTTTTTCATGGCCTGTCCTATTTTGTGGTTACAGGCTGGAAATAGAAACGGTGCCATGTGTTTATCCTAGTCCCAGGCCAAGTCCAAGTCCAATGATATCGATGTCATTAATCAAGTCAGGAAGGCCTGGCCAGGAAGGAGGGCTAATTCCCTCACATCCTGCGGCGTCTCGGAGCTCCCCGAAATCCCGAAACCAGGCAATCAACGGTGTGGGGAATTTATTTTCGGGATGCCTTTCGCCCAGCTAATTCGGTTAGGCAAATTAGATGGCATTAATTGGAGTCCAATCAATTTGAATAGCTTCCCCTCTCGACCAAACAAAAGAATTCGCGAGGGTGTCCAAAATTTATGGCTGATTAACTGGAGCGTACGGAGTTGGAAGATTATTCGATGTCGATTTAATACAATAGTGGGAAAACACTAAGGAGTGGTCTGGAAAATTTTTTCTTGACCATTAATGGCTTTACTTGCTTTGGAATTCATTGGAAATCATTGAAGGGGTAATAAATATATACATATTTAACCTGCCTAAATCCAATTGAGTTCTGTTTGCTCAGCTATTTTTGTTTCCCACTTATTTACACTTATATATGTTATATGTTCTATATATATGTAGAAAGTCAACGGCTTTGGCTTTATTCATTGTCATTACTTTCCCCCATAATATTAAATATCTGTTCATAGCAACCAATGATTGGGAAAGCCTAAAAATTTTAAGGAATTTGTTTAAAAGCAGTAACTTAACGTTGATTGTAAATATTGTCTTAAACAAAAAATATCATATAACCGCAATGATAATAACATTATATCTGTAAATGTAAAAAAAAAATTTTAACCAATAGAAAAAACTTTAAGCAAACACTGCTGAAATTTAGAGGTACATATGAATTTGGAATACAAAATGGATATATGAAATGTTGCTAACGTTAATTAAGAAACACTTACACTTGATTTCAATGGCCAAACCATACTTGAGCCTTTCGTTGTAGACCGCCACGCACTGGCCAAAGACCTCCATGTCGGGTTCGACGAGCAGATTGGCATCCAAGTCCGAGAGGCACCTTAGCGTGGTTTCGAACTCCTGGAGCCCAAACTCCATGAGCTGCCGTGTTGTGCGGTCATTTTTCCAGAGAAAATGATAGGGCTTCCAGCGCTTGATGTACGTCTGGATCTCCGGCTTGACGTTCTTGGTGCAGCTGGCCAGCTGGTTGACCGCCTTGGCCACCTCCTTGTTGTCCATGATGGCCGAGTAGAAGCTCTTGAGCATGTGCGGCATCTGGGGCCGCTCCTCGGAGGCCAGGCAGTAGATCTTGCGCCGCCGGCTCTTCCCGCCTCCGGATGCCTCGTTGTGGTTGCGTCCGACGCGCGGCTGCGTCACCGTCATCGAAACTTGCTGCGGTTGGTAAGACAAGATTTTGGAGAACATTGCGAAGCTATTCAGTGGGGCGGTACGCACCGGCGGATCTTTGCCGCTGCTCCACTGCGCCACGCCCTTCGCAATGCCCGTGATGTTCTTGCCAGCCGTCACCAAAATGTCCTGCAGCTCGTCCAGATTCGGTTTGATGACCACATGGGGTATCTGCAGCTGCGCGTGCAGCGCGAAGACCGGCTTCTTGAACACCGTCTCGTTCTCGTCGGCAATGAACCGGCGGCGGAGGGTGTCCAGAGCGGCCCGGATCACCTTGATCAGCACGTCGATCACCTTGCGGCTGTAGTAGCGGCGCATCTCGACCACCGCATTGCAAACCATGTCCTGGAAGGGTAGTGAAACCCCCAGATAACAGGGGTATCGTTAAATCTCCTTGACCTTTTTCATTTTCGAAAACCTCTTCTCATCAAAATATAGAGTTTCCAATCAGTAATCATATTTGAAAACAAATAAATTAAATAAACATTCGTGTCCTTTAAAAAGTAAAGCATTTGATTATATCAAAAGGAATGTTATATAAATTAAAGACTTACATTTTGGGATTCGAATAAGTAATAATACAACTGTTTTGAAATTCTTGAAAAATAAGTACTTCAGTAAATAAAAATCCACCAATTCTATAGAACTATTAAATAAAATGAGTTAATTGAGGCGAATTCAAATGGTTAACCCGAAGCTTCTTTTTTAAGAAATTCCTAATTAATTTCCGCCACTTCATGTCATGTACAATGAATTTCACCGCATTCTATTTTAGTTCCTCCTACCTGCATGCCCTTGGGTAGACTTTCTGTGGTGGACAGCAGGGACAAGGGGTTCTCGAAGCAGGACCACAGGATACTCCAGTCCTGTTGCTGTCCGCTGCCACCAGTGGACGTGGGAGCAGCGGCTCCTCCTCCACCGCCGCCTCCATCTTCCGGCTTGCGGCCCCCCGATCCGGAATTCTCTCCTTTTGGAGTGGCTGCTGCTCAGTGGGTGGCACTCAATTACTCCATCCCAAAGTATCCCCACAACTCACCATCGAACAGGGTAATCACATCATCGCCGGCTATCTCTTTAAAGGCTGCCGTAGCCTTGTCCACCAAGCTGAGGACCTCTTCCACTGCCTCGGAGACCATTTGACTCTTCCGGTTAAGTTCGATGGCCGCTTTTCTAAAATAAATCATAAAAAATGTTTCTGAATTTAAAAAAAATATAATTCATTCAACACACATAAAAATCCACAAAGAACTAAATTAAAAGTAGCTTCTAGCCTAAACAAAAGTCTAGACCAGAAAGTTGAAAAGCTCCATCCCACTTTTCTAGGGTAATTTCGGAACACAGAGTTTAATGAATTTTTGTGAGCTCATGTCACAGGCAGACTCACCGGCAGGCCTCCTCGCTCCGCTCCAGAAACTCGTCAACTGTCCAGATTTCATCGTCTGCCCAGAGAACAAATGTGAAAAGTTTCAACAGGCACACAATTAGAACCAAAAGACTTGAATAAATTTGTAGAATTAGGGCCGCCAACCTGCTGGTAAAATCTGCAAAGATACATCCTGCATCCACATCAGGACATGGAGGATGCGATTGGAGTAGATGTCATGGACACGGGCGACCAGAACTTCAAAATTCTCGATGGCCTGCTTGCATTTTTCATAGAACTCTGTCCAGTTTTGGTTTGTCCACTGTAGGAGGGACAAGATTTTAATCAAATTAAAATACATCAAATATTCCTTGTCTATCTTACATTAATGGTTTGTAATCCTGGTTTCAGCATCGACGTAAGACGCACCAACTGCGGAAGGAACAAAGGACGAACCTCCAGTTTCACAGCTCTCACAGTTGACAAAAACATCTTTATCAGGCACTGGAAAGCAGAAAGATTAGAATAAGTTCCTGTACCATAAAATCCACTTACATTAAGCGAATCCTGAATAGTGATAAAGTACTGCTGACGACTCATCAGCGTGGCGGCCACGATGGGCAACTCGATGTCCAGCTTGGCCAGCATCTTGGCCTCCCGGATAAGCAGCGGAATGGTGGGGTGGAGATTCACGAATAACTTATCCCCCTGAAGGCTCAAGAGTGGCTGCAGCAGGCAGGCATCGGCCACACTGACATCCTGATCCAGCCAAATGGATACAATCTCGTCCTCGTACTCCTGCAGTACACCCAGAACATTGTGATAGCGCACATCCAGATCCTTGGCCATGGGCAGGTTGCTCAGCACGGCATGGTCCATCACCGCATCCATGAGCTCCGTGATGTGGAGGCTCAGGGCACGACACCAGTGAATCCTTCCGGCAATGGGTGGGAAGTTCCTGGCTAGCGGTGGATCATCCCGCTGCTTGCGGAACGTCTTCAGGATGCGATCCACCTCCTTCTCCACGTAGCGCAGGATCCGAGTGTACTTTTCGTCCATCTTGGTCAGCGGAATCTTCTCGCTGACCTTCTCGAAACGGACCAGAAAGCGTATGCACTGCGGAGTCTCCCAAACGGTGTCGAAATCCTTTTCAATCAAAGTGGCTATGGTGTCCTTTAAAGAGTTAGTTTTGTGTATGAATCTCTCGAAATCCACGTTAAAGTCTGAGTTTCGGTGATCCAAGTAGTCGTATTTCCGGGAAGTCACGTCCTTCTTGGCCTCCTCAAAGTGATTAGAGGCATCCTCCAAGGCTTCTCCCAAAAGAAGTCCTTCCAAACGGCGCTCGAACAAGTGATTGTAGTCATCGATCAAATTGAACATGCTAATGATCTTGGAAAGCCGCTCGCAAAAAGTATCAAATTTGCCTGAAAATTAATTAAATAGTTTTAGTGGTACCCATTTATCATTTTAACTTTCATCATACCAAATACAAAGTTCTCCGAAAAACCAAAGGGCGTTTGATTCGGTAGGAAAGGCTGTTCCCGAACCGTGTAGTAGGTCTCGTGATAGATGTGATTCAACTTGATGCAGTTGCTCAGCTTTGTGCGGATCACGTTGCGATCCTGTGACCATATTGTCTCCTTGCACCGACAGGTTATGTACGACTTGCAGGTTTCAATCATTTGGTTCGTTATCTGATTAAAGAACAGAGTGTTTTAGGGTACATTTTAAAAAGATTAATAGGTAGTTAAATCACTTAGTTATTTATGATGTTTTTCTGTCATTCATAATACTTACTTACTTACTTATTACTATTTATACCAGGGACCGAAAATAACTTATAATTAGTAATACATTATAATATAAATAAATAATCCTTTTAAGAATAACACTCAGTATTACAGTGTAATAAATCAAAGCTATGAAATTTTGAATTATTTCCTCTTGAAGAAAGAATTTTGTGAAATGCGCAAACATTTCATATCAATAGGACTCACTTACAGGTAAAGTGGGAGAAAGTGAGGGGGCAAGCAAACAATTGCTGAAGAAGTTTAAAGTTTAAACGTTTTGACAGCGTTGCAAAGGTAGGTGTATTTAAACTGACTTCTACCTCTCAATCATTTAATAATTATTAATAGTATCAATTTTCAACAATTTATTTACTCCTAACTTAAAATGAGTCTTGAAAATTTCAAGTTGAAAGCACTCTTGGCTAAATATATACTAATATATACTCAGCATAATTATATTAAAAAAGTAAAAACTGATAAATATTCAGTTATACTTTTAAATGGCTTCACATTGTGAACTTAACAAACAAATACTTTTACCGACAAAAGTTTTATAATGATTTCTTAAAGTAAAGCTCACCTTAACCATCAGAGCGGAAGTCCTTTCCGAGGTGTTATAGAACTGGGAAACACTGTAGATCAGCCGCACTGTTTGCAGCAGGCTCAGGATGGACTCCTTCATGCTCACAGGATCGTCTAGGTAAAGCGAATGGCAGCACGTCTCCATGGCCTGGATGAACTTGGAGTTGTCTCGCGCCTCGTTGTAGCAGAAGGTTATCTTCCTGTCCGTCTCCTTCCACTGCTTGATGATCCGGGAGCCGGCTAGGAAGAGGCAGTGCAGCGTGAACTGCACCTCCTTGTCCTGCAGATGGGCCAGGAGCTGCGAGAACTGGGCACCTCGCTTCTTCCAGTACTCCAGCTCATCCTGCGGCCCACTGTGGTCGTTCTCCTTGCGCAGCTGCTCGCTCTCGCCCAGAATCTTCAGTATGCCCTTTGTCCAGTTGTTCACACGCTCCTCCAACTGGCCGCAAAAGTCCTGGTTCTTGGACATGTCCTTCACCTCCTCCACCTCGTCGATCTTCTCAAACATGTCGCACCCGTCGGCAAAGACATTGTGATGGTCGCACACCTGTTCGCAGACGCGGAGGGCACTGCAAAAGGATCTCAAACCGGGCAGGAGCTGTCCCTTGATGAGCCCGCAGCTCACGTCCTCCTCGTCGCCCTCCAGACTGGGAAAGGCCAGGGCTTGCATGAACACGAACTCTACTATCCGCTCGATGGAGGTGACCAGTCCGATGTTCTTGGCATCGATCACTCCGCAATACCTATTGGTTTCAAAGATCTTTAGTATCCTTCCTGTACTTAACTGTACTTAGGACTTACAAATCCTTCTGAAAACCCTCCTCAGGGAGCTGCTTCGAAGTATTCACACGAAATATATATATACATACTCCTGTAAAGGCGCAAGTCCAACCATCGGTTAGAAACAACTTCTTGTGCTTGGGTGGAGGCAAGCCACTTGGAGAAGCACCACCTTAAAAGGAAATATGTAGATTGGAGAAAGTTATTTTGGGCTATTTTCCATCCCTGAAGATTTTGGCACCAATCCGCGGTCGGTGTAATATTTAACGGTTCCCTCTGCGACTGGTCACATTATGCAAAATCCCAGCACGCAGCTTTCGTTACATTTCAAATTTTGAGGTTAAGCATTAACCTTTGTTCTAGGTCTATTTGTTTTTAAATAAATAAAAACATAAGTATAAAATGCGACTGCCCGCGTTTTATGTATACAAAATAACATTATTAAGATGTTCGTTGGGTTAACATTTTTTCTGTACTCTGCCGCCACACACACAAAGAAAATTAATCATTGTACTTTTATAAAATTTTAAAAACTGAAATTACAGAATAGTAGTATTAAAATCTCACCCTGCGGCGTCTTGGAGCTACTGGAAGCTACACCAGATCTTGAGGGTCCGGGTTTATTTGGATCAGGAACTGGAGTTGGTTCTGGGTCATCCGTCTCCTGGTAGAACCACAGCAGCTTGTTCTTCATATTCGGCAGGAACAACTGATTGATCTCATCGAGCTAGACCAAGAGATTGAAGATACCAAGAGAAATAAAAATATTGCGATACGCCTACCATGTCCCCTTCGAATATGTAGTCCATGAGCTGATGCCTGGGCAGCTGGGTGGCATCGATCAGGAGCTGGAAGGTGAACTCCAGCCGGGGATCCATCTCCCCACGACGGGCCTTCCGCTCGCATTCTTCCCGCCGGCGCTGTGCTTCGTCGGGGTCCATTTCGAAGGTTTACGTTATATTCCCGGAATTTTCGGGACCGACATGCGTCGAACCGTTTGATTTCCAGAAAGGATAATTTTAAGGATCAAAATTTTGCAGTGCGTTAGGGGTTATATTTTTTTTGGATTGTACAAAAATGTATTATTGATTTTAAATTGTAAATCAATTTGTTGTTTACAAAATGTTCGTTTTTCAAAATTCAAAAATGAGAGAGACCAAAAATTTGTTAGTTTCAAAAATGGCACATACAGTAAACATAGTCTAAAAATGCATTTCAACTATTTCATAGTTGTACGCCAACGAGCTACATCCAAAAAACTACACTTCTACTTATATAGCATGACAACAAATACCAAATACAAACAAAAATCAAAAAGGGGTGAGCTTCAAATGCTATACAGTAGTTGTTGAAAGGTGATTTCGTAATATTTTACTAGGATTTGCAGCAACGGAGAAGTGAAGTTCTTTACAGTTGCATTAAGGTGGACTACGGGTTACTCAGCTAAAAAGAAATGAAAACAAGTGTATTAGGTCGATATTATATGAGGGAGCCTCAACTAAGAGCAATTTACACACGCAGTAACAGTTGCAACTTGCGATTACGTAATCAGTCAAAGGGCTTTTGGAATCTAGGGTTACATTACAGGTTACTTTGGGGTTTTCTAAGGCAACATTCGATATGGGTTATTTAGCATTACACTCGACAGTTGTGGCTAGTGATTAGTGGTTTGGATTTGCACCTGCAAAATGTCGCCCTGGTCCTCCTCCTCCTCATCATCATCACTACTGCCCCCTTCGGCACGCATTGCCAAAACATGCTCGACCAACTTTTTCTTCTGCACGAACATTGCGCCAAAAACTCTATGCAAAATTCAAAATCACCACAAACAGGAGCTCACTGGCACTGGAGCACCTAATCAAAAATCATTATAGATTTACTGCGTTTTTTTGAAATTTTCTCTGCGTTGCACAACTTTTCGCCTCTGTGAAACGAAATAAGCTGAAAACTTTATTGAACAAACAAAGTCAGGATACGCTCCAAGTTACCAAGGCAACCGACTAAGGTCCGACGATCGGATTTATTGTTGTGAACTGTTTATTTATTCACCTGTTGGAGCCACCTGTAACTGCCACCTGTAAGTAACACCTGTAACTGCCACCTGTAACTGCCACCAATTTGAATATTTCGTTTATTTAAACAAAACCCGATGATTTTATTTAAGGAATCGGTTAGGGCCTATTGCTAAATGTCATTTTAACTCCTGCTATGGAGTTACATAGCTGTTAAATATTTTTGGTGGAGAGATTTCAAGATTTTTCTGATTCTTTCTTAGAACGAACCTGTTTAAAAAATACTGAGTAATATGTTTTATTTATACGGTGCATAAACTTTTTTTACTCACTGCCTTATCAAAATTTCGAGGCTCAATTTCTGTTCTTTATATTTTATTTTAGTTGATAAGTATTTATAATCTCTCGATCACTGCTCTCTTGCTTATGTTAGCTTTTGCAATAAATAGTACTAGGAGATTGCAAGTTTCTTTGGGATGCTCGCAGTCTCCGATCGCGATTTAAATAAAACAGTCAGGCTTTAAGAGTTGTGTCCAAGTTTTTCTTGAAAATGTTGCTGTGGGGAGTCCTAATTTGCATGATTCTTATGCATTGCGATGCCAGAAGCGTGATGGATGGGCCTGATAATACCGACAGCAATTATAAACCAACCATTAACTCTACGACTGACTACCTGAAGGAATACGCGGATATTATGAAATCGTATATGAACATAAGGGTCGCGCCCTGTGACGACTTCTACGAGTACGCCTGCGGTAATTATCCAAAGGTAAAGCCGGATCGGTACTCCTGGCACCGGCGGAACAGCTTTGCCGACGTGATCTATACACTTAGCGACATTGCGGAGCAACTGGTAACTAGGATGGATCTTGCGGAATCTCTTAATGTGTCCAGCGAACTGATGGTGGCCCAAAGATTTTACAATGCCTGCTTGGGAGCAGAGCTCCATCCATTCAATGCAGCTGATCCTGCTTATTTGGATTTGATTCGGTCGTTCGGAGGCTTTCCCGCCATCGATGGAGCCGCCTGGAATGCCTCCAAATTCAGTTGGTTCAACATGAGCGCCCACCTGACCAACTATGGAGCCAAAGGACTAATCCGCGAGGCGCTCCTGGCCGTGTATCCCTTTGTGCCCTACACCAAACTGCCCGAACTGGGATTCGATCACATCGTTCTCGAGGATAATATATCCAGTAATTCCACCCGTTCCTACCAGTTAAATGAGAAGCGAATGCGTGGTTACCTAAAGGACTTTAAATTACCAGAAGATAAAATCGATGAAGTAATCGCCGGGGTTTTCGCATTTTGGAGAGCAGTCCTTGAAGTTCCCGGCCAGTGCGAAGTTTTCAGCCCCTTTGAGATTGAGAGAGAGTTCTCCCAGTGGACGCACTATTATGATATTTCCTGGAACGGGCTCCATGTTTCAGATAAAAGCATTTGCGACTTTTACTATGTGGAACTGGACAAGGTGTGCGAAAGACATCCTGAGGCAGTGGCTAACTATCTGGCCATGCAGCTGCTCTATAGGTTCGATCCCAAAATAAAGGCGCCAAAGTACCAAAGGGATTATTGTGCTGTAATGATGCAGACCTCCATGTCGTTCCTGTTCAACAAACTCTATATGGCGGTAGGTCTTCTTAAGTTCTATACATTTTTGATATATTTATAATATATTTCTTTTTTCCGTTTAGAACAACTTTAGTGTGGAAAAAAGTTCGGAAGTATCAGAAATTGTGCAGGAACTACGAAAGAGCCTTCGGAGGTCGCTTGAGGAAGCCGAGTGGCTTGATTCAGAAACTCGACAGGAGGCTCTGCTCAAGGAGTCAGGCATTCAGTCTCGCATCGGTGCCTTCAAGGATAACGCTCTAACAGATCGTCTGATCCGTGAAATTGGCAGCCTGAAAGTAGTCGAGGATAGCTACGCCTCTACCATCATCAATCTGCAGCGCCTTACCGTCGAACTCAATCGCTTTAGCAGTCGGCACTATATGGAACTGGCGAACGATACCAAGCCCCAGATGATGCTGCTGGGTATGCAAGTATCGGCGGCCTACTACATGCTGGACAACTCCATCAACGTGATGGCCGGACTCCTGGAGCCACCCATCTACCACCGCTCCTGGCCACTTCCCCTGAAATTCGGCACCTTGGGTTTCATTGTGGGCCACGAACTGACCCATGGTTTCGACACAACCAGTTCCTATTTTGACGGCACTGGCAACATGCGATCCTGGTGGTCGGAGAAATCTCGTCAGGATTTCGAGCAACGCGCTGAGTGCTATATGGACCAATATGACAGGTACACAATACCGGAAATAAACCGCCATATCAACGGAAAGACGACAATGGACGAGAACATTGCCGATAATGGTGGCTTAAGACAGGCTTTGGCGGCCTACCACAGCCTCAAGAGGCGACTGCTGGAGGATCCTGGACAGGAGAGGATCAACGAGCAGATGCCAGGTCTCGACCTCACGCCGGAACAGCTATTCTTCCTGGGCTTCGCGCAGGTTTTCTGCGCAGAGTACCAGGAGGAGCACTACTGGAAGGACCTCACCGATGAACACACCATCGACAAGTACCGGATCCTGGGTGCCGTGTCCAACAGCGAGGACTTCTTCCAGGCCTACAACTGCTCCGTGGGAAGTGGAATGCGCCGTGCCGCAGAAACTTGCCGCCTTTGGTAATATTATTGATACAGAACTTGGGAAACAATTTATCTCTAAAACCTGTATATGTTTTAGTTAATAAATTAGTTTTATAGATGGCTTTAACTTTGTAGTAACGTTTTTTTAAAGATGAAATGTAAAAAAACGCTCTTTGTATATAATTGTAGTTTTATAAAACTGTACAATAAAATAAATATTTTTTTAAACAGAAAATTAGTACAATATTCATAATGTTTTAACTTTAAAATACCATTTTTTGAATCAGGTAAATGTAAAATCTATTTTTTTACTTTTCATGTACCGGTTATTTTGAAAGGTTTATGTACCCACTATTGGCCCAGCTCAGCTTTCCACCCGGCAGTTTGCGCAGGCTTTTTTAGGTACATTTCCGCCGCGCTCTCAGCCACTCTGTTTCATGACAATTTTGTGCATGACAATTTCGTTCCACTGAGATTGCCTTTTTTTGTAACGAAAAACAGGCTGTCAGTCAGAAGTGTTCCGACTCCGTTAACCGAAAAACAGCAAATCGCAACAGCAGCAGCATAATGTCGTCAGCAACAGGGTGAGTCTGAAGCCGGGAATCCCCGGTTCGCCAAACTTATCCGGCCCATCTTTTTGTGGCTTCTTTGTGCGTCGCGTGCTTTGTTGCGGCGGCGACAGCGGTGGCGTCCATTTTCGAACTCCTGGCCATGAAACCAGCTCGCACCCCAACGGATGCACCTTATCCTTTTGGGGATCTGATGGATGGGGCGTTGTGCCTGCGGTGGGCGTGTCCCGTGCGCATCTGCATTGCGTTATTTGTGGGACTAATCGGTGGGCCCAGTTTTTGAGGTTATGTTTGGGCTGTCGCTAGTGCCGTGGATTTTCGGCATGGACTTTCGCCTGGGCGAAGCGGCCTATGCAAATGGCCAGTCGGGGAATTTGCATAGTTCATGCACCCGCTTCCAGAAAATACGATGCGAGTTGCCATGACACCGGATGCAAACTACCCCAACCACTCCTCTCCTTAGAACCTTATTTATGTTTACTTCATTTACCTTTTCCAGAGTTATTCCGCCTCCAGTTTCATGGGCCCAGCGTAATGACTTTCTCTATGTCATCATTGATGTGGAGTGCAAGGACATCGAACACAAGTAAGTGCCGGAAGTATATATCTATATGTAATACCAGCAGATATCCTAATCCCATTCTGCATCCCAAAACAGAGTCACGGAAAACAGCTTCACCTTCAAGGGCGTGAACGTGCTGGATGCGTCGAAGAAGTACGAAGTCACACTGAACTTCCTCCACGAGGTGGATCCCGAGAAGGTGACCAGCAAGAACATCGGCCGTTGCCTGGAATTCACAATACCCAAGAAGACGGCTGGACCCTACTGGTCGTCTCTGACCACGGACAAGACCAAGTTGCATTTCCTAAAGGCCAACTTTGCCAAGTGGCGCGATGAGTCCGACGACGAGGAGGGTAAGTCGCACTGCCTACTAATCTCATCCTGAAATCTCACTCATCTCAACCCACCTATTCCCCCCGCCAGGTGATCAAAAAGACAACGGCATGTTTGGCAATTTCCTGAACAGCCCTGGTGGCGACTGGAACAACAAGTTCGACGACTTCAACGTCGACGACGAGGAGGAGGACTCCGATGACAGCATCCCGAGTCTGTCCCAGAACGACGAGGAGGGCGGCGAGGGTGACAAGGAGAAGAAGCCAGCTGCCTAGACGGCCGCTCGGATGGTGTCTAGCATTTTGGCGTAGTCGTAGCGTTAGCCGTGGCGCTTATACCATAAGTCAACACACGATCACAACACTCACTCCTCACACTCCCAAAAAAACTAAAACGAAAAGAAAAGAACACTCAATCACTCATAAGAACATCCACAAACGCATGCGTACATAACACACTATTCCAATCAAAGAAAAACCACATTTAATTTAGCTGAATATGCGTATTCAGAGGAGAGATGTTAACAAGAAGCAACACAAGGAACAAGATGATTTGGCGCCGACAAGGGAAAACCATAAGTTTTACGCTAGAATTTAACAACCAGAGGAAAGCTACAACCAATTTATTGCAAAATCAGTTTGCAATTTATTATTTTTGTTTCCTGTAAATAAAGGAAATTACAATAAAAAAATGGAAAACTTAAACTTTCGGTTTTTCATTTGCAAAAAAACTGTGGGAGAGCTAGAAAGTTCTGGAATCTGTTAGAGGGAAATAAAAAGATATCACACAGGTACAAGTTTTGCAGGTACGAAGTCATCAATTTCTATTAAGCATTGTTATTTATTAAACAAATTATCCTTAAATTATAAGGGCAGTTGTTTATAAGTCAGTCCTTAAATTAATATAGATGTTTTTTAAATCTCGCGCCTGTTCAACTGTTTTTCGTTGTGTTGGCAACGCTGTTGCTGTGACAACGCGGGAAAGAAGAAGCACACTTGAAAATGCGAAGCAAACAAACAGTTTTCACTCGAAATAAAGGATTTGCTGTCAAGTGATTGAAAGAAAAAGCACAAGAAACCCCGAAAGCAATTCAAGCCATGAAACCCGCAGCGATCCCGGCGAGCGAGCGGCGCCTGGCCTTCGCGGCCGAGTGGTACCACGCGGAGGCGGGAATCATCCGCCCATTCCTGATCACCTATTATGTTTCCGACAAGGCGGTGGAAGTGGTAAGAACTGGATGCTCCTCCTTCATAGCAGACATAATCCTTAATATTTCCATCCCCCAGTTCGACCAGCGGAACAAGCGCACCTTCCTGCGGCGCACGAAGATCCCTGAGTTAACGCAACGCGACTTCTTCGTGGGCTCCAAGATCAATGTGTTTGGCCGGCAGTTTGACATTGTGGACTATGCAGATGACACCACGCGCACCAACCTGGCCAAATATCGCAAGAAGTAGAAAGAATCAATGGCCAGACTTACATACTTACTAACCTGTAATACCTATCTCTTCCAGAGGCTTCGTCCTGCTCAAGAACAACATGTGGACCAAGCACCTGGGCAAATTCCTCAAGACACTGATCGACAACAAGATCAACATAAACCAGGGCATGATGGTGCAGTTTTCCCCCAAGATGGTCACCCAATTCTTGTCCGGCAAGGACAAGACGGATGTCTCCTCCTCGTAAGTAAAGTCAAAGTGCCAGGGAATATTTCTCACCCACTTAATCTCAGAGTGCTGATGAACGAGTTGCTAGCGGGTCCGGCCATTAGCCTGGAGCTGATCGGGGACAATGTGGTAGAGATCATAAAAGCCTGCGCCCGCTACAAGAGCTCCGAGCTGGAGACACCCAATGTGAAGCTGTCGCCAAGTCTGGAGGAGCTGTGCGAGAGCGAGGAGATCCGCTACGGCTTCTACTACTCCGACAACGACGACGACGTGGACATGGACCTCAAGTTCTTCTTTGAGGCGCGGCACAGCATCATCAAGGATTGCCTGTTTAAGAACACCACGCTGGCCATCATCAAGCCGCACAGCATTAAAGATGGCCTTCTGGGAGACATTATCTCCGAGATCATGGCCAACGGCTTTCGTCTGACGGCCATGCGCATGATCCTGATGGCGCGCATCAATTGCGAGGAGTTCTACGAGGTCTATCGCGGCGTCCTGCCCGAGTATATTCCCATGGTGGCCCAGCTGGCCAGTGGAGTGTGCATGTGTATGGAAATCGCTTGCGCCGATCCGGAGGTAAAGGCGAATCCGGAATTCCGTAACTTCTGCGGGCCCATGGATCCCGAGATTGCCAAGCTGTTGCGGCCGCACACGCTACGCGCCAAATTCGGCAAGTCCAAGGTGCAGAACGCCGTCCACTGCACCGATCTGCCGGATGACTCGAACCTGGAACTGCAGTACATGTTCAAGATAATAGACTGATTTTTAGTTGCTTAGCTTTTATTTATTTTCAGTTAAATGCGTGTTGCCTGTGTGCGTGTATCAATAAATTACAAGTGCAATGGAAATACTAGAGAATAGAACCTCTCTTAGATGCTGCCGCTACGGCTGGTGCTGGGCACATCCCGATCCTCGGGATCGCTGTCCAGGCCCCTAACATACAGCCCACCCTTTCGTTCCTGCAGCGAGTAATCAAAGGCTAGCAGGGCGTAGAGGATAATGCAGACCAGCATGACCACCGCGTAGAAGAAATACTCAGCCATCTGGGAGCTCATCATACCCAGCTCGGTGACCAACACCACGATGAGATTCCCGAAGGCATTGTTCAGGAACCAGGCAGCCGTGACCACCGACTTCATGGAGGTCGGCGCTTGGGTGAAAGCGAACTGAAGACCCGGAATGGAGAGCAGCAGTTCGCCCATCATAAGCAAAAGGAACTGCGGCAGTTGCCAGGCTATATTCACTGTTTGAAGCGGGGAATTCTTTAAGATGGGTTAAGCAACTATCAGGTGAAGAGTTTTACTATCAGCACTCACCATTATTCGTTCCTGCACAGCCCCCGCACAGAAAAAGGCGCCTGCGGAAAAAATCCCACCCACTGTTACACTATGGAGCGGCTGCAGCTCCCAATTGAAGTAGCGACGCAACAGAGGCACGGTTATATACTGCCACAAGGGGATGAGCATGAACAGGAAGATTGGACCCACGGCCTTGGCCTGATCCGGTTGGATGGTCACGCCCAGCAGTGTTGTGTTCATCTGAGTGGCCTGAAAGGTCCAGCTGGAGTCTTGCTGAGCCAGCAAGGCGAAGTAGAATGGTAGCGGGATGAAAAGCTTGGATATCTAAAACAAAAATCGGATTATTTACTTATAGGAGATTTGTAAAGCAAAAGCTTACCCTTAAGACCCTGGAGACATCGTTAACGAAGCCCTCATCGTAGGCACCAACTGCATTGTGTAGCCAATAGCTGAAGCGCTTTGGCGATTTGCGACGTCGCCACTTCTCCACTAGAGCTGTTTTAATGCAGCCGCAGAACTTGAAGAGTATATTGTCATCTGACAACTTTTCGGACTTGTAAAAGCATTTTCCAATCAGAAAGATAACTAATATCAGAGATAGATGTAAATTGGATACGAATTATAAATGGAGAGTGATAAATACTTACTCCAGGCCATCATGAAGGCACTGCCTAGGGTGCCGAATACTGCTGGATAGCACTCCGCCTTGTCGAAGCACTGTGTGTTGGCCCTTACCAGCGGAGGAAGTATTTTGCTCAGGAAGATGCCAAAATAATAGACGAAATAGTAGAAAGAGAAGTAGTCGGCCAGGTGGGCGCTCTGTTCCGGAAGCTTAAACTGCAGCGCTCCTAATGAAGTGATGCAGGCCCGGATGGATCCATTACCCACGGCGATAAATAACAGGGCGATGGACACCAGCAGTCTAAGGAAAGAAACAAGGATCAGCTTAACTACTTATCTGAGTCTTATCATTTAATGTACTTACACCATTGGAAGACCCATGGCGGGCAGGGATGTCAGTACGAGCAGTAGCCATCCAAAAGCGTAGATAAAACTGAAGCCGGAGATCGTACGCACATTTCCCATGTAGCTATCCGCCAGGATTGCCCCAATGATCGGGCAGAACTGACCGAAGAAGTTAAAGATGTGCAGCACCACCGTGGAAAAGCTTTCGGTGAAGTTGAGATCGTCGCGCAGATAGAGGGCGAGAACGGCTGGAAACGAATTCAATAATACATAATCGGGTGTAAGGCTGCAATCAGTCTTGATTTATTGACCATGAAATCAAGGTCGCCACATTGAGACTTCGACATTGGTTGGGAAATATTTAAGATCTCCTATTATAAAGGAATGGTGTAAAAATACGCAAATACCCAGAAGGGCTTGAAAAATATATAAGAAAATCTTTAAAGATTCTGGATAATAATGTATCATAAATCCAGTATAAGTATATTTTTTAGATTACCTTTAAAGCAATACACATTAGATCATGAACATCCCAATCTTTCGTCAGATCCATGATGCTTTTCTTTCATCTTATCTGTGCCCCTAATATAATGTAACACAGGTCTTTTGACTGTCAATAAGACCTCCCTGTGTTTGTATTTCTGTGCCGCTGATAAGCCTGGTTTTCGAAATTTTTCGAGCAGACAAAAACAAATAATTGTACTCAGACCGATGGTCTAGATCTATAACTTACTGCGTATGCCGTTGGCTGCGAAGGCCTCAAAGAACTTTGTGGCCAAGACGAAGAAGACGGCCCGTGGATACCTGTACTCCATACGGATGGGCGGCGGGGCGAAGCCATAATTTGGCAGGGAGCTGCGATGAGGCCGTTTCAACTGGGCCCGTTCTGCTCTCCATCCGCCCCACTCTATGTCTTGTGCCTCCGGCTCGTATTCCATCTGACTAAGCTCCGCAAGAGCAGGCAGGGCTACAAGTAATTGTCATAAAAGGGAGGCGGGGTTGATTACCTGAAGTTCTTGTCTTATCTTATCTGGAGACTCACTTTCTTCGCTGCCGATTTCCGTAGCGCGAAACATTTTGAACAGCCTGCACAGCTAATCCGACGTAAACGAACTGAACCGGAGAGGGAGCAGAGACCTGGACCAGTTGTTGACTTGAAAGCGCTTCGGACCAGATCGGGTTACAGAGCTGCGGCTTTTGTGGGTCGTCGGTGGTTGCGTTTGGTCGGCCACAGCCACAACGAGCTCTATTGTTTGGGCGACGGATTTGTGCCGCGACTGACGACCGCTGCTCTGGGCGGTCCAAGAGCTACTGAAGACTCCTCTCCGCCAGAACAAACAATGAGATAAAGGGCAGTCGGTGCCGGCCGATGCAGTCAGTCACGATGCAGCGCGAGCTTAAAACTAGGGAGTTAACGCCAACGCCACAGGTTATCTGCCCAGAGGCCGCTGATAAGGCCGAGCCACGCTCATCGTAGTCACGGGACCGGGCTCAGCTGACTGGCGGCCAGACCCAGCCAAGATAGGATGTGGGGGTGCACAGTCGGTCTCTTTTTGTACAATGGATTTTATTAAATTACGCACAAGAAATTAAAACTAGAAGTGCTTGGAGTCGAGGGGCCAAATCGGCTGGTTGGTTGATGACGATCCATCGATGAAATTCGCAATTCCTGCCAAATGACGGGGAAAACACACGGATGACGATGCTCCAGCCCCCGAGCACCTTACACCAGCTTCTTGGCCTCGAAAAAGCTCTTAAGATGGCGCATCTGCCAGAAGCCCATGCAGACCAAGACGACGGTCTGGGCCAGCGACCACCATAAAACGCGGGAGTTGGTGCTCTCGCTGGTGTGGCGGAAACGCTCCTCGCGATAGCGCTGGTAGTTCTGCTCCTTGGTGATCTGCTCCACCTGGTCGAGCAGCTGGCGGATCCGCAGCTGCAGCTCGGTCAGCTTCTCCTTCTGCGCCACATTAGCGTAGTCGATGGCGTGCTCGCCCACCTGGATGTCCAGATGGACGCGCAGCTGGGCTCCGCTGAACCAGGCAGTGCTGTTGGAGTACATGCAGATGACGTGCTCGCCGGGAGTGTGCGAGGTGAACGAGATGCGTCCCTGGGAACTG
Source organism: Drosophila suzukii (assembly GCF_043229965.1). Taxonomy (NCBI): domain Eukaryota; kingdom Metazoa; phylum Arthropoda; class Insecta; order Diptera; family Drosophilidae; genus Drosophila; species Drosophila suzukii. The sequence continues at coordinate 70,589,417 of NC_092082.1, forward strand.
TAGACGCGGGACAGCACGATCTTGTCGTCGCTATCGCGGACCTCCACATGCATTCCAATGCCAGGGGATGAGGGCATGAATCCATTGGAGCGCGGATCGTACAGCTCCACTTTGTAGTTAACTGCAGGAGGAGGAAGTCGGATTAGAAAAGTACCAAGTTGGCACTGGGCGCTGGCACTCACCAATCACAGTGGTCTCATCCGGAACCTCCTCGATGAAGCACTTGCGCTCCGTCTCCGATATGTGGAAGTACAATCCGCAGGCGCTGTGCAGGGCGCACAGCAGCAGGGCCAGGCTAAAGAGTTGATCGCGCATTTTCGGCTATTTGCAGTGACTTTTCCGAGTGGTTGTTTAATAAAGTTAAGCTCGCCGACACGTCATGAGAAAAAGTGCCAGATCGAAGTCAAAGTGTTTGGCATAAGAGATGGTAGCGTGACGGGGCTGGGTCACGACCATTCACGTACATAAATCAAAAGCATTGAGCTATATATGAAAACAACAAAATATAAGAATAAAAATTAAATGATTTCGTTATAGATGCATAATTTACATAGTTATAACTTTATATATTATATATATAATAATTAATAGAACCATTTGCAATAGATTCCCTCGCGCTTCCACCTCTAACATTACTCCTTTGATATTTCGTTCGTCTGGCAACGCTGCCGTATCAGCTGTGCCGCCCCAAGAACTAGTGGAATTTTGCATCGCTTTGGACACACTTATTGGGCAGTGTTTTTATTTTTATTTTGTTTGGCCAGCCGAATAGCTTAATAATACTTTAATGCAGCCATTTATTGTTATACGCAACTACACGCAAGATGACGAGCTCAAGTGCCAGGAGCTGGTGCGGGACTACATCATGTCGTTCTCCAACAAGTCCTTCTTCGTCTATTGCTTTCGAGAGGTGAGGCTACGTGACTTATCTTCCTACGATCAGTGGATTGAATTTAACTGGGTTTCTCTTGCTTTCTAGATCACCCTGCAGTTCATAGTCATCACGTGGGCAATATTCTTCATATTTCTGGGAGTGCCCCTGCTTTTCTGCGCCCTCACTGTGCCCGCTTGCATTTTCTGTCTGTTTACCGGCACCTACTTCTCGTTTTACTCCAAGGCAGTGGAGCTGATGAGGGTAAGAGCCTAACTATACCACATCCAAGTTCCCTAACTGATCTCACGATTCCCAGACCAAACCATCGCAATCCCTGGTGGCCGAGTGCTATGAACCCTTCATTTTCCGCTGCTCACCCAAAGAGGCTAGCTACCAGATCTTCATGGAGAACTGCCCCTATGACGAGGCCTCTGTAAGGAAATTCCGTCGCAGGATTGTGGCCGCCATTAGTGTGAAGAATCACCATGCCGTCTACAACGCGGCTTGGATCTACCGCTTTGCAATCGATCCCAACTATCCCTACCAGACGATCATGGAGCCCATGGTAAAGCAGGTGGTCAAGAACTGCATCACTGGCGGCTACGCTTCGCTGGAGTGCACCATCTCCGAGTGGCAGGAGAGTGAGCGCGACTTCTACGACGACTTTGGCTTCGTCACGAGGCAGATTTACCACAAAAAGATCATCGGCAGCAGTCTGGCTGTGATGAAGACCCAGCTCACATATGGGTTGCGTTCCGATGAGGCTCTGCACAAGCAAAACTAAAGCAATACCAATGGTGCAATATAGATAATCTCCCAGTTCTGTGGAATCTAGTTCAATACTTAGGTATTTATTCTGTAAACTTTACATTCCAGTCACATATTGCGTCCCGAACTCAAATCACACCGAATTAAACCCAAGATGGTTGTTCCACGGCGATTCGACAAAGCTTAAAGTGAATTTAGCCAAGTATATTAATAACATTCCATAGAACTATCTGTTTAAAGACAGTCATCCTCGAATACCTTCTAGACTTTGTCGATTCGACGAGAAAAGCAATACCATCTAGGATTAATCTACTTTATAATCGCCACTCACGAAATGTTTGAATAATTGTAAACACGTTGACACTGCTTTTGTCCTGTTTTATTATCTCTGGTTTATTCTTTGACATATTCTATTTAAATAAATAAATAAAATATTTAGTAATAAATAAAATTTGCATAATGATTTAGCGTAAATTTGATGCCACACATCTAACGTTTCGCTTATTGCTGTGTGATTTTGCTGTAGGTACATTAATTTCTCATTCTTTGATGCATTTCTCGGTACTTAAGACCGTAACATGTTTGAATTAAAGTGTAATTTGGAAAAGAAAGTCCAGTTTATGTTTGCGTTTAATTTGCTTTCGCACTGCGTATAAAAAGCCTTCATGCCGGACATGCAATGTTTAACTAATTTAAATCTGTATACACTTTCTTTTTATTGGGATTTTCTGTTCCTTTCATATAGTTTTTCAGTTACAATTTTGCGTTAGCGCAACTAATTCTTAAAAAAATAAACAGAAGCGGCCCGCTAGCTGCTCCGCACTGTAAATGTAACTATGTATTTAAATTTAGTTTAGTTGGTTTTACTTGCATCAACTATTTAAAGCGTGTTTCAAAACTGGCTGTGAAATTAGCATAGTTTCCCGTTTCGTTTTCATGTTTTATATTGTTTTTCATCTCCTCCATATGTGGGTAATAACCATCTGCTGTTAAGGTAAATTGAATTCTTTTGGTTTCGTCGCAAGCAGCCTCCACTTGGGTAGCTATCCTCGGTTCCGTCGGCCTCAAATCCTTTGGCCCTTAGAAGAGCTTCACTCGCCGCTTCAGCTCGTTGCGTCGCCACTGGGGAAGCCTGTAGAACTCCGACCTGGCGCACTGCAAAATGTGCTCGAACTCGATGTCCGAAAGATGACGCTGGGGGAATATATAGATCATTAGTGTTCTGAATGGTTATATATCACAGAAACTCACCTCTAGATTACAGCGATCTACGTCCGAGGGCAGACGATAGTTTGTGATTAGCAGTAGGTGATAGGGATAGATCTTGGCCGGCTCGTGCACCAGCATGGAGTGGGCCATGTTGGGTAGACTGCGCCGGATGAGTCCGGCTTGGGGATAGTGGTAGGAGAGAGCTCCTGAGTAAGTGCTCGAGGCGGGCAGGTCGCCGCCCATCAGAGCGCGTCTATCGCCCTCGGTGATGGAGTCCACAGAGGCTGCAAAGAGGATTATATTAGCAGAATAACTAGGAACCTAAAAGACTATATAACTCACCCTCCGACTTGCCGCAGCTCAAATCTGTGCTGTGGGTTTTGTCGCCCAGTCCTCCATAAGAGAAGTCCTAATGAAAAATAAGAAGAACATTAGATTCAGATCACTGGAAGTGGTATTTAAGTACATGCAAAGTAACAAACCAAAAACCAGTGCAAGATTACAGGCGGCACTTAGTAGTACCCAAACAAAAGAAAGGGACTCAAAGGACTCTACGGCATAACAACAACAACAAAAGCGGTCTTACAGTGGCACCATGCATCGTGGCCGCAGCGGATGTGGTGGAGCTGAATGTGTGGGAGCGTGGAGCCAGGCCGTATCCTGGTTTGGGCACATGGCGCAGCGCACTCACCACTGGGCAGAGTAGATGTAGATGGTGTTCAAGTGATGTAGATGATGTTCAGGATGCAAATGTTCGAGTTCGAGTTCGAGTCGGGTGGTGGTTAGTGTGGATGGGTGGGTGTTAGTTTTGTGGGTTTTATCAGGGCAACAATAGCATACACATAGACAGGGGGATAGGATGGGGATTAAGATTGGAATTAAGACACACAATGAAGCAGCAGACCAACCAGTTGGGGCATATGCGAAACATTTGTTAGTTCATCCAGGTGAGCAACCAGTGGCAGCATTAAAAAGTGAGAGAAAGACAAACGAATACCGTCAGCAAAACAGATTTGGGATTATAACTATTCGTGATTAGTGGTATAGGGGTAAGCTACAAGACATAACCGACATAGCCCGGCACCGAGTATCTGAGATCTTTGTAAGATCTGAAGCAACAGGCAGCACTTACGGAGCTGTAGCCATTGCGTATATAGGGCAGAGTCGTCGTTTTGAATCCGTATCCGGGCTTGGGCGGCGATCGGTAGGAATGTATGGCTATAAACGTAATTGGGCTATATATAATATCGGTATCGAATCGCTCGCCTGAAAAACGGGACTTAGGCTATACTGGCTAGAGGATTACCATTGTAACTGGGCGCATTTCCCAGCGATTTGCCAAGCGAGCCACGATAGCTGGTGGATCGATCGAACATCTCGTCCTCGTAGAAGGGCTTCTGGTGGTCCAGATTGCGAGAGGGCGAGGCCCCAATGGGCGATTCGTATCTGGAATACCAGAATAGTTAGAAATTAGTATGTTTTCGATCATATTGGATACCCTGTCAATAAAATCATCTATTGTTAAATATAGTAAAGAGATACGAAATTTGGTATGTGGATGGCAATTAACAAAACGAACGATTGTCTACAGGTCGGATAACTCTATTGCAAGAACCACTTCAAATAATCAATATAACGACTGCAATCTCAAGTGAATGCAATCTTATCGAACTAGATTAAAAACATATAATAATAAAACACATAAGCCTAGAATAGAATGCGAAAGAGGCTAACAACTTTAACATCAATTGATTTTTAAAGGACTAATATCCTACCTCAATTTGTACAGTGGCTCTTTGGAAGCAGAAGGCGTCCTGGAAGCATTGCGCGGATCCAGATTGTTCTGCTTCCACTTCCTGTACTTGGCGTGCTCCTTGAGGTCCTTGGCAATGGCCGATCCAATGCCCGAGTTGAGCTTCTCCAGCTGCTCGGCTTCCCGTTGAAGGCGTCTATTTAAGAGAAGAGGTTTAATAGAATTGGAATATCTTAACCACCATCCATCACTCACTGCTGCTCCTCGCCATTCTTGACCTTGCCATTCTGCTTGCCATTCTCCACATTCTCATCTTCGTCATCCGATGCGGGCACTCCCTTGTAGGTATCACTGTACCGCCGCCGGCGCTCCGGATCCGTGTAGGGATACGGCGGAGCAGGGAAGTCGTCCCGCTCGATCTTGGGCTGCTCGCCTGGCGGCGGCTTCTTGGCAGCCGGATAGTGGGAGAGCTCGATGGGCTCCTCGTTGTTCATGCCCGGACTCTTGGGCCGCGGCGTCTCCGAGCGGATGGCGTCCACCAGGACCTTCATGGCGCTGCGTGTCCTGGAGTGGGGACGCGACGGCGGACGGCTTCCGGCCACCGAGCCCGCATTGCTGGCCGTGGTGGCGTACGAGGAGGGCCGGTGGAAGTGCGGCGACAGCGGCGTCTTGTCATACGGATCGATCGGCTTCCTCAGATAGTGCGGCGCATCCGTCAGATAGCTGTAGGTGTAGATGCGCGAGATGTCCTCGGCATTGGGTCGCCCGTACTCCCGGAGTATCAGACCCGGACTCACCGTTCGATAGTGCTGTAAAAACAAATCTCATTAGTATGCAGTTAGCCATTAATCTGGACAGTACATGCAGTGCCGTGTGTTTTTTTCTCAGTTTTAGTAGTAATATATATAAAACAATGGCAGTAAATGAAGGGAAATCATAAAAAAATCATAAAACAAACCTTGCGGCTAGAGGAATAAAGTGAACCATTAAAACTCGGAGTTCTGGAGCGGATGTACTGAAAACGAACGAAAAATAAAAACGCAAGCTCAAAACAACTAAAATGCAAATAACTGAAATTATAAAATCATAAATTGCTTGTAATGGTGTGGGTGTTTAGGTGCAGGGGGTGGTAGATTGAGATGGCTGATATTTCAGAGTATCTACAGCAAAGAAAAATATTGGCTCGAAATTTTAAAAAAGGATTCTACTTGAAAACTATTCTCTAGGATGTTCCAAATTATTCTTTATAAGTTTTGAAATTTTTAGGTGTATTTTAAAGGTGTATTATAAAACATTTAATATACTAGTAACTTTATTCAGTTCTGTATTTATTGAATACCGTATAAAAGGTCTGAAATATCACCCATCCTAGAATTAAATGGAACATATCACCATATTCCATTTTTATTGAAAATGAACGTGTTTGTGCTTTTTGTGAATTTTGCAGCATTCAAATTAGTTGCAAGCTCAGCAGCCTCTTAAAGTTCGGGATCTCTTGGATTCTCATCATGGCCCTCTGCAGATCCGACTACCTACCATCTCGCTAAGGGCACTGGAGCTCATCCGGTCGCACTCGGTGTCTGTGAAGTTGCCGTTGGAGGCACCTCCGGCCACCGAGGTGCTGCCCCCGCCGCCGTTTATGATGATCCCGGACTCGGAGGGACCCGGACCGCATCGTGGATGCCAGATGGCGCTGCCCTGCAGGTACATCTCCTCGCCGTCGCCGAAGGGATCGCCGCACTTGGTGCAGCGGGCACAGGTCGGATGGAAGTGGTGGTTGTCGCCCGCCTGGAGCACCTTGCCGCTGATGAAGCGACTGCAGTAGGCGCACTTCACCCCGAATCCCTTCTGGTAGCACTTCTCGCAGTAGGGCACCGCGTCTTTGCCCATGTACTCCCCGTTGAGCACCGCCTGGCAGGCCTTGCACCGGAAGCAGGAGACGTGCCACTGCCTGTCCAGGGCCACCAGGGCCTGGCCCTCCTTCAGCAGCTCTCCGCATCCTGCACAGTCGTTAGGGTCGTAATCTTCCTTCAGGTGCGCCTTGTGCGAGATCACCCCGCCGTGCTGCTGGTGGGCAGTGGCCCTCGTGGGACTCTCCGCCGGCGGAGCTGGCGAGGAGACGCCTCCTCCGACGGCCTGGCGACTGGGCGACACGGGAGCTCCCGAGACGCAGTGCTCGCAGAGCACCTCCTTACCGGTGTTGGTAACCTGTGTGGAAAAGGGGTTTAAGGTTAAATAATTTTATTAAAACCTAAACACAACCGAACTTCCAGAGCTAAATCTTCCTAAGACCTAAGAATTAATCGGTATTACAGATAGTTGGCAAAAGAAGCAGTGCAAGCATTTTCTATCCCGCGGGCCGTCTGCACTGCTTATTTTGTTGACCACTGATTTAATGGAAGACTTGATAGCTTAATCAATTTTGGAGATTTAAGCTTAGGAAGTTCAAAGGTATTACTTAATCTTCTAGTGCTTCAACTCACCTTACTGCCCGACTTGAAGGGCTGCTTGCACTTGGAGCAGGTGAAGCACTTCTGGTGATAGGTCTTGCCCATGGTGCTGACCACCTCTCCCTCCACATACTGCTGGCAATTGGCGCACTTGGTTCCATAGAGCCTCTGGTAGTCCGGTATGCAATAGTAGGCGTTGTCCTTTGTGAAGAATCCGCCGGTGGCCAAGGACTTCTTGCACTGGCAGCACTGGAAGCAGGCCTTGTGGAAGTGGTTGTCCGCCACGCGAAGCACCTCGCCGGAGCACTTTTTCGTGCATTTCGCACAGTAGATTTTTTGTTTACCTATGTGGAACAATGCAAAAGAAAGGGAGACCATCAGTTAGTATATTCATACAATTCATTCAATCAGCGCTATCGCCAGATTACGTATACGCAGTGTTGCGCTGATGTCATATGCATGTGATGCGATAATGCCCCAACCTTGCCCCGTTTTGCCGAGCTCAGTTCGAAGCCCCGTTCCGAATGTGCGAGGGTACATCAGACTAGTCTGTTTGTGGATGTTTCGGAATGGATATATGAGCAATATAGGTATACATGTATCTATATATCGTATGTCGCGGAGATTCGTTACATGTGTGTGCTTACTATATTGACAGTCTGTGGCCGGCCAACTCTTCTATCTTCTACACACCCCGACATACCCGTAAATCGTTCTTAGGCCCGTGTGACTCATGCGCCTGGCAAGCAATTAATCTTATCATTGATAAGGCCAAGGGCAGATATTTTCTTTATATAAAGCCAGCACACACACTTGCCGTTCGTTAATGTACACAAGTGTGGAACAGGTTAAATAGATCTGACATGGAACCCCCACATTTGCATGTGTCTGTCTTTCTACATATATATGTATATAGTGTGGGAAATATCCCAACAAATTGCGAATAAACAGCAAGGTAGCATGGGGCGAAAAACGAACCCCACTGAGCAGCCAAGATAACAAGAGTTGCATTCATAAAAATTTAGCAAGAATGCGAGGCGGGTCAAAAATGCTACCTTTTGAGAATCGCTGAAAATAAAGTGATTTCTTGGAAGCCCCATCTGTATCGCCATATTCAGTTTGTTTGCGCAAAAGGTAGGTAGATAATATTTTAAGCCTTATCACCTGTTTGATCAATGAACTGACGAGACCAAGTTATTTGTTTTCTGATTAGTTTTCGCCCCCTTACAAAGAATTGAAAAATGCTTTCCTATAATAAACGTTCCCTCAGTTAATTAAAAATGAGTTGGTTTGGGTTTTGAGTACAGTTAAAACAGGTACAAATTGTAGGTACTTCTAAGACACCGCCATATAATTATGTTCAGTTTTTATGGAACCGTACATCATAAGTTAGTTTACACATAAGTAATATTCTTAATGCCTTAGAGAGAGCCAACCCGTTGAGATCTGTTGACTTTCGTGGCGAAGATCTGGAATATACATAAGTACATATAGGGGGACTCAGAGCTCGGAACCATGACGGCAGAACGCATCGAAACTAATTGTTGGCCATGACTGATGTGTTGATCTGTTCTGGCGGCTTTCTTGTCCGCCGGAGGCAGTCGGCGGCAGAAGTCTGCGGTTGATTAAATAGACGGCAGAACGTAGAAACCACACAGCGGCTAAAAGCAGCCGGTTGCAGTGCATAGAGAGTGTATATATATAAATACATAAGACCGACCCACCGACCACATTATAGCCCGCCGTCTGAGCACTTTTTCTACCTCTCTGGTTTTTTTTTCAGGCCTTTGAGGATTTTTTGTTTTTCCACAATTCGTTCTGCAGTTGTTGCCTTTTCATATTTGGGTTTGCTTTCAAAATAGAAATTATTGATAAGGTTTATGGGTGCCGTTAGCTTGTTTTATAATAGTGACGTATGCCGTATAGCGGTACCAGTCATTATCTTATATTAAAACGTACATACGAGGGGCTAAACTTTTATTAGAACTACAAATATGATCGCTCAGGAATACTAATTAATAAAGAAATTCTATTTCTGCTACCTACAAGGTTACTTTATAAACTGAAATTCATAATATCAAATTAAATTGATAATGTTCATTCATTATTAAACTCAAAATATCTTTATGGTATTGGGGTTACAATTACAAAAACATAAAACTCATTTGTCTGTTTATTGAATTAGTCTTGCTCACTGGCCCCAGTGCATTGAACTTTTTGTGCATTTGTAAGAGAAGAATGCATGATATATGATTTCAAGGGAGTGCCGTTTATCAGTTCTCTCCACTGTTTATTTTGATATTAAAGCCAATACCTTTTCGTTATACATACAATATATACAAACTCAATTTGCCAAACTACCTACACAGCGCTATAGCGAATATATATTATATACACAAATTCAAGAATGAATATTTATTTGTGCGGTGACGCCACCGAAATTTTTCACAGCCAGCGGTCCAGTTGGAACGCCAGACGACCTGATAGTACAGATACAGAAACACCGATGATCGCTGTGGCAGAGATACAGATACAGATGTACACCGACAGATACAGATACGTTCGGCGGAAAGCGCGCTTTCGTCACCAACTTGGACTTCCGTCCCCGGTTTGTTTAAAGTTCGTGTACGAGTACGTGTGTTTTTCTCTCTTTTCGCCGCTTTTAATTAATTTCATTTATTTGTATGTTCGTTGGCTAACCGCCTTGTTTATTATGCAATCACACACATTTTTCCGCAATTTGCATATTGATATTGGCGTTTTGTTTATTGGGTTCTCAGCGCTTTTTACCCGCGTTTAGCGTCCAGCCGTTAATTGGCAAACAAATCCAGCGAAAATTACATTTTCATGCAACAGAGAGCCGGCAAAACGGCAAAGTCGTCTCATCCGTCCATAAGTTAGTACAATAAAAGTTTGAGCGCACATTTTCAGTGTTATTTTATTGTAATTGCGCAGAGCGGTTTTAGTGACGACGATGATGTCATCGCCATCGACGAACTGCGGAGTTTATGTGCGAGTACGAGTATCTGCCACAAACAAACTGGTTGGGACTACGCTGGAGCATGCTCGAATTTGGAATACAATTTGAGATACAAACAAACAATACGAAAATTCGGTACGAAAACGTATATAATAAGAAACCCGTCCGGCTGCCAGGGGGCAAGTCCAAGGTTACAGTCGCACTCTTCGAAATAGACCTCACTCTGGCCCCATCGATCCGATGTGGAGGGGTCAAGCTGCAGGGCAGCGAAAATATTTTAATTAACTTTTCAGCCGCGCCCAAAAAGCCAGAACGACCCTAACCTTAAAGGAAAAGAAGGGAAACAAACCTTAAAGTGTGGGAATGAACCTACAGGCCAAAATATAACCTAAACTAGGGATTAACCAATATAGTTTTAGGTATTTTCTAGATATTTCTTATATATTGAAAGATATCTTTGATGTATACATGATGTACATATATTATGTAAATATAATAAACAAATATATTTGTTGCCCTACGGAAAAGTTAGTACTATAAAGTAATTATTTTTAAATGGTATAAGGCTAAATATGTTTACCAATCTAAAAAGTATTGTACAAAATATTTCCTTTTTGTTGAGTTTTAATATGTTTACTATCCATTGAAAAATGGTAAATGATCATTTGAGTCAATCTATGATATGAGTGTTATAAAGTCATTATTTTCTAGTGGAAAAGTATAACATTTTTAAACCTATTTCTTTATATATTTAATTTCATTCCTTTTTTAAAGATATAAAATGTATTTAAAAGATACTTTTTTTCGATGCATGAAAAATCGAATTGGAAAAGTGGCAGGGAAATAAAGCAGAGAGCGAAACGACCTTCGTCACTGGCACGACATGCCCTCAATGCGCACTGTGCGAGTTCAGCCGGAGCAAGTGCGTCAGATCCTTGACTGGATTCGAGCAGGATAATGCCGAGGACAATGCAGGTCAAGGTGACGGGCGGAAGCAGGTGGAACAGCCCGCGTGGGAACGCCACTCCAAACACTCGAAACACTCCGACACGGCTGGAAATTGAACGAGCCTGGCTGGTTGGGATGGCAGACAATAAATAAAGCCGAAAGCAAACATCGCTCTCTTGTGCATTCCACGCCCACATTTCACCCACGAATGGTTCTGTTTATACGCACAAACATTTCTAGTTCGAAAGAGCAACAGCATAATGTACAATATACACAAGTGTATATTTGGCAAGGCAAATCAACAGTTGTGGGCACTAGAATAGCAGGCCAAATTTTGTATCTTGTTGGCATAGTCAAAATGTACATATGGTATTTTACTTCCATATTATGTTAGTAAACATGGTTACAAGCGGAAGATTTTGGGTTAGTCAGGAAATATACAAGAAATCGGATAAGTTTAAATTTGCACCTGTCTGTAGTTATAGTTTGAGGTGGTTTTATTCTATTTTTGATTCTACTTGACCACTGCTATAGGTAGATATATGTATGTTTCTTTCTTCCACGCATTACTCATCAAATTTGAAACGCTTTGCAAGTGTTTTTTAATGCTGTGCTACCTGACGCATCGCACAGACATATAAACACGAAAGTACAACCAAGTTGGTTTAGAGTTTTCGGTGCTTCGGTCGATTTGAAAGTACTTCCTGTATGCTTATTAGACGAAAAGTGAAAAGAGCACCCCACACAAGTGCAGCTGATGACGCTGCAACTACGAAAATAGCATTCAATTAGGCAAGTGAAGGGGTTGAAAGAGGGTGAGGAACATGAGGAAAATGGGGAAAATAAGGAAACTGAGGAGGAGGTGGTCGGTGGGAGGGGGAGTGGAAGGGCAGCACGACACAAGAGGAGATGCCACTTTCTATGCAAGTGCTCTGACCTATATAACCCCGCCTGGGAAACGCCACGAAACACCACGAAATGCACGACGGAGACGAACAAATCAACGGACAGAGTAAATGAGAAAAACCCCACTAAATGAATGAGGGGGAGGCTGGTGATCGGGGGACTCACACTCGTTCGCCCCTTTCGTTTTCATTTGGAAACGAAAAAGGAAACCCAGTGGAAGTCAATGTGCTTGTCATGAGTTCATGTCGAGCAGTTGCAGTCGCCTTTGCCGCAGATGGAGATTGAGATGGGGCTGGGGATTCGGATGGCTTTATGGCTATTGTTAAGCCTTTTGCGGCGTGGAGCGAATGCACGTTATGGGGTCCACATCGACGTCCACTTCCCTATCCCCATCCTCCATAAGTCCAAGTCAATTAGGCATTTTAGGCACGCATGCAGCTACTTGTAGACTGCAGAATAATCCACTCGGGAAAATGCAATGTATATAATAAAGATTAAAAATAGGGGTTTAAAAGTAAGATACAAAAGGTAAAGGTCAGCCTCAAAGAACTAATCTCAAAATTAAGCTAATTAAAACATGTCTAAATAATATAAGGTCAGAAAATATACCACATTTTAAAAATGAAACATGTTAATAATTTCATAAGATATTGAAAAAAATAGGATTTTAAAAAATGAAAAGGTCAGCCTAAAAGAACTAATCTTATTTTTCGCTGATTACAATATGACTAAATAATATCAGATCGGGAAATATTCGACATTTTAACAATGAAAGATGCTAATAATTTCTAGAGATATAAGGAAATTATATATTTTTTAAGCCATAGTTTTTAATAAGATATCATATCAGTCGAATTACTATATTTTCATTAGATTTTCAAATGAATTTTAATAGAATAATGGAAAAAAAATAGATCTACTTGTTTGAAACAACTTGTTAAGGTCCCAAAAAGTATGCAATCATATATTTATTTGAAATTATAGAATGAAAAAATGTTATTTCTTGCACGTGAACAACTAATTTAACCGAGATTTCTCAAGTTCCTGGAGTTCTAGAGTTATAATAACTGTTAGAAATTCTTTCCCACGAGAACATAAGCAATTACCACCAGTTTTCCCGCAGTGCACCCCACATGAACTCAATTAGGGCCAGTAGCGGAGTAGCCGAGTAATTAATCATTGACAATACAAGTACATGTCTCGAATAGCGGTACAAAAGCCCTTTGCAACGGCAACCGGAGAACAGAAGCGAAGAGAAGGCAAAAAACGTAAGAATCTGAATCTGAATTCGAAAACGAATCCGTCAAGCCCATTCACATTTACATTCACATCGAACGGTTTACAGGTTATTCGAGAGCGGCTCTCACGGCGGGACGCCCTAACGGTATCGTGTGTAATTGCAGTTGCATGCACAAGTACTTTGAGGTTTATTCGGTCAGGTTTTTAGCCTCTCCTCCTCCTCCTCCGTTATCACCTCGATTCGGGGCGAAAAATAAAAAATAAAGAAGTAAGGAAGCAAAGAAGCAAACACGAAACTTGTTCTTACAACAACACTGACGTCATCCCAGCTGAGAACTTAAAATAGGGAGTGGACGTGGACTACAATCATATGCGAGTGGGCCAGTGTGTTGGTGAGCGAGGGGCCGAAAGAGAGCGGTGGCCAGGAGATGGAGATCCAACTCTCAGCTGGCCAGTATTGATTGATGACCCGCCGGCGGTGGGAGGGAGAGTGAGGGATAGGAGGAAGTGTGTGTGTGCGAGCACCTGAGCGCATTCCACTCCTCTCTTCTTCCTTTCCCACTCCCACTCCCTCTCCCACTCAACCACTCCCGATACGATAAGGCCGATAATGCCATAATACTGCTATCGCACCACCCACCACCACCCCCTTTCGATAACTTTGCGCAGACACACACACACGCACCTTAAACGGCGAGAGAGATAGAGAGAGAGTATCTGTGTGTCGGCAGATAACTTACCCATGGCGAGATACTATTTGCTGCTATGCTCTTCGCTTTTGCGCCTGCAAAACGGGGGAGGGAATCACGCACACTAGAACAGACACACACGGCACGGGGAAAGCACAAATACTCGCGCACAGGTCACCACTACTTCCTCTTCACTTCACTAACAAAATTTTTCTTCTGCTTAGATTTTTTCTATTTGTATCTTTCGCCGTATGCATTCGCAATCTGCGTAGCAAGATTGTTAGAAGTGTGTAAGCGTGTGAGTTTCGATAGGAGAATTAGAGTTGAGTGGTTGGATTGGTTATGGTGTGTTCGCAAATGTCGAAAGTGCTCGTGGACCCGCTAATTCAATTCGCCGACAAAGATCACAGGGGAAAATGGTGGCCTTTTTTGAAATGCCTGAAAGTCTGATTCTCAAATCGGAGCTGCGACCAGAAAAAAACACCGCACCGCACCGAAACCGACGGCAGCAAAAAAACGACTAAGTATCTGAGAGATACGGTTCGCACGGTTTGGAAACATCGGTGTTCACTAGCAACTATCGAAGTTTTCACATCACTAAAATGTTAATGTGCAGCGGATGTATCTTAACATTAAGGTTCAAAGCTTTGATAGCGGTGAGGAACTTGGCTGAACTAGGGTTGACATCTTGAATACCGCTGTACCGTTAAGTTATGAATTGGATTGCAAAATCTATCAGAACCAAAAAAAATATTTCAAACAAATTATTCAAAATAAGTATTATTAAGGGCTTAATAGGGTGCCAAGCAAATTAATAAATAAATAAAATAAATCGAACTAAAAAATAAATAAACCCCAACTTTAATGGATACCTTGCCAAATTAGTAAATGATTAATAATAATAAATAAATAAAATAGATTCCTTTACTAAAAGTAAATAAACTCAACAGGCGCCATTCCTTTCCGTTTAAATTTTTACTTAAAACTTTTATTTAAATAAGTGATTTCTTTTTATGCGTTTTGCGTGTACATTTGCACAATAAGCTTTCTTAAAAGGTAGTAATAATAATAATAATAATAATTGTAATAACATTACTAACAAAAATAATAATGAGATAAAATTCCATTTATAATACAGTTAGAATAAAATTCATTATGTTATTGGCCCTTTGTTCAACTTTCTAGAACCATAGGATTTCTATATACGTTATATAATTATATATATTATATTTATAGGCATGAATGTGTAATGATTCATAATAATTCCAAAAAGTGTTTTAAAAACTATCAATAAACATTTCAATGACGCCTTCATATTGACCCGCAGCATAATTATGTTGTGTGTTTGCCACCCATTTAAAATTTAATAGTACATTGAGATTTGTAATAATTTAAGCCCGCAGCCGAGGGTCTAACTAGCGTTCAAATTCCACCGCTTATATTCTCTGCTGCCTTTCGGCCACGTATTCACTTAATGGATTGTTTCAGATGTGAGTGTAATTAGATCTACCAGTGTATAGCTTCAATTCGTTTACTATGTGGTCTACAATGCCTCGGCGACCCGGTGTGAATAAATTTGACTAAAATCAACGAACGTTGAGTTGGGAACGGATATGATATACATACGTCGATCGATCTATTTTCGTACTTTGCTGCTTAACCTTTAGTTTGCTTTCAATTTAGTTACAACTACAACTTTCCAACTGCCTGCATATCTGCATATGTATTCTCTATAGTTTCCTTTAGCTAACTGCGAGTGCGAGTGTGTAGGATCTGCACTTGTTCCCCTCGTCTCTCGACATCTGCTACCGATCGCCAAAAGTACAAAATAAGGATATTCAATAATATGCGCGCAGATATCTAATCTGAAGCTGGGTGGCGGCTGACAAGCCGCCTCTACTCCTCGTCCGAGTCGCCATCACTGGAGTAGTGTGTGATCTGGGGGCGGCGAATGAAGGGCGCCGTTATCACTTGTCTGCAAGACAGGTCACATATTAATCAGGAAGTCTGATTGGGCTGAATGTCAAGTCATGCTTACGCAATGCGGCGGTAGTGATTCAGCCACTCTTCCAGCATCTGGGCGACCAGCAAGGGACGTTTACTAAGCTTCTGCTGCGCCACCAGCAGTCCTCCATCGGTTACGCACACGTCCAGCCACTGGCGCATCATCGACTCCTCGTTGCCCACCTGCAATGCACAACAAAGAATAATTAATATTAGATATCGATTGCTCCATAGATTGCAAAGTGGAATCAAATATTCTTTGTATCTACAATCTCTCACCTCGGACTGTGTGAGGAAATGTATGGGCAAAAGCTTCAGCTCGCAGTCCATCAGCGGCAGGTAGGTCACATCCTCCACGTCGTCCCGTCGTCCATCGATGCGAGTGAATGGTTCCATGGGCACCAGAGCACTGAAGTGACCGCGCGTGTAGCCGAGTGCAATCGGTGACTTGGTGCAGAAATTTTGATCCCAGAACAAAGGCAAGTAGACACCTGGAAAGTAGAACAAAGAAATAGGTGCCATGCAAAACAAAAAAATAAATCGATCAATAATCACCTTCAAAGCGCGCATATCCTATGTCCTCGCCCCGAAAACTCTTTACGTACTTGACGCCGTACACGATGATGGGACGTCGAAGGATGTGCGCCAGCGCAAAGATGTGCAGCTGCTCCAGGGACGAGCCCGGTTGGCTGGCCAGCGATAGAAGCGTACCCCAGTCCTCCTCGAACTGCGAGTCCTCCAATGTGAAGTGCAGCATCGAAGCTTGCAGCATTTCGTACTCTTTCCAGCGAGTAAAGAACCTGGAATAAAAATGGCAAAGGTGTTAGATTACAAGATAAATAAGTTAACTACGATAATGCACTTACACATGCCCGCACTGGTGCAGCGTATCCGCGAGTGCTCGCCTCAGGATATTGTCTCGATCGAAGACGCCCCAGGTGGCCTGCATGGCCGAGTCCAGGAGGCAGTCGCCAGCGCTACGGTTCCACAGGACGAACATCCGCGAGCTGAGGCGAGCCGTGATCTCCATCGACCAATTCAGAGCCGGCGGCGGTGTCTCCAGCTGCTTCTGGGCGTCTCGATCGAGCAGCTCGTCGTAGAGCTGCTCCTGTATGGGGATCGGCAGCTCCTCAATCTCGGCGGGTAGGGCGAAGGTGGCGTGCTTTTGCACATAGTGGCAGGGGAGGCCGGACTTGCGCAGTCGCAGGGTGTTGGCAAAGTGGCGCCGGATGTCGGCCGCCAAATCAGGAGCCACGTAGGACGGCACGCGCTTGATGCCCGGCCCCGAGCCCGAGATCTGGGCCAGCAACATGGGCAGCATCTCTTCGCGATGAAAACGAATGGCCAGGTGGATCAGGGTGTGGCCCACATCGAAGGCCGAGTTGCGGTTGAGGGCGGCTATCTCGGTGCTGGTCAGCGAGCGGGCGGGATTGCCTCCGCAGGAGAGGTACGCCTCCACGGCGCTGTAGTTGTTTTCCACGACGCCCAGGCAGGCGTTCAGCCACTGCCAGTCCACCTGGCGTCGGATTTGACGCTGCCGGCGCTCCTGCCGCTCTTGCAACGTATCACAGTTGTTGATGGTTTCCGAGGAACCTGCCAAAGGGCTATTAATTACTCATTCCAAAGGAAATCATTTAAAGAAACCCTACCCAGTTGGTAAATGTGCTTCTTATTGAATGAGTTGTTCACGCTGACGGTATCCACGTTTTGCTGCTGCTGTTGCTCCTCCTGACTGTTTAGGCTGGAGGAAGCGTGTAAGTCGTTCTGCGAGCCACTGATCTCCCGCTCCCTCGTCTTGCCGCACATCGAGCACTTGATGCTCCTCGGCCAGTTTTCGTAGGTGCACGACTAAGGAAGATACAAGCTTTTAATATGTGGGAATTAGTTAGTCTATGAGGAACCTACATTACACGCCCACTTGGCCACATAACATTGTTTTTGCTGCTGCTGCGGGACGGCGGCGGAGGAGGAGGATTCTCGCTGCTGCTGCGGCTGCAGTTGGAGCTGCATCTGCTGCTGGTGGACAGGCGGTCTGTGCTGGGACTGCGACTGGTTGTGGGATGCATTGGCGAGATTGTTCAGGTGAGTGGCATCATCGATGCCAGGACTGAGGCTCAAACGATTCGAGGCCGTGGCCCCGATGAGCTGGGCTGGCTTGTTGGCTAGGTTCTCCTCCGATCCGCTGATGCGAAGAGCCTGCAGAGCCTCTCCGGCCCGATCCGCATCCGCCTCGTTATCCTTATCCTTGTTGGCCCGCTCGATGGCCTCACCGCCGCGCTTCGTGCAGCACTGGACGCATCGCAGGCTCCGTGGCCAATTGAGATAGGTGCACACTTTGCAGGGCCACTTTTCGCTGTCCGCCACATTGCTCTGCCGCGCCTGGTTCTGTGGCTGGATCGAATAGCACGTGGACGAGGGTGTGGGCGACATCACAGCCACTTCAACGGCGGCCGCCTCCTCCGCCGCGCAGCTGCTCTCCTGGGCCGGACTCAGACTGCAAGGAAGGGATGTTTATTAGCAAGTGAGACTTTAATGCTGGCCAGGATTGCCTTACCGGAAGATGTCCTCGTTGAGCAGCGGCTTGGACGCCTGGCACATGGTGCATTTCAGCGAGGATGGGTAGTTCTCGTAGGTGCAAATTTCACATTTCCATTTCTGCGCATCGTCTTTGGTATCGCACATCGTTTTGTGCGCGGAGCCAGCCAATGCAGTTGCTCTGCCAATGAAAAGGGATCCTTCGTTGATTAAGGAGGGTATTTTAACAGGGCACCCCACAAAGTTATCTTAAATATTTTCAAATGTTCAAGTTAATTAGGACAACAGCACCTGTCTGCCATTTTCTAATCGGAGTAGCTTCTTTCACGAATACTACTTGATAATATTGCTTATAAAGCTCCTGGGAAAATTCTAAAAGTTTTATCAATAGTTGATTACGATAGGATCTATTGAAAATAAGAATCTTATATCATAGATTCTTTAAGGTACTTTTGGAATAACAAAATATAGGGATGCCCACTTAAAAGTTTAGAGATATTTTAAATCTTATATAGCATTTAGCTAACATTCTTAATTTGGAGGATTCTAAAATCAAACTTGACTTATTATTCCAAGTATGAATTTTGTAAAAGTAACTACACAGTATCCCCAATCTATTCTCAAAACACCTATCCAGAAAGGGTATTGCTTTCTTCGGTGCCCTAGTACCACCATTTCCAACTTGTTAATAAGGTCAAACAACGGTTAGCGAGGCAGAAACGGTGTCCTTGACCCTGAGACATAATTCGCAGATACATCCACAGATACAGATACATCTGCCTTGGCTCCGTTCTACGTTCCGTTCCCGTACCCCCAGTGGCGTCACACTCAGCCTTCGGGGCCTCGGTCTCTGGGAATGGATTGGATTGGGTCTGGCATTGGTATGGGTATCGATGGAGGAGGTGGAGGTGGAGGTGGAGGGGAGGTAGTGGTGCTACTACTGGGTCGCTTGCAATTGTTTGTTGCCATTATTCGTATGTATCGCGTGCAGTGCATGTAGCTATGTAGGTATGTATGTGCAGATACATGTACGGAAGGTGGACGGGGGGTTTTCGCGCTAGTTTCTTATTGGGATTCGCCCCGTGCCATCAGCCATCAGTTCAGCCATCCCAACCATCCGTCGTCTTCCCACAGTACCTGGCGCAGAAATTCGCAAGGCCTTTTGCAGCAGTCCCAGAAAACGCGACTGCGACGGCGACGGCGATTCGATTCGAGTCGATTTAAATATATAACACTGTGTGGCGCTGTCACAATCACAATAGGGCCAAGAAATCGGCCCGCGAGCGCTGTAATAGCTCTATATATCGCTATAATCGCCGTCAGCAGCCACCCGCGCCCGCAGCAGCGTCGTTATGGCCCTCAATGTCGATCCAATATTGCCAGTAATGCGGGCTGGCAGAGGCAGGAAAATCACAATAATTACAAAACAAAGACGAGAAAAACTTTCACTCGATTTTCAGTTTTCGGGTTGTTCGGGGGGTTTTTCCTTCGTTTCTCCTGCTTATTTCTCAGTTGTAGTTTCGAGATACGAATCTGCCCGGACACACTCACAGCGACACACACACGCGCACGGCGGATCGTAGTGCAAGGAATTTGGAATTTGGATTATTTGGAAACAGCTAATTATTTAGTTTTTACATTATTGCGAGGCCAATCATCTGGTTCTCTGTCCGCCTATCGACAGTTATCGGTGGTCCATCCCTGGCGGGCAGTGTTGGGAAGTGTCCGTGCTCTGTGTTGCAGTGTGACCATAGTTCTTAGCCAAGTTCACCACCCTATCGCAGTTCGTTGTGGTATTTTTAAAAGATCAGCGAAAGGTAATTAGCGAGTAAAATGGCGGGAGCTGTACATGAATTTCATCTGGTAACAAAATTGTGTAAATAAAATGGTTAAAACTCGTGCAGCGCCGTGCGCTTCGGCCGCGGATGCGGGGACCACAACCAGACGCAATCGCCCGCGCGATAAAAAACTTTCGGACGCAGCTATTCTGGCCGTAATAGAGGAGCCACAGTACAACCTCAAAAAATGCGCAGTGAAACTAAGGCGCATAAAGACGCCCGAGGAGGCAGCGCCCGAAGTGGATTCTAGCACTTTCGAGCCGGCTCGAAACTCAACGATGTACGTTCCCTCGAATGTACAGATCAAAAAACAACCCCCACTTACCAGGAAGAAGGCGGCAAGTAAGTGGTCATCATACGGCATATAAAGTAGTTTTTGCTAAAATCCCACGTTTTGCAGGTCCAAGAAAGTCACCTTGTCGACTAATCCCCAGGGTTAACAGCCCAAGCAAACCAGCGGCAGAGGTTTCTCCCAAAAAGCCACCACGCTTCTTTCACCGAGATCAGCCGCTATCGAGAACACGCTCCTCGGTTACCCGCAATGTCTTCGACTTCCTCTCGCAGTCCCAGATCGAAGATGAGGACAACAGGGAGGATCCCGCGGCGGACATAGTTCAGCGCTTGGTGAAGAACGGCAAGGCCTGTGTGATGGTGCGGTCAACCAAATCTGGTAAACCAAGAGCCAAAAGAAGTAAAAACAAGATCAAACCGGTGGGCAGGCGGAGACAGTGTTCGTTGAAGGATATGGAACCCCCTAAGCCGGTTCCAAAGCCCAAGGAACTGCGCATACAGCCATCACGCGCACTTTCGACCGTTTACGAGCCCGAGGAGGATAGCAACGATTCGGATGTCTATGCTCCTTGCATGGAGCCCATTGAGGTGCCCGTTCAGGTGCACGTCGAGCCGAGCACTTCCAGGCAAGCCCAGGATGGAGCCTACAGCGATTTGGCCCGCTCCGCGATGCTGCATCGAACCCAGGCGCAGAATCCTCCGAAATCGACAGACAGACGTCGGGAGCTGATTAACATGGCGCGCCAGTTGGTTAGCACACCGCTGAATCGTAAGGTACCCCCGGTGACAGCAGCCAGTGCCACAACCAATGCAATATCGCCCATTACCCGCCCGTCTCCAAATGCAGTCAGTCCGGCGGGAGCGTCGTCGCCTTGGCGCGTTACCGACGAGTCGCCAATGCCCAATACTTTTATGTTTGGCTTCAACACATCCCAGCTGCCCTCTTACTCCAGTGATCACTTGCGGCGACGGCATGTGTATGTACCGGATGGTCCAGCGGAGCAATCCGAGGAGCCTGCTCACGAGGTGTCCATTTGTCCGCCCTTGCCCGTGCAAGGTCATGACTTAAATGCGAACGACTCGAATGAAGAGAACCTCCCGCCTTCCACTGCTAGCAAAACGATGACATTCAATGACCAGGAAAACGTAGAGAATGCGGAGAACTTTGTCCACCTGCCGAATCCACGGAGAACGCTACAGAAGCGAGCGCCCTTCAAAGAAATTAACATCATAGAAGTGGTGACCTTGCCGCCGTGGAAGAAAAATGTGCAAACTACTCCCTCGAAGGAAACCAATTTCACCGGAGTGTCTACTAACAAAGCAGTCACTGCATCACCAGCTCAGCGCAGTCAAACTCGGACTAATCTTTTTGGCTTTGACGAGATTTTGCCCTGTGAAGATATAGCTAGTAAGGCAACGGAACCGCAAAATGCAACAAACACTCCCTTAAATGGTATCACTCTCACTGGAGGGTCAACTAGTTCAATGCAGACTTCATCTCCAACGAATCGCAGTCAAACACAAACTAATCTCTCTGGAAAAAGCCCAACACCACGAGCCTCTACCTCACGAAATCTCTTTGGATTTGAGGAATTTATAAACGAAAATGAAGATCCGGCAAACGTCTCCGCAGCTTTGAGTCAAAACGAAACCCTGCATGATAAACTCCATCGACTGGCGGAGCTGCGACCCCGCGATGGAGAGCTGCCACATGTATCTACCAACTCATTGCATGGTGATTACCTCGGGGAATGCCTGTCGAAGCAGCCAGATATTAGAGACGTGTTTTGCTCCACAATGATTGCGCCGCCTAGACCACCAAGACGCAAGAAAGCTGCACTGCCTCCAAGGGAAACCATGGGATTGTTTAGGGATCAAGCCGACCCGGAGAAAACATTTGACGAAAAGGTAAGATTAAATTATACTTTTGATTCAGCGTTGCGGAAGTGTCGACATTGCAATACAGATGTGGATACTAACCAATTAGCGCCAGATTAATACCAAACTGAGACATGTTAACGATCTCAGTTGAGCTAACAGGGCCGCAAAGATTGAAGCCTATCTTTGAACGGTAGTAAGCAGCTCGCACAAAATAAATTCAAATCTGACAACATTTATGGTTTAATATTTATCTAATCCCTTTTCAAATTCCATCTATTTTAGCAACCAAGGCGAACCTACGTGAAGGAGCGTCCACAGCGAAAGCGGAAGCAGCGAGTGCAGTTGTTGTACATTGAGAGTGAATCTGAAGACGAGGACGAGCAGGACTCGCACAATAAAAGCTTCAGCTCTCCGCAGAAGAAGCAACCTCACGGCAAACGACCGCGTAGAGATATCGAGCATGAGGCTAAATTGCAGGAGTTCATTACCAGTTTCAACAAGGAGTGTGAGGAAGTGGAAAAATTCCCAGTCATCATCGAATAGCATTGTTTTGTTTTTATTGGTTTTTTTTATAACACAGATTAGTGGAAAGTATTGTCGATTTTTATTTTGTTTGCTTTTGTTTTTTAAACACTCGTGAGTGTACCTGTTTTGTCTAGAATTATGGGAAGATTGTGTTTCCGGAACAAATATTTAAGGACAGTCTAAAATGTATCACTGTAAAAATATAATAACATACTTAGTGTCTCGAATGCACTTTTCGCAATCCTAGTTTAAGATATCACTTGTATTCTATAGCCAAGAGCATGGTTTGGGTAGAGCTTTCAGATTACGATATTATGCGCCAACAGTATATCCAAAACTATTTTAAGGATGTATAAAAATAAACCTTTAATAATTTATTTCATATAAAATGCAATGTCTATTATTTTAATCTTAAATGGAATGAAATTTTAATAACGCTTAAGTCAGCTAAAGGGAGTGCGAGAGGGATGAAGATATGCATGCAGGAAATTGGTTGTTTTCACCACACGCCAAATAGCGCTTGTTTCAAAAATGAG
Organism: Drosophila suzukii; assembly: GCF_043229965.1. Lineage (NCBI taxonomy): Eukaryota > Metazoa > Arthropoda > Insecta > Diptera > Drosophilidae > Drosophila > Drosophila suzukii. The sequence goes on from NC_092082.1 coordinate 70,612,843, forward strand.
TCGTCAATAGGAGTCCCCAAATAAAATATTCCATATTTTATATCATACATAATTTCCATAAAGTGGACTTATTTTTATTGTTTATTTCTTCAAATTTCTATTGAATCGATATCGATAAATATACATGTGCATAAGTCATACTTTAGAAAACATATTTTATTTAAAAGTTTAATAATTAAAACATAGGCTCCTAATACCTAATTGGCCGTTTTCTGGTTATATTTATTGTTTGGAAATTTCATATTTTTACTACAAGGTGAGGTCAAGCCAGACCGTCATGACCCGCGCCAATCTCTTTGAATAAATGTTACGTAAAAATTGTTCAAATTCGAAAAAAATTTAAAACAATAGATAATCCAAAATGGGAATGGTATGGTTAAATATGACAAGTCAAAACTCAGAAAAAACTTAAGTTAATTAAGAAATGATTTTGATGCTTATACAAATAGGAAAGTTTTCCAATCGCTTATACAAATCCAAAGTTCTTGGATTTAATGGCCATCAACATTTTACTGCGTAAAATGGATTTGCTGGAGTACAGAGGGATATACAGCCGAGATATACAAGTATTCGCAGTCGGCAGATGAGAGTCATCCGCGGGTCTTATGGTGACAGATGGCAACGGTTGGAATCCCTCCTCCGAAGCTGGCAGCGCAGGCGATCCTGTCCAGAAGTACACCTGAAAGAATTGCGGTTATTGTGGCTGTTTCATGGCGTTTGCAATAGCTTCTTACCAAATCCTGACGTTCCAAAATATTCATTTTCTCAACAATACTCCAGAACCATTTCTTAAATTTTAAAAGTTTATCCGGACCCTCGCTAGATTCGTCGTTAAAGGTAGTGTATGAAATCAATGTTGAAACATTTATATCACCGACACCGTTCAGCAGCAGACGCAAGTCCTCGGCGGTCAAGCTATTCATGCTGTTATCGGGCAAGACGTCAAAAACTCCGTCTTTAAGTGCCTGTAAATAGTCAAACATTTAATATTACAACATCATTTTACGCCATATGCCAGCATACCTCGAGTGCTTTCTCTTGGGATTTGATTAGTCTGTATTCTGTGTATCGTCTGATGTACTCGAATATGTTACCCGAAGTGACCGCGACTTCGCGCCCTCCTGGGATAAGCTCTCGGTTGCCACAGCCCTCCTCCTTCATCAAGTCAATCCTGAAAATACCGATTATTAAATGCCTATAATGTAGATTGAGGGGAGAAACTTACACAAAGCAGAGCTCCATTCGGTTAATAGTTTCCTCGCCTTCTTTTGTTTGGGCGTTCTGAATAATTTGCCTAAAAGATTCGTACAGGGCTGGATCGAAAAATGCCAGATCGTGGAACTTAATTTTACGCCCAAGAATGTATTTCAATACATGTCTTTGCAGGAACAATGGAAGCAATTCGTTTTGGAGTAGACATAGTCCAATAAGTCTGTGTGGAGGAGGGAAACAAATTAAATGTGTAAGAGGTGGATCGAAGCGTAACCAAGATATCTTACCTTCCAATATTTCTAAATGCATTAATGCGCTCGAACGATGCAAAGCCTTGGCGCGGTGTGTAAAAGCCCCGCTTTCCCGGAGAGTAAAATAATGGCTCATTATCGTCGTCCACGGGTTCGACCAGCACCACAGATGGTGATTTTTTTGGTTGGCTACTTTGTGCACTGGCTTCAGAGTTTAATTTGAAGGTGATTATTTCTATCGCTTCGTTAACTTTCTGACGCAGTGTCTCGTCTGAGGAAATCACGGACAGGAGCTGTGGAGTAGGTATCTCCAGCAGCATTCCTGTAATCTTCGGTGCATGCGTTTGGTTTATCGAGTGAATCTGTTGAGCAAGTAAAAGTTTTATAGGTTTGTATTTAAATCGTTGTTTGAACCTTACCTTGGGGTAGAGACGTTCTCCAATTTGTTGTAGGTGGACAGACAAATGATCATTCAAACTCTCGGGCATTGCATTATCTAAATTGGGCAAGTCAGTCATTCTCGATTATATATACTGTTAATATTTAGCCCTTACCTGAATTAGTAACTGGCGTGTACGGTCTGGCATCCAGATTCAATGCCTTCCTCTCACGGGCGGAGCGCCACAGTATTTTGCTGCTGGTGCCACGCCTCTGCAGTGTGGACTGATCGCGACTAGATCCCGACACGGTTCGGCTGCGCAGGATGCTCGAGAACGGCACTCCGTACTTGCTGTGGCTGGTGCCCACCTGAACGGACTCCAGATTTGGGATCTTGGCACTGGCCAGCAATGCCTCTGCGATCGATGTGTAGAAGCTGCGCGCCACACCAGATCCCTCTCCCGGTTCGTCCTTGAACGTCACCTTCACGCGGTTGAATGTGATGGGCGGCTGGGTGCGCCGGTTTTGGTTGCCAAATTGGGTATTCAGTTCCTTGAACGTCTGAACAATTAAACTTTCACGATTGCGCTCCAGCTTGCAGAGAACCAAGTCGCGCTGTTGTCCGTTGCGCAGTTTTTCCATGTGGCGACGGAAACGCATCTCCTTGACGGGAAAGCCGCGCAATTCCGGCAGTACAGATCCGTGCTCCATTCCCACATCATCCATGAAGACGCGACCGAATAAATCCAGGGTGAGCTTCCAGCGACTCAGTAAAAAGTTCCACGACGGCAATTCCGAGAAATTACTTTGGTAAAACAGAGAGCCGCGAACGGGAAAACTTAACTGGTGGTGTGGTGTTGACTTTTGATGATGTGTATCACATTTCGCTTGTTCTGCAGTCGATACATTTGAGGCCGAGAAGTTGTTTAAGTCCGAATCAATCGTCTTTAAACAGGAGCCACCTGCGAGAACTATAACGCTGCGGGCTGCAGTCGCCGGTGACACTGAGGCTTTGTTTGGCGCAATAATAACTTCCGGCCGGGTGGCCATTAACGCCTCAGTCGATTTGCTGGTACTGGGAAGACTGCTGATATCATCAGTTTCCATTAGCACCACTTTATCGTACTTGCTGTGATTACCTGTAGAACACAGACACGGTTAATATTCAGATCAATACATGTATATAAGTTCTACTCACCATCAGCCTCTTTGTGGGATTTGAAATCATCCGAGCCCTGCTTCTTCTTCAATTGTACGTAAATATTAGAGTCTGTAGAGCCCTCAGCCTTATAAGTTACATTTCCATCACCCGTCTTACTGGTATCCATATTGATTACGACCTCCATCGACTGCTTGGCCGGGTCTGTTTCATAAACATGCTCGTTCCTTTTCAAGGAATTCGAGAATCCCAGCCTTGTGGGTGTGTAATCAAAAATACTGCCTCCACTGTTACTGGGAGCGCTGTTGCTTGCACTCGTGGTCACGAGCAGCGGTAGGTTTGCGAAGAGCTCCTGGCGCTTTGAATTTGGCTGCAGCAAGTGTGGTTTGTCGGCGAGGGGCATGGCCATGTCCAGTGGCAGATCGAAGCCTTCTGGCGCCGAGCAGCCCAAGCTCAGAGTCGATTCTGAGCGCGCAAAGAAGGCATGTCGGCGTGTTCCCTGGCTTCCTGAAGGCATGCTACTCGTAGACGGCTGAACGTCGGCGTTGAAGTCCTCCAGGTTAGTCAACTCGTCGTCCGTATCATAGCTCTCAACCATGGGGGAGAGATTGTTTATACGCCCAGAAATGGTGTCTTGCTTGTCATAGAAGCCCGTATCATTGCGCATGTAGTAAACGAAGGCATCGAGCACATAGGCAATGTGACGTAAAGCTGTTATATCTAGAACTGGCAGTGCATCTCGGTGCTCGGAGGTGTGGGCACGCATCAGGGATAAACAGTAGGTGAAGAAGTCTCGTCGTGAATTGGATCCTTCAAAAATAAAATTATCTTAATAAAAAAAAACTAAAAGAATAGACATTTTTCGACTTACCCATTACATTTACACCACTAACGGAAGAAGATGTGGCAGGAGCAGGCGTCTGGCTAGTCGAAGCCTGAGCACTAAGGTTGAGCGGATGCAGCGGATGGTTGGGATCGGTGTAGTTAGTCAAGTAAGCGCCAAACTTTAACTGTGCCTCGGTTCCGTCCATTACAGTGAACATCCAATCCCAAGTAGCCTTTAAACGCTTTTCTACAAATGCCTGTTAAATGAAAATGTAAATTGCAAATTAGGTGTGAATATTTTCAATGTCCTATTTATACTTTTAGGTACTCACTTGAACTGCAATCGCCTCATCACTTTGGATTTTCAATGATGTTTCGATGTCATTCACTATGTTGTAAGACAGAATACTTATAAGCTCCGAGATCTGTCTTATTGTGATTCCGAATGCCCGTGCCAAGTTGCTGGCCGTTGTCGCCATGGTGTGAGGTTCGATCGAGGGAGTGGTGACGGTTGTGCTGGCCGGTACAGTGGAGCGTCGCAGCGCCATTGGGTCGATGAAGACCAAGTTGGATCCGGTGGGTACCCTCACGGAGGAGCGTGCGGTGTCACGGTTTCTTATAGCCCACTGCATGGTTTGAGGAGCCAGATCGCTGCGTGCGTTCGAGTTGGTGCTACGACGTTCCAGCTGCTGGTCATTGAAGTTGAACTCGTCAGAGTGATCGTCGGACTCTCCATCCTCCGAACCATCTTCTTCTTGGGCCGAAGAGTCACCCGACTCATCCTCCAGGAACAGAACCCCAATGTCTAGACAAGAATAAATAATTAATAGATATACGGGATCCAAAAGACTACCACAACTCACCATTTTCTGAGCCAACTGTTGCCCCAGTTTGAACGCTCCTCTGCACCTCTTGATTGCTTTGGTTGTCATCGGAGTCCGACTCAGTCTCAGCGTCATTAAAAGTGAAGTCATTATCGCTCTCATCGTCTTGCATGCCGTCCTCATTTCGTTGATTTTCAATTAGCTCATCGTCTTGATTGTGGGAGTTGGCTTCCCGATTTATAACTTCTTCCGATTCGGAGGCGTCGCGTATAGCTGATTTTTAATTGAAATTATGGTTAACAATGTACGAAAATTATCTGAGTATAATACTTACTTTCCATTGCAACTACATCGTAGTTTTGTTGAATATTAAAACTGGGACTCTGATCGTTTCCAGAATCGTGTCCCAGTATTTGCTCGGAAGAAGACTCCACGTTGGAGGGTGCCAAGGGATCCACACTGAACAAATCGTCAGAGTTCTAAGAATTAAATGAAAGATATAAGATTAATCGAAACAAATAAAAAAATATAGTTTTTTTTCAAATTGTAAGGAAGTGATTTCATGCAATTGAAAAAGCATTTTGCATATTTACACGTACATCCAGATTCGACGATGACATTGTGAACGGAGCAGTGGGCCGTACAACCCCCAGCCTTACAGGAGCTATGAGAGCTTCGGATACCTCGCACAACTCTTCAATGGATATCTTGTGGAGCGTCTGAAATACTTTCACACAGCTCTGAACGTATTTGTTGCACGAGGTGTGCGTCTTGCGCTTCTCCGGATTGGGCTGCTTCTCAAGGTTGAAAATGACGAAGACGCGTGCCACGGAACGTACAAAACGACGCGCCACTTCCTCCGCCTCCTTGCAGCGATTGGCAACGCTAACGTTCTGCAGTTCCCGCACCAGGGTCAGCAGCAAGGTGTCTAGGTGGTCGCCAGTGCACTTCACAATCAGGCTATGGGTGAACTTATCGAGGAGTGTGGAGCCATGCTGAGTCTGGATGAACATGTTGAAGCCTTCCGAGTTGGAGTTCTCAGATCCACTGCTTGGATTCGGCACCTCGGTCTTCTCCGCTCCGCTCATGACCATCGAGCGTACCGCATTCCAGTCGATTAACAGTCGTTCCAACGCTTTTCTAGCGAATTTCGGTGGCTCCAGGTCGTGGTCCGGCATGTCGCTATCCATGTCCACGGAAGAAGCCTTCCGATTGGATATCACTGTATTGCTGCCGTTCGTCCCGCTGGCAGCGGTGCCAACACTACGAACTCGTACGTTAAAGCGATACTGTCGCTGCTCTACAATTTGTCGGCCCACCGTTTGGATGAGGAATAGCAGAATTGATTCACCCTTGGAGTTGAACTTCGTGACCAAATCCGTGCAGGAGACCAGCTTGCAAAGGAGCGCGAAGCGCTTGGTGAGATTTCCAGCGATCAAGGCTTTACACTTGCATTTTTCCCAGCAATCGCAGTAGGCAGTTGGCGCCGTGCGCTTCAACTTGCAGTCGTGGCCCTTGTGGCAGACCCGCGCACACTCCGTGCAGCAGCACAGGGATCCGGTAAGGCCGCAAGTCTTGCACTCGAATATGTTCTGGTTAATGTGATCAGCTCCTGTCCATGTAAAGGAGCAAGTGTCGTTGTAGCAGATAACGTGCAGTGGCGACTGATCCGCGGGGGAACCAGTCGGGAAAATCATGGCCTCCTTGAGCGGAGGATCCTGCTCGGACAGCAAGAGGATGGTGTTCAGCAGTATGATGCCTGCCTCATAGGCGCGACAGGAAACGGAGAGCATGAAGGGAGTCTGGCCCTGTGCATCCTTGGTACTAAGCATCTGACAGAGGTACGGACGCAGGGCGGGACTGACACACATCTGCTGCAGGATCAGTAGGGCATGCTCTCGTCGTTGGGCGAGGTCGAAGGTGTAATTAGGGGACCCCAACTTGATGTTGGAGAGCAAGGAACTCTGGGAAGAGGACGGAATTATCTTCGATATATCATCTTCAATGCTGTCCGCAATGTTCTGCGAAGAGCTGGCGCTCAGATTGCTGGCTGCCGGTGCCTCTGCTGGCCAGGGGATGTAGGCGTGGTCCTCGTTATTGGTAGCCATTGGCTGGCTGCCGGACTGTTCTGCTTGATCGCTGTTTATTAGGCGGTGCATCATGTCGCGCAGGTTCATTCGACTATCCCTGCTAGTCGAGGAAGAGGATCCGGCGGCGGAAGAGCTCATGGTTGCAAAGCTGGAGTTTTCATTGCTGGACGACGCATTTGCTCCAAAGGCGTTGCTGCTAACGTAAGCACTGGTCGACACCGTTGGGATGGAGCGCGCCACGGAGAGTCCCACAGCTAGGGATTTCTTCTCGACACCACCGCTAGGTGAGTCCGGTGGTGAATCCTTGTTTGAGGATGGAGCACACATAATCACACACGCATGGAAAATGTTTCGGGCTCCATCGCAACGTTCTTCAACGACCAGAGCAGTATCCGCCTGATCCTCCCTCTCCAAGCGACTGAGGGCGGCAAAGCTATTCTTCACATCGCAACGCAAGATGTGCGGCATGAGTTTCTGGGTGTCGAAGAGCAAAGCAGTCATGCACACCTTTGACTTCAAATTCACGCCAGAGAGCATTGCCGGCAGCGATATTGTGGACATCGTGATGGACTTTACCGGGGGAAGGTCGAACCACTGGGGATCCTTGATCGACCCGAGGCAATCCTTGGCCAAGGGATACAGGGCTCCATTGCCATCCCGGAGCACAATTGTGCTGCTGTTTCCGCTGCAGTCGTTGTTGCAGGCCATCAATATGTTACCGGGCGAGGAGCCAATAAAAGAGGCGCAGTCCGTGGGAAACAGGCAGTTCTGCTCCTGCTTGCTGTTATACAGGTTGTACAGGCTGTAGTGGATTTTGCCAAGCACCTTCTTGATCACATGGATGCCGCGCGAGTCCACGGCCAGGGTCAGAAGCTGGACGCCAGCCGCATCGGCACCGACGTTGATCTTCTTTGGCTGCTTTTGCAGCCAGTCGGGACCACGGGTGGACATAGCAGTGCGGAATATCTGGACATCCTCGCGGCGCAGCAGACGGCACTGCTGCCAGTCGTCCTCCTTGCCCTCTTCCTTGGATGTGGAGGCTGTATTGGAAGAGGAGCTTGCGGTGGCGGCGGCAGCAGCAACTGCAGCGGCTGCTGCGTTCATTGCAGGAAAGCGAACAGCCACAAAGTCACCATCGACCTTAAGCACCTTGCCCACTGGGCCCACTTTGTCCTCGACAAACACCACGTCCTTCAGCTGCCACAGCTCCTCATCCTTCCGGCCCTCCTGGGGGGCGTTTGAGTCCTCTTTCGTGGTCACTCGCTTGGTGCGCTTGTGAGATGTGACGCTGCCGGTGTCGCTGCATGTGCTGGATGCCGGCGACGGCGGAGGTGGCATGTCTATGCGATCGGTCGACTCCTTGCTATTTGAGAAGGACTGTCCATTCTTACTGCTCCCACTGCTTGGAATGGCCGTGGCCTTTGGCAGATCCTTATCTGGCGCAACTCCATGGGCGTTTAGGTTAAGGCCAGCTGCTTGGGTTTTGTCCACTCCCGAATTTGTGTTTATATTAATGATTTTCATGCGACACACATCGGTAAAGTTCCAAACCGAGTTCAAGAGCTGTCCAACTTTCGGCACGCCATTGGAGCACGTGAATCCGATTGATCCGGATTGGTAAATGGGGCACTTCTTCATTATCACTTGAGCGCCCACGTTAATATCGGTTGCCACCACCTTAAAGGGCTTCTTTGTCTTTGTCCGGAATTTGTCCCACAAGTATCGTCGCTGATCAAATGGGAGGACTCCCCACCAGTAGATGTTGTTGCTGTCGGTCTTGACCACCGTGTACAGCGAGCAGACATAGATCTTTGTTATGTTGTCCGATATAAACTCGTTGAAGGAGCAAGAATTGTGTTCTAGCTTGGCGCCGAGATACCCCAGCTGCTCGTCCATCCAGGTGGCGACGCGGTTGGTTTCTGTAACCACGGAACATCTGATAAAGTTGGCCGAAATAAGCTCCACTCTTTCAGTTATGTTGAGTGCCGCAGTTTTGGGATGATACACGTTTTCCGTCTGCAAGAAAACACAAATAAATTATATTTTAGTACAAGACATTTTTATAAATAAAAAGGATATATATATTTTTTAATTTATCAGGAATGTTTAATAATTACCTCTGACTTGTAGGGCTCTGCATCCGCCCAGCGCCACTGGTATAAATCTCCGCCCTCCGACAAGGCAATGAACTCCGAGTATAAGGCGCCTATGGTCTTAAACCTCACCGAACTTTTCTCCGGCCATGGCTGCAACTCTTCCGATATCCAAATCGGGGACAGCATTGGTGATGGCTCCTTTTTCTTGGAATCTGTGCCAAAATGGGGATCAGTGTCGGAAAGTATTATGGGCTCATATAGACTTACCAGCATCCTTCTCCCAAGTGTAGTCGTCTTTGCTAATCCAGCGACGTGGTCCGTAGTACTGACGATCACGCCAACGGCTGAAGGCTTCGCGGTCAGCGTTAACCGAAATTTGAGCCGATAGTCCACTGCTACCTGTTAACGCCGCACCCGAAGTTGTGGAGCGGGTCGATTGATTACTGTCTGCGGCATTTGCATTGGCATTACTGCGTTCACTACGAATGCGATCGAACAGAAGGCTGGAAAATGGTAAAAGGATGAGTTATACAGTTTTGTTCTACGGCCTAGTCAAGTTCGTAGGGGCGTTCTTAATTCGAATGATTGAATTAATTACTTTCGAATGCTGGAGTAATTGCTAAATATCTCCTCCGAGAAAAGTCCATCTGAGGGATCAATGATGACGCTGTTGTTATCTCCGCTAAAGCCATTATCCAGCAGTGAGATAAGGTCTTCAGGCACGTAGTTATCGGCACCTTCCTCGGTATCTTCGGCTTCTTCGTCGTCGCGGGAAAGCAAATTATTCACAGCTAAATTAACATCTAAATTGGTGCGCTATAAAGAGAATAGTTTGTTATTTAAAGATCGGGGGTATTGTTATTTTGGTTGACTTACCTGTAATTCTCTAATAATGAGATTTCTGCTCTTGCCCTGTAAAACCACCTCGGCTTGGGATATAAGCTCCTCCGGCACGTAAGTGGCAGGAACTGTGACCAAGGGGCGGCTCGAGGTGCTGCCCCCAATAATCACGCCAGTGCTGCGCGATCCAGAACCCTGTCCCGTGGAACTGGAGCGGCCTGTGGCGCGCAGGAGTCGTGCCCTGGACCGGGCCATCGGTCGCGATGAGGAGGGTGCCTTCGAGGCACTGGCCGTTCCGCCGCCACCACTTGTGGAACTTGAAAGAAGCCCCGGTGTGAGAATTAATAAACCCAAAGGTGCTATCAATTTTGCTTACCATTTTGCATCTGATTTTGTCAAGTCAAGTTTCTCCGAGTTTATGGAAAAGGAAACGCGAAACGCCTTGCCATCTTCCAGCAAAACTCCAATGTGCGTGGGTCCAATGACCACCTCCCTCACCGGAATTTTCAGCTGCTCGAATATGCGATGGGTGCCATAACCAAATCTGTTGACTTTTTCCGACACTTCACGAATTCTGTAAAAAGATTTCAATGATTGTTTTTTTAGTATATTGTTTTTTCGTGGTCAGCAAGTCCATGCATGTTATAATAATGATAAATTCGAAACCTCCTAAATATAGGGTGCATTTATGTGGTTGGTGCCGGCCTTGCCAGACTATCTACACTTGTTTATGATTGACCGCTGGAAAATTTGCAACTTCTGGAAGATTTTAGATTTCAATCCTTAAAGCAAAGCCGGTGATTTAGTTTATGGGTTATGGAAAAAACGATACATTTCAATACCATGTGCTGGGGGAACTAAGTTTAAGTGGTATCTTTTATACAAATCGGCCATGTGCATATATGTTAGTCACCAAATGTTTGCCGGAAACATGGACGTTTTCGTACTGCTGCCCAACGGATCACATTCTAAACATTTAAAAGGTTCGCTAAGAATTATTTATTAAAAGTGGGCAACTTAATCAGCATGTATGCACATGCACGCACACAAGCAAAAGTTCACATGTCCCACACGGGCACACACAAACCGACATACATATATGGCCGTCTTAGAACATTAATTGTGGCTGAAAATTGGGAATCGGCGAGTGCATTTCGCAAATTCTGCGGCTAATGTTTACAGAATGGCGTGGACAATATTAGATACGGCGAATCCGCCAGTGTCTGTGCTCACATTTCACATTAATGGCCATGTACATATCCTCCTGCGAGCACATATACCTGCGTACCTACATATTTTCACATAACAAATACATGCAGCCGTACGTACACAATTACACGGAATTCCGCGTTCACATGTGCGTAATTGCTGAGCCTGGGGCTTATATTTACCTTTCAATAAACTGGTCGTCCGTGCCCGGAAGCGGTTGCAAAACAAATTGCATGGAAACCATTTTAATTTTTTAATTATTCATGTACACAGTGTCCTCGTTGAATTTTCATGTCACAAAAAGTTGATAGACTTCCAGCAGTGTGGCCGCGCCTATAGCGACACGAAATTCCATGCGGCCGATAAATAAATACCAATATATACCATCTTAGTGTTCGGAAATACTATTTATATACCATCCTTGAGATTGGAAATACCATTTATATACCAATTTGTTTAAATGATTTTTTTAAAGTAAAATTAAGATGAAAGGTAACCTATTTTTGATTTGGTTCAGTGTTTTCTTTATTTTTTGAATGAAAAGTTCCGTAAAAAATTAATAATGAGAAGAACAGTTTTGTTTGCTCCCCAAAAAAACAGCAGTGAGGCGTTTTATGTATTGAATCAATCATGGAATAGAAACCTATAATATAAAACAATCCCATTCAGTGGAAATCTTTCCTTAAATAACCGAAAACGTTAATGTTTGTTTGACCGTTAAAATATACCGCATAACATACTTTTTTGAATATTAAACTAAAATTAACATACATATGGTAAATAACTTGGATGCTCTTTGAGCACAGACACAAACCAAATACATATTTCAAAATTTTCAAACGTAGTTTTTAACAATTTTTAAGAGATTAGCGGTGAGGATCGTGGTTAAAGTTATTTAGTGGAAAATAGTACAAAGTTCAAAAAATAGCATTATCGGAAATAAATGACAAAGACTCCAAACCCAAAAAAATTCAACGCATTGCATTTTATTCTCCTGAAAATGTTGGAAACTTTAATAACAAGGGTTTGTTTATTTTTTGGTAAATAATACTTTATTTTGTGGTTTTCCAGTATCGCCATTAACCTGAAATAAAACGAGAAATTGTTAATGAATGTTTCAAAGGGCCAACCATTATGAAATCTGGAAATAGACATTTCCTTTACTTACTTACACCTGGGAGTATTTATTTCATGTTGCAATAATGCGAGTGTACATCTTAGTAGAAGTATTTACTTTACCCTTTTTGAATTGCTGAAAATCTAAAAACTCTTTTAAAGTGTATATTTAAGTTGTTTAATATCCTGACTTATTAGAGCAGATTAAAAAAAATTAATTCTGCTATAATATTTTACAGAAAGTTGTATTTATTTTATTGCAATAGTGTAATTTATTTTAAAAGTGTTTTTTCTTTGTTTCTATTAAGGAAATTATACTTATAACTATGTGTATTTACAAGTATAATTTCCGAATCCGAACCTTATTGACTAAAAAACGCAGATATGTCGACAATGCATCTAAATAAATAGTATTATTGATACATTTATCGATTATGCTCACTGGCACTACTTTCATACATATTAGTAGAGTATTCATCCATTGCTAAATGGCTGTTACTTTCGACCATACCCGAATCCATATTGCTATACTCCTTAGACACCTTATTTAAACCATCACTTCCGCAAAACGGAAGACAACCAATTCGCCCGATATCATTTGGATTGTTTGGATCTAGGGGATTTTCAGCCCCCGGGGGCATACTCGAGCAATGTTGGGGACAATTGTCGCAGGGATTTTTGTCAGTAGACACACCGTTGCCAGATTGGCACGAATTTGGGGAGGAGGACGGATCATATTTCCGTGGCCGCCCTCTTGACAAGTGCCGCCTTTTAACAAACTCATTATCGTCGACCATCCAAAACGAGCCAAAGTCATCTTCATAACGTACAAAGCACTTGTGCAATGATAGATTCGTACGTATCGCATTCTTTAATATTTGTTATATAAGTCGAGAGCCCCAACAAAGTTCAGAAACAGGAACATTCATTATCGGGAAAGGAAGAAAAAGTTCGTTGAGAAAAAGGTTAGTTCATTTGGCTTGTTTTAAACTTTTCCGTAGCATTTCGACCCATTTCACCTATCCTTAATTACCTTCATTAGCTAATACTCGGACAGACTTATTAACTGATGAGCAGACAGACACCATTTGTGGATATACCATTTAGGGATATGAGTGCTGTAAAAAATCTTATAATGTCATCATATCGATATAAGCATGCATTTAATGGCATATGTTTACTAACAGAGCAAAATTGTAGTAATTTGGAGCAAAGTAAGTATTAAACTATTTGAGACCCACATACCCAATGTTCATGGCTACAAAATAATTTGTGTCCGGCGAATTGGTAGCACCTGTTAAGTTGTTACCAATGCCAGCAGTGCGCTGAGGTCGTCTTTTGTAAAACTCAATCTCATCAACAGTCCAAACTGCTCCTTTCACATTCTCAACCCGCATAAAGCACTTATGAAGGGACAGATTATGCCGAACTGCGTTCTAATGGTGTATATTATCAGTTAGCATTGGCCAAACTTTAAGTTTTGTATTATCTTAAGATATAAAAATATTATATTGAATAAAACGGAATAGCTTACCTTTTCAGAGATCCCATATATACATAACTAACCCACGATATATTTTTATGTACATGAAATAGGCATGCGGAAAAATTATGGACACAAAAATAGCGGACAAGCTGTAAAAGCCAATCGGACAGACGGACAAGAGAGCAGACGGACAAAAGTTATAATATTTCTTAAATATAAAATCCTTATTCTAAAAAATTCTACTATAAGAGAGGAAAGTTTGAAAAAAGTCTATATTACCTTCCACGTAGCTGCATTGCGCCGAAAGTAGCAAAAGGTGTTTTGGAACCAATTGTAAATTTCGTTTAGGGTTAGCTGCTTATCGGGGGAGTCAATAATGGACTGGAATTGGATAAAACGTTAGTTAATTATGTCTCTTCTTTTATTAAATTGTTATTATTATTACGTGTACCTGTCTTATGAGTGAAGCATAAGTGAAAGGCGGTCGCACATCTGCATTTTTGTAAAATTCTCTATTTCGATGAATTTCTGCAAATTTAAATTCTTATTATATGCCTTCCAGAAGCACATCGTATAAAGTCTTTCATCTGATCAGTCTATATATTTTACTTACCCTGCTGTACGTCAAGCCCAGCTCTTTCAAGCATGTACGGTAGTCCTAAAATTACAAGATCATATCACATCACTACATTTAATCAAGAACATTACACACTTACCACCATTTATGGAAAACGAGTTTTTGTCATGGCTTCTTTTTTTGATCGAGCATAAGTTGGTGGAGTTGACCATTGGGAGATTAAGAGAGCTAGGTGAACTAGTTTGGCGGATGGGTCGACCTATGCTGTTTATTGTGAGCGGACTTCGGCAAAACTTCCCGTCTCTTCCGGGTACGTCCTAAAAATATGAGTTTTTCATATATTAAAAGTTTGGATAAATATTACAACAAGGACTAACCTTCCTGTCAATTTTGGTGGGAGATAAAAGTTGCTTAGATAAATACAAGTGGTGCATCATGGCCTGCAAGCGATCTCTTTCTTTTTGAAGGTGGGATTCCAGCTGAGAGACTACTTGCATTTGGACTCGTGCTTGAGCGGTTGATCGATCATCCAATCCGTGTTCAGTATTCAGATGCCTAGAATGGGGTTGGTTTTGTAACCCCCGTTTTTTTTGTGTTTCCCCATTTTATATATCACCTACTTGACAAATGATGTGATATCTTCCAAGTCCATTTCGCAACCGGGCCAGCGGCATATACCATGGGCAAATAGAGGATGATAATACTTGCGCATGGCGAATTCGTCGTGCATATAGCTAAAATCATTGCTGCAAACTTCGTTATCTTTTGACCTTAAAAACCTTTCGGCATCGGAAAACATGAGCTTTTCCTGCTCCGAAATGAACTCGGGAACATTGTAGAACCCAAGATCGGGAACAGGAGCCATCAAATGCTGGCCCTGCATGTGCATGTGGGGGTTGGATTCGTGCTGGGCCGCCGATGAGGATTCATCTATGCTCGAGGCCGGGGAACTGCACTTGACTACATGAGAGGCAAAGGCAATTGAGTTATTCAAAAAACCCGTCGGCGGAAAACAGTTATTCTTGACGGCTTCTGTGCAAATATCTGGTATGGAAATTTGGTGACGAGATTTCACGGATATCTCCTTCTGAACCGATCCCTTAAAGTCAGAATCCTTAACATCTTCAGGATATTCGTCATCATGTATCCGATGCATGTTTTTGAAACTGAAATTTATAATCATTTCGATTGAACCTTAATCTTATACTACAGAGGTCTATACCAATTTTGACAAAAATAATTTCCTATAAAAGCAATTGTACATAAATGATCTCTTTATGTTGATGTTTCTAAAATGTTGGTTGTGCTGATCTAAAATTCGTAACATTTTTCATTGAAATGGATTGGGATATTTTAATATTGTGTCATTAATCGTTAAACTCCGAATCCGATTTATTTGTCAGGTAGAACATGATTGCCATGCCTTGACGTCCCCAGCTTCTCTGAAAACGATGATTATTTATTATCCCAAGGTTTGCTTCGTTATAAGTCCCCAAACTCTCTGATCTTTGTAAAATAATTCTTTTGTAACCTTGATGAAACTTCTCCGAAATTCTTTTTTAAAAGTTCATTGATTTGATGCATATTTGTAAAATAATTCTTTTGTAACCTTGATGAAACTTCTCCGAAATTCTTTTTTAAAAGTTCATTGATTTGATGCATATTTAATTTGGTATTAAATATACACCAATTCAAATGAAACATAGATCAGTTTATCCTGCTGCAGCTCTTCTGTAATGATAAATGTTGTAGTTATATTGGAAAGCTGTAAATATATATTCATTATTAAAGTGTGAGATCTCAAGAGGATTTATTTGACCACATGTACATAAGGACTAAAGAATGGGCTTTAGACAAACAGACGGATGTGCAAACGGACGGACAGACAATCAAACGGATAAGCGGATTGGCAAGCCATGGATAAGGATTGTTTAAAAATGGTTGATTATAGGTACATGACGGATAAATCCACCTCTTGATCTCTTAACATGTGTTCTGAAAAAGAGGATATTACATTTTCAAGTCCATTTCTGTAAGGGATAATAATGTAAGTCAATCTAAAAAATATTTTTTTCTGATATTTATAAAAATAGGAATAAAACCTGAAATATTATAAGAACATGATATATAAAAGTCATTAAATTGTTGTACATATATTTCCCATCTTAGAATGTGATAAATAATAATCATTCTTATTATTGATCATTTTCTTTGATCGGGGAATTTTAAATATTAAGGATATACATATAAGGTGCTCCTGTAAAGAAAAATAAGTATATAATTACAATATATTAAGTAACATGTTAGAAAGTATCATAGTCGGCGGACTCGACTATAGCATTGTTATTTGCTTTTCTTATATATGTAGGTTCTGTTCCTTTAAAGGTATCTCTATGCGAGCATTGATTTTTTCAAAGGGGTAGATGCTCAGAGAAAATATTCATATTTCATGTGTCTACATATTAAAATATGTGTTTGTTGGTACTTTTTTAAAAGCTGTGTCTTAAATACTATCGATTGCCTAGAATTCTTAACAATATCTTGAAAAACTTATCAGACTAGACTTAAGTTTTAGGAGTACAGACATGCACATAGAACTTTGCAGACAAAAGAGTGTGCAAATTTCTATATGCATTAACAATTAAATAACATTCACTGTGGTTTCCAAACAACGATTTATGTATATTTAAAAACAAGAAAAATTTTGAATACAATTGTACACAATATTATAAAATAAAATAGATTTTGGCAACTATCTTAAGAATATTTTCCGCAGCTTCTCCTGAAATGGTACGTCTCTGATTACTGAATTTGCGAAAAAATATGTGTACACATTTTTGCGCATGCGGTTAGAAATGTAAGCTAGGACCTCATTACACCTAACGATTTGAAAAGCTTAAACACTTCGAAATCATAAAGTTTTTTCATTTCGTCTATACTTTAAACAAAAATAGTTAATCTTAAGTTAATACTACGGATGCATTGTAAATTGTGACTCATAATAATAAAATTGATAATCCTAATACACCGGAAAAGCTATGCTTTACTGTATTTTCAGACCACAATTAGCCTAGTTTAAAATAAATTATTAAATTTTGAAATCCCATTTAAAAATTTGATTTAAATACCATATTGAAATGTATTTTCCATTTTTTATTTAAATAAGAGAAAATATTGGACTTTTGTGTTAATTTTTTTTATTGCGGAAGTTTATGGGTTTGTATTTGGGTTTGGTGGAAACAATGTGATGTTTATAGAGTTTTCAGGACCGTTAAGGAATTCGCTTGTGTTGCTCGAGGACGGCTTAGTACTCCTCGTCCTCTCCCAGCTCGGTGGTGGAGTCGATGCCCACCTCCTCGTAGTCCTTCTCGAGGGCGGCCAGATCCTCGCGAGCCTCGGCGAACTCACCCTCCTCCATGCCCTCACCCACGTACCAGTGGACGAAGGCCCGCTTGGCGTACATCAGATCGAACTTGTGGTCCAGACGGGCCCAGGCCTCGGCGATGGCCGTGGTGTTGGACAGCATGCAGACGGCGCGCTGCACCTTGGCCAGATCCCCGCCAGGAACGACGGTGGGTGGCTGGTAGTTGATGCCCACCTTGAAGCCCGTGGGACACCAGTCGACGAACTGGATGGAGCGCTTCGTCTTGATGGTGGCAATTGCAGCGTTCACATCCTTGGGCACCACATCGCCGCGATAGAGCATGCAGCAGGCCATGTACTTGCCCCGACGGGGATCGCACTTGACCATCTGGTTGGCCGGCTCGAAGCAGGCATTGGTGATCTCCGCCACGGTCAGCTGCTCGTGGTAGGCCTTCTCCACGGAAATGACGGGAGCGTATGTCGCCAGCGGGAAATGGATGCGTGGGTAGGGCACCAAATTGGTCTGGAACTCGGTCAGATCCACATTCAGGGCGCCATCGAAGCGCAACGAGGCCGTGATGGAGGAAACGATCTGGCCAATTAGGCGATTGAGGTTCATGTAGGTGGGTCGCTCGATATCCAAGTTGCGGCGGCAGATGTCGTAGATCGCCTCGTTGTCGACCATAAATGCGCAATCCGAGTGCTCCAGCGTCGTGTGGGTGGTTAAGATCGAATTGTACGGCTCGACGACAGCTGTGGAGACCTGACAGGAAGTTTGGGAGCCATTAATTAACGTATCTTTTCAAGACTAATTTCCTATGACTCTAATAAACCATATTAGTTGAGTTTTACAAAACGACACTCAAAGAAGTTTTCGCCCTGAGTTGTAGAAATTTAAAATCAATAGCAATATATTTTTAAAAACCTTTTTTAACAAAAAAACAATTTTAAGAGAACATTTTTTCAAAAATTTAAAAGCAAAATTCCTATTAACTCATCATTTCTAAATACATGCCAAATTAATTAATTGAGATATTTGGTTTCGCAAAAGACTACGAAATATGAAAGTTTTTTCTCAAGAGATAACACATATACTCTCTTAATACTAAGACTTTAAACAAGGTCTATGGTTTATTTTTTTAGTTATCTAAATTTTTAAATAGATGAACTTACTTGTGGGGCTGGGTAGATGGAGAACTCGAGCTTCGATTTCTTTCCGTAGTCGACGGAGAGACGCTCCATCAGCAGCGAGGTGAAACCGGAGCCAGTGCCTCCACCGAAGGAGTGGAAGACCAGGAAGCCCTGCAGTCCGGTGCACTGATCCGCCAGCTTGCGGATCCTGTCCAGGACCACGTCGACGATCTCCTTGCCGATGGTGTAGTGACCACGGGCATAGTTGTTGGCCGCGTCCTCCTTGCCGGTGATCAGCTGCTCCGGGTGAAAGAGCTGGCGATAGGTCCCTGTACGGACCTCGTCCACCACAGTGGGCTCCAGATCCACGAAGACGGCGCGGGGCACATGCTTGCCAGCTCCTGTCTCGCTGAAGAAGGTGCTGAAGGAGTCGTCGCCACCACCCACGGTCTTGTCGGAGGGCATATGGCCATCGGGCTGGATTCCGTGCTCCAGGCAGTAAAGTTCCCAGCAGGCATTACCGATCTGGACGCCAGCTTGTCCAATGTGAACAGAAATACATTCCCTCTGGAAGATGATTAAATATTGAGTGAGTCATGTCGTAGATATTTAAGTAAGAAATAGAAATCTTATTCGGGATATCCGCTTTTGAGTAAATGGCTGAGCAAGCTAAGGAGAAATGATAACTCGACCATCTGCCAGAAACACTCGATGACAAGTTTATTTGTTCTTATTTAAAAAACGTGAATAATAATATTAAGCAATTATAAAAAAAAAATTTAAATAATTTTTTTAAATTTCTCTTAGTGTAAATATTTTGAAGCATCTGTTGATTACATTAAAATATGTTAGTGCTAAAACTTTTGAGGAACTGTTCGTCTTAGATAAGAACCTTTTATGCATCTTCGCTTTCACTTTCCAGGACTTAAAAGGATCCTTAATTATTTTTTCATTCAAAAAATCCAATCCACAGAAGTACTTAGTATCCTTACCATTTTAATAAATAAGTTTGTATGAACTTTAACACAGCAGATTTAATGTACGAAAATCCTAGCAATGGTCTGTGATGCGACACAGCTGGGAGTCAACTAACCGAAACTCGGCGATACGCGTTCTTTTATAAGCCCCCAAGACATCGGTGTGTGGCATACTATATGTGGATATGTTATATGAACTGTGCTCGCGTTCATCGACTTAAGTGCCGATTCGAACCCAACCCACCCAACCCAACCACACATGCTCAAGATGTCGCTTCTTGATCGAATTTTGTTTTCTTTTTATGTGTTTATGGATGGATAGAATTCGCATTGTGTTCCTTAGATTTTGCAGCTGTAAGATGATGACAAAGTTTAAGATTGATTGTGTACTAGAACAATGTTTAGACTTGGCAAATGTTATTCTGACATATGAAGAAATCGTTTTTCCAATGAAAAATGGAACTAGAAGCTTCCAATAAACAAACATATGTGTACTTACCTAGTTATTTTGTAAAACAATATTATTAACAAGCGTAGAAATGGGGAAGGGAAGAAAAATTAAGCTCCAGAAATATTCGACTTGGGGTCTTACTCGCAATTTCTTTGGTGGGCACTCAACCAATTTGCCATTGACGTATTGGGAGTACAGACACAATTTAAGACTTCTTATGTGCACACCCAAAAAAATTAAAATAGTACGAAATACAAATTTTTGAAAACATGTTCTTGTACACAAAACAAAAAGCTTTATCTTTTTATGTAAATGTGTCAGATTGCCATGACTAATTAAAACTTGGGGAATTTGATAAAAGCTGACAAATATTTGTTAAAACAACATACGAATTCCATTGAAAAATACTTATTAATTAAATGTTTAGGGAAATAAAAATGTGTAAGAAAATAACACAAATCTAAAAGAGTATTTTCTAAACATCAGTTTTTTCACATTCGATTAAAACATCCATTTACTTTAATTTATTTTTATTTATAACTTAGATATTATAATACTGCTCACAGTAGTTTTACACTAAGTTCCTAATATATATGGTATTTTTAAATATAAGTATTATGTAAGTTCGACCAGTATAAAATTAAATATTTTGAAAATAAATGCCGGCCAGCGTTGTAATAAAAAAATTGGGAAATATTCCTTTTTTCATAACACTGGGTTAGTTTCGATTTGAGCAAGTTATACAAAATGTATTTATCATCACGAACATACAGACATTATTATGAATGCATCGAAAAAGCTGCCTTGGCCTCCTTGAAAATGAGCAATTGTTTGATCAAATTTTATTTGACTAAACCTATTTTCTGGTTCTTAAAAACATACAACAAACTTGTTGGGCTTTTCTTGACTAAATTATCTGAGACTATAGTTGCCTAGGAATTTAGTTTAAAATAATTGGTACATGAGTTGGAATCATTGGGGTTACATAAAAACAAATAACAATAATTTGTAAAAGTCTTTTCACTTATTTTAACAAAAACAATGGTCGTACATGAGTCACCGCATACATTTTTAAATATCCTTATATTCTGAAACACTCAATAAGGGTTAGAACAAAATCATTTTTTACATCATTGCGTTTTAAATAAACATAATAACAACACAATCGTCTTAAATATCAAACCCAGTCTATAAATTCGTTTGATGCCAGTATATAGTTTAGATATTTTAAAACTGCAGTAAAAGTATTTGCATTGGCCACACGTAAATCTCCGTTCTGCATCGACAATCAAAGTTTTAAAACCTATTAGTTATTTCATTGGATATTATATTGATTTCGTATAACTTATAATTAACAACGTTTAAAACTAACATTCATTTGGCCGAAAATAATTGATCTCTCCAGAATATTGTTTGTCAATAATAATAAAGTGGTATAAAAAGTTTATTCTATTGAGTTTCGAAATGCAGAATACAGAAAATTGTAAATCCTAATCACAGGGGCGTGTCGAAAACCCTGTGGAATTTCTATAGTCATACGGTGCTGTCGCGCTTTATCATTAATGGAGTTTGGACGGTCACCTCGTCGTCGGAAAGGTTTTGCTCGGCGGAGTGGATGCCATCGCTGGCGATTCCGATGCAGACCCTGCCGCACTGGGCCTGGTTCATGTGGTGCATGGCGATGGTTCTGCCATGGGGATGTGGCTGGGGCAGAGTGTTCGACGACGAGGCCATCGAGCTGTTGGACGCCAGCGATGGCGAGGGCGCGTGTCCATGGAGCGGCTGCGTCGGGTTGTGCCCATTCACGTTGACCCTGCCCTGGGGAAAGGTCAGCTGGTGGAACGTGGAGGTCGGTCGCGCTCCGGTGATGTTGCAGTTGTAGTTGTTCCACACATTCTGCGAGGACTGGCGCGGCAGAGTGCACTGCGAGATCGAGTTCGAATAGACGTGGGGCGTTACGTTCTGTAAAGGTTTAAGCCAAGTTAAATAATCTTCATAGAGGGTTCCTAATACTTAGGATACTTAGTTCTTAAGATAAATAAATTTCTGTACTTACAATTGATATTTCTCCCACTGAACTCTGGGCCTGGGCGTGCATTCCACTCCTCAGAGTGCAATAACCAATTCCATGGGAGGCTCGCAAGGAAATCTCGGCTGCTGTTAGATGTTGCTGCTCATTAACGAAAATTCCCCGATTGGGACTCCGATTCGTATCAATGGTTGATATCTGCTGCCTTTTCCTGATACTTTCAGCCTAAAAAAAAAGATTTATATTTAAAGGCTAGTCATAAGAAACACTCTATAAAGAACTCAAATTTCTAGTTACCATTAGGAAGATATTCAAAATTATAAGGGCTCTTAGCTATTAAGATATAATGATATAGTACAATCACTATTAATTCTTACCTGTTCATCAGGCTCAATGGATTCAGGTACCACATCTGGATTCTTTTCGTCGCAATCGTCCACCTCCTTGCTTCCGGAACTTTTATCACTTGGTCCTGGCGATTCATCTCGGGATATATTTTCATTGGAGAGTTCCTTTTGACGTCTTCTCGATGAAGCAGAGCAGGGTATTCGTAGTGCCAGAATTATGGCCAAAACTGCCACGAGCACAGCAAGGGTTAAACCAATTGTTAATGACATCACGGGCGAAAATAATAGCTCTGCACGAAGGTTATGAGCTGAAAGATGACATAAAATATGGATGTTTAGAACTAAAACTGGAAAATGGATGATTAAAACTCACTCTGTTCCGAAGTTAGCTGTTTTTCGGGCATTCGAAGCATGGCCGCATTAACTACTGCTGGATCAGATCGACCCTTTGTGTTGAAGGCGTAAATATTTAATCTATAAATGCTTCCTGGGCTTAAGCCAGGAACCGTAAACTTAGGAATGGTCGATGTTATGTTTGCTTTAATTTCCTGGAAAGTAAAAAAATAATTTATTATTTTAAATCAATTTAGACTGCTGTAGTTATTTACTTGTGTGTAAGAGTCCAGCAGTTCCAAGTTGAAATGTTGGGGCAAGCCGCCGTTGAAACCATCACTACAAGTCACGGTTAGCGATGTCATAGATATATTGTTTACCGTGCAGTTATGAACTTTTTCTGGTCGACCTGAAGATAGAAATAGAATAAAAATAGTATGAATTGTAAGCGACTTGTAAGTCCTTAACAATACGCACCTGCAGCGATAATATGGAAGACACATGGTATTCGCTGTTTACCAATTTTATTTGAAGCCAGGCATAAAAGGGTTCCATAATCCAGTTCAGTTATGGGTGTATAGGTTACAACGGAGGTGGTGCCTAAAAGGGAGAATTGCTAATCACTTTTAAACTAGGCTAATAAGTTAGTATCACTTACCCGAGCGAAGAATATGATTGGTGGCAACGTCGATACTTTCGGCCGAATTATTAAATGTCCAACTAAATTCAACCTCCCGTGGATTGGCGTCCACGGTGCACATGACCTTTGCATCCTCCTGCTTTGCTATCCCATACACTTTCTTTTGGTTCTGTGCACACGTGGGGGCATCTATAAAACAAGAACATAAAGAACATGCCGTAAAAACATTAATTATATCTTAAAGCCAAAAGAAAGGTGAACGAAATAACGTAAACGCCATTATGATGCTGTTTTTATTTATGCATTTCGAAATTTGATTGGTATTTTTGGGGTAAAAGAATTCTGCCAGCGAAAATAAAATTATGCATTCAGCCGGTCATAACTAGGTTAAATAAAATCATTGCACGGAAAATTGGGTCTTTTAAAGCTTATTGAGCCAATTGAAACGGGAAAATTCCGAATTTTTGGTTTAAACTTACATAGAATATTCAGTGGAAAAGGAGCACTGATTCCTTCGCCTTCGGCATTAAATCCTACACAGGAATAGTTTCCTGCCGTGGCCCTTGTAACACCTTGCAGAACTAAGGAGTGGTTACTTATAATGATGCCTTGTGAAATGTTGTGTGATAGAGGTTGCTCCTGGAAAAATAAATAGAATTCAAGACATCAAAACGTTTTAGGAATATACAAAAACTCACATTATGACGCCATTCGATGCGAAAAACATTTGGATGAGCCATTACCAAACAATCAAAGTACACGTCTGTTCCTTCTCGCAAAGTACTTGGATCCAGGGATGTTCCCAAACGAACATATGCTTCAGGGACATCTGAAAGCCAGGCATATGTTAGCTTATATCAAAAACCGTATTCTTAATTAAAACTTACACTGTATGTCCAGTTTCCAGCCATCTTCCAAGGGCTCAGAGGGAACAGCATGGTTGTAGGCTTTGCATGACAAATATTTCCCAGCATCAGATTTACTCAGACTGATTGAAAGAGTGCTCGTTGTCTGGTTTCCATCGCTCGAAGTCTATAAAACAGTTTACTTGGGGATATAAACTATTCTAGGCGGTTAATTATAGCAGGATATTCTTACAGTTTCTGTGGTCTTCTCCAGCCGTATGCCATTTTGCCACCAAGTAATTACGGCAGGCGGTCTGGAGCCAGCACTTTGGCACAATAGATCGTATCTTCGACCAGCAGACAATGGCTGATGTGCCCCTAGTAGTCGAATGTTTAAAGGGGCAACTAGAAGTAAAGAAAATGTTGTTTACATATCGATTTTTTATAGCACTGACAAATATACTTTTTTGTTTTAAAACTAAATTGTATTGTTTTAAATAACTTACAATTCATATCAATTTGAACTACCGCTTCGACGATGGGTGCTCTGGGGTGACTTAATGCTCGGCAGGTGAGTCGGGAGTTAAGATCTTCTCGACCCAGAGATGGAAGAGTGATTTCGCACTCGATTACTTTCCCTCCCGCTAAATGAGATAGTTCGCATGGAATTTCTAGACCATCTCGATACCAACTTATGGTGGGCGTTGGGTAACCTAAAACAAAACACCATTCGTATGAATACTTGTCGAAGGCGGAGGATTTAGCAATCCCACAAATGCTTATAGTTTATTATTTTAGCGATAAGACATGACTTGAATATGTTTTTAAAGGCCCCAGGTAACCTACCTCCAATTACTTGACATTTCAGTGATACGATGTCGCCTTCGCTATATGGTCCCACCACCGTAGAACGCTCAACATTAGAGCTGTCTCTAATAATAACTTGCTTTGGTGGAGCTGGGGAAAAATCAGAAATACATTATAGTTATTATCCTTAAAGGACTATTTGTAGGAACTCATGCAATGGCGTCTTTGAATTCTGACTAGATTTGTTGGTTTAACTTTTACAAAATCAATTACTCACATATGACATTGAGCTTAATTCGGCTATTAATGGTCTGCGCTTTTAGGAAATCTACTCGACATCTATAAGTTCCAGAGTCGGATGCTTGCGTATTTTGAATTGACAATTTGCCTGGTTCCTTGTCAAATATAAAATAAGCTCTATCTCCGAAGACAGACTCATCAGACCATCTTTTTGGTGCTTTGGACACTCCCGCTCGAATGTCGATGCTAAATAGGTAAAATATTGTTGTAATAACTATATCAAGGAGTAACATATAACAGTAAACTTAATGTAAACAAAAAAAAGATTTTAAACGAAAATATGTTTCTAAATTTCTCAATATTAACTGGAATTATTTACCTGTATATGGGAGTACCCTTATCATCTCGGTACCACAAAACCAACACAGGTTCATCACCATCATATGTTGTTACATTACATGGAAGATAAATATTTTCACCAACCAGGGACTCGATTTGGTGAATTGGTACTGGAAAAATTAAATTCAAACACACGATAGGGTTTACTTTTAGTTTTTAATTATCGATACAATCCATTCCTTTGTTGTAGAGGAAAGGTATCTCGACAAAGATAACCTTCAACTTTAGCCGGTTAAAGTGAAGCGCCGATAAAAATATAATGTATATCAATGCTAGTAACTCATTAACAAAATCAAAGTTAAAATATAAACGCAAAACCAGTTAAATATTTAGGTATTTCAAGTTTTTAGTCATGGAATTTTGTACATTTTGACGAATTGACTTTGTCTTTTCCCCTAATTTACGCCCCAAATGTTAGAGGGAAAGTAATTGGAGCCTTAAGTTTCGACTTACCATCTTTACTTCCGTTGCTGGATGCTATAAGATGAAGTGCCAGCATAAATAGCAGCATTAATTCCATGTTGTATGTTTTTTGAATAGCAGTAGTTAGTTGCTAATTACATTTATTTTACGGTTTTCATAGTCCAGTTTTACACTTTGTCGGATTGGTATGTTTAATTGAGTAAGAAGTTACATTTTATCATCTGAGTTTTCACGGAAGATGAGCACACCAACACTCGTGTATGAACACTCAATTACACATCTACACGGGATATAACATTGTATGTATAACACATAGGTTTATATATTTTGCAGTAGTTGCTTATAACTAAGTTTATGCGTAAGATGGTTAGGTATATTTAATAAAATTTGATATCAATAAACACACTGAAAACTGGTAAATTAAATATTGGAGACTCTTTGAATGGTCACGGATTTGATTTTATTTAATGAACGAGTATGTATGCGCGTATGTCTTTTCCTATGCACTTGTATATGTTTGCCAAAATTCCAGGATACACTTTACTATTGCTTATTTTCATATGCGCACGTTCGCAGGATTTGCCTTGGGTATTGGGGTTACACATAAATCAATTGTATGCTTCGATTCTGAATTATTTTAATAAAAACCCAGATGGAAAATAACGAGCACTGGCAGAGAGTTATATTACTTTTCTAGCCGCGATGCGAAACTAACACGTCGAAATTCCATCGCACTACACCTGCAAACCTGGGCTAAAAAGCTTGTCGGCGGGCGCATGCGTTTCGGAGGGAGCTTTTGATGTAAACATTGCAACTATGACCTTTGTACATGTGTATGTACGTGCATCCGCTTGTCTCGCTCAATATAATCGTCCTTTTTTTATTCCAATTATGAGTGGTAATATTTCGGCTTTAATGCGACGAATTGGAACAGGATAAATTTAGAAATGGCATCCAACTTTCAAGGGTTCTTAAACCATTTATTATATTCACTTCACATCATTATAACCCTTGTCGAGTTTATTCTATTTTAAAAACAAGCTCAGAAGCCACGGAGGCGTGCAGGTCCGACCTTATAATGTACGCTAAAGTGTACATATACAGTGAAAGCTCTCCGGGCGGACAGCTGCATCGTTTCTCTCGACTCCTCTCGCTCAGATGAACGTCTTATCCTTTTTGCCGGACAAAGAAACTAAAACCTCCCGAGTCCGAGTCCGCCCAATGTATCTAGTTTCATTTCACCTACGAGTACACATATCCCAAAGTTCTTAGACGGAGTAGAGGTTCAAAGGGGGTTGTAGCTCAAAGCGTATGGGTCTTGAAATATGTCCTGGACCATAACCGTTACGCGGGTTAAACATTCCATAACGATTCAAGAAAGGTAAATATTTTTAAACGTAGAAAATGAGATAAGAAGTTCTTTAAAATGTAAATAGTTTAAGCAATTATTGTGTTTTTTTGACATTTTTCTTTTTATAAATAATATCCAAAAACTTAAATTTAAAGACAAATATATTTGTTAAAGGGGGATCCCAAAGAAATATTTCATAATTATTTATTAAAACCAGTAATAAAAAAGTCATAACTAATATTAAGGATATTTCTGTTAAATAATACAATTTCAAGTAACCGTTAAAAAATAGTAGAAGAAGCAGTGATAGTGATAGTCCTAAAGCAATCGATGGTACCGGCTCAACAACTATCGATGCTTCCATCGATGTTTGTCTTGCTAGTATTTTTTAGCGTGACCGTTCTTCAGCATGACCGTTCGGTGTTTCGGTATTTAAGGTATATAAGGAAGAACAAGCATTATAGTTGCTTGATGGGAATCTTACACCGCTCTAATTAAGATATTTAACATAAACAGAGACCAACTGGCACGCGGGAATAATGGTGAACGACTCTGGTCTATCGACAGTTGACGACTTGGAGCAAAAACTGAACTCGGCAAAGCAGTCGTTGTTGATCCTAAATGAAAACATTCGCCGCATTGCTGGCCGCGTCCCCAAGGATTCCCAGCAGAGGTAAGACTCTCAGCTAGCAGTTTCGAATTCAATTAATGGTGATTCCAACGCCTTTCAGATCGGAGAAGTTCAAATACACCCACGATGCCAAGAAGAACGACCACAACGGCGATCGACCTTTTCCCCGGAACGGACCAGGTGGGGTCTTCAAAGACAAGCGGCGGATGTACGAGAGCAAGAACCCGATTCCCCGCTTCCCCATCGAGGAGAACGAGGGTCGGCCGCCAAGGATTAACTCCCGGGTCATCCGGGAAATGCCCACCAAGAAGGAGGTGGTCGAGGCGCAGGGCACGGACTCCGAGTCGCGGGCGCGGAATCGCCGGATGTTCGGATCGCTGCTGGGAACCCTACAGAAGTTTTGCCAGGAGGAGTCGCGGCTGAAGAGCAAGGAGGACAAGAAAGCCGAGATTGACAGGAAGGTGGAGAAGCAGGAGCTCCAGGAACGCGCCTTGCTGAGGAAACAGAGAGAAACGCTTTTCTTAGACAGGAAAAAAAAGCAATTCGAGATCCGGCGATTGGAGTACAAAATGGCCAGAATGAAGGACTTTAAAGCCTGGGAAGCAACCATGTCGCATGCAAAGAATCACATTAGAACTAAAACGAAACCACACATATTCTTCCGGCCGAAGCAGCATTCCGCCCGGACGGAAAAGCTTTTGAGCAAAAGTAGAAGCGAGGCTGATGTCTTCATAGAATGCAGGCGCGAGGAACTGGAAGTCGAGCTAAAAAACTTGGAGAACATGAATTTTGCGAAAATGGAGGACGATAACGTAATGGACGAAAGCTTCTATGAAGAGCCTGACGATGATCACTTGGATAAGTGTAAGTAAACTGATGTTTACCAAGAAGCATTTAAAGATATCGTATCGTTTCGTAGAGTAATGAGGTGGAGTTTTCAATCCGTGAAAAGAGCCTTTAAGAAAATATACTATTTATATTTCGTTTCGTTTAATCAGAAGCAAATATAAAACGAATTAATAATGTCGATTTTTGACATTCACAAATAATTTGCTAATCTGTTGTTTGTTTTAATATACAACCTTCTATTTCTATTGCAGCATCATTATATGGTAAATGAAGTTCGTGAAAATGATTGATGCTATTTCTAGGAATATAGAATTAAAACTAATTCAAATTAATAAATTAAATGCAAACAAAATAGTTTCACTTCCGCCTATCAAAGGGAATTTTAGATCGTTAAAATTAGGGGTGAAAAGAACTCGAAGAAGAGTTGCCATTACTTGTCTACCAGAACTAATTAGCAGAACCAATATTTTTTATGCAACCCGGCTACATTTGCATTGCCCATACTAAAGTTTAGCATCTTAAAAAAACGTGCATAAAGAGCGTAACAAATTTTAAGTAATGATATTATGCAATTAGTTTAAGTAAAAGCCCTTAAACTAGTTTAATTAGAAATCCCAATGTCAGCTAAATTAAAAATCTAATTTTCTTTAATTTGCTTAAATAGTTTTGGAGCCACATTTATGTATTTAAAGAAAGGTATTAATAAATTAGAAAATATTGTCTACTAGTGCGTCATCAACAAATTCATTTTACCTGAGAACAATTAATGCCAGTAAAATACAAATTCTCTGAATACGAGTGTTATGAATGTATATTTTATTAGCGTTGCGGTGATTTGAATAGGAGACAGAACGGTTTCATTGATCCATAAAAAGAATGATTCATGGTATTTTACTTTGATGTACTCTGAAGACTTTGGCATTGAAAGCTTTGGATGAGCTTAGCTTGGGCTAGGTTTCCAACAAGACCGCTTACTGGTCCGTTCCTCAGCTAATGCTACGCAGGATCCAATCGGAGAAGCTACTCACCAGGGTGTAGACCCCCGGAACGGTAGTCACCCCGCACAACGTGGGCCCAAAGGCCACGATGCCGATGAGCGTGTAGCGTCCACTTGTTCCCAACAAACCGGAGGTTCCGTCGTCCATAAAGGGTCCACCACTATCGCCGCGGCACACGTCATTCATGGGCATTCCCTGAGCGCACAGATGGTTCGGGGTGATGACAATGGGCTGCTGGAAGTTCTCGCTGAGACTGGCATAAGCGACGGCGCAGCTGGTGGTGTTCACTATGGGCAAACGGATGAAGCGCACACCGGCGGAGGAGTTCGATGAGTTTGTCCTGCCATTATCTGTAAGTATTATATGATAATTTCGATTACTACATATAGATCATATAAGTGCTTATATAAATGTAGTTAAGGGTACAGCTACAAAGACAGCAAGTTAAAAGTTAAAGTGTAACTTTAAGCCTAGTAATCGCTGATCTCGAATAATTTCGATCTGACAGTTGGTTGAAAAGTTCAACGGACCAGATAGATATATACTAGCAAAAAAGTTGTTTCGAGACTCACTTTCCGGATTCCCTGTACTCCAACCGGCAGCAACTCCCGTTTGTCCTATCAGCCTGTTCCCGAGAGCAGTCGACCCGTTCAAGGGTAAGCATATGGGTGTGAAGGCACCTGAAAAGTGGAGGGGTATTAGTTCTCAGTAGACCAGAGAGTAGAATAACTTACCCTCCGTGCTATTGATTCTTAGAAGAGCAATGTCGTTTGCATATCTGGGCTGATCGTAGTTAGGATGAACCAGAACCCTCTCGATGGCATAGGAGCTTTTCCCACCTTCATCCCCCAATCGAACATGGGACCTATGGGAAAGCTTGGCTTAACTGAGATTACCTTAAACTCTTAATCTTAACTTACAGTTCCAAGTCGCTGACTAGGTTAACCACACAATGGGCGGCAGTTACGATGTGGTTACTAGAGATAAGGGATCCCGAGCAGCGGAAGCTAATGCGGCTGCTACCTGAAAATAGAAAACCGTTGAAACTAAACATCTCCTTTACAGCTACCTCTCCGAGCACAAGATGTGCGCGTGTCCCTGTTCCGGACCACCTCAGACCAAAGCCTCCGCATCCTGTCCAGCTCCAGGTCCGGGGGGAGGAGGCGGTGGTCGCGGAGGTGCTGCTGGTGGTCCTCCCCAGAAACGACAACCTTGTGGTCCCAAGCCTTGCGGCGGAACAAAGTGCACTAAATGCGGGAAGGACGGCAAAGGTGGCCCTGGAGGCAAAGGCGGTCCCGGTGGCAGGGGCGGTCCAGGCGGTGGCTCCGGTGGACCCTCGGGTCTAAGGGCGCCACCGAACAATCGAGGTCCCGCGGCCCTGGGATTAGCTGCCCTGCTCTTTGCCATCGGTGTCTTCGTTACAATAAAACTGGGTATTGTGGCCAATGAAATTGGATGAACCCACACAGGACGGGATTGGCCTAGTCTAGGATCTCACTCAAGATCATAAATTAGCAAAGGCGTTGCATTGATTTGGGGAGGGTACAAATAAAATTCCAAATTGCATATCAAATAACTTCCAAGTTGTACTCACTTCGGTTGCGATAGGCAATCCTGGCCAGCCAGGGGTATTGTCCAGCAGTAGCCTGTTCACCTCCCAACAGCCGACTCTCCACACTTATCCCACAGCTTTGGGGCCTCCTTTGCACTAAGGGCGGTACCGAGGTGGTGGTGGGTGTAGACAGAGGAACAGGATTTCTTGCAATTGGTGGAGCTGGAGTTGTGGTAAACGGTGCCAGGGGAGGACCATCTTCTATATTGGAGCTGACATCCTCCTCTCCCTGCCGCAGGAATCGTAGGTCGCCAGGGAAAATAATGGGCTTATCCATCGGAGTGGGACGCGGTGAAGTCGTCTCATCGCCGTGCTCTACTTGATAGTGAAAGTGATGCCCGCCACCGAATCGCCGGTCCAAGAACTCTGGCTCCACAGGCTGCGGACAGTTGCGTTGCTCCTCGAAGTTCCAGTAGTCGTGCACATCCGTCTCCGTTATCAGAAAATCCGAGTGGCTTTGGGATTTTCTGTGCAAGGAAGTGCCCTTGCTATCACCCCCATCATCCCAAATCCATCTATCACCCGGTGGGGCAAAACGCATCTTCCGACTTGCCTTGACCAAGGATGACTCATCGCGGTGTTGTTTGCGAGATGTGGGGCAGCAGACAAGGGGCTCGAGGCCTTGGAAGCCACAGTTGGCATCGTGCACTTTGGCGAACACTGCGGACTGCTCTCCAGGACCATGGTGCAACAGGAGACGGGCAAAAGTGGCACACTTCCCCAGGCGAATGCAGTGGCAGGCGGTGGCTCCACGATCCCCTAAAATGAGAACGGACTGGCTAGATGACTAGGCAAAAAATCACTTCTCGCGGCGAAGGTCAATGTCAGCAGGGCAATCGCGAGCCAGAAAACCAACAAACCAGCAAACCAGAAGTGCCCCCGGCAATTACTCACTCACTTTATTGGTTCGGCGTTCGCTATCGTTCGCGCGGTTTATTGCCCTTCGCTTAGCTGCTGGGAATTTCTAGTAACACCTTCCACCGACCTTGACCCACTTTGGGGGCTGTTCTTCAATTACCCCTCCCACTGCACGTTCGTTTCTTGAGTCTTTCGTTATTTGGGAATCCCCCGGGACACTCACCACTTAGCCACAGGATGCAGAACAACAGGGTGACGCGTTCTAGATGCCGCATTTCGAAAGACCAAATCGGAAATTGGGAGCCCGCTGACACAACGTTGCCCGTTCAAGTGCGAAATTAAAATAAATTGGTTCAATCTCCGAGCCTGCCCAGCATGCATATCTTACTTCCACATCCAGCTCTATTCAGATTTCGATTTCAGCGACGACGAATCAAAACAAAAAGAGAACTCGGAAAAAAACCAATTATCGGGCCATAGTCAGTTTGGGCTAAAGTCAAAGAGCAGCCGCAGCAGACGAAGAGCAGCGGCAAAGCCGGCTAGCTGAGTAACCGACTAGCAGCCAGAAGAGCTTAGTGCAAAACATGTTTTCGCTAGTCGGTCGAGCTAAAGATGAAGTCGAGGAATAGGAACAGGACACACCGTTTAGAATGTGGAACTCTCTTTCGTGTATTTTCGACGCTTACTTTACAATTTATGCTCTTAAGTTAGTCGACAGATGAACGGGCTAAGGGCCTTAGAATGGGAAACAAGTCTTACTTAGTGGAGAGATGGCTTACGTAACTAGAAATGCATCGCGTGGAATGTCGAGTTGCCGATGATGTACAACTAAAATACTTAACTACTCATTAGGCCTTTTTATAGTCGATCTGGTTTGTCTTCAACGATCGTGCCGAGTCTAAGCCACCGGGGGAACCTCTGCAGAGGCCACGGTGACGGTAACGCCGTTCTCGACCTGTTCTACAGGTTCGACAATCGGCTGCGGAGTCGGGGATAGCGATGGAGATGGAGATGTATTCACCGCAATCGTTGTCACTGCAGCTGCTGGATAATGGCCATTTACACTTGCATCGGCCTGGCTATTGATATCTTCCCCGGCAGGCTCTTCCACGTCGTCGTCATCAACGGGCGTCTCTTGGCTCAAGACCGCCGCCAAGCGATTGTCATCTGGTTCGGGAGCTGGCTCAGCCTCATCGACCGCCACCGGGGCTGCGACCTCCGCCACTTCTGCCACCGGTACCGCTGATGGCTGCTCCAATTCGGGGTCCCCGCCCTCTTCGCTCGTCCCATTTGCATTTAAATGCACTGCTACGTCGCCATTGTGCACGGAATGGGGCCCCCGAAGCTCATTGATGATCTTCTCCCCCACCTTCGCGTCGATCTCGCTAATCTTTTCCTGCAGCATGCATTTGAACTCGATCGGCCACTTGGGGCTCCATTCACGGAACAGCTTAATCTGCGGACAATGAACCGTGAGAAAGGGGGGTAATGGAGATGGAAACTTTCTACTACTTACGCGGCACTGGAACAGGCTCATGGGCTTGTCCTGCACGGATGCGTTGGCCAGCGAGTTGACCAGGCCATTCATATGGACTTCGCTGGAGTTGGAGTTGGAGGTGGAGCCCCGTGCCAGGTACTCCACGAAAACGTAGACAAAGTCATCCCGTTGCAGCTCGCTCCACTCCTTGAACCACTGGATTATGTAGCGGAACTCGCCGTCTATTGATAGATTGCTCATCGACATCCCGCTGCCGTTTGTTTATATTGCTCTTTTCCCACGTCGGTGACGCCCCCGCAAATCCCCTGTCTGGCTTTTCGGTGAATGTGGATGTGGATTAGGCAATGCGCTGCCACGGATTCGATTCGATGCGACTGCAACTCCAGACTGCTGGGTGAATGCTGGCTGAGAGCGCTGCGCTCCAAAGTTACCAGTAAAAGTAAAACCCGTTTCCGCTTCTAATTTTCCCACAGCACAGGCTCGGCTTTGTTTAAGCTAGAGATGCGCGCCTAAGTGAATGTTCTTCACGACAGGCACGAACTATGGAGCAAAAGCTCACAAATCACTCAGAGCCGGATTATATTTTAAAAACAATATCTTAACTTTTTATCTTATTGGGTGCAACTAATTTATCAGCTTTCTTATTTACTTCTTCTTAACTATGAAGCTCTCGCTTATAACTAAAACAAACTTAATTTGAATAGTATATGAGAGTTACAGAAACGTTGTCCTTGATTATTTATGTATGTATGTTGACCAGTAATTATGATTTCGACATATAAGTTGTTTTAAATTTAAGCTTTACCATCGTGACACGCTAGAGTAAGGTCACGTGCGCATCTCTAGTGTAAACCTACCTCAAAACAGCTGATTATCGATAGCCACCTAGAAGCTCGTTATCGATTGGTTCCACCTGCGGGGTAAGCTGAGTTTAAAGACTTTCTAAGCGGGATAATCTTTACAAAAAACGAGCGATTTACAATGTTATTTGGTCGAAGGTTACCACCTGGATACACGGAAATATCGTAAATAAGGTAGATGGTAGAGGTGGAGAATAACCGATATTTTCGGCAATCGATGTTTTCCTCCAAAAACGTCGATGTCGGCATCGATGTTTCTCCACCTCTAGGCAGCAAGTAAATAAGTTTAGGAAAATCATTTATTACAACAAGAAAATGTCTTCGTCCGAACTGGAAATACAAAAGGCTGCCGATGGCCAGCAGGAGCAGCAGGTGCCGGCGGGCGCGGAGATCGTGGGCGCCAAGGAGCCGGAGTCGGATACAAATGCCAGTACTCAGGCGGAACGCGATTTTGCCGCGGCCGAGCAGTACAAAAATCAGGGAAATGATATGCTCAAAAGTAAGTACACACCTCTGCCCATCACTGGGGACGTAATAAGCGCGATTAGTGGACTGCTAGCAACCCGTAACGAATTCCGGGAGTGCACTTTCCGAGTACCTCCTTCAACCTAACCTTAAAACAAAGGCAAACTATGGCTGTGTGTGATAATTTACAAGTCTCCCGGAACTCATGGGGTATAATTAGTACTATTACTCACCCTATGGCACTCTCCCGCAGCCAAGGAGTTCTCCAAAGCCATCGACATGTACACCAAAGCCATAGAACTGCAGCCCAACAGCGCGATATATTACGCCAACCGATCCCTAGCGCACTTGCGTCAGGAAAGCTTCGGCTACGCACTGCAGGATGGTGTTTCGGCGGTGAAGGCGGATCCCGCCTACCTCAAGGGCTACTACCGCCGGGCAGCGGCGCACATGTCCCTGGGGAAGTTTAAGCAGGCCCTCTGCGACTTTGAATTCGTGAGTAACACCCGCCAGCATCCTTGATCCAGCCACTGAACGATGATTGCCTTCCAGGTGGCCAAGTGCCGGCCCAACGATAAGGACGCCAAGCTGAAGTTCACCGAATGCAACAAGATCGTCAAAATGCGCGCCTTTGAGCGGGCCATTGCGGTGGATAAGCCCGAGAAGACGCTCTCCGAGATGTACAGGGACATGGAGAACATAAGTGTGTAGCCCACTTTCCCTTCTTACGAAAGGAAGATTAACATAAACCTTGTCTCGCAGCTATCGAGGATGACTACAAGGGACCACAGCTGGAGGACGGCAAGGTGACATTGAAGTTCATGAAGGACTTGATGGAGCATTACAAGGGACAAAAGCGACTGCACCGAAAGTTTGCCTACAAAGTAAGTTTATAGCCCTCAAGCGCAGAAGAGCTTGGTATAATCCTTGCCTTCCCTTCAGATACTCTGCGAGATTGATACGTACATGCGGGCTCAGCCCTCGCTGGTGGACATCACTGTGCCGGATGAGGAGAAGTTCACAATCTGCGGCGACATCCACGGTCAGTTCTACGATTTGATGAACATCTTCGAGATTAATGGCCTGCCCTCTGAGAAGAATCCCTATCTGTTCAACGGTGATTTTGTGGACAGGGGCTCCTTCTCCGTGGAATGCATATTCACGTTGTTCGGCTTCAAGTTGCTGTATCCCAATCACTTTTTCTTGTCGCGCGGTAAGTTTGTACATTCTCTAAGATGTGACAATTGCTTAAATAAACAATTTCAATTGATTGAAGGCAACCACGAAAGTATCAACATGAACCAAATGTACGGATTCACTGGCGAGGTGACAGCCAAGTACACCAGCGCCATGGCCGACATATTCACGCAAGTGTTCAATTGGCTACCGCTATGCCACTGCATCAACCAGAAGATCCTGGTGATGCACGGCGGCCTCTTCTCCAATGACAACGTGACCCTGGACAATATACGGCGCATTGAGCGCAACTGCCAGCCGCCCGAAGAAGGTCTTATGTGCGAGCTCCTGTGGTCCGATCCCCAACAGTGGGCGGGCCGGGGGCCGTCCAAACGAGGTGTGGGCATCCAGTTTGGGCCGGACGTTACAGAGACGTTCTGCCAGAACAACAACCTGGACTACATCATACGAAGTCACGAGGTCAAGGATATGGGCTACGAAGTGGCTCACAACGGCAAATGCATAACAGTCTTCTCAGCTCCGAACTATTGGTAAGATTAGTCAGTTAACCAGTGGAATACCATGTGATTGTTGATCTTTTTGCAGTGATACTATGGGCAACATGGGTGCATTTATTACCATTACGGGTAACAATTTGAAACCAAATTACAAATCATTCGAGGCTGCGGTAAGTAGAGCAATATGGTACCTTTTAAGCCAACTTATAATCGCCATCGTTTCAGCCACATCCCGACGTCAAGCCCATGGCCTATGCCAACAGCCTTATGAACTGGCTGGCGTAGTCAGTTTTCAATTAACTTCAAAAGCTAAACGCATACTCCCACACACCACATACAAATTTACAAACAGCTTGAGAACCCACAACCGCAGAGCAGCCCAGCTTTAAACGATCAAAGGAGAGTCAAAGGATTCTGAGATGCTCAATAGACTTTATGCACACTGCGAGCTGCTTCACTACTTAAGTACGAGTATTGCGAGTCAATAAAGCGCAGGACGAGAGGACGGCGCGGAAAGGATAAGGATCACAAATAGAGAACAGCAATCATTTTATAAATTCAGCTATATTTGATACAGAACGAAATGTTATAGTGTATAGTGGCTTTAGAAGTCGGATGCTAAGTTTTATCGGTGCCAAGCATCTGCGGTTCCAATTGTAAGTGAAATTGAAAGAAAATGTTTGTTTATGCATAGCATTTAGTTATGGCTACCAAAACATAATATACGAGTACATATATAAAATTCTACTTCAATTTTGTTTGTTCCGAACGCTTAATTTGTGTATAAAAACAGTTTTGTTCAACCCTTGCCTTGTTTATACTATAAAAGTCATTTTTAATAAAACTATTCAAGTTAGATACCTCAATAATAATCCTCAAATTTTTTCAATCCAAAAACTATTGCATACTCTACTGATATAAGTAACACTGATCAAAGTATCCGATAATGCATAAAAAGACAACTAGCATTAGAGCCTGTAATATTAATCGAGTGAACAGAAATCAGAATAGAGCAATTGAGAAATAATAAAAACGGTCTGTTTTTTATTAATCAAGGTCGAGTCCACTTGCTATGCTGAAGCCCATGACCCCGAAGATCTGGCTAACATTAGCCTGGTAATCCTTGAGATGGGCCCGCTGCAGAAGCGTCACATAGACGAATGGTCCATTGTAAGTTGCCATGCGGTGGAAAAAATCCCTGGCCGGTGTCTGCAGTTCTTGCGGTTGGGCCTGCGACAGGTATAGCACCACCACGGTCATCAGGTCGTGCAGATGTTTTCCCTCTATCTGCAGGCCGAGTATGAAGTCCGCCAAGCTCTTTAAGAGCTTCAGCTGCAATTTGTACTCCTGAGTCTGGGCTTTTGGGGTTTCCGTACTGCTGTGAAGGCTAGCTGCCTTAAGGAACTGCTTCAACTGGGGTATCACATCGCTTAAAAGGATACAACCAAAAGATGAAAAAAGCTGCAGTTGTTTTTTAAACAACGACTTACCTGAGACTTCGTTTCAGTATAAAGTCCTTGGCATGAACGCCCAGCAAGTGCAGCAAGGTGAAGCATCGGTTTAGCACCAGTGCGTCTTTCTGCCGGAACTTTTCGACAAGTGGTTGCCACACTAGATGCACCAGAGGCAGAAGCTCGTTCTCATAGTCCGCCAGCAGAGGCAAGCCACTGGAAAAGCATTCGAGAGCTGCGATCTGCTGTGCCTGATTATCGGTGGAGATGAACTTGATTACTTGACCCAGAATATCCTTAACCATTTCCACGTGGCGCGGTAGAACGGGCTTCGTGGGTTCCGGTTCCGTGTCATCGGCCTCTTCTGCCTTTTCCTGAGCTGGCTCCTCGGTCATGTCTGCGTCGCCATTAAGGTCTTCCAGTAACTGCGGCCTCTTGAGCACATTCACCCACGTGGTTAGGACACTCTGCTCTTCATCCACTTGCATTGGCAGCTCTGCATTGACCTCTGCAGCTGCATCTACTTGCCAAGAGGAAACATGATTTAGGAATGCCTTAAAGACGCGCAGATAGGAGTGAACATTGGTTGACTGATGCGTTTTGGAGCACTCCTCACGTATGGTTTGGAATAAGCTGTCCAGGTGGGGCACATTGCCCCTTGTGCTGTATTGCAGCACCACTGTTAGAATATCCACAGCCGCGGTGCTATCCGGCGACCGCTTTAGCAAAGCGTTAAGGTGGAAAGTGATGTAGTCCGTGGAGCACTCTATGAAGTGTGAGGGTTCCGCGTATCTTAGGGCTAACTGCATGGAAATGAACGCGAAACTGGCCGCCTGGTGGACTATGGTGTTACTGCTGGCTACCTTGAGCAGCACTTTGTGTAGACTTAAGAATATATGCCTGTCAAACGTGTCGCCAATGAACCTGGCACAGTGACCCACTGCATCCAAAATTAAGCAGGTGTGCAGCACATTGAATTGGGCGTCTGCAATGGTTACCCGACTGGCAACCGCCTCTGTCTGTTCGTCGTCGGAATCACAGTCTTGGGTGCGCACCTCCACTGCCGATGAATATAGGCCAGGAGTGCGTTCCTCAAACCAATGGGTCGGCTATATAAAAATTATAGGTGTGTACATAAAGTATTCATTCGGATAGCCCGCATTTACATACCTTGCTGACCTTAAGGCGCCACGCTGAGTCCGGCTGAAGCGACAGGTTCCAATGGTCGTCGCGAAGGATCTGGTCCAGGAAAAGATTAGCCAGTACCAATCGACTTTCGCGAGCCTTCTCTTCCTGCGGCGTGACCATCAGAGTTAGAAGCAGCACACACTCGTTCATGGAGGACGACCTCTGCTCAATAAGCTCTTGGCAATGATCGAAGATAAGCCGATTTAGAGAAGGCTGAGCCCCCAACATGGCTCCAATATCATATAGGATATCGACAGTGCGCTTAGAGGCGAGATACTTAAACTGGCGCCAAGGCAGCTTGACCAATTCGGCGGCTAGGCCTTTGGAATCGCCTTCTCGAATACGACGGAGGGAGTATTCCTCGTTCAGGAGATCCCTGGTGGGTCGTTGGTCTAGAGCTGTCAGCAGACAGGTGACGAACATCTCCAGGTTTTTGGGGACCAGCAGCAACAGCTGCAGCTTATCGGCATTGACGTTGCGCAGGAATCCTTTGAAAAAGAGTAGCTCTGCGAACTGTTCGTTGTCCTCGCCGCGATGCAGGATGCGGGGCCATTTGTTAAGATGTGCGTCCAACAGCATTTCGGCATTCTCGTCGAAGATGCCCTGGCTACTGGGCTGTTGTTGCAAAAGAACCAGGGTTTCCCTGCACCGCAGGGCTATCTTCTCATTCTCGTCCTCTGACAGGGCCAGCACACTCTCCAGCACATGGACAAAGTTACCCCTTAGATTGTGGGCACAATGCTTGAGAAGAAGGCAGCACATGTCGGCGTAGTTTTCCCTTACCCTCAGGGCACTGTGTGCCCTTAGAATACTCGTCTCCACAAAGATTGGCCGGAGACGGCGAGACGTGGCCGCCGCCCAATGGATTGATCGAGGCTCAGTTTGCATTTGATGCAGTCGCTCCTCATTCTGTTCGGATGTGGCCTTTTTGCTGCCAAAAAAGGTGAAATCACATTTCTCCGCCATATTGTCTGTGGAGTTATTGAATAGGTTTCGGAACGCCTCTACATCATAGCGCATTTTCATGAACTCCTCAGTGGTTTCCTCGAACATAATGCAGATGATGCGTCCCAGGGCTTGAATGGCCATCTAAATAAAATAATTTTACATCACTACAGATGATTCCTTAGAGGTTTGAGAGCAACTCACCGATTTAATGGTCTCGCCCACCTTGTCGTCTTTCATTGATGTTTTAAACAGCACAATAAGGACCTTGGGGAGGAAAATGAATATGGTATCGGCTACCTGACTGCGCAGTACCACATCCGCTTGATCCGAATCGTCATGAACGTAGAAAACCACCAGTAGACATTCAATGGCAGTCTGGACGAGTTTTCGATACTTTTCCTGCTCTATGATCTCCAGGAGCATGAGCAGTATCTGTCCAACGACCATCGCCGTCTCCTTGACGTAGAAAGACTCTAGCACATCGGTGGTGGAACGACGCAGTGCCTCGAAGATGCACTTGATGGCAGCCAGCTTGATTTCCTCGGAGAGATTGGGTCGCATGACGGCCGACTTCGAGTCGCGTACTTGTTGCAGCACCACAACCACGATGGAGCGCAGACCCTTCTCATCCGCCAGGTAAGTTTGGGATATAATGCTGCTGAGGCAGTTCATCAAACTGGTGCGCAGCTCCTGGTTTTCCCTACATATGGAATGGATGATCTTAAAGCGAAGTCCTATTTGGCATATAGAACCACTTACCCGGTCAGCTCGTCCAGTTTGATGACCAGCGGTACCACCGTTTGCACCTGGTAAATGCGCATTTCCCCAAAGTTGAATCCCTCGATCTCTCGCTCCACCTGGGACAGTGTGTCCTTGCTGGGCTCCTTGATGAACCCCTCCACTGCGGGTTTCACCTTCATCACATACCGCTCCAGATGCATCATCTTAGCAGCATGTACTAAATATAATTAATTATCCAAGTAGAAACAAAACAGCGCCGAAACGAAACCCGGCAAAATCTGCAAAGGAATTTTGAACCAACAGCTGTTTCGGCAGTCACATGCAAACGCGCGCATATGACAACCCTCCCAGGCCACCACCCCCTACCGCTATCGAAAACTATCGATTTTTTGAATTGCGCGCCATACCACCTACACTTTTCCGTTTCTTTTTATATATTATCTCTGACAAAATTTTAAATTTAAATATTGTAAGTTGCCAAATGAAATGTAATTCTTATATTTTAATACGACGAAGATCATATATTAACATTATCAGATCAAATACTATTTAAGGCTGGCTAAATTTTTGATCTAGGTGTAGAACTCGTGTTGAGTCTCGTCCTTGCGCACGCTGGTCTTGTAACCCTTCTCGAAATCCTTGGCGTTGACCACATAACGATTCTCTCGCACCGCATGCATTCCTGCCTCCTGGCAAATGGCATTGATGTCGGCATTGGAGATCTTGTCGGGGCGAGCGATTATGTCCTCCAGGTCAACATCCTCGCCCACATTCATTTTCGAGGTGATTGTGGTGAAAACCAGGCGTTTCTGGCGACGATCCGGCAATGGGAACTCTATCTTGCGATCCAAACGCCCGGGACGCAGTAGAGCTGGATCCAAGGTATCGGCACGATTGGTGGCCATGATAACCTTAACGTTGGTGGTCTCATCAAAGCCATCCATCTGGTTGAGCAGCTCCAGCAGGATACGCTGCACCTCGCGATCCGCCCCAGTCTGGGCATCAAAACGCTTGGTGGCAATGGCGTCAATTTCATCGATGAAGATGACCGAAGGAGCATTCTGCTTGGCCAGGCGGAAGAGATCCCTGACCATGCGCGGCCCCTCGCCCAAGTATTTCTGGACGAACTCGGAGCCCACGACACGGATGAAAGAGGCAGTGGTGTGGTGGGCCACCGCCTTGGCCAGCATGGTCTTGCCGCATCCTGGAGGCCCAAAGAGAAGTACACCACGCGGCGGATCAATGCCTGACAAGGGATCTTTATAAGAAGGGAGATTATCTATACTGTGGACAACCTACCAATTTGCTTGTACAACTGGGCATGGGTAAGCGGCAGCTCAACGGCCTCGCGAATCTCTTGTTTCTGCATGTCCAAGCCCCCGATGTCCGAGTAGTTAACATCAGGTCTCTCCTCCGGCGTTAGCATCGATATGGTGCTGTCCGCCTCCGGCGGTACCAGGTCCACCAGGCAGTTGCTCTGCTTGTGGAGCGCCACCGACGAGGAGGGCTTCAGTTGCTCCCTGTCTATGGTGGACAGGACGCGAACGTAGTAATTGGATCCGGTGGTGGAGGCTACTATGCCATTGTTCTCGTCCACCGCCTCCAAGAACTGCCCAATGACCAATGGAACGGCCTTTATGCGTTTCACCTCCTCTTGGGCGTGGATGAACTCCTTCTTCAGGTTGCGCTGCTCCTCCTTGATGTAATCCTCCTGCACCTGGATGAGCTCCAGTTCCATCTGGAGCTTCTTGTACAGCACATACAGATCATTCGGGTCGAGACCCTCGTATTTCTGCAGTGATTTCTGGTGAAATTGAGCAATTTCCTCTTTAAGCAAACGCATTTTCGACTTGTCCCTGCAAAGTTTCGGAAGAAAGGAGAATGACTTGAATTTTCAAAAGCTAAATCAGGGTAGAGTTGGAGAGTTATCGACAACAGCTTGCTGAATAGCCTTTCACATAGGCGTAGGTAGGTACATTTTCAAAGGGGTACAAAATATATTCTAAATGAAATTGTACTTCAAAATTTTAGAAGTTATTTTAATAGAAAAAAATCCTATAAGAAAAACAACCTAACAGCATTCTGACATTGGGGCGTAGGTAATTCACATATA
The DNA here is from genome assembly GCF_043229965.1 of Drosophila suzukii. Classification (NCBI taxonomy): domain Eukaryota; kingdom Metazoa; phylum Arthropoda; class Insecta; order Diptera; family Drosophilidae; genus Drosophila; species Drosophila suzukii. The sequence continues at coordinate 70,656,148 of NC_092082.1, forward strand.
GAAGGGAATACAATTAGTTGTAAAATTGTAAAAGAGTATATGGACATAAGCTGAAAAAGGTTTTCATATTAAATAAATTATGCTAGGAAAACTTTTGTCACTTTTCCAACTTTTGCGTTGTCATGTGAATGGCAATCAGCTGTCGCGCCGACCTGTTGTTTTTCTTGCTCTTCCTTTTGTTGTTGTTGCTGCCTCCGACGTGGAGCGATCTATTTATATATCTATTTTGGTTTATTTTGGAACCACATATTCTCTTCGGCATAGGAAACATACATATATGCTGAAACATTTGACTTTCTGTGAAACGGTTAAGCATTTCTTCAAAGAAAGGTGGCCAAATATCTCATACATTGTGCAACGCCGGCTGGGATTAGAGGATTGACGTTGGATTGCATCGGCAAGACCAAGATATATAGATTTTCCAACGTCCAAGAAGATATAGAAATCGGTGTCAACAAAAATATGGCCATTATGTAACGCACCGATTCCTGCTCCAGCATATTTAGCACACTAGCGACACCCAAGGACCGGATCACCATGGACCTCCTGGTTTTCCTCACGGCGGCGGCCCATCTGGTCTACACGCCCTTTACCAAAGTTGAGGAGAGCTTCAATCTGCAGGCCATGCACGACATTCTGTATCTGCGCAACAACTTTACGCAGGTGAGAGCTTTGGGTTCTATTAATGAGTCAGCTTACTAATCCTCTTCTGCTTTTCAGTACGATCACCATGACTATCCGGGCGTAGTGCCCCGCACCTTCATCGGCCCGTTGGTGGTGTCCATGATCTCCGCCCCGTTCGTTCTGCTCTTCGAGACTCTGAGCATCAACAAGTTCTGGGCCCAATATGTAGGTAAAAGCAGCTTTTCAACTGGTAATTCTGGAATATTCAAATGAATCCGATCCCTTAGTGCGTCTTGTCCTGGCTGGAGTCATCTCGGTGGCCTGGTGCAACCTACGGCAGGCGGTGACCAAGATTTACGGCGTTGAAGTGCGTCTGTGGTTCACAGCCATCACCATCTCGCAGTTCCACTTCATGTTCTACATGACGCGGCCCCTGCCGAACATTTTTGCCCTGCCCATAGGTAAATATCAAAGATTATCTCTGCAATGTATTTTATTTAAATGTTTTAATATTTGCAGTGCTCTTTGCCATCGCCTATTGGCTGCGCGACCAGCACAAGCCATTCATCATCTGCTCTGGCATATCCATCCTAGTCTTTCGCTCCGAGTTGGCACTATTTTTGGGACTTCTGCTGCTCGTGAGCCTCCTGCAGCGCAAATTCTCCATTGACGGGTGAGGTGATCAATTATAACATACTATTTAATACTAATTTGTTTGTGTATAGCCTGCTCAAGATTGCTCTGCCGGCGGGCGTCTGCATTTTGGCCGCCACAGTACTGGTGGACTCATTCTTTTGGCGCCGCCTGCTCTGGCCCGAGGGGGAGGTGCTCTGGTACAACACTGTACTTAACAAGAGCTCCAATTGGGGCACTTCGCCCTTCCTGTGGTACTTCTACTCGGCTTTGCCACGTGCCATGGGTTCATCGTTGGTGCTTGTGCCCATTGGCCTCACTCTGGAGCCACGGATTCGTCCGCTGGCGTTGTCAGCTCTGCTTTTTGTCCTGATGTACTCTATCCTGCCCCACAAGGAGCTGCGATTCATCATATACGTGTTCCCAGTTCTTAATATTGCAGCAGCTTGCGGCTGCCAGCGCATGTGAGTTTTATTTAGTTAGCTCCATTAGAAGAAAGTGGTTCAAATATCTTTTGTTATCCTCTCCAGTTGGATGAACAGCGCCAAGTCGAATTGGCATAGCTTCCTGGCCCTTGCCTGCGGAGCTCACCTACTGTTGAATGTCGTGATGACAATCTTTTTGCTCGTCATTTCGGGCACTAACTACCCAGGCGGAGCTGCCCTTTCCCGCTTACATCGCTTGGAGAATGGCTCTCCAAATGTGTCCGTGCACATTTCCAACTTGGCTGCCCAGAGTGGGGTCTCCCGTTTCATGGAAATAAACGATGAGTGGACCTACAGCAAGGACGAGTCTATGAACTACACCCAAGCGGATCTGGAATTGTACACCCATCTCTTGGTGGAGGCAAAAAACAAGCAGAATACGGAAATATGGGCCTCTCTGCAAAACGATTTCGATACTCTGGAGTTTGTCGACTGCTTCAACAGCATTGGTATCCAGTACAATTCATTGCTGCCGGTGCGAGTTAAAACCAAGCCTTGCATTGGAATACTTAAGAAAAAGGCACAGCCACTGAAGGAAAAGTCAAAAATCAAGGAGAAAAAGATTAAAACCAAAGCGCCTGCAGTTGAGAAAGTAACTGCCCTGCCTACCGTTGAACATATTCCAAAGATAAAGGAAGAACCGAAAATCAAACCGACGCTTCAAGCAGATCTGGATGATGACGATGGCATAGTGGCAACTGTTGAGGAGATGTCCCTAGAACTGGAAACGAATATTGAACCTGAAGCTGAGGCTGAGGCAGAAGCGGTAGAAACGCCCACCAAGGAGATAAACTTCCATGAGCTGCGGACCCTCGCCTTGGGACAGTCGACCAAAAAATCACGAGCAGCTACCAAGCTGAAAATACGAAAGATTATCGAGCAGCACTACCGAGCCAAGGGCAAACAAATCGAAAACGACTCCGCGGAGCAGACTCAAAAAACCCCAGGTTCCCCTGGAGGACGCCCAGGATTGAGGCAATCTGTAAAATCCATCATTAAGCAGGAGAAGATCAAGGAAATGATCGAGCAGATCGCAACGATGGACCTCACACGCATCTGCGATTTGGAAAAGACATCGACAAAGGACTGTTTGAAACAGGTCATTGACAAAATAGATGATAGCGAAGGCTTGAAAACCAAATGACAAAACATAAAATATTTTTGAATGTTTTTTAAATTAAAAGATGAGTTTGTAAAAAGAAAACTAATAAAAACACAGTAATTTTTTAAATACAATCATGTTATTACTTTCTTTACGGTTTTAAATTATTTCAAATATTCGATTCTTAGCATAAGATTGTCTATTCAAATTGTTCAAACTATATCTTTTTTAGGATTTTGAATTTCCCGCCAAATTTTACAAGCTTTTCACGGAAATGGAACAAAAAACTTTTTTATTATTTAATTATAATTATACAAAGGCAATATTAGATCGCCAAATTTGGGTCAATCTAATTCTAATTCTAATTTTCTAAAAAATTAACTAAAAACACTTTAACATTTCTTCGTGATTCGTGTTTATGTATAATATATATAATATATTGCCCATCTCTAACGTGAACGCAACATTTAAATTAACAGTGCAGTACAAACAAACCTATTTTTTCGGCATTTAAATCCAAATTACAAATTCCCAGAAGCTGTTATCTATTTTATAAGGTGTGATACGCCGGCAACTGCAGATTGCGCCGCATGCGCATCACCCAAACCCTTGTAATTGTGTTTTTATCGCCGGGAAAACTCCCACGTAAACAGCACCCCCCACAATCATATGTTCTCTTATCACCTTCAGGTTGACCTCAGTCGAAGTGCAGAACTCGGAGGAAAAACAGTGCGCGGAAATGGAGCTGACTGGATGGGTGAAAAACTACGAGTGGGGCCGCAGGGGCATCAACTCGGCGGTGGCCCAACTGGCCATGGCCAATGATCCGGACTTCCGGCTGAACGAAGAGGAGCCCTACGCGGAGATGTGGATGGGCACGCATGTGTGCGGCGTGTCGGTGGTCAAGGAAACGGGGGAGACCCTGGACCGGGTGCTGAAGAAGGACCTGTCCTACCTCTTCAAAGTGCTGAGCATCAACAAGGCACTCAGTATCCAGGTGCATCCCAACAAGTGCGAGGCGGAGCGACTGCACAAGGAGCGCCCGGAAATCTACAAGGATCCCAACCACAAGCCAGAGCTGGCCATTGCCCTAACGCCCTTCCTGGCCCTGGTGGGCTTCCTGCCGGCCAGTGACATCCGGGACTACATCGACGAGTTCCAGCCCCTGAGTAAATTGATTGGCGCCGAGGCTGTGGATCAGCTCCACGAGTCACCCGATGGGCAGAGCGTTAAGCTGTGCTATGAAAAGCTGATGAAAACGGAGGAGTCGGTGATAGCCAAGTGCATTAATGAAATAGCCAAGAATTACCAGAAGGGTGAGCCAATCTAGGTAATCATCTCCTTGTAAACCTTTTTAAACCTTCTTTTCTCACAGAACTGAAGTCCAACGATCTGCTCGAGGTGTTCACCAAGATCAACCAGGACTTCCCCGGCGACGTGGGCGTGCTGTCGCTGTTCTTCCTCAACCTGATCCGCCTGAAGCCCGGCCAGGCCATCTACCTGGGCGCCAACGAGATCCACGCCTACCTGGACGGCGACTGCATAGAGTGCATGGCCTGTTCGGACAATGTGATACGCGCAGGCCTCACTCCCAAGTACAAGGACGTGGACCAACTGCTGAACTCTGTGATCTTCGACAGCGCCGAAAATGAACACAAGACCTTCATTCCGTACCGCATCGATGAGCAGGTCCAGGTGTATATTCCTCCAGTGTCGGACTTCGCTGTGATTAGTGTCAACATTGACCACTCTCTGGAATCTTACAAGCTGGCAATCCAAGCGTTTGGCTCCATATTGATCGTCCTAAAGGGATCCCGCACCCTGAAGCTGAAAACCCAGCAGGGAGACAAGGAGATTGTTTTGACTCGCGGCAGCATTGTGTACATTCCCGTCGAGGCGGCGCCGGAAATCGAGTTCGCCCAGGCCGAAGATTGCGACGAAGACTTCACCGGGTACATAGCAACCAGCAATTACTTTCGAGTGCCCTAAATTTCTCACTTAGCCTTAATCTTTGTAAAGTGCAATAAATCCACAATCACACACTCATTGCTGGTGAATTAATTTATTTTCAAATAATTGCAATTTAAGAGCTAAGAATGTAAGCTAGAGTGGCAATAGTAGCGATAAATAAGTTATCTAATCAATTGGCTATACTCGTCCGTAATACATTTAATAGTTAACGAGAAATATCTTGCGCACAAACAGGTAGTTTCTTAAACATTTGGGATTATTGCAATCAACAATTTCATGTACTTAAGCTACAGCTACGAAACTCGATCGGTTACATTCACTGGGGATTTAGTACGTATGGGTAAATATAATAAGCAATAGGTTCGAGTGCAAATCTAGAGTAATTATAATTCAATAGAATCGGTGCTTGGACTTTTGGGCTTTCGAAATACCCGAATACATGGCCTACTTAAAATGGGTTAACAATGGAGAACATAAAATTGGCTACGATATGGTTACCGCCCGTCTTTGTTTGCTTTTTCTTGTCGTCGCCCGGGGGTTGCGGTGGTTCTACGAATTGTAAATACATCAATTCACATATATCCATCTCAGCAGTTGCTTGGTTTGATTTCACAAAGTTTGGTAAAATGCTCAAAAAGTTTGTACCACAAAAACAGAGTACATCATACGGTAAATCTCATAATAAAATTGTTTCCGGCAACTTGTGGTCGCCATTTGTACACGAGTGTAGTAATAGTAAGTAGTTAGTATGTTGGTTCGCATATATATAGAGTTTTGTAGAAAGTAGTTAGTTCATCCGGCGGCGTAGCTCGTAGTGCTTTTAAGTAGATGGGTGGGTACCTGTTACGCTTGCGTCTGCCAGGAGTAGATACTGGTGGCTACTTGTATATGTATATAATATATGGTATATAGTAAATAACGCAATAACCACCTGCTACGGTTTGTGCCCACAACATTGGTTCGTTTCCCTAACAAGATAGAAGCGGAGGTGCCTGGCTATCGTGTTCACTATCGATTCGGGACGTGTCCTTTGTGCATATTTAACTCTTGAGCAGGTTGTTGGCGCGCTTGTTCACACCGTCCATGCGAATGTTGTTGGCATCGCCCTTGGCGTTGATGCGGTCCACCTGTTTGTTCTGGTTCTCCAGCTCGGAGCCCATGTCCAGGGCCATGTTGCGCAAGTTGCCCAGCATGGAGTTGACCTGTCCCAGGTTCTCGTCCATCTCGTCCTCGCGCGCATCGTTCGTGATCCTGGCCACATAGCCGGACTGCGGTGGAGCACCCATGCCGCCGCGTTCCCGCTCGTCGATGACGCGCTGCGGCTGGCTGGCGACGATCTTGCCATCGTCGTTGGCCTTCCAGGCGCTCTCGCCGTCGTCCTTGATGTTCACCTTCTTCCAGGGCAGCACGCAGATGCCGCAGCACTTCTCCATGCCACTCAGATTCTTCTCCGCCTCCCGCATGTCTGCGTTGATCCGGTCCATGCCCTCCTCGATCCGGTCCAGCTGCTCGCCCTGGTCGTCCAAGGCCACCAGCGTGCGGATGCCCGCCTCCTTGCTCTCGTCCATGAGGCTGAGCATCCGCCGTGTGCTCTCCAGCGATTCATCGGCCACCTGGCCGGACTTGAACTGCAGCTCCTGCAGCTCAGTGCGGGGCTCGGGATTTTCCACGGCGGCCATTGCTGGGTGACTTGGTGCGGCTGAGATCACTTAAGCTTTTAGCAAGTGGTTGCGAGGCAAGACGTTTGTCTTGTTGTTTTTGGGTGGGGAGGAGAAATCTGGAAATCTGACTCACAGTCGCGAAATGTAAAAACTAGCTTTTTTGTGCTGACTCAGTGTGCAACTACAGCGGATATGTAATTGGGGTGGGACTAAGCTCGATTGTGCTCGTTACGTAGGAACTTATCAACGAGTTTTAAGTAATTTCTTTGCGAAAATCTGATTTTTCACACACGAAATGCCAATTTGTATACATATGAGAATTAGAGTGACTGTGTTGCGGCGAAATCTTGCAGGAATGTGACCAGCTAACTAGGTAGTGAGCAAGGCTTGCGTCTATGCTAGCTGAAAATAATTTTATTTTTTGTAGAAATATTTGTGATCTAGTAACTGCGCTGGTATTATTCCTTAAATACAAAATAAATAAATCTTATTCAACTAAAATTTTCTACTTGATAACATCCCTAGCTGTGCAGTGAATAGTTAATAATAGTTTTGTTTTAATATCTCGAGGCCGCCAATTTATAACGACGCCGTTGCCATCTTCATTGCGCGCGCAGTGTTGAAAAGTGTGTTTGAAATATTAACGCTTTGTTTTTCGGTACAGCGTCGGTCTTCAGCTGCCCTAATTTTCTAATAACTGGACGTGTTTATTCGTATTTAATTTCCGCGTGGCCAATTGGGCATAGCATATAACTAGTCATGGACGATTCGCGCAGATCGGTGGCGGGAAAGGCAAGTATATAGTAGTTCTAGTGGGTGTTCGTATTCCTCCGCATATCTTAAAACTCTGAACCCGTTTGTCGTGGTCGTGCTAACAATTGGATTCCATTCCCCTGCAGATCGACGAGAGTGTCTCAATGTACCTATCCTTCGACACCGACGACACATTGTCCAACGCCAAGTGGCAGTCGGCCATGGTAACCCAGAGCAGCCAGATCCTGGAGGTGCACACCAGTAAGTTGGAGGCTATCGATGACAAGGACCTCAGGCGCACCGTCCTGAAGGATCTGCAGCAGCTGACCATCAGCGAGCCGGACCAAAACTCGCCACTCCGCCCCTTTGACAAGAGCGTTCTCAACCGGCACAACGCCCTGTGCTCCACTCCCTCCAAGGACAATGCGTCGATGGATGCGCAGCTTCAGCAACCCCAGATCATGACCATGGACCTGACCCACGTGGAAGACAAGGAGAACACCCTCCCGGATGGGGATACTCATGCTGGCGGCGATAACTCCACTTTGTCCAGTTCCGTGGACGTGACCGCCAATACGGTGAAGGCCAACACGCTGAAGATCGAGGACGCAACCATGGACGATGTGTCCTTGCAGGAGGCTCCGAAGCCTCCGGCCCCAAGCCAAGTGTATCCTTTGAGTGCCAACGTGGTGCTAGAGAATATCACTGAAGGTGAGTTTGTGCGTTTGGAAGATTGGGCCCTTTTAACCATCTTAGTTTGCAGTTTCCAACGAAGACGTATCCATGATAGCCTCGCCTTCAACTGAAAAGGAGGTGGCCCAGGTCACCGAGGTAGTAAACGAAGTCTCGGAGCTAATTGCCAAGGCTTTGAAGATGTCCAGCGACTCTGTGAAGCCATCGGCCTCCAAATTGAAAGTGGAGGTGGGCAAGAAGAGGCAGTCCATGACCTCCACTTACTCGGGGCCCCTGCCACGCCCTCGGCGCTCCTACATGCCCACCGCCAGTGCAGAGACGCGCACCTATTCCTTCAAGCAGCGTATGTCGGTGGTGGTCAAGACCACGCTTAATAGTCCAGCCCGTAAGCTGAGTGCGGGCGGCGGCTTGGCCGTGAGCCGTCGCAGCTGCCTACCCGTCTCCAAGTTGACCAAGGGCATTAATCGCAAGTCACTCGCTGTGACCAGCAGCCGTTCGCCGCCGAAGATCACCACGAAGGTGGCCAAACCGCCAGTTAAAAGCATTCCCGACTCTGTGTTCAACTGCAAGAACTGCGGAGCCACCTTCCGCGTAAAGTCACTACTCGATATGCATATGCGCATGCACGACTTGGTGGAAAACGGACCCAAGACCCTGAAGCGACTGAACACCAATCCACCACCGGCTGCAGCGGGCGGCTCTAAGAACCGCTGCAAGTTCTGTGACAAGAACTTTGCCTTGGAGCGCGCTTTGCACATCCATTTGATGCAGAACTGTGACAAGATACCGCCAGTCGAGAAGCGCAAGCTGGATTTCACAGAGTTGAACCACGAAAAGAAGGCCCAGCTGCCAAAGATCGGGGCTACCAGTGTGATCAACCAGCCAGCGCCAATGACAATGCCGCCGAAGCCACAGCACCGCATGAGCACAATTCCAAGAATGGGTAAGGTTTTATACAAAACAAGCAGATCACTTAAGTGAACCGAAATTTTTCAAACTAAATAAGTTTTTTTTTCTAAGCCTTGCCAGCTTGAAGTTCTTCCCAGATTAAAAGTAATATTTTCTGATTAACAGCTTCCTCGAATGTGCCCCAGCCGATGGCCCCACCATCCGCCAAGAAGGTTCCCAAGAACGTCGCGCATGCCGGCGTCTATCGCACTCCCACAAAGACTGTGCCCTGTCACATTTGCAAGCAGTCCTTTAAGAGCATACTGGAATTCACCAAGCACAGCATGACCATGCATGCCAAGAGCCAGCTGAAGAAAGTGACTGGTGGAGAGGACGCACAGAGTGCTAAGGATTAAATCAAACGATTCGTGTGTAGACTAGTCTAGGTCTAAGTTAAATGTACTTTAATCGTTCCCAGTTTAAATGCACATTAACATAATCACTTGCTCTTCTTTTCGGGCGGTGGCTTCATGTCCACACCCTCGGTTTTTATGTCCAGAGGTCCTGTGGCATTGTTCAGTTCGGAGGCGTTTCCCCCTGCGTTCACGTCGTCGCCCGCTGGCAGCGGCTGCTGGAGATTCTGCAGCATAGGCGGTATGGGTGGGGGAAATTTGCGCAGTAGTTCGGCGAGCAGCATGTCCACACGCTGCTTCTGGAACAAAGTGCCGCTGTTTTCATCCTTCGCCGCGTTGGCGTCCTTCTTATCCGTCTTGGATTTATCAGACACTAGAAGTAGGACGTTCGATTAGGCAAAGGTTTTTAAAGGGCCTCGTTCTCGGTTTAAAAATGTAGTCCGAAAATGGCGATATACTTATGTATAATCTACGTACAGACTTTGTTGGAGGAGAAGTCCCAGGTGTAACCCTTATTGGGATGGTAGCGGGCATAGCTGCTGGCTTCCTCGAAGGCTGATTGCAGGTTGACCACTGTGTTGAGCTGGAAACGTGGCCATTAAGCAGAAGGTTTGATCATCCGAAAGATTATACCTACTATTCGGGCATTGATGACGTTGGCCAGATCGGGCGCCTTGTAGACGGTGCCTCCGATGATGTAGTAGTCGGCTATGGGTGTGGCCTCCGAGGGATTGTGCCGGTGCTGTTTACGGATGACATAGAGGATAGGCTCCGCGACGTGCAGCAGGATATACTCCAGGCCGATCATGTTGCTGGAATAGGGAAAGGCGGGTTAGTATCTACTGAATTATATGGTGGGTTTTACATACTGCAGGTGCTCCGGGCCCAGACGCTGCATCCGTACTGTCTCGTTGTTGCACATGTGGTCGTAGAAGGGATTCGACTTGCGACAGAAGTAGTCCATGACGCTCTGCGGGCTCAGGGTGGCCATCATCTGGGTGTCGTGCCAGGAGAGGCGCAGGTGGTCGTTGGCAATCTGTCGGCTGGCCATCGTGGACGTGGATGATGCACGTGCTCCTCAGCGGGACGTGGATATGTGGATGTGGGAAGTGGCTGCGAGGGCCACTGCAACTGCACCGTTTTCTCGCTTGGCAATGACAACGACTAATTTGTGGGTCAATGACGTTGAGAGCGCTTCTTTTTCCTATTCCTATTCCTAGCGATCGCTTTGTTTACAAGCTATTTTCGGCCGCACGCTGCCAATTGGAAACTGTCGGTGGCACTTTTTTGATTTATTTGTTGTGTAATAATTAATTTAGCAGGCTGCGGCGCACGCTGCTCTCGCTCGGCCCACTCCACGTTAATACTGTAAGTTTTTGACCGGTTTCTTATCCTCTGTGGCGTGTTTTTATTGTGTTTTCTACTTGTGTTTTTGCTTCGCGCTCGTTAAAAAAACCATTTTGTTGTGATTTTCGCTTGGCCAGTTGCTTGCGCTTTGCAACACTGCTTCGCTGGCTGCCATAGTGCTGGTTAGTGTCCGAGCAACGCCGGGGTGGCAGCGCTGTGCTTGGGACGGATAAGAAGAAGCAGCAGGGCAGGCGTATGCGAAAAAGTTTAAAAATAAACAAATTCCGTTTTAAATCAAACTGATATTCAATTTTCCGGGCGCGCAGTCAAGTCGTAGCAGCCACACACACACACACACATACAAGGAAGAGTGAGATTATTAAACAAAATTTGCGCTCTCACACGGAACCTCTGTTCTTGGACGTCGCCTCATCAATATTGGGAACCATATCAGTTCGTTCTGTTCACTTCGTCGTGGCGCACGGGAATCAGACGCCCAGCAGCGCAAAGCTCTTGCAATGGTAACCATATCATCTATATTTACATATATCAGTTATTTCGCCAGTTACCGCATCGACATTGAACTCCAGACCTCCTGTACATAGAACCACCCGCACAACAACAGAAACTACACCTCGCCACCCACTCATCTGTGTGTGCATATTCGCTTATGAGCAGTGCCTATACCAGTCAAGGTCGTACGATTCTCGGCCAGGCGCACATACGAAAACGTTCTTTTTTTACGCCTCACCTTGATTTTCAACTATATGTTCGTGCGTGTGTGTCTGTGCCGTTTCCATGGCTGCCAGTCTTTGTTTATTCCAATTCCACCTGGGATATCTTGAATATCCGCTGTAAATAACCGCCCAAGTGTTGTGTGTGCCAGGATCAGTGTTGGCAAGGCTACTAGTTTTTTGTACCTAGGTTGGGTACAAGGTACCTATGTATTATGTTTAAAAGATAAAAGTCCCAAAGAATCATTAAAAATTATCAAGAACTATAGAAAATGTATATCGACAAGATCCAAAATCTTGAAGCCTATAAACTTTTTCCAGATATAACTCTTTAAAATGTTAGTTAAGTTAAATAACCATAAATAACATCATATAGATTTACTTGTTCCCATGCTAAACTAAAAGTAGGTTGTAAAATCTAGACTTAACATCGATTTATAAACTTTAAATTGAACACGAGTGAATATTCCTGGGTACAAATATCTACGTATTCCCCCAACACTGGTCAGGATGATCTCCGTTTCGAAACAACTCAATTCTATTCTCTTCTAGATTGTCGCACACTTTATAGGCTCAAGAGGATCCATTCCAGATCCGAGCCACAGTCCGTTTCAGCGAAATGCGCTACATAAAACCGGAGCCGTACTATGAAGTAAACGATCAGCAGAACCAATCTCTTGCAGCCTCTAAGCCCAAAACCCCTAGAAACAAACAATCTGACCATCTACCATTTACAGGGGTTACCACCATTCAATGTCAGCGGCAGCCCGTTTAACGTGGTGCCCATCCACAACTACCCGGAGCTGATGAAGGACACATGCGCCCTGATCAACGCCGAGTGGCCGCGCTCGGAAACGGCGCGCATGCGCTCCCTGGAGGCCTCCTGCGACACCCTGCCCTGCAGCCTGGTGCTGACCACTGAGGGCATGTGCCGTGTGATCGCCCACCTCAAGCTCAGCCCGATCACCTCGAAGAAGAAGGCCTGTTTCGTGGAATCCGTGGTGGTGGACAAGCGGCACCGCGGCCAGGGATTCGGCAAGCTGATCATGAAGTTTGCCGAGGACTATTGCCGCGTGGTGCTCGATCTCAAGACCATCTACCTGTCCACCATCGACCAGGATGGATTCTACGAGCGCATCGGCTACGAGTACTGCGCTCCCGTCACAATGTACGGGCCGCGCCACTGCGAACTGCCCAGTTTGCAAAATGCCAAAAAGAAATACATGAAGAAGGTCTTATAGACATCAACGCCAGTAGTAGTGGGCTTAGCCAAATTGGGCCGTGCCGAGTCCGATCAGAGAGTGGCAGTGAACTAGTCAAATTGGCAAACGCTTGAAATTCTTTACGGGTTATACCTGCCAGCAGCTGCTCCGAGCCATAACCTGTGGACGCCAGGCAGTCTGCCAAATGCAAAGTTGATAGGATTGCCTCGTTTCCGTTCCACAGGCGAATTGCGAGGCGGCAAAAGCTTTTAATTCCATTACACCGATAAGCAACCATTCACCAAACGCTTGTGTTGATTTTTGAATATTACTTTCCGCATGTATTTTGTAAACTTTTTGGTTCTTTTTGTATGACAAAGGTGACCCTGGGCTGTTCGGTACATGTATAAGGCTAATGTTAACCTAATCCTAAAACTGTTTAGCTATTATCGTTTGTTATAGTTTTGCTCAAGCGTGTGCGTAATTGCTCCTAGACGAATATCTACCTGCCTGCGATGATAATAAGAAGCTCAAGTATCTTCCAACGAAACATAGCATATAGACAACATATCGAGCCTTAGCATTAAGCACCCAACGAAGGCAATAACTTCCAATAAAACGTGTAGAAACTTAAGGTCCCCATCTGTTGTTGTTCCTGGGCGGAAGTGGCGACGACGGAAACGCCTGTCTGGCAAAGATGAGCGATGTGCTGCGATGCATCCAAGCGTCCACCTCGTGCGGCAGATGACAAGTTCAAGTTCACGGCGGCGACGTCTATAAATTGATGTTATTTTTGCGCAGCCAAATTTGACGGGGGCTCGGTGCCCAAATGGTTAGTGCCCGCCCAGCAAGCGTCATGTTAGTGTTACAGAAATAAACCGCAGTGATGTAAGGCAGATAGAGATCGCTCTCTCTCTCTCGGCTGCCAGAAATCCGACGACTTCCCCTCGCAATGGGGCTGTAGCCATAGAGACTGCAACTAGGGTGCGGCGTGCGGCTCTCCGAAAGCGGAAGCTGTTGGTTGATCTCTGCTGGCTTGGCCGGGGCACGGTGATCTTTTATGGTTACACATTTTTTAAATACCTGCCTGGCGTTCGGCGCGACAGGTGCTAATGGGGCGACATTTCAATTGTCCGTTGCCAAAGCGAATCCGCACGTAAATGCAATTAAATTCGTATCTTCTAAAATGGAAAGTTTATTGTGCGCTCACATTACATACAGGTATGTAGACATTTGGCCGATTAATAGGACTGCGACAGGAATATCAAATTAAATTTGTACGTCTCCAATGATCAGTTGCAATTGGTTCGAATCCCCATGGATGATGGATTGTTCTAGGCACTTTTGGGTGCCTTGCCTATGCCGCACACCTTGCCGTAGTGCTCTGGCTGCTCCAGACTGTCGATAATGAACTTTCCGAGATCGTACTTGGACACCAGGCGCCCAGGAGCCTCATCATGCACCACAGTGTAGGCGGTGGACGGCTCATCGGCGATGTGCGGCGGCAGGATGGCAATCCAGTCAAGACCGGAGGCCTTGGTCAGGTCCAGCATGCGCTGGTGCTCCTCATTCAGGCGGTGGAACACGGCGGGCACCTCGTTGAGCGGGCGCAGAAGGAACGAGGACATGACGATGGAGAACTTGGTGAGCTTGGCCTCCTTCATGGCCTTGATGAGGTTCTCGGTTCCGCGGGAAAGCTCAGTGGTGGCCTCCAGCTTGTTGCGGGTGCCCAGAATGACGGCCACCGCCTCCACTCCCTCGATGAGGCGCTGCACATCCTCGTAGTTGGTCACATCGCCCTTTACCAGTTCAACTTTGGACTTGAAGCGTTCCGGAACGGTCTTTTCGGTGCGATAAAGCAGTTTTACCGAGAGGCCTGCCAAGAAGGCAAGGGATTAGTAGGGGGTCTTCGATCTGCGGGGTTACCTACCCTTCTCCAGGGCGCGATCCACGGCGCACTCGCCGGTCATTCCAGTTCCTCCAATAATAGCAATGCGTTGCATAATGCGGCTGTTCATAAATCCCTGGAAATCGAATGCGTTTAGTCCAGTCTTGGGTGTGCAAATGTGCAGTCTCACCTGTGCTTCAGGTGCTACTTATCTATCAAAGGTCCAAATCAGAAGTGAATCCAGCGATTGCTTCGAATTCTCACCTCACCGGCTGATTATTCTACCTCTCCCTCACACGCATAAAGCAAATAAATATACAGTGATCTGTCTAGTGAGTGAACTTAGCTTGTGTGAAAGTTTCCCAAGAGGTAACAAGATCTTTATAAAATTTTAAATATTTACGTTACATTTACATTTAAAAAGTTATTATTTTTAATAGAAGCCTATTATTATGTTCACTGCATCGAGTCACCACTGTAAGTGCAATACGAAAGGTATTTTTGTATAGATTACTGACCGCCCTGATGATAATGTACATCATATCTGGCGATAACAATTTTATTTACAAACGTTACTGCTCATTGTCATGGTGATTAACATTAAAATTAAAACGTATTATAGTGCAATTTTAAATTAAGGCAAATTTTCTCAGTCTGGCAACCTTGCCCGCTCCGTTCAGTGTTGTGAAGTCCGGCGCAGTCAAAAGTTTAACCGCCAAGACGTTACGCATGGGACTCCGATTCCTCGGAATAGGGATTATCTGCCGGGTTTTTGACCCTCCTCAGCGTTATTCCCAGCTTAAGTTCACTTAGGAAGTCACCACCGACTGGCTTACGTTCCGGGCGCGGTTTTATACCGCTTATGGTGGCCGCCTTCTGATCCACTTTCTGTAAGTTTCAGGAGATGATTGAGTTTTCTGGTATAATAAAGCTTAATCTATAATACCTTGAGTGCTACGCCTTGTCGGATGCTCGCCAGAAAGGCGTCCCTCGGGTCTCCGCCAGAGGAAGCAGCTGGGGCAGCCTTGGGTTGTGACATCTGCATTGGAGGCGGTGGTGGAACTCCCGCCAAGCCACCTGGTGGAGGTGGCGGCGGAGGAGGTGCTCCTCCCGCAGCGGCAACTGGCATTGGAGGCGGCGGCGGAGGAGGTGCTCCTGCAGATGCCGCAGCAGGCGGCGGCGGAGGAACTGGAACTACGGCACTGGGAGCCCTTGTGTTATGCACCGGAAGAGGAGTCACATAAGCAGGGGAAATCCTCGAAATCGGCTTGGCTGGAGGAGCAGGAGGTGCTGGCTTGACAACTGGCGCAGGCTTGGTCACTGGCGCATACTGCACTGGGGACACGGCATACAGTGATCCACCGGAAATCGTTGAATTCGTGTTTGGCACTATTGTTGGCTTTGGAGGCGCTGGCGGCGGGATGCGCATGGAGCCCACCTTTCGCTGCGGCGCGATGGTGGCATAGATTTCATTGGACACTTTGGGAGCAGCCGAAGGACGCACTTGGTGTATATCAATAGCCGCTGGATAGCCATGTGTGTTCTTTGCCATG
The DNA here is from genome assembly GCF_043229965.1 of Drosophila suzukii. Lineage (NCBI taxonomy): Eukaryota > Metazoa > Arthropoda > Insecta > Diptera > Drosophilidae > Drosophila > Drosophila suzukii. The sequence continues at coordinate 70,672,095 of NC_092082.1, forward strand.
ACCGCTGACGGAGGCGGCGGAACCTTCGGTCTGTTCACCTGCTGCTGCTGGACCTGAACGGGAATCACCGTTCCCACTTCCTGCTGTCTGAAAGGCGTCGATGCAGCCGGTGGTGGACCATTCAGATCCATATCTGAGATGTCCACAAACCGCGATGTCAATGAGGCGTAGTTGGAGAAGTTCGGAGCAGCCGTAGGCCTCGAAACGTTGGCCATTGGCGGCGGTGGAGGCGAGGGCGGAGGAGTGATCTGGTTGTTGGTGGAAATGGTGGCATAGAGAAGCGGCCTGGCCGTTTCCTGGACTCTTGGTTGATCCTGGATATCACTCTTTGATGGCTGAAGAGACAAAACAAGGTATTAAGAGACTCGACTCAACTGCAATCACCTACCATCCATGTAAAGTTGGAGTGAACAATTTTCTTGATCACATCCTGTCGTCGCATGTCGCTGATGTCCGCCTCCGTGATGCCCCGCTCCATCATGTACTTCCTTAGCACCTTGTCGTTGGAGTCGGCGTTCAGGTCAAATGCATTTCGAGTCCGATCCCTTGTCACATCGCCGGAAACGTGCTGAAAGTTGACTGGTCCGCTGATCTCGTACTTGGAACCCTTGTTGCTGACCAGGACGCTGGTGGCGAAGCTGGGTCCCGCAAGAACCGCAGAGGGTGCGCCCGCATACCTGTCCAGGCTGTTCGAGGAGGAGGAGCTCTTCATGCCGTCGATACTTGCGTTGGTGCTCACGTTGTCGGCGTAATAGGGAGGTGGACGAACTGCAGGCGGTGGATGGGCGAAGACGTCGGTGCTCACTTGCATGGAAGGAGGCTGGAAAGAGAAGAAACGGCTGCGTTCAGGACAAGGCTGTGCATCGGGGATCACTGATGTAACTGATGCTGATGAGGAGGGATGCTGCAGGACATTACCACCCAGTAACCGGGGCCCTTATTGCTTCTAATTATGTCATAGACGTAGGCGCGCCGCATGATTGCCGGCAGACGATCGAGGTCGTCGGACAGGTTGGCCTTCCGCAGGTACAACTGGAGCATTTCGTCGCCGCCCTGGCCCCGCAGATCGAACGTCTTGCGGAAGTCAATGGCCCGGCCCTTTAGCTGCCGAAACTCCACGGGCTCGGAAATGTAGGCGTATGTAAGATCCTCCATGGCGCTGGAAAAGCGGATACGTAGTTGGAAGCTGCGTTAGTAGGGCTGCAAAGGAGGTTTCCGACCACTGGCTTTGTCTTGAATCTCGCTCCGTAGCCGCTGTGCGTCCACAAAGCCCAGCGGCATTATCTAGTAGCCAGTTTGCAGATAAGAATTGCTGGCGCAACTTGGGTTTTTTATCAATTTCGGATTCGGATCGCAGTGGGCCTTCGCCGCGGTGACTCATCGCCAGTTCCAGTTACCAGGTAACCCGGCTAATTCAAAGCCCGTGGGGGAGAGCAGGATCAGAAGGAGATCTAGATCTAGAACGGCAGCAGGCAGCGAGGATCATCAAATACCAATTACCGTGTGCACCGAAGAGCTGTATGCAGGGATTCTGCAGGCCTAGACTGGACAGGATTGGATTGGCAGGCGTTTGAACGGCACAGAGAACCTTGTGGGACTGATTAACGACGGCGGTATGTCATGTTAGGCACTGCGTTTACTCATTTCGCGAAGCGCCTTATCTGGAGCCGAGGCGCTGGAAACTGATAACTGGAGGCCAGTAATCACCTGGGCCAGCGACGCCGACTCCGACAGCCTGAGCCAAAGGAAAACATAAACAATCAAAGTGGAGTAAACTATATTTTGGTATGGAGGGCTACGATATGCGACTTGGCTGTCAAATGTCTTGCCGTGCAGGTTGGGTAAGTCCAGAATCAGGTAACTTACTAATGACTAATGTCTGCAAAAAGCGGAAACCACGTTATGGGCTATAATTATCGCATTCCAAGAGAAAGCACCTTCGGCTATAGAGCTTCCTGTCTAAGAATATGCGTGACGTTAAGATACCAAAGATCCCATTTATAAATTTATTTATTCTATTTGGGTTGATCAAATACATTTACAAGCTCAACATTAGTATAAGCATTACTTTCCTTGTTTTATAATAAAGATCTTATCTAATGTAAGTTGACAAGCCTTTTTTTTGTCTGTCTTTAAAATATACTTTAATTAAAATCAAGTTTAACTGAGTTTGTGTAGGGTCTTTCTGTAAACAAAGAAATCATCGATCATTCTAATGACATTTATAGGTATAAATCGTTGGTTTTAATGGACTTATTATAATTAATTTATCAATTACTTTATCCTTTAAGGCATATGAGAAATAGAAGACCCTGAGTTTTTCTACTCAACAAATTTTGTATTAAAATAGTAACTAATTCTGCTAGTTTTTTAAAGTAGTTTCATAACTTTTTCAGCTACGCTTCCGAATCGGAACTTCCGATAAGAACCCCTTCCAAACTTTAGCTGTAGTAGGAACCCTGTGGAGTTTTCAGTTGTCATAGAGTTTACTGTCAATCATGTTCATTTTTTAAGTCGACGGAGAAAGCAAATTTCATTTCCCTACTTATCAGCAGCCGGAACGTTTCGTAAAAATTTCTTAACAATTTTTTTATGCTAGGAAAATTTATATTTAGTTTTTTTATTGAATCTGGCCAACTGCGCATGCGCAACCTGAATTAATACCACTCAATAGCATTTTTGAGAGTTCTGCCAAGTCAACAGAACTACCATTAAACATGAAGATTAACATCACGGGTGAATATACGCTAGCGGAGATCGAGGTGGAAGTGGACACCGAGTTGAGCGCCGAGGACCTGCAGCCCGGAGCCACCGTGCTGGCATCTAACGAGGGTGATGGCGGCCTGGAGCAGATAGTCAGCCACGAAGATCTGTCCAGGTTCTTTACCGTGGCGCCGGCGAGTGCCCTCCCCATGCCTACGGATGTTGTGGTGGAGCGCACCCTGGCGGATCCAGCCCTCAAGCAAATCCTGCAGGAGGCTGACGGCAAGAGAGGCTTCGATCCCAAGGCGGAGCAGTTGAAGATTCGCGAATTTCTGGCTGGGGTTACCAACAGCAAGATGACCACTGAGCAATCGGTGTTCCAAGGTAATCGTATCAGATATATATTTAATATTATATCACTCATCTTGCCCTTTAGGATCCCGTTCCAATTCCTCTGCGGCTGCTAGCAGCCGTATAAAGTGTCCCCAGTGTCAGGTCTACTATGATGCTGTTTCCTTCCAGAGCCACACCTGTGAAACCGAAGTCGATCGGAAACCTGCTGTAACAGTCACAGTTGCTCAGCAGGAGAAGCCCCCTGCTGTCCCCACTGTAAGTGCTCCTCCCGCTCCGCCCAGTAAGCCAGGCAGCAAGCGTGTGATCCTGGAGAACCAGGTGCGCCTGCGGCGCTACATGAAGGATGAGATGAAATACGACCTGGCCACCGGCGTTGATAGCTCGCGCGGCAGGAAGTCGGGGAAGGGTCCGAACGAGTGCACCATGTGCGACCGGAAGTTTGTGCATCCCTCTGGATTGGTGCGCCATATGGAGAAGCACGCTTTGGACATGATCCCTTCTCAGGCCAGCTTGCAGCCATATACAGCTCCGGCTGCCGGTTTCCATGTCGTGGTGAAGTGCAACATCTGTGGGCGCATCTTCTATGATCCGCTGGCGGCCTTGGAGCACGGCTCCATTCACTATCCGGAGCATGAAGAGCTGTGTCATATTCCGGAGGACCTGTATTCCTCTGGCAAAAAGGATTTCAAGGAACTTCTGCTGGAGGGTGAGATGCTGCTGGCCGGAGAGCTGACAGTAACGGTGGCCCAGCAAAAGGCTGGCCGTCGGGAGAGGGAGCTGTTCTCCAGCCTGATCCTGGGCAGCGTTTTGCAGTGCGAATTCTGCGAGTATATCTTCGCTGATATAGCCGAACTGCTCGTCCATTCGGCCTCCCATGTGGCGGAGCGGCGTTTCGAGTGCACCGTCTGCAACATGCAGATGAACACGGCGAAGGAGGCCAGCACCCACTTCCAGACGGACTGCATCTTTATGCGGGAGGCCATACGATCCCTGAGTGTCACCCTAAGTCGCCACTTTGTGTGCAATGTGTGCGAACTTAAGTTCGCCAACACAGATCTGCTCCAGGAGCATCGGTAAGGTGTTTGGATAGGCCTTAAATCCTGCAGGATAAGCATATAGTTCTTACGCCCTCCAGATACACCTCGTACCACTACTTCCCCCGGCTCAGCCAGAATGGTAAGAAGCTGCTGCTGCCTTGCGAATTCTGCGAGGTCAACTTCGAGTTCGCTCACGAAATCCTGGCCCACAACGAGGAGAAGCACCTGAACAAGAAGAAGCGCGAAAAGGAAACGCGCAATGCGGGCACTGGTCGCTTGCGTCAGTATCTGTGCGACATCTGTGGCAAGTCGTACACCCAGTCGAGCCATCTGTGGCAGCACCTGCGCTTCCACCAAGGTAAGTATCGTAGTAGATAAGAAGCTACTCCATGTGATTTATATATCTCTTTCTCCCATTAGGTGTCAAGCCGTTTGTCTGCCAGGAAGAGAACTGTGACCGGAAGTTCACCATTCGACCGGATCTGAACGACCACATCCGCAAGTGCCACACGGGCGAGCGTCCGTATCTCTGCCTGGTGTGTGGAAAGCGCTTCCTCACAGGATCCGTCTTCTACCAGCACCGTCTAATCCATCGCGGCGAGCGGCGCTACGAGTGTGAGGAGTGCGGCAAGCGCTTCTACCGGGCGGACGCCCTCAAGAACCACCAGCGCATCCACACCGGCGAAAAGCCTTATAGCTGTCTCTTCTGCACCAAGACCTTTCGCCAGCGTGGCGATCGGGACAAGCACATCCGGGCGCGTCACTCCCACTTGGACGCCAACTCGCGACTGATGATGCAGATGCAAAAGTTCCAGCTGGAGACGGCTGCTGCCCAGCGGGTGCAACATCATACCCCAGAGAAGCAGGCAGCAGCAGCAGCAGCAGCAGCAGCAGCTCTTGGTGGCAGTCCTTCGGATGTAGCCTCTTGCTCGGGATCCGGATCTGCCGAGGCTGGCGACCAGGTGATACAGTATTCTGTTATTCAAGAGCCGCAAGAGGAAATGATGTGCATGCCAATGGGCGAGGTGAACCAGAGTTTCCTGATGTCACACTATGTCCAGGGTGTTCCGATGGAGACCGATGGCTCCGAGCAGCAGATCATTGTCTTTGAGGAGCCGGTTCAGGAAATGGATGTGATGAGCATTTTCGATCCGCAGCAAAGTCAGGATCAAATGCAGGAAAATGCCAGGGTGTTGGTTGTCAAGAACAATCCCACCCAGCCGCTATATTCGGATACCTATATGTAGTAATCCAATTTGAATTAAAATAAAGCGCCTGATGAACTTAGCAAGTGACAAAACCAAAGGGCGTGGCCACTTTTTACCTAACTGAGAAACAGCGTTGCCACTCTTTCGATGGTATATACATTTTCGGTATTTATTTTTCAGGCATATGGTATTTTTTTCCGTCGTCGACCCGGCCACACTGCTGGTTCCTTTCTTTTCGAATTTCTCGTGGAAAACGCCAACATGGGTTTCGCTACTCTCTGGTACTCGCATCCCCGCAAATACGGCCAAGGCTCCCGATGCTGGTAAGATTTGTGTGGCCCGTAGCCTGGCGCACCGTTTGGTGTACGATTTGTTTAAATGCTTGCCCCGTATCCCCGTATTTTGCACGATTTTCCGCATGCCTGTAGAAAGTGAGGTTATTCACGGCCCGCTTTTTTTCACGCATGGCGTCTGCCAATTTGTATTGCTTATTCACTTGATTTATGTCGTTAATTGCACCGATAGATATTCAATGGCTTTTGCCCCCGGTTGAGTACGGAAATACGTGTTTAAACATCTTGAACAGTTTCCTTAATTAAGGGTGGCCAAAGTAACAGCTGCACGAGGCGAGAGAGTGATTTCTACGAGGAAATGGCTCAGCCGAGTGCAGCGACAGCTTTGCTATGTTTAAAGGAAACTGTGCCAAGCTATGGGAATTCCTTTGAAGAACCGAAGTAATTCCTATCCCATTCTATTCCAGCCGTGCCTGCTCTAACCGCCACGGTCTGATCCGCAAGTATGGCCTGAACATCTGCCGTCAGTGCTTCAGGGAGTACGCCAACGACATTGGCTTCAAGAAGGTGAGTCCTCTGGACATTCCATCATTACTGGTAACTAACATTCTCCTAATCCCCTTCCAGCTGGACTAAATGTCCTCTTCGCCTTCGGCACGCGTTCATCGCGTTGCAAAACAACATTCGGCATATTAATATAGGGCAGTCGTCGTCGCAAGTTCGGCCTCTCCGTATAATAATATGCCGGCAGCAGCAGCAGCAACAGCAACAACACACATAATCATTTGGGGATTTAAGCAAGGACAAAGCACACATGGAACCGATGTAATCCAAAGTAATCTCTAAGCAAGTAACCAGTATGGCAACCACCACAGAATTCCAACAGTTACCACCTTCCGCGAAGGATCTTTGTTAAAACACTAGTTTGTTTAAATCTCCGTCTGATTAAACCCATAACAAGAAACGTATTTACATTTTGTGTCATAATTTGAGCCTACATTTTAGCGGTCATTTATTTGTGTCGTTATGTGAGCCTTAATCTCGGTGGGAATCCCAATGTTTGTGTTGACAGATGCCGGAAAGTTGTGCACTTCCTTGTTTTCGGACTGCAGTTGTGATCAGTCCGTCAGTCTGTGTCACCTAATAACACATTAAGCCGCTACCAAAACAAAAACATAACCGGTTTTCGCGCTGGAGACCGGGTCATCCCGAAACTTTTGCTCTTTTAACAATAACATCTTCATTGTTGTGTTTTGCCAGGGTTGTGATTTCATATAGTGGTTTCAGATGATATATGATGTGTTAAACTAAACAGCTACACGCCTTAACTAAAAAAAACCATCAGTAATTTGGTTCTAACTATTAAGTGTACTGAAGATTCTATACAATTTTAAAACAACAAACAAGTTTTAGGACTTCTAGTTTTTTTTATCTTAACTAAACAATTTTGTAGACAAGTTAAATAAACTTTATTCCAAAAAAGGGAGCTTTTATCATTCAGTTTCTATAATGAGGAACATTTACTTACATGAGTAGAAAGTATTACTCATCACAAGTACATTTCAGTATATACAATGTATATTATGCATAAATATTTGAGAAACTAATACTCAGCATGTATATATCAGTAATTTTTATAAATTGTGACTGAAGCTAAGTTTAAACACAATAAATATATCTGGGATTTTGTTTAGTAATTTAAAATTGTAAAAAAAAGTTACTTAACACATATCGCCTAATTACTTGAAGATGCATTGCATAAGTAGAAAACGCTATATTTGAATTAATGATGCAGAAATGCTCCTTTTGTAATAAACCATGTCATCATCCGATCTTTTAACAACACAGATCGTGAGAAATGCAAAAGTTTAATAGCTTTGGTCTTTCAACAAACTACACTTGAAAACTTTAAATGCGATTATCTCGAAAGACTTTTTCTTGAGATATGCCACTTTTCCAGTAAATAAGCCATATGCAACTTTATGGGTACCTTTTAAAATCGTAACATGTAGCTCCATCCTACAACTGAATGAAAAGGCACAACAACACAAACTGCAAGCTTCCCACGCGAATCTGTCAAGAGCGCCTATTCGACTCTATAATTGATGGGGTCCTTTTGGAAAGCCGGAAGCAATCTCCTGGCTGGTGGCCAGCACTTCCTCATTTCTACGACAGTGGGTTAGTGGTATCCACATCAAGACTGCAGCACATTCACCGGTGCAAGCTAACCACCCAGCCAAGAGCCCATTATTCCGAGAGCCAGGCCAACTACAGACCAGAGTGAAAACCAGTTTTGGGGCGCTAAAGAGCGGGTCAGCCCCCGCTTAAGCTCTCTTAGCTGTTTAGTCCGCCGAATGCTGGCTTCGCAGCCGAAATTCGGAATTACGATTTTGCACATTCGCCAATTGGGCTTGGGAGTCTGAAGCGGTCGCTTGATGTCTAAACAACGTAGTCGCGCTTGCCCAACTTAACCCAGTATCACATCACCTGTACTCCACCAGAGATGAGTGATTGTAAGTGAGGTAGTGAGTGACACACACTGCAGTGACTCCAAAGGAAAGGTCAGTGGCTCAGTGACCCCTAAGTGATCCCCGGACGCAATGAGATTGATCTGGCTGCAGCTCCTGGCTGCTGGGGGAGCCCTCTACCTGTCCATCGGTTGTGCAATGGCATCGGCTGCCAAGGCGTCCACAAACCGCGGCGTTGCACAATACCAGCTCCCGCTCCCAGCTCCACAGCCCGACCACGAAGCTTCGGCGGTTTCGGGAGCAGATCAGGCCAGGCGGGAGAAGCAGGGGACGTCCAACCAGCGGAGGGTCGTCCGGCGGCGCAGGCCGACATCCTCCACCACAACAACCTCCTCCACCAGTACCACCACCACCTCAACAACAACAACCACATCAACCACAACGACGACCACAAGTGAGTGCCAAGAAAAATATTGGGGTCTATTGATAGACAAGCTAAATATTTATGGATATATAGCTTTGATCTTAGATCAAGTGGTCTGTAAACACTTGCAAACTGGTCGAAGATGCTGGCACTGACCTAGCTTTTCGGTTTCGGCCATAAAGATTGAATGTGGTATTGCGAAAACAACCATAACAGTGGCAAGAAGTGGTCTGACAGAAGATATGATCTAATACAACGATAGATATTATACCCTCTTTTAAGCAAAGGTCAAAGTTAGGATTATCGAGTAAACCTTTATATTTGGAACCCCTTCTGTGAATATGGAACTCTTCTCAGAAATAAGCATTTTCTAAGAGGGTTTTTAAAAATTTAACTATTTTACAAAATTTATGATGATTGCTTTACCAAAAAACTGGTAAGCCATAAAATCCACTTAGATAGCCCCCAATAGATCCAAGATTATTTGCCACTTAGATGCACACTAACAGATCCAAGACTAATTGCAAAAATGCAGATAAATAGCTTCGCCTTGGACTCGCAATTTCATTATTCTGACCGCAATTGGATATTCAAATCCAAAACCTGATATACCCGTTTGGAGTTCGTTAACGTCCATAGGTGCATAGGTTAGGTGTAAAGCGTCGATAACTGGAGCAACGGAGCTTTCGAATCGGCTTCAGCTGCAGCAGGAGACCTTGGCTAAGTCCGAACCAGAGGTATGGACACAAGGCCGCGAATTATTGGGGCCTAGGCCTTTGATAATTTGCATAGTCATTGCTACTGGGCATTAGAATACCTCTTTTTGGGTGGTCTAATTTAATTTAGAGAGCCTCGAATTTAATATGTGGCAATTAAAGGGTACCATTTCTATAGAGAAGTGTCGGGATAACAATCTGGCCATCACAGTTATCGCGGGTGATTCACTTGCCAAGCTGTCCAGTCTGTTGCAACCAGCCAAGTACCCACATAATTGCGCTGGGAATCGGTCTGTGGAGTGGGTGGGAAAAGTTGGCCAACAGGCTGCGCTCCACCGGCAATTGCTGATCCATTGTTGCCCCGGCTGAATAATGAAACAAAAACCCCGAACCAAATCAAACGCTCTTTATGAGCGGCGGGAACTGCGCTTTACTTGACGTGTAATGTCTGTTATTTGGAGCAGAAACACTAATGGCCACTGAGCACACCGCTAACCCGCTTTCCACATCCCCATCCAATCCCCAGCTCCGCGTCCCAGTTTGGCCAACGGCTTTAACTTCTTCAATCCGAACTTCTGGAGCTTTGGCCAGCAGAGTCTGGTGGCAGTGCGTCCGCCACCCAAGCAGTCCCATCCACCCAAGAAGTTCACTCCCAAGGAGGAAAAGACCAGCCAACGAAAGCCATCCAAAACCACCAGGAAACCTGGAAATCCGAGAACTACTAGTACGGGTAGAACCCGAAGTAGTACCTCCACGACAACAACTACCATAAAACCCACTACGGATGGACCTTTCCGTATTGCCCTGCCTACCCTGAACTTTGCCAGCGATACTAAGAATAGGGAAAATGACAAGGAGAAGGGCAAGCGGGCGGCGGCGGAGCTCCGATTGAAATTCGATTGCCCGCGGGAGAATGAGGTGAGGTTCCAACTCTTCCCCAAGATTTGCAAGGCCGATCGGGACTGCGCCGTGTGGCAGAGGGATGAGCTGTGCTGCGACATCTTCGGGGCCAGCAGCTGTGTCTCCGGGGTACCAAAGCCCCTGGAGGAGACGCCACATGCTCGTAAGTAGACAGAATCTTTAAAGATTCTTTTCCAGTTCTAAATCGCTATATATTTTTCCAGCCATCCTGGGTTTGATACCTCGCAAGTGTCCCAGTAGACCGCTGGCGGAACTCTGGTGGGATGTGCAGGAGTGCACGACGGATATGGATTGCTGGCCACGGGTCTGCTGTCCGGATGGCCGGAGAAGATACTGCCGCACCTCGCAGCCGGAGCTTGAAACAGCTCCAGTGCCAGTAAGGCGCTCCTTTGACTACCGTAAGTATTGTGATAAAATTGGTATGACATAAGAAAGAATATCTCTATTAATCCTATACGATATTATTTTTTAAAGAAACCCATTAGGTAATAAGTACAAAATCTTTGAATATTTAACCTCTAAGCCGAAAAAACCCTGTAAACCTCTTTATTGTGATAAAGCAAAGTGGTTTGGTATAAGAAAATTCCTACTTATATCTCTACCAATCGTATGTGATATTATTTTTAAAGCACTCCTTCGACTATCGTAATTTATATATGATATATTTTAGGTAATAAGTTCCCTTCTAATCAACATAAACCCTGTTTTTTGCAGTTACGGAGTACCTGGAGTGCACCGCACCACCTCCACCCATTTTCGACCTTCATCCCAAGGCGTGCACTTCCACTTTGGACTGTTTTCCAAATGTGTGCTGCCAGGAGGCGGGACTTCGGCACTGCCGGCCGCCCAAGAAGTCCGTGCTCACACTGATGGCCAACTTCCTGAACGTGGACTTTGTGAAGCGACTGGCCCAGAATATCGTTATCAAGTAGGCCGCGAATTTCCCACTATTTTCTACCTTGTGTGTGCTGAGTGCTTCGAGCGCCTTCTATAAAACCTTTCGAAACTACCGTGATATCTCGCCCATATTTGTTTGGCCACGCTGATAACCAAAAAGAAGACAAGCCCACACATCTGTGTATACATACATGCGTTTCATATACCTTTACTGCGCACTTTGTGTACCCCAATCGATTCCCCGTAATCCTCCATTAATGTTCACCTAGCCTAGTATTAGACGTAAGCGCATTCATAGGCTAACAAAGTAAATGCGAACTATAAACTCTGAATGAGGGTTTTTCACTTGGAGGTCTCGGGGTGTGGTGCCATCTAAAGTCAAGGCTGTGGAGTCTCTCGTAACTTTACCCTATAGGTCATATGTGGGTTCTTGTTCTTGACTTACTTCGTTGACATTATGTTCATATTTAAGGTTCTTGCACTTTCATTTGAATTGCCCGACCACTTTACAACTTTATGAATACGTTTACTTGGGGACTTTAAAGCTATAAAGATTTCAGACGATGTTTAGCACGCAAAACCGACTGAAAAATAAAACTGCCTACAATCATTTATTTTTATGAATCATTTTTAGAAGGCTTAAAAATAACTAGATCTTGTATGAACATGAAACATTATTAGTCATTAATATATGATATATGTAACAAATATTATCAAAAAGTTTCTCTAAAAAGGCAAATATTTTTTATAAATGATATAAGTAAAACAAAATATACGACTCTAACGATACGTAGTAGTAGGTCGCTCTCTTCTTCTGACTACGACTGTATCGTATCTACAAGTCATAAGTTCAAACCGCTGTGCTTTGAAATTCAATTCCCATTCTCAGTCACTTGGACCACAGAAAATAGAAGAAAAGCGTCTCAGATTACCATATTGCTCAACTGAATTTAATTTAACCATTGCACATGTGGAAAACACTTGACCATCCGATTTCCACGACGCATATCGCAGAGCACGTAATTCAAATAAAAGAGAATCTAACCTAGAAAGACCCAGACCAACTTATTACGCAACTTGAAAAGACGCAGCTTAGGTTTCAATTACTTTAATTGGACATTGTGTATGGGGGAAAATGAGAAAAACATTGTTTTTTTTTGTATGCGAAAATTGAAAGAAATCAGTTCGGAGATAAGCGATGGCCGTTCTCTCCAGATCTTCTTGGGGAAGTTTACTTGGAGCAGCCGCAGGCGGATTTCTTGTTGTCGCCGCACTTGCAGTCAGTTCCGCAGTTGCAGGAACCCTTGGTCGTCTGGGAGGAGCATTTGCATCCTGGAAAAAGGAGAAACAAAGAATTAATCTACTGAAGAATAGCCAGGATAAATTTATTTTAAGCTCTTCCACCTATAACTTCGGGTTATAGATTTAATTTAAACTATCATAATCTTTAATACGTTAATTCAGTTTATTTTTTAACATCATAAAAAAAAGCAAACTCTTTTTCTGGAAGGTCCTGAATCTTTACTCCACCTTAGACTTGAAACTTACCGCTTCCGCATGGGCAAGGCATCTTGAATTGGTTGCGTTTTCTTCAACTTTTTCACTTCACAAAAGGTAGAGATGGGCTAATTAGGCCTTTGAGTGCACTGAGATGATTCACTTGATTTTGCTGCTGACCACAACTGATGCACATTGGCCAGATGCTCTCGGTTTTATACACTTCGGAAACGCGGCTTTACACACGGGTCTTTCAATACAATTCTTTTGCACACGCCGGCCGGCTTCGAATGTGTAGAGACGTGTGCAGAAGCTTTCTTCTCGGGGTCTGGAAGGTTCGATTCTCCGCTTTGGGTTCGGGCACTACGGTAAGCTTTTTCTACTGGGGGATGCGCAGGCGTGGTAATACTTTTGCGTGGGGGCTGTGGGCGGGCGGGTCTCTTATCGGAACCAGAGGATAGGATAGGACGGCCTGCAGCAGAGAGCTAGTCACATCGGGCACCAGATCCTGTCCTGCAACGAATCCCAGTGCAACGAAATGCAAGTAAATACTGCGACGCAATAGGGAAATCCCCAAATCCTGCGGGAAAAGCCCCATTCACGGGGATTCAGTGGATTCGGTGGCCAAGTTTTTCCGAACTTTCGCGTGTGTGGGTGGCAAGTGCAGTGCAGATAAAATCGATAAATCCAAGCCAAAATAAAGCGAGGAAAATCCAACAGCAAAGAGCGTGAGGTGTTCGAGGTGGAAAAACAGAAAGAGTGTGAAAAACAGTGCGAGAAAACAAAACGGCGGAAAATCGGAAGGCGGGTCCTACCAAGGGGGCGTGGTGCCGAAGGTGTAAAGGTCCACCAGGACAATCAAGCGGAAGTGAGCAGTTACGACCAGTGTGTGTGCGTGTGTGGGCGGATGGGCAGGAAATCCCTTCGGTACGGGACACTCTTCTCCACTCTGTAGGGCCTTCAAAGCAGGCCTATTTATACCCCTCGGCTCATCCGTGTGCAATCATAATCGCAGTGATAATGATGAGGAGAGGCTGATGCCGATGCCGATCTGCTAGTCGACCAAAAAATCAATACCCTTCCTTGGCACATGGTTAAAATTAGCGGCACACTCACACGCATTGTTTCCCCTTTTTAAATACCCTTGCAGAGGGGGTACTACCTTTCTGGTCAGAAGTTTGTTAAAAACAATTTAGAATTCCAATCAGATCGGATAGTTATATGATAGAAACATAAAGAAGTTTGTAATATTTAATTAATTTTGACAATTTTTTAAGCATATCTGTTCCTTTTTGGCTAATACATTTGTTTTTAACATTTCGCGCAGGTTTATAAGCGGATAACAAAATAGGATAACTTTTTTCTAAGCTATCGATTGCTTAAATGTTTCATGATGTTAATTTTTTTTATTCATTTATTTTTTATGCATTAATTAAAAAACATTACTTCCTTAAGCTGCCATCCTATATTTAGTTGTTATAAGAATACCAGTGGACTATATCATATCAGGTGCAATATGGCCATAGAAAGGGTATTTATAGATCGACATTTATAAGTTAATTTCTTTTCTTGTTTCGGGACCCTAAAGCAGTGCCACCCACATCCACCCCCATCCACACCCACTCGCTACCCACAACCGACCCGTAAAGGTTGTGCGTGCGTGGGCGTTGTGGCCAAGCTGATTTGCTCTTAATCGTTGCAGATAAACGAAAGCATGGCGCCCAAGTAGAACATTCCACCAGCGCCCGACAGCAAGCCAACAAGCTCCAGCTCCTGTTTCTCTCTCAATCTATTTCCACTTCGAATCCGATAGACCCGACCGCGCATCCGGGATGACGGAGCAGAAGAACCAGGTGACGCGCGCTGCTCCAGAGCAGAGCAACGACTACCGGGTGGTGGTCTTCGGAGCCGGCGGCGTGGGCAAGAGTTCGCTGGTGCTGCGCTTCATTAAGGGCACCTTCCGCGAGAGCTACATCCCGACCATTGAGGACACCTACAGACAGGTGAGTGTCCAGCCAGGTGCCTTTCTCGGCGAGATCCTCCTAATCCATCGTCATGCCACAGGTCATCAGCTGCAACAAGAACATCTGCACGCTGCAAATCACGGACACCACGGGATCCCACCAGTTCCCGGCCATGCAGAGGCTGTCGATTTCGAAGGGACACGCCTTTATCCTGGTCTACTCGGTGTGCTCCAAGCAAAGTTTGGAGGAGCTGCGACCCATCTGGGCGCTCATCAAGGAGCTGAAGGTATGTCCAGATCAGAAATATATTTCTAACCCACATCTATGCTAACACTTTGTATTTTCGCAGGGAGCCGACATCCCGAACATCCCCGTCATGTTGGTGGGCAACAAGTGTGATGAGACCGCCGAGTTGCGTGAGGTTAGAAACATTAGTCCATATTATCTGTCCGAAAATTTTAGGATGATGTAACAAAAATTGTTTTTACTAGGATTCCAATATCTAGTATTTGAAATTAACAAAATAACACTCATCCAAAAATATCTTATCTATTATATTTCGATGCTCTTATAAAGTAAATATCTTATTCTGATACCAGTTTTTAATTGGCTTTTTGTATGTTTAATAATTCATCCAAATTTAATAGATTAACTATACTATTTTAAAAACTAGAACTGACTTAAACAGTTTAAGTTAAACTCCGATTATAAAGGTCTCCCAAGAAGAGGGATGATGAAACTTGGGATGGGTGCCTGAAATCATTTTTACTAGCAATCTGTCAAGCTTGATTTACTAATATTTCAAATTACGATAGATATTATCCTTCAAATATCTTTTTATAAAAATCTGATCAGGATGATTTTTGTTTTAAAATGGCTTTTGTTAAATTGAACAGATCTCAAATATTTAAACTTGAACTATAGATCAACTCTGGTATAACTAGAAGAAACCCTTCCTGACGTAGTCTCCTCTTCTGCAGGTCTCCCAAGCAGAGGGTCAGGCGCAGGCCACTACCTGGAGCATATCCTTCATGGAGACGTCGGCAAAGACGAACCACAACGTGACCGAACTGTTCCAGGAGCTGCTCAACATGGAGAAGACGCGCACCGTCTCCCTGCAACTGGACACCAAGAAGCAGAAGAAACAGAAGAAGGAGAAGAAGTCCAAGGACACGAACGGCTCGATTCCGGAGAACGGCGATGCGGGGGCCAGTGCCAGCGGCGGGGCCAAGGAGAAGTGTCGCGTTATGTAAGCATCGGATGGCGAGATGGCAAAGGCATGTGACCCGGGTCAGATTGCGCCGAGCTGAAGTGAACGGAGACGGTGACAGACAAATACTCGCCTTGGGGCAGCAGCGTGGGGTGGGTGGCGGTTGGGGTCGCCTAGGTGGCAGGTCAACCTCCCATCCACCCACACGGGCCACGCACCACACACACCCCACAAACCCACACATCCACTTACCCACATATAGAGTTACATCCATACGAGACACTTGTATTTAGGAACTGATGTAAGTCACACCACGATTGCAATTACGATTACGAGTATATTTTGCATAGGCTCTATTCGAGCAGATCAGATCTTTCTAGTCGCACAGAGTACACGATACCAGATACGATACTACGATACTACGATACTAAACACACCACGAAAGCTAACCCTAAGTTTACACATAATCGCATCTGAAACGTAACGGCATACATATCAAATGTTTACATACTTGCATGATCCACCACCCATTCATAACCAGGTATCAAACGAAGCTATACACTATATCTCTAACGAAAGCCAAAGTACCTACTTAAAGACATAGAATCTGTATCTACTACGATATGATGATAACAATATTTACATGGATCCATCAACGGAAGACTTCTCCATGGTCGCCACAGAGACCATCGCGGGGCATCGGCGTCTGGATCTGGGCACGCGGACCGGTGCCTCCCCTGACTATCATTGCTGTTTAACTATTTACCACCTAACCAGAATAATACAGATTTTTCGACGAGCCCCGATTCGCCACATAAGCTAATGTATAAAATACTCATGGCCAACAACACACACAGTTCGGATCCGGATTCCGCATTCCGTATTCCGGAAAACATGATGGCATTGTGTTTTTGTATTATATTAAATGTGTATGTACAATTTTACACTTATTTGCTGAAGTTTATTGACGAGACGAGAGCAAGAGCATTTTAATATGTAGCAGCAAATCGAAAACCAAAAAGAACCGATAAGATCAGATCAGAGAGTTAGCCTAAGTCAGAATCAGAATCAGACGTTCAAGTACAACTGCATTCACTACTATACCATTCATCAAGTGAGCCGAGGAACACGTACATCGAAGGATATTTGAAGAGCATTTGGTGCATTTTTGCAGTAGAGTAGATGGGATATAAGTTGCCTGTTTTTAAAACACCTATGTATCGTACTTACGTATAACTTAACATAAACCGTTCCCAATTGTGGTATTCGTTATTTTAATAGTTGGTTGGCTTGTGCGTAGGCGTAGGCGTAGGAGTTGAACAAATTGTTTCGCATAGTTTGCTGTTGTTTGATATTAAGAGGATTAGTTTTTTAAATTTTACCAATCAGACTAAGTAAAGGATATGCTTTAACCGCTGCTAACCAATTAGCCAAACGAGTGGCAAGTAATTACATTAATTATGATGTTGCTCATCAAAAACTGGTATCTTTGGCTGCTGGTCCGCCGTCCAGCAGTGCCGGACAAATAAGTAGAACAGAACCGAACAGCCAACACAAATCAAGAAGTGGAAGTTCCCCAGTTACACACTAGATCTAAAATAAATTGTTGAATTCGAGTAGAGAAATTATTAATCAAGATTATGATAGCGGACCAATTTGCGTATAAGATTTGTGAAATCAATTTAGATAAATTCTCTCGGTTTGCCATAGCCATGGATACGATTACGATATGCCAGCCTTAGTTGAGAGTTCTAGGTAGCCTGCCTGTGCTTTGCGTTCTGCTTCGTGTTTTCCTAGTTTTAGGTACGTTTAATTATAGACAGCAAACTGGGTTTTGGCTACATTCAGCATGTGCCGTGTAATGGATTGCATTTTCCATACAGTACATTTCACTAATGCGTAAACTTACTTAGTTGCATAAAGAGTATAATAACGATGAATTGTAATTAAAGCATAATACATTTTAGGTGCATGATTTAAAATACAACGAATAAATATATTTACACCGAAATTCTTTTCTAATTTTTTCTTACAAATATATACACACACATTATATAGATCTATATACATAGATATATAAAATATATTAGTTGTATACATATTGAATTAGATTTTACAAGATTCGAAAACCGAATATTTAATTATCGCTTACATTCAATTAATATGCAACTCACAAAGAGCGCCCACTGCTAATAATATAAAAATAAAAAATAATCGCCTGAGCGCCAAGTTGTAAATATAAAGGATCAACAAGTTACATAGACATTATATCCGATTTTTTGAAGGGCCGGCAGCGTAATAATAACAAGCAAAATATAAACAGTTTGGTGGCCTACTTAAAAGATCTTATTGTTGAAGATTTATCTTAATAACACTAATCGTGCAAATGAGAATAAGAACATGCAAAATAATTTAAATAAAAATTTAACTATGACAAATCAACCAAAAACTTTGAATTATTTGCTGAGCACTAACGGACTCTAATTGACTGGGTAAAAATCACGGACGTAACACTAAAAATACGAATTAATCAAAAAGCCGACCGCTACACATTATCGATGATATCATCATCTTCGGGATCGTCGACCAGCGTGAATCCTTCCTCCTCAGGAACGCTGCTCCTGCTTTTGCTGCTGGAGTCGCTCACATCTAGACTGTCTTTTTTCTCCGGTGTGGTAGGAGCTTCCAGCGCTTCTATTAGCTCCTGGACCCCCGAAACGGCGGGTAGTGGCTGCGTTTGCTGTGATTGCTGAGCAACAGTTGTCACACTCATTACATTTAACAGCATCTTAAGGTTCTCGCCCGATAAGCAGTCTCCAACGGCCTCCCGCGCTCCAATAGACTGCTGTGTCAGTTGTGGGGCGACTGGGGCTGGATTGTTGTGGACAAGGGAGGCCCAAGCTCTGGGGCTTATAATGTATTTAAAAGTTAGCTTTATAATGTATCCCACCAAGGCCACCAAAAGGATGGGAGCCAAAAGATTATAAGGGAAGGACAATCCATCTGAGGGTAAATAATGTTATTCATGTTGCAATGGGGCGTTTCTTACCCAAAGAACAAAAACTTACATGATAGTTTCGTCATTGTTGCCGACACCTTTTCCAGCAATATTTCTAACTGCTTAATAAACAGCTCATTCATATACACAAAAAGCACATGATCAGGCATACAAATTGAAAGGCTGATCTTGGAGGATTTTCTAAAATATATCGGTTAAAAGAGGTTTTTTGTTTTGCCTATTATAAGCTTACCTCAGCATTTCTATTTGCTTATCCTGTGGCGAAGCTGTCATTACATAGCCTTTCAGGCGAGCAAACCAGGACATTTCCGCATAGCTCTTTGGTTCCTGATGATGTTTCATGACCTCCATCATAGCTTCAACATCTAATTTCTAGATAATAACCACACAATGAGGACGATTTCACTTCGCTTTTTTGAGATACCTACTCTGTTGCACTCCAAGTAAGTGTGAATATATCCGCATAGGAAAATGCCTCCCAGAACAATTGAAATTAGCCGGAAACGGAAACGTTTGTGCACAATGCAGCCTAGTATGATGGCTACTGTAGCAAATAGGATGAATTGAACCTGCAAAACAACTAATTAGCTCGATGTCGAGTTTCCCTAGATGGAGCATCAGGTACCTCGGTCGTTTTTGTCAGCGCTACGAAGTCCTTGAGAATATCCACCAACAAGGCGAACACACCTTGCTGGGCATAGGAGCATCCGGATCTGCCCTCAAACAACGGAGCCTCCTCGGCGGCCTCCAATATCTTTGTCAGCAATATGTCCATATCCCGGGGATCCTGCACCTTCTCCAGTTCCTCCAGCTGCGTCGGCAGCAGTGAGAAAAGCAACGATCGCTTATGGAGCTTTGAACCAGCATCGTACTATTTACACAAAAGTTACATCCATGACGTCATGTCTCCAAATTTGGTCTAGACAGCGATCTTACCTGCAAACGCTTGCGTTGAAACAGCAGATTGACGAACTTCTTGAAGTACGTGAGGGCCAGGGCATCTTCTACAGCTGCCGGGGATCTCTCCGGAATCGCCGGACAAAAGCAGGACCCATCCGGCTGATTGAAATCCTGGACCAAGTCCGCCCAGGCGGCATGCGGATCCACCCAATGCTCCTCGCCGCCGCTCTGGCAGCACACGCTCTGGATCACTAGCAGGAAGCAAGTGACCGCTGCCTCCGTTCTCATTGTCCTGTAAACTCTTGCGGGTGCTTTTAGGTAAACAACACTTGCTAAATATAATTGAGCTGGGAATGGCGCAATTTCGCAAAGGTGTAAGCTGGCAGTGTGGCCAAAAACAAGTGGCCTCCCAATGCCGTAACCGCGACAGTGCGAACATAATGCATGCCTTCCAGTCAAATCTGGCTAGAAACAATTAAACCTAAAATAATGGTGATTATTAATTATTAGAAATTAATTTTTTATACCATAATACTCCATGACTGCATCTTAAGCTTGTACGGCTTTCAAACTATATGCCATTTGCAGCAACTCACTAATATTTTTAAAATTTGTTTAAGCCAAATATAAATTATTCTTGACTACATGTTTTCTAGGTCGGCAAAGTCATACTATAGTTAAATATTAAACCTAACTTAAATAAATTATAGCCTTTTTAGAGCTAAGCTGTTTGCATGTGCGTCAAATTAGCGTCGGCCTGTTAGCAACGAAAACGGGAACGGTGGAATATGGAACATGGGGCCCTTTTTATTTTTAAATTTTCTCGCTATTTGGGGACCAAATCGAAAAATTTAAAATGCTAGATTGTTAAGAAAGAAAAGATCTATCGAGCTAGGTAGGTTTGGGACACATACGAGGCCTATTAGTATTTCAAAAATGCATTTGAAAAATCGTGTCCCCACAATTTTGTTAACTGCTCCCCTCACAGAGGTTGTGCCAATATGCACGATAAACTAAGCTATAAGGGGTTAATTCAAGCTCCTTGTCTGAAAGTTTCATCAAAATCAAACCCACAGTTTTCGAGAAAAAAGCCTAACAGTACCGCAACCTCGGATTTTCCCCATACAAAAAAGAGGGGCAAAAATGAAATTACCTACTGCTCCACTTCTAGAGGTTGTGCCAACATGCACGGTATATGGGTAGATAGGGGATAATCTAGGGACTGTTCTGTGAAAGTTTTATCAAAATCAAACCCACAGATTTTGAGAAAATTGCTTAACAGTTGGGGGTGTTAAAAAGGTTATTAAAAGGCCGTTTAATCCAGAAACGGAACCATTGGATACTAAGACATAAACCACAATGTAAACAGCTTAGCCATGACAATCATTCGACGCTAACTTTCTATAACTTTATACAGCTCTCACAGAGGTTGTGCCAACTTGCACGGTATCGCATTCGAAGGGGCATCATTATAGCTAATTTCTGAATAAATTACAGGCAATTCAAACCCACAGTTTTCGAGAAATTCAAGTCTTTTCAATTATGGCTTTTGCCACGCGGTCACACTGTCAAGGCCTGCGATAAATCGTATGACCCGTGACATCAACCATCAAAATATATATGCAAACTTTAATTAATTCATACAGCTCTCACAGAGGTTGTGCCAACTTGCACGGTATCGCATTCGAAGGGGCATCATTATAGCTAATTTGTGAATAAATTTCAGGCAATTCAAACCCACAGTTTTCGAGAAATTCAAGTCTTTTCAATTATGGCTTTTGCCACGCGGTCACACTGCCAAGGCCTGCAATAAATCGTATGACCCGTGACATCAACCATCAAAATATATATGCAAACTTTAATTAATTCATACAGCTCTCACAGACGTTGTGCCAACTTGCACGGTATCGCATTCGAAGGGGCATCATTAAAGCTAATTTCTAAATAAATTTCAGGCAATTCAAACCCACAGTTTTCGAGAAATTCAAGTCTTTTCAATTATGGCTTTTGCCACGCGGTCACACTGCCAAGGCCTGCGATAAATCGTATGACCCGTGACATCAACCATCAAAATATATATGCAAACTTTAATTAATTCATACAGCTCTCACAGAGGTTGTGCCAACTTGCACGGTATCGCATTCGAAGGGGCATCATTATAGCTAATTTCTGAATAAATTACAGGCAATTCAAACCCACAGTTTTCGAGAAATTCAAGTCTTTTCAATTATGGCTTTTGCCACGCGGTCACACTGCCAAGGCCTGCGATAAATCGTATGACCCGTGACATCAACCATCAAAATATATATGCAAACTTTAATTAATTCATACAGCACTCACAGAGGTTGTGCCAACTTGCACGGTATCGCATTCGAAGGGGCATCATTATAGCTAATTTCTGAATAAATTTCAGGCAATTCAAACCCACAGTTTTCGAGAAATTCAAGTCTTTTCAATTATGGCTTTTGCCACGCGGTCACACTACCAAGGCCTGCAATAAATCGTATGACCCGTGACATCAACCATCAAAATATATATGCAAACTTTAATTAATTCATACAGCTCTCACAGAGGTTGTGCCAACTTGCACGGTATCGCATTCGAAGGGGCATCATTAAAGCTAATTTCTAAATAAATTTCAGGCAATTCAAACCCACAGTTTTCGAGAAATTCAAGTCTTTTCAATTATGGCTTTTGCCACGCGGTCACACTGTCAAGGCCTGCATATATATTTTGATGGTTGATGTCACGGGTCATACGATTTATCGCAGGCCTTGGCAGTGTGACCGCGTGGCAAAAGCCATAATTGAAAAGACTTGAATTTCTCGAAAACTGTGGGTTTGAATTGCCTGAAATTTATTTAGAAATTAGCTTTAATGATGCCCCTTCGAATGCGATACCGTGCAAGTTGGCACAACCTCTGTGAGAGCTGTATGAATTAATTAAAGTTTGCATATATATTTTGATGGTTGATGTCACGGGTCATACGATTTATCGCAGGCCTTGGCAGTGTGACCGCGTGGCAAAAGCCATAATTGAAAAGACTTGAATTTCTCGAAAACTGTGGGTTTGAATTGCCTGAAATTTATTTAGAAATTAGCTTTAATGATGCCCCTTCGAATGCGATACCGTGCAAGTTGGCACAACCTCTGTGAGAGCTGTATGAATTAATTAAAGTTTGCATATATATTTTGATGGTTGATGTCACGGGTCATACGATTTATCGCAGGCCTTGACAGTGTGACCGCGTGGCAAAAGCCATAATTGAAAAGACTTGAATTTCTCGAAAACTGTGGGTTTGAATTGCCTGTAATTTATTCAGAAATTAGCTATAATGATGCCCCTTCGAATGCGATACCGTGCAAGTTGGCACAACCTCTGTGAGAGCTGTATAAAGTTATAGAAAGTTAGCGTCGAATGATTGTCATGGCTAAGCTGTTTACATTGTGGTTTATGTCTTAGTATCCAATGGTTCCGTTTCTGGATTAAACGGCCTTTTAATAACCTTTTTAACACCCCCAACTGTTAAGCAATTTTCTCAAAATCTGTGGGTTTGATTTTGATAAAACTTTCACAGAACAGTCCCTAGATTATCCCCTATCTACCCATATACCGTGCATGTTGGCACAACCTCTAGAAGTGGAGCAGTAGGTAATTTCATTTTTGCCCCTCTTTTTTGTATGGGGAAAATCCGAGGTTGCGGTACTGTTAGGCTTTTTTCTCGAAAACTGTGGGTTTGATTTTGATGAAACTTTCAGACAAGGAGCTTGAATTAACCCCTTATAGCTTAGTTTATCGTGCATATTGGCACAACCTCTGTGAGGGGAGCAGTTAACAAAATTGTGGGGACACGATTTTTCAAATGCATTTTTGAAATACTAATAGGCCTCGTATGTGTCCCAAACCTACCTAGCTCGATAGATCTTTTCTTTCTTAACAATCTAGCATTTTAAATTTTTCGATTTGGTCCCCAAATAGCGAGAAAATTTAAAAATAAAAAGGGCCCCATGTTCCATATTCCACCGTTCCCGTTTTCGTTGCTAACAGGCCGACGCTAATTTGACGCACATGATAATGTGGTATTTAATTTGAACCGTAAAGGGTCATACTGATTTCTGGTCACACTGACTGCTACCTGTTTGAGTTCTACGTTTCGTTTAATTTATTTATTTTCTCTTGTTTACCTTGTTTATTTATTGTTTTCTATTAAGTGCAAGTGCAACAAAAGCTCCTTAGTTATGGTGAGTTATAGATAAGTTCAGGCAATACCTTCCAACAAGAAATGACTTTCTTTTTTCATAACTGCACTTTTCACTTGACTGCCCTCATTAACCATTTTGTATTTATGCAACTTTCTACATAATTTTCCCCAACTATTTTTCCAGGCTCGTTACTTTAAAGAACAGGATATTGATGGTAAATATTGCTACGGCGCATTGATGACATCATTCTGAAAACATTTCTTATCTTTGACCCCCAGAGTTCCGTGAATGTTTTTATCTGTTCGCCCGTTCGGGCCAAATCAACAACTTGGACGAACTAACTGTAAGTGGGCCTCTCACCCCAGAAATAAGACACATACTAATGGTAGAAATTTCTTCATTTCCACAGGTTATCATGCGTTCTCTGGGTCTTTCGCCGACCATTCAAGAACTGGTTTCCTACCTAAAGCAGAAGAATGGCAAAATGAGCTTCGCCGACTTCTTGGACATTATGCACCAGCACTCCAAGGTGGAGAGTTTGCCGGACGAGGTGATCGCCGCCTTCAAGGCAGCCGATCCTCAGAACAAGGGCACCATCTCTGCCCGACAGCTGCGCAATCTCCTCCAGAATTGGGGCGAGGGTCTGTCTATGCGCGAGGTGGACAACATATTTCGGGAGGCCAATGTGAACAACAATAGCACTGTGCGGTATGCCGACTTTGTCAAGATCGCCTGCGCCCCAGTTCCAGATTACTATTAGACGACTGCCTAAGCAATCTAAAGCATTCCATTACTATAACATACTATACTATTACATTCCAGTAAAGTAGTTCCCCAAAGGATTTCGCACAATAAAGCTGGCCAAATGTGTTTGGGAAAAGTTCTTGGTTTTTATTTGTACGCCAAACTTTTTGAGGTGTAAAAAAGTGGCATCTGCCGATCTTAGTTGGCGATGGTGACCTCAACTTCTACGCCGGGCTCGATGTTGATCGAGGTGATCTTCTTGACGATCTCGGAGGGCGAGTGCAAGTCGATGATGCGCTTGTGGATTCTCATCTGGAAAAAGAAGAATGTCATACATATTTAATACAAGAACAGATTGAAATAAGTGCAGGGAAATAAGAAAGTCCATTGGTTTTTGCTTAAGTGATACATCATTGTTAATTGTTTGATGTCGAATTCGGCGAGCCAAATTGTGAAGAGTACCAACAAAGTGGACTATGAGAACACGTTTTTTCTGGGCAGATCACAAAGATACTGTGGGAAGATTGGTAAAACGCCCAACCACGATATCAGATCCGTCCATTGATATCGGAACCGTACATGATACATCACTATATGTTACTTTTGTCGAATTCGGAGAGCCAAATTGTGAGGAAATACCAACAAAGTGGACTATGAGAACACGTTTTTTCTGGGCAAATCATAGATACTGTAGAAGGACTGATAGGATGCCCAACCACGATATCAGATCTGTCCATTGGACAAGGACTATCCAGATGCTATTTAGTTAAACCCACCTGGAAGCGATCCCAGGTCTTGGAACCCTCACCACAAGGAGTCTTACGGGTGGTGATGCGTAGAACCTTGGTCGGCATGCGCACGGGGCCCTGGAAAATTGAAAAATACAAGAGTTAGATAGGAGTTCTATATTGTATAGAGGATACTGTAGCCTGAGCCATGTGATATTCTCGCACTCGGGTAATAAGCGCGGGAATAATGTCCGACTCAGGCATTTTATCTGGCATTTATTAATGACTAGGCTAAGCGTCTTGGTGAACGCAAAGCCTCCAGGTAAATGCAAAATGATCTTTTAGGAAAAAGAATCCTCACCTTGACGCGCAGGTTCTGGTTCTTGGCACCGTTGATCAGGTCGCGGCACACATTCTCCAGCGAGCGCACGTTCCTGGAGGTCAGGGTGATGCGGATGCGGTGCACAGAGGCAGAATCGCCGCCATGGGGCTTCTCAATATCCTTGGGTGCAGCAGCCTGTGGATTGCGGGAAACATGGGTTAAGTGGGGTTAGGTTGAGCGGCCGTCACACGTGGGTGAGATTTTCGTGGGAACTAGGGAGTATTAACCATGGCTAATTACTCACAATAGTAGAATTTGAGCTAGTGACTTATTTCCTACCATTATTTAGCAATTTCCCTGGTCGAGGTATTCAAATCTTTTTATTTTGAGCAGCGCTGAACCAGTCAATTTGCTGGTTGAAAACGAAGAGAGAGAGGGAGGGGAACAGGGATGGACATGTTTAAAATATAAAAATACCGATATATCGACATTTTTGAATAAAAATAAATAGCATATATTTTGAACCGATATATCGCTGGTATTGCTATTTTATGCAAATATATTTTTTAAATTTTCAAACACTGGGCGTAGCTGTGACTTTAACCATTATGGCAGTGTGACTGTTTGGCTTCGCCGCAGTTACCTGTGCAACAGCTGTCGCGAATGGCCAGCGGCGAAGAAGCAGCGATTTGTGTACGTGTGTGTTTTGATTTTGCGACGTAGTTTTCGATTTCGTTCATTCTCCCATTCTCCATCTTGCATCTCCCTTTTTTACTGACACTTACGCTGAGGCTATCTCGCTTTTTTACTGACACTTACGTTGGCTTACGTTTGGCCGACACTTACGAGAAAGGGGGAGGGGAACAGGGATGGACAAGTTTAAGATATAAAAATAACGATACATCGATATTTTTGAATAAAAATAATATCGAATATTTTTAACCGATATATTGCTGGTATCCCTTTTTTATGAAAATATTTGTATGAAATTTTGGAACACTAGCCGGATAGGTAATTGTCAGCAACGTAAGTGTCAGCAAACGTAAGAGCCAAACCCTGCAAGCAAAAGGACGATATTTCTATCGCCTGTCGTCCAGGAGTGACTTCTTAGTAACTTCTGCGCGATAGAAAGACGATAGTACAAATTTTCCAAAAAAAATATACATATAACGCGTAGAAGTCACTTCTAAGTCACTACTGAACGATAGAAAGGCGATAGTACACATTTTACAAAAACAAAAAGGGTCGGGATCGCGAAGAAGTAACTTCTGAGACACTTCTGCGCTATAGAAAGACGTTAGTACACATTTTACAAAAACAAAATTAATGGAAAAAACAAGCCATAAAAAGAGGTCGCGGTTATATTCCGTTTCCCCATTTTTTCTGAGACTTTTTTGGTCTTCCTTTTGACCCACGCTATTATTTTTCGCCCAAGCGTCATTTCGTTGCGCGATTTGTCTGTGTACAGTGCAGTTTTGTATCAATTTTGTGCGTTTTAAAAATGTTGCTTTGTTTTTTCTAAATATTATTGATTGCTTAACATATTTAAATATCCCCCTCAACAAAGGGTGTGAAGTTACGTGCTTATCGTGAGCTGTACGATTATTTAAAGCTATTTAGGGACAAGCTAGCTGTGGACATTACTTGGCGTGTAACTGCGGATCCAAC
Organism: Drosophila suzukii; assembly: GCF_043229965.1. Lineage (NCBI taxonomy): Eukaryota > Metazoa > Arthropoda > Insecta > Diptera > Drosophilidae > Drosophila > Drosophila suzukii. Next base: position 70,699,370 of record NC_092082.1, read on the forward strand.
GACTCTCAACATACTCCATTGTAAAAGGTAATGTCTTCTAGTTTATTTTTACCTTGACTGAACAAAAAATAATTTTTGTTTCTGGTTTCTTTAGAAATGGTTATTAATATACTTCTTATGTCGACGGAGCTGGACCTAAATAACATTGATCAGCAAAATTTCCTACATGCCAGTGACCGTGTATACAAGCGGACAAAGCCCTTATACACAAAATAAATGCAAAATATTGAAAGTATAAAAAAATATGTTTTAATTAAAGTTTTTCCAATTGGGAAAGACTTCTAGATATCTTCTACAAGCAAATGTAAAGTTACTTCGGAGTGACTTCCAGAAGAGACTACGGCGACACTTTTAGAAGTTACTTCGGCGATATCGCAATCGGATCGCGGAAGTGACTTCCGTCGGGAAGAAATGTGCCACTTCGGCGGCACTTCGCTGAGTAACTTCGGCGACACTTCCAGAAGTGACTTCGGCGACACTTCCAGAAGTAACGCAGAAGTGACTTCGTCCGCGATGGACGATCGTTTTCATCTTCTTGAAGTCACTTAATAGTGCCTTCCGCGATAGAAAATGCTTGCAGGGCTAAGAGTCAAGTAGGAGTACCCTTGATATACCCCTAGCGGCGACTTCAACCATTAAGGCAGTGTGACTGTTTTGCTGTATGCGCATCGTGGCGAATGGCCGCCTTTACCTGTGCAACAGCTGTCGCCCGCTGCGAATGGCCAGCGGCGAAGAAGCAACGATTTGTGTACGTGTGTGTTTTGACTTTGCGACGTGGTGATTACCTGATTATCCCAAGCCGATCCGATCCGATCCCCGCCAGAATCCAGCACTTCCATGCAGATGCGCGTCGCCGAGTTGCCGGCAGTTCAGCTGCTGCTGCTGCCCATCCTCCTGATTGGCCTGGCGAGTGGTCAGCGCGTCGCTCCCGGCGTGAATCCACAGCACTATGTGAGCACTAAACTGGGGTAACCCTTTCCCTCCGCAGAGATTTAATCAATCCACTCGCATTTCAGCAGCAAGCGCCCCAGCAGGTGCCACATCACCCTCCGCCGCCGCAGCAGCTCCACCAGCCGGTGTACCAGCAACAGGTTCCCTCGGCGCCCGGAGTGCCTCCCCAGCAATATGTGAGTGGAAGACTTAACCCCCATTTCCAGATCACTAATCCGTACTACTCCACAATACCCAGCAATATGAGCAGGTGCCCGTGCAGCAGCAGCAGCAGGTTCCAGTCCAGTATCAGCAAGTTCCTGTGCAGCAGCAACAGCAGCAGCAGCAGCAGATCCATCAGCAACCTCCGCCGCAACAAGTGCATCAACAGCAGCCCCAGCAGGGCCATCACCAGCAGGCCCAGCAGGGACATCACCAGCAGGCGGGAGGCCACCATCATGGCCAACCTCAGCAGGTCCTGAACACTGGCAACATCCAGCAGGAGCGCGCGTAAGTGGACGTCTATCTTATCACTGCCACTGGCAATCACCATTTATCAAGGGAGCTTTGACGTAAAAGTCATAAATTAACCCCAAGTGTCATCTATTAAGCCCAAAGTGATGGGAGGTATTTAGCTGTACCTCCATTCTAAGACGTAACTTTTTTATTATGGGGGAAGATGTCTATAAATTAACCATACTGACATACTCATAGAGTGTTGTCAAGTATTTTTCCATCAACAGTTTTTAAAAACAAATTGAAAGAGCTCCTTAAGAGGCCTCTGTACTTACACATTATCTTTCAATTATTAAGATGAATTCATTATAGAAAATGTTGTACTGAAATTCAGTGTAAATTTGTTTATAAGAGATATCCACGATCGATTTCATAGAACGTTTTTAGTTATACGTATAATTTAGTGATAATTATTAAATTTTTGGTTGTTTTCTCGCCTTTTATAGTAGTTCTGTAGGTAAAATTACTTACTTTCACTTTTTTAATTTTTCCCTCTTACTCTTCCTTCCAGTCATATCCAGGAGCACATGCAGGTGCCCATCGATACGAGCAAGATGTCCGAGGCTGAGCTGCAGTTCCACTACTTCAAGATGCACGACTCGGATAACAACAACAAGCTGGATGGCTGCGAACTGATCAAGTCGCTGATCCACTGGCACGGTAAGACAACCACTACTACTTTATCTGGCTGGATGGTTAGATTTGCCTTTGTGGTTTCTGTTTTTCGTTTTGTTTGACCCACTATTCCGTTCTACCTTCTTTGCATATGCGTAATTAAACTGGGCTGGTTCCGGTTATGGTTGTGGTCATGCTCGAATCTCATGCTAATACATTTTGCATCCGCCATAACAACTCATTGCCGCACAGAGCAAGGCAGCAAGGAGCAGCCGAACGGCGAGAAGCCGCACGTGGAGGAGAAGGTCTTCTCCGACGAGGAGTTGGTGGCCCTCATCGATCCCATTCTGCAGATGGACGACACCTCGCGCGACGGCTACATTGACTATCCGGAGTTCATAAAGGCGCAGCAAAAGGCCGCCGAGAAGCAGCAACAGCAACAGCAGCAAGACCCACAGCAGCAGCAGCAGCCGGTTCATTAGTAGTCACCCAGATCCGTTCAGTTTGCTTACATACCCATGTCCTCGTCCCGCGCTCTGTGACGTGCAACACATACTCCTGTTTTCTGCCCAAAAAACATCCTGAAATTACGTCGACCACGTCAACGGTTTTAGCGCACTTCTATAGATAATTTCGAATCAAATTTACTTAACATGCTCCAAGCATTCCCATCGGAGAACTATTTTGAACAAACTTATTGTCCTTCTGAGAACTTTTTCAAAAGATACCCATTTTCGAATAATGATCACGAATCTCTCAAGGGGTTTGTGCAATTCCAGCCGCCTTGTTTCGTTTTGTTTTCCATTGTCATATTTTTAGTTACTTTTCGATATGAACTAATTTTTAAGCGCATCTCTAGAGCAGCAAAAAACAGACTGATTGTGTAAAAGTTTGTTTTGTACAAAAAAAAGAAGCGAAACTATGCAACAAAAAAAGCGAAGAATACCCCGTCTATGTGGAAATCTTTTTAACTGAAACCTAATATATAGACGCATGCAACTCTTTTGTAAGTAAAGCCGATTTAGCGAATAAAGTCAAATCCAAATCACAGCCGACCACATCTAATCCCTCTATCAAGTAGAACCGTAGATAAAGAAAGTAATTAGTGGTTTCGGGTGAGCTTAGTTAATCACTTAACACTGCCCCAGTGAGCCCAAAAAGTTTGTAACGCCCCCCATTACCTTTCTAGTCAAAGAAAGTACCGAAAAGCCAGCCGAAGGTCAGGCCGAGGGCCAGACTGAGCAGCCGGAGGAGCACAAGGCCGGAGTGGTTTACACGGACAAGGCCCTGGAGGAAACCATCGACTATGTTCTGAAGTCCATGGATCTGAACAACGATGGATTTGTGGACTGGGCCGAGTATCGGAAGACTGAGGCGAATATTGGCAAGGATTAGACCAAGCCTCATCCCAAGAGAGCCATAGAACTTGACAAATTGTTGATTTTTTTATACATTTGCTAAACATAACGATACTTTCCAATCCCCTATTGGAGTTTACAATTTTTGTACTTTGCTTAATAAAATAAATGCTAGAAAATGCACTAATAGCACTCTTATTTAAACCTAAAGATTTAAGAAATATTATATAGCATACTATATTTTGAATTTCATACTGACTACCAGATGATTTTCATAAGGTATCCGGGATACAAACCCCTAAAACCTAGAACTAAAGCTCTGAAAAGCATAAAAGCTGTTTGCCATCGCGCAAAATGTTTCCCCATTGAAGACTTTTAGTGGGTGGCAAGGCGTTGCAGGCGGCGTATCGTAAAATCGGTCGCGTTTAGTGAAAACGTGAAAAAAATAAACAATCGCTGCAGCATAAAAGAGGTTTCGTGGGATTACAGAGTGCCAGTGCCCATTCGAGTGTTACGCGGTGACGGAATTCGGGATCGCTGAAAACCCCCGGAATCGCTGCAAAATGTAAGCCAATGAAGTGGTCACGAAAATAAATATATGTACATATACAGAGTGCAGGGGAATAATTATGGATCGCCGGTCCCGGGGCCGTAAATTGAGTTGCTCGGACGACCGGACCGGCGATGTTGATTGAAAATAAACAATCCGCCCGGGTGGGGGGCTCCAATTGGTGGAGTCCGATCCACGTGGTTGCGTGCAGACGGGAATTACGCTCTGCACAAATATTTGCATTGCACAAATAGCCCAGCATAGTGTGCCATAATATCGATTTTGCCCAGCCTTGTGGAATGGGTAGGGGTGTGGGTGGGTTGTACGGGTACTGGGACTTCCGAGTACCATTCGATTCTCAGGGGGAGATAAGCCGGTTGGGCATGCCATTACTCGGCTTCTCAGTTGGAGTTCCTGTTTTTACAGAAGCCCTTTTAAGTAAAAGGCCTCATTATGCACACGCAATACGTTGACTCTAATGGCTTTGTAATATCCAAATGACTTGTTTCTAACACTATATCATCATAACCGTCAGTTTTGATTGAGTGGGAATGCCTTTTGAGGTCAAAGAAATTATGCATTATACATATGTAAGGTACAACCTTGATCCTAAAAATATAACAAAAATTATTAACAATATTAAATAGTTTGCAATTGAATTTTCATTATAATGTTCTAGCCATAATTAGACCAAGAAATGAGATTGTGATATGCTGCTAGATATAATTAGAATAATAATAATAATTTTACGAGACGAAGATATTCAGTCATTACACATTTTTTACGATGAAATGAACCCTTATTTTATAAATACTTGGTTTAAGAGGTTAACAACTTATTTTTTATTATTTCTTTAAGTGAACTAACTATTTATTATAGGATCATATCACTCCATTAATATTAATACTTTTCATTTATACATTATATTTAATTTTGGGATCACTAGGGCTGCCATGCAGTCTGGAGGACGACCCCGCGAGCGCCTGCTTTATGCATTTCGGGGATGGATAGCATTTGTCGCCTTCATGGACTTGGGCACGGCGTTCCGTAGCTATATAGAAAGACGCAGCTTCCTCGGCGACCACAGTGACACGCAGTTTATAGAGGGTAAGTACCTGAAGGCAAAGTATCGCTAAAATCCTATATTACGGCTATTTTCACAGGTGACTACACCATATCACGCATTATCGGAATGTACTGCCTGCTCAAGGCTATCGCTCTGGTCCACTGCACCCTCTACATACACTACAGACCGTAAGTGGTGCCCAAAAGGTTCTGAATATTTGATAATAATAAAGTTATTTTCCTATAAAAGGGTCGTCAGCATGGGCGGCTGCTCCTTGGCCCTAACTATGGTCTTCTACGCCACCGAGGCTCTCTACTTTCGCTCAAGTACCATAAACTTTTACGTGATCTTCCCTTGCGTGCTAAATTGTAAGTAAAATTCAGAAACCCCTAAACCATGAGCTATAACAATATCATTGAATTAAAATATTAAAAAAATAGGAACCATATATCAATAATAAGATTATAATATCTCACAATCATCCTTCAATCTAGCTATAACTCTACTGGGGCTAATCTATATACCCAAACGACTGCGGCTCTGGGAGCCAAATATGGATCTCGATGACGAGAACTCTCAGCTTCTTAAGCAGATGACTGGCTACAAAAGACGACGTGCGAAAAAACAATAAGTGGATGTTTGAGAAAAATGAAAAGCAATGGAAGGAAACCCTACTAGTTTCCAGCAGCACAGTATTGTGAAGGAATCGCAAATTTTCCGCTTTGGACTGCATTGGTGTGATAGAAATGGCATCAAGTTCATCATTATATACTCAATAGCAATACTGAAAACAACGCCAAATTAGTGATTTTCTATGACCTAGGTACGAAGGGGACCCGGTAGTCCCGGAATAAGTCAATTTCAGGCATAATCACTTCAAGACATATGTTGTACTTCCTTTTTATAAACCATATTTATATACATTTAAAAATGTATAGCACAATAGAGTTTTTTGCACTTTTAAAAGTTGAAAATCGATATTAGGAACTATTCAAAATTATCAGAGTTAGCACCCAAGTTAAACAATTCAAATCGAAAGGCTTTAAATTAACAAATAAGTTTAAAATCATTTTATTTAGTGTTACGTTGGACTTTTCCATTATATATACGATTAACAATTTATGGAACATGCTTCCGGATCGATCCTAAAATTAAGCAATCGCATAGTTGAACATTTTATACTCATCACATATGATTAAAAGTTATATACATATAGAAATACAATAATAGTTTTGTACGCATTATGTAGAGTATGTTTGAATAAAAATTTGAATTTCCATAAAGAGCATTCAATTTACTTGGGAATTAGCGCGGTAAATAAATGTTGGCTTTTCAAATTCATTTACCGCTTTCAAAAAACGATAAGAAAAATATATTTCGAAATAAATCGTTGTATATTTAATCGGTTTCTCATTATCGATATTTATCCGCATCTCCCACCAGACTTAGCGAGTACATCAACCGCAGCCGCGAGAAATCGATAACATCGATAACAACGCTTCTATACTAGTTAACGCGCCAGGAATTTGTTTTGTTTTAATTTCGTTTGTTTTGGTGGTTTTAGCGTGTAAAGTTTATTGTTTACTATGTATAAGAAGTTTAAGAAACGCACGCAGAAGGCTTTAAACACGATCGATGAGAATGCTACCATGAAAGTGCCTGTGAGTGAATATTTTGAGACTTCCAAGTGGGAACTCTGAACTACTGCGATCAAAATGTATATTCCAGCGCCTGGCGGAGACGACCACGAATGTTTCCGTGGAATCCACATCCGCCGGGAGCGAGGAGAACATACCTGCCTCCCAGGAGCACACGCAGCGCTTTCTGTCGCAGCACAGTGCGATTCTGGCCGCCACTCTGGGTCGCACTCAATCCTCCAGCCGGAACATCGCGACGCTTTCCCGGCAGCCCAACAACTTCTTCGAACTGGTCCTGATCCGAGCCGGCGTCCAGTTGGACCAGGGCGACAGCCTGGTTCTGGCCTGCGATCATGTATCCATTGTCTCCAAGCTGCGGGATATCTTCACGAGCGCCTCCTCGTACACCGATAAGATGGAGACCTTCAAGACGGGCCTGAATGCAGCCATGACGCCCAGTTCCAAGCTGGTGCAGAAGCTTTTAACCGGCTGCACCGTAGACGCTGCTGGCGAGGAACAGATTTACCAGTCGCAGAACAGCATGTTCATGAACTTCCTGATGATCGACTTTATGCGGGATTCCTGCGTGGAGGTGCTGCTGAACAAGATCGAGGAGGTGGCCACTGCGGATCGAGTCCTTTCAGGCCGGGCAGCCATTTCCATGCCTCTGCTGCCCCTGATGCTGACCCAACTGCGCTACTTGACCGCTTCGCATAAGGTAGAGATCTACAGCCGCATCGAGGGCATCTTCAACAGGGCCACGGAATCGGCCAAGCTGGATATCATAGCCAATGCCGAGTTAATACTGGATGCCAGTATGCACGATGAGTTCGTTGAACTACTCAAGTGAGTAAAGGGCATGATGTATCATCGAATGTGGTATACCAAAGTACAAAGTTTCGTTGCAGCATCAACTATTCCAGCACCGAAGACCTCTTTCACATGACCACTGTGCAAACCCTGAGCAATTTATCGCTTTCAGACAGAACGCAGTCAAAGTTAAGGCTGCGCATTTTGGAGTTTGCAACAAGTGGCCACTGTCCCGATACGGTAACTGGATAAACTTACTGCTTATCTTAATTTTATGAAAACTCTCTTTATTTTAGACCTTGCCACATCTTATCAGGCTGCTGCTTAACATTTTGAAAATGGACACAGATGACAGTGTGCGCGATGTAAGAGTATTCACCCTTTCCCAGAATTATTGTGTTAAGCATTCGTTCAATTTTCAGTTGATAGGCAGCCTGCGGGAAATTTTCAACTCGCGACACACAGCTCACAGCGACGGAAACTCGGCAACAATCGAAAATAAAAAGTCTCAGCTTGAACTTTTTGGCTTCCTAGAACTTGGCTTAATACGATCTAAGAGATTTTATCAAGCCTTTCAAAGGTCATGTGCTACTTTATCTGCAGAGGAATTCACGTAAGCCGAAGGAATAATTTATACAAATTGTAGTATTCATTTAATTCTTTATTTTTTAGCTCCTTCGATCTAATTGTTCTGCTTTTGTTGATACACGTTAATGAAGATAATTCATTGTACATAGAAAACATTGTAAGTGTTTTTAAAGGTCTTTTAAATCGTATTTTTGACAAAAATGTGAACCTCATATTTTTGACCAAAATCTGAATCCCATTTTTCGCCCTAAAAATTTGGTTTTTTGGCTGCTATAACAAAAATAATCGTCAGATCGATGAATGTCATACCTCGTTGAACTTGTTGTTTAGTTTCCAATCCATTGGCATTCAAACCTGGAAATTATAAATTTTTGACATTTTTTCCAAAAGAAAATCGTATTTTTGACAAAAATGTGAATCTCAAAATTTTGACCAAAATCTGAATCCCATTTTTTCGCCCTAAAAATTTAGTTTTTTGGCTGCTATAACAAAAATAATCGTCAGATCAAAGAATGCCATACCTCGTTGAACTCGTAGTTTAATTTCCAATCCATTGGCATTCAAACCTGGAAATTTTAAATTTTTGACATTTTTCCCAAAAAAAAATCGTATTTTTGACAAAATGTGAATCTCATAATTTTGACCAAAATCTGAATCCCATTTTTTCGCTCTAAAAATTTAGTTTTTTGGCTGCTATAACAAAAATAATCGTCAGATCAAAGAATGCCATACCTCGTTGAACTCGTTGTTTAACTTCCAATCCATTGGTATTCAAACCTGGAAATGTTAAATTTTTGACATATTTTCCAAAAAAAATCGTATTTTTGACAAATATGTGAATCTCAAAATTTTGACCAAAATCTGAATCCCATTTTTTCGCCCTAAAAATTTAGTTTTTTGGCTGCTAAAACAAAAATAATCGTCAGATCAAAGAATGCAATACCTCGTTGAACTCGTTGTTTAATTTCCAATCCATTGGCATTCAAACCTGGAAATTTTTCATTTTTGACATTTTTCGCAAAAAAACACGATGCACACCCTATAAAAAATCCGAAAATGGGTCAAAAAATAAATTTTCCTTAAAATGATTGGGATCGTTAGTATGGCTAGCAAGCTGTTCAAAGCAGTCGGTCTTTTTGCTGTACGACTTAATTTGGCTAAACTGCGATTGAAATAATGGATATAAAAATCGTATTTTTGACAAAAATGTGAATCTCATAATTTTGACCAAAATCGGAATCCCATTTTTTCGCCCTAAAAATTTAGTTCTTTGGCTGCTACAACAAAAATAATCGTCAGATCAAAGAATGCCACATAATTTTGACCAAAATCTGAATCCCATTTTTTCGCCCTAAAAATTTAGTTTTTTGGCTGCTATAAAAATAATAATCGTCAGATCAAAGAATGCCATACCTCGTTGAACTCGTTGTTTAATTTCCAATCCATTGGCATTCAAACCTGGAAATTTTTAACTTTTCACATTAAAAAATTGACATAATAAATTAAATGAAAATATTTCAACAGTTTCGTCGCCGCATTAAACTGGAGCATATTACCGTGACGATTTTGGAGGAGGTAAAACTGCACTATAGACACATCCTAGAGCAGCATATAAGCACACTGATGAACATCCTGCACGACTTTATGCGCGAGAAAAATCGCACTGTGTCCGATTTTGCCAAGGGTTCGTACAGGTAAACTTTAAGCTCTAGAAACATTAATTAAATTAAATTTTAAACCTGTTACTTCGTTTCCTTACAGTATTCTTTTCAAAATTTTTAACTCAATACAGAAAAATATTCTAAAGAAACTGTTGGAACTCACCTGTGACAAATCCTCGCACCTGACGACAATGGCACTGGAATTGCTTCGTGAGCTGCAGCGCAAGAGCGCTAAAGATGTCCAGAATTGTGCCACTCTTCTCATACCGATGTTGGATAGGATTAGTGATCTGACTCTTACACAAACTCGCGTGGCCATGGACCTGCTGTGTCATGTGGCCTTTCCGGATCCCAAGCTATCGGCCTGCCTTCAGCTCCAAGAGCAAGTCGACATGGTGGTGAAGAAGCAGCTGATCAATTCAACTGACAATATAAAGAAACAGGGCATAATTGGCTGTGTGCAGCTCATCGATGCAATGGCTCGCATCGAGAACGATCCGGTAGAGCATGACGATTCCCTAACCAGCGTGGAAAACGTGGATTCCTTGCCCGATGGCCGGGGCAAAATGGCCGCCAATTTAATCAGTAATTAAACATCAACATTCTATTAAAATCGATGTACTAATATCTCTGTAACACAGTTCGCACTGAGTCCTCCATTGGAAATAGTGTCGAGTCTTTGGCCTTGTTCTATGAAGAATTGGCGATGGTTTTCAATCAGCGCAATGATGGAACCTCCGCCTGTGACTTGGACTACCGATTTATTGCCTGGGCCTGCGATGTAGTGACCTTCCGCTTTCAAGCTAGCTTTGTCACCGAGGATGTTCAAGAGACGATAAAGTATGTGTTCGCTTTGAATCTTAAACTCCACTAACTTGATTTGGTTTTTAGGGGTATTAAACTGGAATACCAAATGAACATCAATGAACTAGACGACACAAATGCTAACACTGAATCGGATGTCCTCAACATTGGCATAAATATATCCAAATTGGTTTTATCACCCAAAGCCAAGTAAGTTTTCTGATTAAATAAATCTTTTCTTAAATAAAATATTTGGATATATTTTCCGATTACAGAGCTTGCGAGTCTATATATGTGCTGGCGCCTTTGTTCAACTGTGTCAGGGTGCTGTATAAACACCGCCACCATGACAGCTTGGAAGGCATCAACGCTTTGCTGGGCTGTGCCATTGTATTGCCTTCGTTCTTTGAGGATAATAACTATCTGGCCGTCTTTGACAACTTTGAGGCGGAGCAGCAAAAGGACGTTCTGAGCATTTATTTCCACACCGTCAATTGGATGCGGGTGTCGATCAGTGCGTTCGCATCGCAACGCGATCCTGCCACTAGGCGTCGGGTCCTCTCAAGACTTGGGGAATTGATACGCATCGAGCAGAGGATTAAGCCCCTCCTGGCAAGAGCGCCCACAGACTTTGTTGCACCGCCATACCAATTTCTGACTAACGCCAAACATACGGTGATGAACCAGAAACGTCAAGGAGCAAAACCGGCTGCCAAATTTAATGCAACTGCAACTGAACCAGACTTAACTGGCAACCAAACATCGATCGTTGACTTTACGATCAAGGTGGGAGCCTGCAAGTCCGTCAAAACAAAGATAGATTTTGAGCAGATGTACGGACCGCGAGAGAGGTACAGGCCAATGGAAGTGGAAATCATAATGCTGTTGGTCGAACAGAAGTTTGTCCTGAATCACCAGCTAGAGAAGGAGCAAGTTGGCGAGTATCTGGGTCTCCTGGAACTGCGTTTCCTGCTGGAAGACACGGTCCAAAAACTCGAAGCAGCAGTCCTTCGACAACAGGATTCGTCTGATGCTGATAGCTTTAGGCCGCATCTAGCCAAACCAGAGGATTTTATATGCGATTTACTTCCCTGTCTACATGAAGTTAACGATCACTTGATCACCCTGGCAGAGGCCATTGACAAAGAGCTTACGAAAGTCAATAATGTGTACAGCAATCTGGACCTGTTTAAGGAGCAGTTTAACTATATTAAGACGTGCTTTGGGTTGTGCGTTCGACTATTTGCCTTGTACTTCGCCTGGAGCGAGTGGACCGATAAGTCGCAGGCAGAACTGCTCCATAGTAAGCTGTTCACATATCTTTAAAACCCTAAATACATAAACTCTATGTATTTGCAGAATCCCTGGTTAAACTACAGCCCAAGGCACAGTGGAAAAGACTTGAGAAACAAACTGTTCCCCAGCTGGCAACCTTGACATTTCAATACTTTTTAAAGTACGAGAAATCTGCCTTAAATCTTAGTACGGCGGTCCACCTATATCGGTTGCTGCGCAGCTTGCTAAAGGTGGGAAGTTCGCAAAACGATGCCAGCCAACCGAGATTTCAACAAGCCGAGGAATTACGTAAGCAGAAACTATGAAATATGGACTGTACTTTCAGGATTTAATTTTCTTTTAGGGTTACTGTGTGGCAAGCTGCTGCGGCGTAAATGGTTTCACTACTCTGGTAGTTTGGACAAAGGCGGCCAGTGCAATATCTATTTGGACGAGCTGGTCAAGGGATTCCTTAAGAAATCGACTTCTGAAAGTCAATCCGAACTGCTAAGCGAACTGGTCAAGCAATGCAGTATCCTAAACACGAAGGACAAAGCCCTGACTTCCTTCCCAAACTTCAAAAAGTAAGAAAACACTCCTTTCGCCAATAATATATTTTATTAATGTTGTATATTTTTGTAGGGCAAATTTCCCCTTGCTCTTTCGTGGTCTGTGCGAGGTGCTGATTCACTCCCTAAGTGGTCAAGTCAGCGTGGACAGCCGTGGTGGTAGACTGAATCTTTGGGAGTCGACGGTGGAATTGTTAAATGGCCTGCTCATCATTGTGCAGCAGGTGGAACAACCTCGAAATTTCGGACTGTTTCTGAAGCACTCGCTGCTATTCCTTAAGCTGCTGCTTCAGCGTGGCATGTCTGCGCTGGAGGCCATTGTTCGGGATGATCCCGAGAGACTGACACGGTTTTTGCACGAACTCCAGAAGGTGACCAGGTTCCTGCACCAACTCTGCTGCCACTCCAAGTCCATTAAGATTACGGCCATCATCAGCTATATACCCAGCCTTCGGGAGACGATTGAGACGCTGGTTTTCCGTGTGAAAGCCCTCTTGGCGGCCAACAATTGTCACTCTGCTTTCCACATGGGAAATATGATAAACAGGGATCTTCACGGGGATTCAATAATAACGCCATCCAGTTCGTTTGTCGGCGGGGAGAACAGCGACGAGGAAATACCTGCAGATGATACCAGCGTGGATGAAACCGTGCTGGGAGATGATATGGGAATCACAGCCGTTAGCGTCAGTACAAGACCAAGCGATGGAAGCCGCCGGAGCAAGTCCTCATCCCGCAGCAAATGCTTTTGAATACCCTTGTACGCCTTAAAGATTTAAAATAAATCATTTGTTTTGACCAAAGTTCCGGACGTTTCTTTTGTTTAGTCTAGAATTGAGCAGACGACGATCTTTGCATTCTTTATTTATTTCATTTTTTATTATCTGGATGCAATTTTATTTAATTTTCGTATTACAAATAATAACAAATGTATGTATATCAAATATTTTAGTACAATATGCTTCTTTTCTCACTTTTATTTTCTTCGTTAACAATAATTGTTTATTAAGACGTAAAAGTTGTTCTCCCATTTTTCTCACATTCGGCCTTCCTCTACGATGAATTCTGATTGTTTTTATTATTTAATTTCCATTTGTTGTTTTTTTTATCTCGTAATAATTGGCGACGTTACGTTCACGGTTTATGAATCCCTTTCATACGTGTGGTATGTATGCAAATGTTTTGTGATGTATGTATATCAATAGGTAGTTTATAAAAGAGTTTTAAAAATCAATCATTATAAAATCGTTATATATGTAATTAAAAGAGCAAAGAAAACACACACAAACTATAAATTTAAAGGTAAAACAAAAATGGTCTAAGCAAAGTTAATCCTAACGTGTGTGTATGTTTGAAACAGATATTGTCCTCATACAAATCGTGTTTATTTTTCTGTGTACTAAAGAAGAAACAATCTTGGAAACTTTCCAAAGGTATCAGATCCTTGCATCCACTGCCACTGTCCTTCACCTTTCTTTATAAACAGGTGCGCTTGCTTTAAGCCGATTCTTGAAATATACATGAATAGATTTTGCTGCTGAAAAGGTTTGAAGAGATAATTTGGAATAGGTCGAAATAATTTGTATATTTCAATTTACAATACGATCGTGTTTTTGATTTATTAATTTTTATTGTTTTCTTTATTTGCCAATTTTTCAAAACTTAAAACATTTTACACAAATTAATTTTAAAAATTTTTAATACGTACGCAGTCTGTTTAAAAGTAAAGTTAGATTATACACTCCTACGCCTACATATACATTATATACTCAAATATATATATTTATAGAGAAAGATATATATATTTATTGTATATATAGATTTAGTAATTATGATTAAATCTTGCCTTTGCATCATCACAATTCATGTAAAGTTTTTCATTTTTTTCGCTCAGTTTCCATGCGCAGTTTGCAATTTTGTTGTCCACCTTGCTTTCTTTCATGATTCCTTTCGACTTTCTATTTTCTATTTCTATTTTCAGTATTGTGTTGATTTTTTTTGTTTTTTTGAAGGTTCTTGTTGAAATTTACACACGTATACAGTTATTGTTATTGTTATTAGATCAAAGATAAATTTTGCTTGCGCTCCTCTTCACAATACACAAAAATTTTAAACCAATTAAACAGCTAAACAAATAAGTTCTTTAAGTATTTAACATTAGTGAATTATGTTAGGTCGTAAAAATATTTTGCTAAAAATTAATATTCATAGTTTAATATATATAACATACTATTGAAAACTTAAGCGCACAAACAAAACTAAATATTCAAATTAAAAACTAATTTTGCCAAACGTTTTTGCTTTCCCGAAAAATTAAAACAAAAATTACAAATTACAATATTTAACACAATTAGGGGTGTAGGGTGTTGGGTGTTTTGGGGGTTAAAGGTTTTGGGCAGGGGTGGGTGGGGATGCAGGTAAATTTTAGGCTTCCAAAGAAATGGTTTCTAAATAACGGCACATAATTTTGGTAAAAATTTCATTCTCAATTTTTTTGAATCGACGAAATCGGTTAACTTTAACGGATTGTGTAACAATTTGCCAATTGGTTTATAGATTTAGTTTAGTTTTAGTTTACAATAGAAAAAACACATTAACAATAAAAACTTACAAATTAAATTACAAATTTAAAACAATATAAAATCAGTACAGTTATCGAATTAAACAAATTGTTAAAATTAATTATATTTATATATTTGCAATTTGAATTGGGTTCAAAGGTTTTAAGTCACCAAATGTGGAAATTTCTAGGGCGAAAAATCGAAAATTTTGCATGCAAAAAGACGCGGCGTTATAGAATTTTCATAATTCACTTCCTTATCAAATTAATTTATTTGTTGTGTTTGTGTGTGTTTAAAGAAAAAAAATGATTAAAGTTTTAAAATTATTCTTCCCTTTCTTTTTGCGAAGGCAACAATCAATTGCAATTGCGTGAAATGCTCTCTCAATAAAAAAAAGTAAAATATTCAGGAAAACTCATGGGGAAACTTATCAAAAATAAAAAATGGGTAAATATTTTAGTAATTTTCTTTCTCTTGTTATTGTAGTTAGAAAATGGCGCACACTTCTCATCCCCTACAACGACAGTTTACTTTACTTTAATAATTATGTGTATATGTGTGTGAGTGTATGTATGTGAGTGTTACTAAAGTTAAGCTTAACTATGGTCATTTAGAATTTGTTGTATATATTCTCTTATTGTTTGTGGCTAATATTATGTATTTAAAGTTCTTTGCTGGTTTGCAAATTTTGCGCAAGTTTTAATTCATGTTTTCATTATTTCGTTTTCGTTTTTCATTTTCTTTTTTTATTTTTACTTTAGGCAACTGCTTGGTGTGTGTGTTGGTGTGTATGTATGTGTATTTTTAAATTTAAAAAAAGTTATTGTTTTTAGGCTTATGCTGAACAATGTTCATAGATACGTTTTAAAACACACGCGTCCTTCGTCCTTCATCGACTGCCAACAGTTTGTATTTTGCTTTATACTTGAGTTCAAAATTGGAAGTATTCTTTCGTTAGTTTAAAACTAATTTATATATTTTCGTTTTATACATTTATATATATTAATTAACTTTTTGCTTTACTTGAGATCTAGCAATAGCGGAAACGTAAACGACAGAATTCTTGTTCAACCAAACGATTTATTTTTGTTGAAATTTTGCAAAATAGAAAGAAAAACGGGCAAGTTTTTGTTTCAATAATTTTCCCTATATAAACGTATTTTGACACGTGTGTGGCGTTTTTATATTTTATTTTTTATCCTTAGGCATGGAGTTAGTTAAGTCAGCTTGATATATTCATTACTTTAGCTTAGGGCTGTGTTCTCTTCCGTATTATCTGTGTGCGTAGCAGTTATAGATGAGTAAAGGAAAGTGGGGAAAAAGAGTTTAATCTGAACTTGATATTGGATAAGTGGATTTTAAATAGAATTTCTTAGCTGTGAATGGTTTGGTTTTTGTTTTTCTTCTGCTAATTCGCACTTGAGCGTTGGCTAATTGATTTTATAGTTTTAGTTATCCTTGTTTAATCCAACATTACTCGTTACAAGTGTTAATATTAAGTATGCGTTATTGTTATTAAAATTTATAATCAATTTTATCATTAGGTTCGTTACTATTACTGTTTGTGATGTGTGGTCTCCGCGTCTGTAAGTTTCTTCCTAATTCGTTGCTTCGATTTGCAGACATTTGTCAAATTTCTTGTTGATTTGCGATTTATATCTGCTTATCAGTATTATCAGTATTATCAGTGAGTTTTAAGTGTAGTTTTGTATGTGTGCAATTACTTAGCTCTACATGTTTTTTTGTTTTTACTTTTATTTCACTTCTGACAGATAATTGATTTGAAGTTGCCTAAAACTTACGTTGTTAAAAAATAGTTTGTTTTCAAATTTACGCAGAAAGTCTTGCCAGTTGCCGTCGCCAGTCGCATTATATAACAATGCCGGCCGCGTTTTAATTTTTGTATTTGCTTATCGTTCTCATATCAACTCATTCGATCTAATTAATAATTTGTTTTTTTTTTTCATTATTTTTGTCAGTCAATGTTTCTTCACTAAGCTTTGCTTTTCAATTTGAATTGTGTTCTTGGTGTTCTTAGAATATTAAACAGTTTTTGTCAATTCATCTGAGCTTGATCTCGTGTGTATATATGTCTGGGTTTTCCATATGTCAGCTTTCCATTGGCTATATACAAAAGAAGAAATCGCTTGTCTAAAATTTGTTTCTCCATTTTAACTTGCTATTTTCCAATGCCCATGTAAATATGGTAAAATGTTTCGAGTCGAATTGATTTTGAATTTGGTTGCTTACGCTTTCTCAATGTATAAAAGGGGTGCTACATGCTGCTTAAGATTTAAAATCAATCTGTATGGGCTTAGACTGCTCTCTCTATATAGTTATAGATAAATATATTTTATGTTTTTGTTTGTTAATTTTCATATAGGTTTTTGCTATATATGCTCAATTATTGTTTCAATTTCGAGTTAAAAACGCTATGAGACAAATTTCCTTATACTTTTTTTGTGAACTTTTAAAACGACTTGACTTTGGTTTATCTAAGTTGTGAGGCGCTGATGCTTTTTAAAATTGTTTTGGGAAAATCGAGCTAAACTGGTTTCGCTAAATGAAAATGTTTCGTTTAAAATGCTTTCGCTGCAAAGGCTATTTAAGTGATTACATACAATACATATACTCTACTCGACATATTTGTTGCTGCTATTGCTGATTTCTTGATTTACTGATTTCTTGATTTTTTATTATAGTTATTTAGAGGGACGCAATCTACGGCGTTCATAGCAAAAGAACTAATATCGAAACGAGTCTCTAAACAATGCTTTTGAATTGTGGCTAATTGCATTTCTTATACCTTATATAGTTTGTTGAAATTAAATTTATTGCTTTTAAGAATGGTTGCTATTTTGTTTTCTTTTCGTTTTACTTTCATTTTTTACTATGACGCGAAGGATTCTTCTCCAGGATGTCGCTCGGAGAATATTATTATATGTGGTTGTAACTTCCTGGTGTTGCTGCTGTTGTTGTTGTTGTTGTTGTTGTCGTTAATTGATTTCAATTGGGTTGCTGTGTGGTTTTAACTCCATGCCGAAAACGTATCCATGTACCACTGTTCACCATTGGTGCCTAAAGGTTGCTGTGGTAGCGGTAAACTGCCCCAACTGCCGCCATTTCCTATTAAACCGCTCGGGTAACGTCGCTTAACATCTGCCGGATTTTGGTGACCTCCATCGAACTTACGTTTACCGACTACTGCAGAGTGGTGACCACGCCACAGATCGGTGGATGGATGGATTTCGTTTTTGTGGCAGGCATTCGGTTTGATTTTTGGTGTGCGTTGAGTGTTTGGTTTTGGGTTGTGGGTGGTGGTGTGAGGTGTTTTTCGAAAGAAAAAAAAGAGAAAGAGAGTTAAAAATGTTGTTAATACAAAAATGGTTCAAAGTTGTTGCTATTATTTCTTTGTTTTGGTAGTTGGTTGTTTTTGATTGGATTAAGTTCAACTGGTCTATGGTTCGAATGAGGGTTGTCTTGACGTTGTATTAGTTATTTTAGTAGCACAATTTCATGATTTTGGTCCACTTCGATTTCGCTTTGTAAGTGGTGGTAGTAAATGGGGGAGAGACGGTCGTTTGTGTTTCCAAAAAATATTAAAGACAACACCATTTGATCTTTTGTTCGTTTAATTTATCTCATCATTGGTTTTACACATCACAAATCGGGGAATCGTGTTAACTCGACATAACGCCAGGGACTTGGGGACACGGTTACATGTACAAATGTATTGTGTTTTGGGTATGTGTGTGATTGTGGTGTTATTTGGTGCAGAGTGTCATCGTGTTTGTGTGGGAGTTAACAATTACCAAACGGGTTTCTTGTAAGTAAAACAATTGTACATGATATTATCGCCTGACATGGAACATGGAACATTTAGTACAGCTAACGATATGGGTAGCGGCGATAACCGATAACCGGGACAAGGTTGCACAAACAGAATCGATCGCCAGATCGATGAATGGATCCCTGGACCGAAGGATAACAGAGCGCTGTACTTGAAAAGCTCGGCTAGTGGGTTATAAGTGTGCTTGAAACTGGGGCCTTGACGTCGAGTGTGCGGGCTTCTCCACTCATAATTTGAAATTTGGAATTTTGCAAGGACTTCTTTCGGTGTCTACAGGGCTGAACTGATCTGATCTGATCTGGCGCTAATGATTTCGATGCAGCATGTTCCTAAAGACGATACGCGTGATGTGTATTCTTGAATGACGAGCTTCTTCGTTTGGACTTGATTTTGATAAAACAAATGTGATATATATATATATCATGTATGGGGGGTGTATGTGTTCTTGCGACGGAATAAATTTGGTTTAAACGGACTTCCGCTTGTGTTTCTTTTCTTTATCGGGCCGAGACGACTTGGATTTGTGGGAATGCTTCTTGGACTTGTGTGACTTGGTTTTGCTATGTGAGGACCTATGGACTTTACTCTTCTTCACCGGAGAGCGACTCTTGTCGCTGTACCAGGAGATGATCGATGTGCTACGCTTAGTTGCCCTCCATAAATGTCTTGAGTGCAGCTCCAGCTAGAAACAGATTTAGGATTTTGGATTGTTTTTTTCTTTTGCATTCATTTTTTTTTGGATTTTGGGTTGTGTTTTATACCGTTGACACAGTTGTGGTTTTCAAAAACAAAGCGCTTGTAATGAGCATGTGTGTGTGAAGCATTCTAACAGTAAATAAAAACGAGTCTTCCGGGGAAGACAAAAGTATCTACGAATACAGCCACAAAAATGTAAAGCGTGTTCAAAAACGGAAGCAGGTGATTGGGCGTTGGGTGGTGGAGTTCCGTGTTTTTTGGTGGGTGGGTGGATTGATTGGGTGTGCTTCTCGAGGTCGTCACGCTTTTGCCAGCTGATGTTAGTCAACCCATATTACTGGGGCAAAAGCGTGATCTGTTTGGGGTCCTCCGCTATATGTATATATATATATAAACAAGTATAGATTCCATTGACAACAAATTATAACAAAAATTGGTTGGTGTGTGTGCGTGTTGTAAACATAATACACGAATCGATTAGTATTTGTTTATACATAAAATAAATAAAAAACGATCTCAGTTGGTATTGGTGTCACCCTGTGTGAGGATATGATATGTATGAAATGTTAAAGGGTGGTTATATTATACATATATAAGGTCATATTGGTATACATGTGTGTATAGGTTACTAAACTATTAATTTTTTTTTGTTTTTTTTTTTGGCTTTGCAAAGCATGATGGATAATTAATTAACAAGACTCACAATTCGATATACATAAAATCACACAAAATATCATATGTATATTGTTAAAGTAATGGGCTAGAATATAAATAATGTATAAATAAAGGTTTTATATTTAGATTTGTGCAATCGCAATCGATCAGGTCAATCTTGAAACGCGTATCATTTGTATAAGTATATTATTTGTAGCTGGTGGCCAACAAATCAGCGCGGGGTAAAAAAAACACAAAAAATTATATACACGTACGTCAAAATTTTGGGTGGGGATCGTTTTCTTTTCGGCGGGATGGGTTCTGTAGATGGGGGTACTGTTCGGGGGTTAGGGACAAACATTGATATTAATCGGAACAGAGATGGGTGCCAATAATGCTTCAGCTCTCCCAAACGACTCTCTTCGACTCTCTATGACGCTTAATTAGTAGGTGACAATATATTCTCTGTGCTTGGGTGGTTTGGTGGGACATAAATACTAATCGATTCATAAACGTTTACAGACATTGCTCATATAGTTAAATACATATCCAAGACAATATGCGTAGTATAAACAATTACATAATTTGTTATAATGGCTTTCCATATACATAGGCGATGTTCGATTGTGTGTATGTGTGTGCGGGTGGGTGGGCGTTTTCTGTTTTTAATGGGCGTGGCTGTCAATTGCTGCTTACAATTGGAAAAGAGTGAAAAAACCATGCATCAAAAAATGTAGCATACATCTCAGCGCTGACACAGAAATGAAAAAAAATGGACAATCGTAAGCAGCAAGATCACAACTACTGGATCACAAAGAAACATTTGATAAGAAAAGTATTAATATTGGAAATATAAAAAAAATAACCAAGGAATGGGTAAAACTTTACAACATTTAGAACAGTTACAAATGCGATACACACGACATTGAAGTGACCTTTTTTGGGGGTTAGGATCTGGGTTCGGGGATTCACACTATATTTAAATCTCTCGTTATGTTCGTTTGTGTGTGTCTTTGTGCGCGTGATGAGTGTGTGTGTGTGTGTCTAGGTGTATTTTTAGGGGTGTGGGTGGTATTTCGTATGCATGTTTACATTTTTACTTGGCTTTACTTATTAATTTATATGAATTTGACATTTGCAATGTACACATATATATATTCTCTCAAGTTTGTCGCTGTTGTTGGTTTTTGATTATGCAGTTTTCACTTGGCGCAGGTTGTTGGGATTGTTTTTGATTCGATTTGGTTTGATTTGGTTTGAATTTGAATTTGATTGATTTGATTTCTTTTTGTTGGTTGGTTTGATTTTGGTTTGGTATTTTTTGTTGTGGTGTGTTTTATTTTATTGAGATACGAGTACGTTCTTTGTGTTTTTTGTTGAGCTCACCTGGTAAATTTTGTAGCGGCTTGACGTGCTGGGTGCCACGAACGCTGGGACGCGTTGGCACCACCCCACGGACCCCCCCGGTTGCTGCCGGCGCCCCCTGACCGGTGGCCCCCCGCTGAGCTACCGCCGCCGCCGCCTGTCCCGCCGCCGCTGCCGCTGCCGCCGCCTGTGGCGCTGTTTGGGCCCCCAGACGACTGATGCTGCCACGTTGGCCAACGACTCTGCCACGCGGCATTGTGACTCCATGCCCACGACCAATTCCCTACACATCCACATCCACATCCACATCCACATCATCATCATCGTGGTCATTTTTCAATGGCACAGTGGTTAGGGCATCATCATCATTATGATCATCATCATCATCATCGTCATAATTGCATGCATTAGTTGCGTTTTGTGGGTGGTGTGGTGTGGTGTGTGTGTGTGTGTGTGAGGTGTTCGTGTGGTGTATGTGTGTGTGTGGGGGTGGTGGGTGGTTCGAGAGCGTGTTTTATGCATTTCCAGATTCGGTTCCATTTTCCATCATTTTGGGTTATCCATCGGTCGTTGGTTTGGTTTTGCGTTTTGATTTCGTTTTTGATTTCAGTTTTTCAGGTTTCGAGATTTTTGTTCGAATTTTTGCATTTACAATTTTTCAATAGTATTAGCATTTTTTTTTATACATAATTGAATGTGTTTGTATATATATGGATCGCCAAGATAATTGTCAAATTTTGGTCATTTCAAATTTCGAATTGAACGAAAGAGTAGTAAGCAAAATAAAAGTACGTTTTTGAATTGATTTTGAATTTTGATAGTCGAATCGATGAGAATTTCGAATTTGGAGCGGTTGCATTTTCGGAAAGAGGTGGGGGGGTCAGAAAAACAGTTTTCGTTTTGGTTTTTTGGAATCGAAAGGTTAACGATTTGGTTTTAGATTTGGTCGTTTGGTTGGTGGTTGATTTTCGTTTTGATTTTGATTTAGGTTGGTGGCAGAGATAGAATTTGTAATTTTAATGTGGGTTTTTTTTTGGTTTTGACGAACATATATATAATTTTTTTTTCAAGATTTGTTGTTTTTTGTCATATTGTACCGAAAAACAAATGAATTGTTTGTATATAGATAAGTATATAACAAGAACACATAAAAAGAAAGAAAAGAAAAGAAAAAAATCGAAATAAACGCGTTAGATTCTTGGTGTAAAAACTGTTTGTTTGATTGTACATACACGATGTAATGTATGCATATAAAGTATGTATTATTTATATAGAAATTACTAAGATGTATATATACTGTTCTCTGTATCATGTGTAAACTGAGTGAGCATTTAACTAGTCAATTGGGTATTATTATAATATACTTATAACAACGGATCTGGGGCGCTTGAAACGTTCAAGTCCAAGCAACAAAAGTTTTGCCTCTTGCGATTGACACAATATTCAAAAAATAACTTTACCATGTTTGTAAATTTGTTTTATAATGTAACTAAAGGAGTACAATAAGCGTAATGCGGTTAATTGTTTTTAAACATTAAAGCGTTTGCGTTGATACAAAAAAATAAGTATTTTTAATAGTAACATAAAGCGATGCACACTTTAGTGCGCATTTGTAATAAAAAGCGCTTCGCTTAATTGCTAAAAATTAATTGAAATTAAAACGTCAGCACGCCGTGTTCAGCTTATAAATATGTTATTAATGGTTACTTCTTCAGCCTGGCTTTATGGATGGTGCAATTAAAATTATAAATAAATAAGCAGGTGGGGTATACGTACAAGCAAAGCATAAGTTAAGCGTAATAAAGCACCGTTTGTTAATTTTTCGATTGCGGCGTGGCGCGTTGAGTCCTTAAAATACTGGATGTTGGGTGTTTCCATGGGTAAAGCGAAAACAAGGCGAAACAAGCAACAACAAATAATCCTTTTTCCGGCAATGGGCGTGCACGTGTATTTGTATCTGTGGGTGTTGTGTGGGCGTGGCATGGTTTTTTTGGGTTTTGGGTGAATAGTGGGTGGTGTTTTGGTGGAATTTGGCAGCAAGAGACGTGCAAATTTTGACTTTATATAAACGAAACAAAGAGAACATATTTTGGGGAAATTAAAGCCAAATGATGAAGCGTTTTTTTTTTCTTTTAAATAAATCAAATACGAAATAAACTAACTACAAGACAGGAAGGCAATCAACTGAGGGCATATATCTAAATCAGTATAACTCAAAATGAACTCTACAAATCTTGTGTTTCTGTGTGCGTTGTGTTCTTGTTCTTCAAATTGTACTCCGATTCGAGAGGATCTAATATAGGAGAGAGATTTTCGATTTATAAAAACGCACCATAACGCTCGTCGAACCACTAGGACCACTTGCCGATCCTCTGGCCGATCGCTGGCCACCGGACAGCGGTGAATTCTGGGAGCCGCCCGACGAGAGCGGTACCATCGAACCGCCGGTCACACTCCCGCCGCCCCCGCTGCCCCCGTTGCCGCTGGGGTAATCATAGTAGTTGTAATCCCCATCATACGAGCGGTACAGCTCCTCGTAGAACGATTCGTTGGTATAGGTCCCTTGGCGGTAGTCCGAGAAACCGAAATAGTCGTAATCGTATTCTAGTAGGTGGGTTTGGGTATTAGGATTAGGTTTGGGATTCTAAATGGGTTACGATATACGGATATACGGGTTACGGGAGAGACCTCCCCTATAGACCTAGACCTAAGCTCCTCCCTGATAGGATATCATAATGCTGCCAATTGTTTCACTTTGCCAATGTTCAACGAATCGGGCGCGTACTAGAACGCATTAACAATATACTCGGGGGGATAATATATGGATTGGTGGTCTTGTCTGTGGTTGTTGGGTGGTTTTGGTGGCTTTGGTGGTTTAGATGTCACACTAACACACGCGAATCGGTATGTGGCTTAAGTAGATGAGACTTAGGGTTACTTACCGGTGATATAACATCAAACAGTATACAGGGTGCTTAACATTCGCTACACAGAGAACACAATTGCAACATTTAATTATCGTAAACAACTATGGACAACGTTTAAGGTTTAATGTCTAATGTCTATGCTTTGGTTATGGATTGAGAGTATGTGTTAGTTTTTTTTTTCGTTTTCTTGATGCCCTGCACTTGGCGACACAGAGAGTTCGGATCGGAGGGGCGGGAGAGTCGAAGATGGGTTATACTTATAAAACAATAAAACTGGACAACATCGATAAGGAAATAAACACAAACATGCGAATAAACCAAGGATAATAATTGTAGTGGAGAATACATAAATAGAGCATTGACATATAACTTGCAAATGCGAGAGTACCAGAAAGAAAGAGACAACATTTACGATTAGTAAGAT
Organism: Drosophila suzukii; assembly: GCF_043229965.1. Lineage (NCBI taxonomy): Eukaryota > Metazoa > Arthropoda > Insecta > Diptera > Drosophilidae > Drosophila > Drosophila suzukii. The sequence continues at coordinate 70,724,226 of NC_092082.1, forward strand.
GGGGAAAGTAATAGAAATCAGTGAGAAATTGTTATATTCAAGTTACTTCAATTGATTGCCAATGGTCAGAGATCTTAAGGTTAGTGGGTTGGTTAATCTCGATCTAGCTGGATACGTTTTCTGACTCGATTGGGACTCGAGGGCAGTGCTAAGCGTGACTTTGGGGGGCTTTTGGGTGAGAGTGAAAGTGAGGGTGTGCTTGTGTTTGTAGTATGTGGCTTGTTGTTCTTAGGGACGATTATACAAATGTTAGTAGATAGCGCGCGCTTTCTAAACCTTAAATAACTTAAATGATGAGGCGAGGAAAAACAATAATCAAGATAAACAGAGGGTAACAAAACGTTGCGTTTGATGGCAGACATGATGATATTGATATCGTTCAACTTAAGGCATAAACTGCAGACCGGATTAGTGTTAGGTTGGATCAGTAGCTGCTGCGCTTTTCGGTTAGACTTTCGAGCTAAGAACTAAAAACAAACCTATAAGATACTGTGTGGATGTATGAGTGGTGTTAGTGTGTGTGTGTGTGTATGTGAGTGTGCCTAACAACTTGGCTAATTGACTACGAGAACTAAACCAAATTAACAAAAGTTATAAAGTATTTTTTTCTCAATTGTGTAGAGTCCCAAAATGAAGGCGCTAGCGGCCTCCTCTTTTCTCCTCATCAACACATCAACATGATTAACATAGCCGTTGCGAGCTATGCATATACATACAGAGACATCTAGGGCGCAACCGGAAACGGAAGCGGCCCTATTCACTTGGCAAATTTGCCAAACTTACCGTATTCGCGAGGTATCGGCGTACGCAGCGGCATGCGCGCCCCTTGGAGGCGCATGGGCGTCAAGGACATCATGCTGGGATGTGTCGGCGACAGGTTTCTGTATGGAGACAAGGTTTCAAATCTTTACAAGGTAATCCCACACGGACATGGCATTCGAATATAGATTGAGTGAGGTTTTTGGTTATTATTTTTGGTGTCGTGTTCGGGGGACAACAAAGTATTTGGTGGGGGTGAAGTTCATTCGCGTGGCGGGCAATTGGCAAAGAAAGAAAGAAAATAATAATAAAATATAAATATAATTAATTGACTGCTTTAAATGATGGCGACTTGAAGAGCAAAACAGACATTTTCAATTTGGATTTAGCCGAAATCTAAGGTGCCCAATGGATTAGTTGTTTTTAATTTATTTTTGAATTTTGCGCCAATAAGTGTAGGTATTGTGCTGTGCTAGACAAGTTTTACTTATGTGGGGTATTTTGGTGGGGAATTATTAAAGTGGAGGAGCTGGAAATACATACCCCACGATCCCGGGACGCGCTTGCATCATTTGCATCATACGGCGCTCACGAGCCCGCAGAATTTCCTCCTTTTTCTTTTTGTCCGAAGGAGGTTTGGCTAGAGAGACCTATAAGGGTTCAAAATGAATTATATAAGATATTCGATTAGATATATCAGCTTAAACAAAACCCACCTCAATATTCGAGGCGCCGATCTCCTTGCCATTAAGGCCACGCATAGCTTCGACGGCGCTATCACGATCCTCAAAGTGTATAAAGGCATAGTCTTTAATTTTCTTAACGCGTTCCACCTTTCCATATTGCTCAAATTGCTCCTGTTCATAAAAAATATTATTATACTATGTTTAGAATATAGAATTTTTTACTATTACCTTTAGCTTATCCTCTGAGACGTCCTGGGTTAGATTTCGCACATACAGAACTTTAACCTTGGACATGGTTTGTTCATCCGGCTCCTCCTGTGGATCGGCCCAGTCGACTATTATATCACATCCCCAAACCTATAAATACACGTCTTTTATAAGGTTTCTATTTTAAAGACTTTTGTAAAGATCTTACCTTAATTCTTCCTGTGCCAAGCCTTCGTTTGGCCAAAGATGCCGCCTTGTGTGACTCGTATTCGAGAAAACAGAAGCCGCGATTCTTTTTCTTATCATCTGGCGAACTGTAGATGATTACCTCGTAAAGGCCAGCTATAGGTTCAGATTCGGGATCAGGTTTATTTTTAAATAAAGAAAATTGTCATTTGAGTACGGTAAATATAAATCGTGTTATCAATTCAAATGCAATATGATTAGTTGGTTGCATATGTAAAAATTGAAACGAAAGTAATACAACAAAAAAGTATTTGTATATTGGCAGGTGTTTGTGTGCGAGAATGTTTGAGAGTACAGGTGATAAGACACTGAGACGCACTCTGGGCGATTTAAAAATAAATGGAATACTGTATTATATTGAAACAGAAAGGCACAAAATTTTACACGACAGGAGAGCGGGCTCCAATCGCTCAAGATTGTTTTCGTTTTTTTTTATTATGTTGTGTAAAATAATGAGCATTTCCGTAATCTGAATCTCTATATAATATGTAGAGCGAATTAGATGATTTTGAAAACCAATGCCAACAATTGCTGCTTGCTTAACTTTTTGAAATATTTTTGAATAATTGAATGCGCTAAGCTAATAACATTTTCGGTTTTGTGTATGCAAGGTTCGAGATTTAGAGAAAGTATTACAGAGAGCGGGGGGTATAACATTAAGTTGGATATGTAGTACGTATAGAGAGTATTGTAAAATGAAACACACATTTAGAAAAACACTTAAAAAACCTCTGTTGCTATTTGTTGTTGTTTGTTTGTTTATATATAGTACATGTTGCAATAAAAATAGGAAAAGTAAAAAAAAAAGGTATAACCAAAAACACAACACGAAGTATAGAGCACACATTGAGCTTGGATTTATTTTTCGTTTGGAGTAATGGAAACGATAACGGGAAAACTATACACAAACATAGCCAGAGTTAGACAGATTAAGAGATAGAGAGAACGGTGTGTACACTGAGATACAAAGAGAGATATCGGTAGATAGAGAGAACAATAACGTAACAACGAAATATGGATATAGGATTTTGAATTTGGCTTAGTTTCTCGTCGATTCGTTTGCATCAATTGCTCGGGGAAGTAGCGCTTATGTGAGAGATAGATACAGAGAGAGTTAGAGTAAAATGAGTTCATTTTTTAAGGCTTGTAGTCTCCAGTCATTAAGTAAATGAATTTTATTTATTCAACATGAATAGGCCAAAACATATCGATTTGAGTAGACGAATTACTGTTTCATATTTTGGTTTTTGGGGGCAGGATCGCTTTTCGGTTTGGTTTGGTTTTGTGTGCGCCGTTTTATTATCTATGTGTATATGATATGTAGGTCTGCACTAAAACAAAAACTAGGTTCATCCCTTTATTATTTTCGGTTTTCAAAAATATTCAAAATGTTTTGGTTAGCGAATTGTTTAGCTACAGGTTTTCAATGTCAACAAATTGGGCACATTTAATAATTGGAATGTTGAACAAAAAAAATATTAAAGAACAATTAATTTTTTGTTGTATTTACTAACAGCGCTTAGCGCCACAGAAAATGAGTGAGAGTAATGGCAAAGAGGTAAAAATGCAATCGACCCAAGGACATGGCTTTCATTTAGACTAAAAGTCATGTCCTTAAATCCGGTCGTTTGTTAAAATGTTTCAATTTCGTTGGGGGGAGTTTCAAAGTGTTTGATAATTTGGTTCTTTTCGATTTCGGGGGATTAGCATTTTAAAAGCGAAAATTGCAAAACAAAAATCCAATTGATACTTCATTTCGTAGGCTTCCATGCGCTTTTCAATTCTGCAAGTATCGCCCCTAAAAACATTTACAAGGGATTAAGTACAAGTAATTGGGGTTGGCCAATTCTGGTAGCCAATTGGGGTTTGTGCTGGGCTGGTTTTTTTGGGGTCTTTTGCTTTGTTTGTGGTTGCTGTTGCTGTTGGTTTTTGGATCACTTACGTGCATGTTTTGAAAATTCCTCAATTAATTCGTCGCGATCTCTATTCTTAGGTATATTGCCGACAAATAGCCGGTGATTGTTAAATGATATCGTAACACCAATCTTTTTGCCTTTCCGAATTTCAAAATCATTTAGCTGCAATTGTTTGAGAGTTCACACAAAACAAAAGAAAATTTTGATTTGCTATGAAAAATTTGTAGTTCATTGGTACTGCGATTTGATTTTGGATTGATTTGGTATCGGGTTTGTGGTGGTTTTCAAAGGTGGTAGAATGAGTGTTCGTGTTTGATAGTAATTCTCATGGGTGGGAGAAATTGTGGAGTTCTATTATCTAAACTTTAGTAACTGTTTTTTTTCGTAATATTTTGTATTGCGTGCCAAATAAAAAAGGAATTTACTCAAAAATAATGTTGTTCTTTAGCTAAATTCCAGTTGATTTGATGTGGATTATTCGTTTTCACTACCAGTACTAGTACTTACTATGCGGAATAATTACTTTGAAATTAAAAAAAAGGGATACTCTTCGGGCTCTATGCAGCTAGAAAGTCAAATGCGACTCGATCTTACCTTATTAATTTCATTTGAGTTGACTTTCTAGCTGGCACACGGCGTATACTTAATATTTATAATTTTTAGAGCCTGCTGTCCTACGGTGTGATTAATATTATAGAACATAATGGAAAACAAAGTTTTGGAATGCATAACAATTTGGTAAAAAATTTAAAAATTTGAATATTTTTTTGTTGGTTTCTTTTTTCGTAGGCAAAGTTAATGACTGGAGATATTATGTAAATAAGTTAAAAAGAAATATTCTTATACGACAATTCAAGCTTGTAACGAATGGCAATGAGACAAATGGGCGTGTCGCTGTATCTATGTGGGTATGTAGTAGTGTCGGTGTGATTGTCTGAGTGTGTGTTGTGTGTGCTATATATGAGGCAACGTATATATATGATAAAACTGAGAAATGCATCCGACGATGTTTGTGGTTCGGTTTTTATTCATGGGGGGCGAGAGCGCATTTGAAAAGAGTGTCTCGATGTTTGCTTTCGGGGGAGAACACTTTTCAATTTTTTTCTGAAGTGTCAAGATGGCAATGGCGGATGTTTGGATGGTTTGAGGTGGAGGGTGAATAGTAAGGATGAGTTGAAACAATAATATATAAATTAAACTGAATTCATAAGCCCTAAGACCCTTTCTAACCTATAGTAAAACAGTCTTGCTTTTGCAATTAGCCAATTTCTGTTGGTTTAGCCAATTGGATTTTTGTTTACAATTTAATGCCGATTGTGAAGTTGTGGATGTTGCAACTCCAGTGATGGTAATTTAAAATATATTTTTTTGGTTAATTTCGTGTTTTGTCAATTTACCTGTAAGTTTACCAAATTCCTCTAAAATTTCATCTTTGCCCTTTGACTTGGGAATATTGCCTACGAAAAGGCGCAGATTCGGTACGCTTATATTTATTTTCAGACACTTGCCGGGTTTTATTTCGTGATTATCGAGCTAAATTGTGGAAGGGAAGGTAAAACGATTTTTTTAATACCAATTCAATGTTAATAATAAATAAAAATAAAATCATAACTAACAAATAATTTTGAACTAAGGCAAATAAGATCGATAAGAATAAGGAGGGGTTAAATAATAAGATTAGGATTGTTAAACTTTTCGTTTGTTTACCAATTTCGAAGCGGGCCGCGTGGAACGAATTTCGGTTGAGTTTCAGTTTGGAAATGTTAAAGGAAAAACATTTTTTGTTAGTGGTTAACTGGTTAAGGCAGAAGATATTTGGAGGCTTTGCCGGAAAATATCATGGTCTGAATTTTGGTCATGCTCGTCTAAATAAAACCAGACAGTGAGATTAAACGTACGCTGCTTAGTTGACTACAAAAGTTGATAGCTACATAGCTGGACTTAGTACTAGAGAAAATTCAACTAAAAAGAAAATAATACAGATAGAGAGAAAAGAGGGGTTTTTCGGGGGTGTGTGTGTTTTTAGGGAGGAGGCCAAATCTTTTATTCGTTGAGAAAGAGAACTCTTTTCAAACTTGCAATTTGAACGGATTTAAGGCGCTGCAGAGATTCATTTGCATAAATTAAGATTACAACTCATAGAAGACGGGACATGCATTACATAAGTTACAGAAAGATCAAGTAGAGAGAGACAGCGAGAGAGTGAGACAGATAGCGTTGCCTATAGTTCAAATTTAATAGTTTTATAGCGAAGGCAGAGGTAAAGTTAGCATACGGTAAAAACTAAATAAAATTGCACAATTTCTCATGGTCGGATCTAAAAGCGCCAAATCGTATAGATCATATTGGTAATTTTTCGGTCTTGCTGTGGAGAATTTTAGAATATTTGAATTTTGTTTTTGGCCGCATAACTGTTCCTACTTCTTCCGATGTGTAAAACACGATAGTAAAATATGTGGATACAATACGTTAAATATGTATATATAGGATAATGTATATATCGTAAGAGTTAGCAATACGTAAAAAACATTGAAGCGGGGGGCTTTTTTCTTTGGGGGGATGGGTTCTTTGAGGTCTGGGGTTCTGGGTTCTGGTTCTTGAGGGGTGGAGGTGGTGGTCGTGGATATGGATGGTCTGTGGTTGGCTTAAATACCTGTCGCACTGCATTGACGGCCGCTTCGCGATTTGTGAATGTGACAAATGCATAACCACGATTTGTGCCCGTCATCGGGTCCATCATGAGGCGTAGGTCCCAGATTGTGCCGCAGTCCTCGAAGAGCGGAATCAGTTCGTCCTCGTACATGTCCTTGGGTATCTTGCCGCAGAAGACCTCGCAGCCGTTTCCCGGCACATTGCCCTCCCAATCCGGTGGCGGCCCACCATATTTGCGCTGACCTGAAGATGGTAATTTATAGATATTATGATGATGTATTGGGTTTTTCTTAGGATCAATAATATAGATATTCATTTACATTCATAAATAATATAATAGCCTTCTCACCTGTCGTCACATCTAATGTGTAGCCGGTGCGCTCGAGGATTTTCTTGATCTTGTCCTCGTCGGGACCTTTGACCTGAATGGCAGCTGCGGGCGCGGCCACGCCCTGTTGGCTGGCTCGACTCTTCTGGCGGTACGTCTTCATCACGCCGCACAGGTAGGCGGACTTGTTTGACACGTGCTCCAGGTTCGATTCGAGGAACTGACCTAACACATTCAAGGCACCATCGACGGGAAACTCCTTGAGCGCGTCCAGGGCGCGCTCATCCAGCTCGGCGTGAGCCAACTTGCCGGTTTTGTAGATTTCATCCAGCTTGCCAGCGACCTTGGGTGAAAGTTGGTGAATAGAATATGTGTGGGTTGTTAGGAACTTTCTTTTTTAATACTCACTTTCTTGTCCAGACCGTACTCCAGCAGCTTGGGATAGTCCTCTGTACGTTCGCCATCGCCACGGTCATCGGCTTTCTGATTAATGTCATCTAACAGTTCGCCATTACCCTCCGCCATTTCTGTAAGGAAATTAGGTATAGAACAATTTATTATAAAAAGTACTTCAAAACACAATCAAAAAATAAATAATTCCCCTATTTCAACCAATATGTATAAAATTGAGAATGGGAAATATCTTCATTTATAGAATAAATATAATATGTAATACAATTCTATGATATTGTTAGTTCACTTATGTGTACAATGGAGAAATATTAATTTGTCTCAGTCCTCAAAATATTTTTTTATATTTTCAAACATTTAAATACAATTTTTTTATGATCTTTGAATTAATATTGCTAAGTGGACCCATAATTTTTTCGCGACCTATAAATTTACCTTGTTGAGTTCAACGAACGCTAAAAAATAGCAAAAAATTGCGACTGCCTTGAAAATGGGTCGCGAGAATGTGCGAATCGCAAGAATTTCGCAACTTACGCACCGCCGCACGCACTCGTAGAATCAAATAGATGAGGAATATGAAAAAAGTGAGCATGGGAGAGCGGACAACAAAGCGAAAAAGTTCATTGACTTCAAACAAAATGCGAAACGCACAAATTGCCGATCCGAAAGTGGGAGCAAAACCCAGAGAAAGAGGCACCAAAAAGTGCGTGAGAAAAGAGAGAGGAGAGCGGCCCACCAAAACGTGTTGGCCAAAATGTAAACAATCGAAAAGAGGCTCGTTTGGCGGATTGTGCGTGACGTGTTGCGTATACGCAATGTGGTTCACCGAATGAGCAGAGCGATAAGCGTGACGTATTAGTTGCCATGGCAACCGGCAGATAAATCCATAGTACATTGTGGTTTTATGTGCCACTGGTCTTTAGTTAAATGTTTGATTTAACGACTGCCTGCTAGTTGTAAACTGTCATTTTAGTTGTTTACCATCTAAAAGTTGATAATAACATTTTTAAAATATTAGCCAAACCGGCGTGATTTGATGTGTGGCAGCAGCTACCTAATATATTTATTTATAATCGCGGAAACCAGAGCTGTTGCAGCTGCATTCAGCAATTTATCACAAATGAATATTTATGGCGCACTCATAATGAAAATGCAAATTTCCCGCAGTTGTCAAGTGGCAAACGCGCACCTATACACTTCATAGCATAGAAATCCACCTTAGCAGTCACACTATCAGCAAGTGCTATTTTGATTCACATATGTATATATATATATATAGCTAAACCGATGTGTGTGTTTGACGTTCAAACAAAAAACAAAGCAAGCTTGCAGGGAAAAAAAAAAAAATTATAAAAAATGAAGAGCCCCAACTAGCCGAGAGCGATAATTGCGTAACATGTGCGAAATATCAGCAAGCTCTATCGCCAAAAGAACGGGAGAGGCAGTAAAAAAAACCGCGATAGAGCGCGACCCACAAAATTATGAGCAAACCCGAACATTTCTAAAATATTTTGCCAGCTTTTTGTTTGTTGCTCTCTCCCCTGTCACTCTCTGCGTTTTATTTTATTTTTTCTTGCTATCCGTTTCGTTTTCGCTGACATTGAAATACTTTTCGATTGATATCCGCGCGAATGGGTCTTTAGAACCTCGAAATTCACCAAGAATACTCACTGCTGGAACTGGGCATCTGGCTAAGAATCCGAATGGCGGAGCGGCTCTTGAGGATTATGGGGGTACGGGCCTCGCCGCCCCCCTCATCCTTCTGAACGCGGGCCGGGTCCATTTCGGGAAGACCACGGCGAAATGCACAATTTAAGAATTTGTAATTTTCCTTAGACGACTTGGAATTTCGCTTGCAATCGGGTGAATTTATTTTCTTATCGTTTTTTCCGTTTGTTTTTTTTTTTCAGTATAAATCAACAGTCAGAAAGTTATAGTTGTTCCGAAACGATTCGAAAGACGGCTAAAAATTTTCACAACTGAATAGAAATAAATTTGACCGACCGACACAACAATGCCAATACATTATCGAATGATACGACTTTTGACAATTGCTTTAAGGGGCCTACTATGATTCGAAGATGGAATACGGGAAGGGTTACTGAGACCACACGTTATAGAGGTGGCAATACTACTAATACTACTGAAACACTATTATTTAGACTACAACCCGCTGGATATTTATGACAACTGCAGTGGGGTCATCAGAATGCAATGTACGCTATAACAATAAACGGAACCAGTCAGCCAGTAACAACAATAACAGACCTCGTGCATAACCCATTCTCGGGGCCCCTCCCATATGGTATACATATATATATATACGAATATATCTATGGTTGGGCGCGAAAACGCAGCGAGCTGTAAGTAGAATGTGTTGGCGACAACCGCAGGGAAGCCCACAAAAGGGCAAACATGAAAATGTGCAGGAAAAGCGCTTTATCGGGGCACTGCAAACTGAAAACTGCAAGGAAATGAATAATAAACACGGCCAATGGATATTGAGAGCCCAGCCAGTTGAAAGGAGTAAAAGACAGCAAAAGCAGGAAATTCCATTAGGATTGCAACGAAATATCGATAAAAGGGGATTTCTCATACGCAGTGTTGCCAGGGTTCTGCAATTTCGCTTATGTGTGTATTATGTGAGGTTAGGGTGGGGGATAACTGGGCACATTCCCGAGCCAATTGAAGGAACTCCAGCTATTCAGGTGACTGCTTTTGGCCTAAAAGCGCTTTCAATTTGCAACACTTGCCGTTGCTTTTTTTCCCCACTGCCTGTGTTTGCCCGGCTGTGTCATCATTTTTTATGCATGTTTGTTTGCAACAGGGTAGTCGCTGCGTTGTTTGCCCCGGCAGTGGCAACTCTGTCCAATGCATATGAAATAGTAATAAAAAAACAAGGAAAGAAAGTGGAAAAAACAAAGAACCGTTTGCATGTTAAAGAACATTCCTGTTTGCATGTTCGTTTTGTTTGCCAGAGAGCCGCTTGGCAACTACCTCAATAAATTTGATGTTGATGCCGGCGATATGCGGTAGCATATATACACATGCAGAGGGATATCCTGAGCCCCGTTAGTTACACCCTCGGCACAAAAAAAAAAAAGTCACCCTCCATGGCAAGGGTGGTTTTTTGCCAACGGATTCTACCATTCCGGACTCCTTTGCCAAGAGATAATGCCTGGTGTAAGGTTAGTAAATCAGCGATATGACAAATCGCCGCAACGCAGGCGGAACACTTAATGCGACGACTCTTTTCTATAAAAGACAAAGGAGAATCAAAATTGCTGATAAAGCCAAATAAATCGTTTTGCCACATTTGTTCGTCACTCGCGTCCGTCTGCCAGACAAAGCGTCGCCACCGGCAGCAGTCTGGTCTAGAATTACAAGGGGGCCCCCCTTTGGAAACTCCGCCCCTGTGTCTGTCACTTTTGAAGCCAGACTGTAGAGAAAACTACGTATAAATGGGGTATAGTAGCTAGGGGGGTCCAAGTCTGGGGTTGTTTGCCACGCTATATAGGAAGTGTTAAAGTTTCAGGCTTTCGCAATTTGAATTTCAAGAAGCCCTGGCCATTTAAATGTTATTGCCAGGGACAACGGCGACAACAATGGCCACCTTCCTTTGGGGTTATTGATTTTCAGCCCCCCTTTCTGCCCAGATGAACCAACTACTCTGTCCAGTTAAGCCGATTTAAGGCACAAAAATAACTCCAGCCTGGCTGGAAAGGGGAGAAAACTGCAGACACTGCAGACCTCAGAGCAAAACCTGAAGGCCTCCGAACGGAAGTGTGGCGAATGCCTTCTTGTAATTTATAGCCCCCCAGTTGGGGGGAAAGGGGTGGGGAGTTTAGAAGGCGGCCAGTTGGCCGCATAAGTTGCACAATTTATGGCATTGCGACAACGAACAAATTCCCTGCAAAGTGCAGGCGAACCAAGCAAATTAGATGGAAGCGCCTCACAGGCGGCAGACAACGGTGGAGATGGCTCTTAAGAGAATATTAAATGAATGAAATTTATTGTAATTTATGGAGGACTACAGAAGAAGTTTAATGAAATATTAGAAATGCTGCACGTTTAAGTGCAATCCAGAGGAAGAAACTTTATTGCTGCCTGCTTTTAGGCGTTGAATTAAATTACTTTTGGACGTTTTTACGGTTTAGTTTCCAAAAAGTGGTATGGATCGTTAGAGAAACTCTTGAAATATAAATAAATTGAAAAAGCAAATAGCAATTAAATGCTTTTAAGTGGAAATTACTTATAGAATAAATGATTTGCCTTAAGAAAAGGTTATAGCCCTTTTTATATTAACCCTATCTGTATCTATTTTAATAACGTTCAAACAAACTGAATCTGAAGTCATACAGTCACGTGGCAAGACTTCCAGCGTCCCCAATATTTTCAGGACCCGCTGCCAAAATCAAAGATAACATGGCAATAAGTTGCAAGTCGGGTTTATTTTGGTAAACAGCAACGGGTTCGTGGCCGTTCAGTGGGGTTTTTGTTGCCAAGAAACCAATCAGGCGGCTCTTGCCTCCGCAATATCTGCCAGAAAAGCTCTCTATTTTGGCCACGTCACTGGGGTCCACAGACACGGTCGTAAAAACTGTGCAGCCCGGCCGGGGAAATGTTTTCAATATTTGATGCTCACATTTTGTGGCCGCAAAAGTGCAGGGACGCTGCTCGACCGCATCAACAAATGAAAATGGCGCCCAACAGCCAACATCCCTGACCCTCCCACCCCCCACCTCCCCCCGAAAATAAAGGAGGAGGTCAGTCACGTGTTGGCCAGGCCAAAACCAAGAGGCCCTGCCGAATTCACTGCATTGCGGCAGCGACAACAACAGTCCGTAAATTCCGGACAGTATGTATGTATGTACAAACAGTCCGTCGCCCAGGCTGAGGCATTGTGTCTATCCCCGTGTATTTGCTGTATTTGCTGTGCAGCAACTGCCAAAAATAAGGAGTGAAAAAACAACGTACGACGTGCCTGCAACAGTACATAATGCCGCCGGCTCATGGGACGGGAAATTGTCAGGAGCCGGAGAAAATAGGAGGCACGCGACAAGCTCAAAATGAAAATTACACAAAAGTTTGCCAGAGAGGAAGAAAATGGCGTGCTTTTTTATGGCTGCCAAAGATGCCCCCAGGAGTCGATGTCGTAGTTGGAGTCGGAGCTAGAGTCGTAGAAAGTGGAAAGCCAACTTTTGCAGTGGCAGAAAAAAACACGCAAATAACAGGAGTTTCAAGTATCGAAGAGGGGAATACCCTAAGAGAAAGAATAATAATGCATTTCTATAATATAGTTTATGAAGTAGTGATATTCTTCAGCAATTGATTTTAATAAAGGTAAAGTGTCCCTATTCTACAGTTATTACTTCCCTCAACGAAGCAATCCCTTCCAAAAGCAAATAGGAAATATAGATATTTGCATGTTTTTCAACAAAATTTATAGCCTCCTCTGATAGAGTAAAAACGTGGCCAAAAAGACAGCGGCAAGCACATGCCACACGGGCCGCCGGAAACCAAAATGCGCTTTTGTGTGCCCCACACGACCCCCATCCCAAGCCAATCCAACCTATCCCAAGCCAACAAGCCCAGAGAACCCATCCGACAAAAACCACCCAACCGAAGCGGGGGCAACAATCCAATCCGACACAAAACCCCAGTCCAATCCGAGTAGGACAAGAGCTAAGCTGAGATAGCCGGGCAGGTTTCCACTGGGTCCCCCCTAGTTTGGCGAATTAGAAAAGTGCCGGCAGCAGGCGCCGCTCAATTGCATTGGGTTCCAAAGGGGAAAAGTGGAGGAGGAAATGGGGACTCCACGATAGAATGGGGAGCGGTAAACGAGTCTCGTTGAGCGCGTATCTTGCATTTTTATTTTAGCATATTTTATTATTTGCGAAATTAGGCTGCTCCAAGTACCGCCCGCTGTGGTGCCTTTCTATATTGTATGGTTTGGTATGGTGTGGTATGGTATGGTATAGTGTGGTATGGGGAGGAGTGGGTGGCTCTATGAAGGCATATCCTGGCGGATAGCTCTGGATGGCACGGCTCCCGCTGATTGCAACGTATCTACAGCGACATCGGCATTCAAAGTGGCCTGAATAAATTGTGAAGCGCTTGGAAATTATTTTTCAGAATGGAGGGTATTAAGGATCTATTTATCATACTTATAAATCCTTGATTAATAATTTTAAATGAATGAAATAAAATAATTAACACATTTAACAATTACCATAAAAAATAAAATAAATATTTTTCAATCCAGTACTTTCTTAAACCCCCTCTATAACCTCTTTTATGAAACTCTGCCCACGCCATTGGCTATTATATTCCCTATTACCACATGTGATTTTATCTGTTATTTAGAATGTAATCAGAATTATTGATCACAAAGTGTTATTTTCAAGAGCTTCGCAAATTCAGAGAGCACTCTAAGTAAAAATGACGGCTTGTAATTACCGCAGAGAGGCTTATTAATACATATTTTCAATTTGAATAATGAATGAGAAGAGGGAGGGGTATTTTTCGCAAAACAACTAAGTTTTCCCTGCAGCGAAAGGGGGAAGAAAGCGACAAAAAAGAAGAGAAAATTACTTAACACGGCTCCCAAGTTGCAATGCAAAAGCCAAAACGTGTTTGCCGGCAACCCCTCTGGAGAGACCCCCCATTGTCGCTGCCCCACAGCCCCCCCTGTCAGGCCAGAAAGCACCCCCTCTGGCCGCCGGCCATGTTCTTGCCGAGAGCCAAGAGTCATGCATCATGCAACACCCAAACGAAATGAGAGGCGCTTTTGGGGGCAACATGAAAGTACAAAGGCGAGCGAGGAGAAAACATGGCGAAGCGCCAAATTATGCGCGCATGGGTGGGGTGTTGCAAGGGGGGTTACGGCAGGGGGTCATTCGAAGGGGGTTTGTTGAGGACGCGACAGACAACAGAAGAAGAAACTGCAAATAATTGCGCTCTCTCTCTACTTTTCCTTCTTCCTTTCCTATCTTATGCCATTTCTCTCCTTTTGAAGAGAGAGCGCACATTGCACTCGGGAGCTTTTTGGTCACTGCAGGCGAGCTTTGGGTCTCTCAACCAACCGCCCAGCCACCCCCCACATTTTCCCCCCTTTTATGCACGCCGGCCGGTTTTCAAAACTGCAACTGTGTGTGGGTTTAGTTGCTGTCGGTGTGTGGGTGTGTTTGTGTTTGTATGGAGCATGTGTGTGTGTGTGTGTGTGGACGCCATTTGGGTTGACACGTGGCCGAAGTTTTGGAGCCCAGGAGCAAAAGCAGGCTGCGCTAAATCAGAAATCAGGATGCAGTGGACCCGGGCCAAGGCAACAAACAGAAAATGTACCACAAAAAACGTACAAATCTCGGTTTAAAGAGGCAGCACAAACCGGTTTGCCACAAACACACACGCACACACACATAGAAGGTTCAACTTTGTCTGGACTTTTCTTTATTTTAAGTTCACTTTTTAATGATTTAAGCGGCGTCGGCGGCGACGAGATATTGGAGCAGAAGGAAGGGCAAAAAAGGGAAGGGAAGAGGAGAGGGAAGAAGAAGGGAGGCAGCGGACGATGCAAAAGGCAAAAATCAAAATGGTGGCCCAAGAAGAATTGGGGGAGGGGAAAAGGGGGGCAGGGGGCTACCAAAGAGGTAGACGACGGCGTTTTAATGCGATTGTGACGATGTTAAATGCATTGCCGCACTCACACACATGCATATGCAAACGGAAAGGCAAGCGTCGCAAAAAAAATACGAAAAAAAACCATGCTGCATGCCTCTCTTCCCTGAGAGTGTGTGTGTGTGTGCGTGTCTGTGTTGGGGGCGCTTCCATTGTGGGGCCTCTGCTTGCTTGTGTGTGTGTGTGTTAGTGAACTGCAGTGTTGAACAACGCCAAGAAACGTGGGCGTTGTTGTTGTCGTTGTCGTTGTCGTCCGTTTTTATGAAATATCAGAGCAAAACACCTGAACGCACATACATTCCATTTGAATTCATTTAATTTCATTCGTTTCATTTCATTTCACTTCACGGCATGCGTCAGCTGTTTGGCGTTCGTTTTAATTTTATACCCCATACGCAGTGTATACATATAGACGTTTCTAATTTTTGCACATTATTGCAGAAACACACACACACACACGCACACCGATAGAGAGACATGCATATATAGGCAGCACAGCACTTGGGGCTGCACTGCAAGAAAAGAGAGAGGAGTGGAGTGGAGGAGGAGAAGAGCAAGACCAAGGCAAAATGAAATGAAAAAAAAAATAAAATGCCGTCGCTTTTTGTTCCTACATCGGAACGTACTAACACACACACACACACTCACTCGAGAACTCACACACACAGGCACTTGATACGATATTTTGTTGTCTGCTGTTCGCTCACTTTTTATATTTTTATACCTATATAGGATGGTGTCAGTGTGAGCGTGTGTGTATAGCCACTAATTGCAAATTGCAGTTGGCAAAAGTATCGCCAAGATACTGAAATTACCTTTTTTTTATTTTTGTTTTTTTTTTGTATTTTTTGTTGTTGTATTTGGCTTGCACTAAGAAATTCACAATATTACTTCGTTGCGTTCAATTTGAACTATTGATATTTTATGTATTTTGTATTCCTTGACGGCGTTGCACAATTTGTTGCTAGATTCCTGGCATTTTCTACATCGAATATTTGTATTTTTATTTAAGATCGTATCGTATATGAGATCACAATTGGCCGCCCGCCGTTCCGTTGTTACGTTTCCGTTTCGATTCGCATGCCGCGCGCGCTCTCTGCCAACATATTCTTTTTAATAAATATAACTATGGGAATTTATGGTCCTATATGTTATTTTTGTTGTTGGTTGTTGTATTTTTTTGCTTTCTTGTTTTTGGCAAGCACACTTTTCCGAACAACTGCAGTTGGCGATTGGTTATTTTTGGGTATGTCCAATTTTTTGCGTGTGGCAGCCGCGTTGTAATAATGGCGGACGGCAACGTCTACGTCACCGGTTCTCGGTTCGCCAACGTCTGAGAATCGAACTGAGAACTCAGAACTGAGAATCGAGAATCGAATCGGGGAACAGCAGCGGTACTGGCAGAAGCTGAGGCTGTAGCCGCTCCGCTCGCAATTCTGGTCTTCACGTCGTCACTTGCGTCGCACAACAAAAGCCACAAACCAAACAACTACAACTCGGGGAGTCGTCGAGTCGCAGTCGCAGTCGCAGCCACGGAAAAGCTGCAGCGACAAAAGTGCACGCACACTATCGCGAAGGGAGAGCCCACGGAGCGTCACTCTCACACAGATACGTTCGTATCTCAGGCTGGCAAAAAGTTTCGCAATAAAAAAAAGAAAGGAACACAACCCAGAGAGCGAAAGAGAGAGCGGCGGAGACCGAACGAAATGAGGGAGAGAGAGAGAGAGAGATAAGCAGTGCGAGCAGAATTTGCACAACAAAGCGAATGGCGAAAAAACATGCTCTCTCCTAAACACACACAAGCAAACATTTCGCTCTCCGTTCTCATTTGCCATGGCTTTTTAAAGATCGCGGAAAAAAACACGAGAATCGAATCTTGTGTCGCGTGTGGAAGCCAAGTTTTCATCTTCATCTTCAAACTCTAGAAACTAAAAACAGTAGACCAAAAAACCAGACAAACAAAAGTGAAAATGCCTTATAAATAGGCTAAAAGAATTTCAGCAAGTTCCCTTTTACACAGAGAAAAAAAAGTAAGATAAGGTATCTTTAATAGGCTAAAAGGGAAAGACCCGTCTACATTAAGAATGCAAACGTTTAATGATTTTAAATTCAATTGGAAATTAAGAACGAACATTTATTTACAAATATTCAGTGGTGGGTCTTGAACTCGGTCTTCTATTAGCAGAAGTAAATTTATTATGAAATTAATATTACTTTAGTAATGCTATAACAAGATATGAAATGTCTAGATACTGAACCTTCTTTTTTTCTGTGCAACGTATCTTTCACTGTCGACGTTCCACAATGCGTTCCACAAAAAACACACACACGGACCTACGAGCATGAGAAGCTTCTATGCAAAAAAAAAAATTGCTGAACATTCCTTCAAAGGGGTTAAATGAGCGAAAACAACAAAAAGAACGAATGCCCAAGGGCTGAGTGTAAAAAACGTAGATGCTGTCTGTAAATTTTTATACAACTTTGGCATGAGGGCAAATCGTCGGTCGAATCGTTAACTAAAATAAACGCACACAGTTGCATCAGCCTTTGCAAACACACAGATACGATTACAGATGCCGATGCACACGCACAGCCATAGATTCAGATACTTCCACCACAAATGCAACCGTGAGATGACTGGACAGTGGGTTTGGGTTAGGGTTTTCCAGGGGGTCGTCGTTGAGGGGATAGGTGATGGGGGGAGGTGGAGAGCCCCCAACCCACAACGCCCACGCCGGCTTTCCGGCATTTTGGTCATGAACTTGTGGGTTTCGCTCGTCTGCCGGTCCCCAACAACCACTGCACCACCCACTTTCCGATTCCGATTCAGATTCCGACCAAGGTAAGTGGCTCGTCAGCACGTGAACATCGCATCCCAATTCAATACCAAGCGATTCTCTCTAGCGGTGTAAAAATAAACAAAATAAAGAGGAATTCTTTTGCCACTCAGCACTCGCCTTTGAATCGAAATATTCTGAAATTATTTATTTTGCGGTACAACTTAGAGGGTCTCTCAAGTTACCCGAAAGTTTGGGACTTCGAGATGAAAACGGAGACCCTGGGAAGTTGGCTTAAAAAACATAAGTGGGTGCCGCTGACTAACAGTAAAACAGCTGGGTAACCTTAGAAGCTGGTGAAAGAATTCGAGTGTGTTGGCTAAATTCCAGGAAAGTGTGAGAATGTTTGCGGCCAATAATCACACCCCCTGAAATATGATGAAGAGCAATACAAATTCCTGGGATATTTCCCTAAATGAAAAATAGCCTAAGAATAAAAAAAAAAATCGATAAGGTCTAATATAAAAAAAAAATTAAAAAAGATCCATCATAAGTAAAATACCAGAATATTTTACTTATGATGGATCTTTTTTAATTTTTTGTTTCCAGAATAATATAAAATAATATAAATATAATATACATAAATTAAAAATATAAGATATGTGGGAAACTTTTTTCCAATAGAGTTCTGATTTCAAAGGTATAGAATGAAGAAGTACATATTGTAATGCCAAGAATATTCATATCCTATAACTAAGTAAATTTCAGAAACAAATAAACTTTGAAGAATATAAATAAAGAGTGGAGATCTCTAAATACTCGGTTCCCTTGGTTCTTTTTTAAGATAGACAACCTGAATACAAAGCCCTGCCATAGAAAGTCTTGGCCAGCAACCTTGAGTCACCGTCCAAAGGCGATATCTTTACGACGGCTAATGAAATTCTTTGTAGAATCGCCCCATTAAAAATCACAGATCCATATCTGGTCTATTTAGCGAAAGGGTGTGCCCCACCAGCAGTACTAGCGGTTTGAAATCAGAATTGGCGACTTACTCGAGCGAATTGTTGCTGCAACTTCCGAGTAGAGAGTATCTCAGGCGCTGTGTATCCAAGTGTGTGGGGTGCTGCTGATGATGATGATGTATCCAATGGGTGCTGTAGATATTTAATCCGAAAATGTGCTAAGCTATATTTATGCGAATTAATGCGAATGTGTGTTTCTTTTTGTCGTTTCTTTCTGAGTTTGTTACGTTTTTGATTTGCACTATACAAGAACTTCACTGGAGAGATATAGTAGATTCACTTGACCGCACTTATCGACTACAATGGATGTTTGTTGCAAAAATAATATTTGCCACTTTCGCGCTTTTCCGACACGTTGCGTTGCTCGTGGAGAATCGAGAGTGGAGATGCGATGCGATGTGGAGTGGAGATGCGATGCTCGGCTCGGCGGAGCAGAGAGAGTACAGTAGATCACAACACACCGCTCGGCGACTCGGCGACTCTCTTCAGCGCAATGTGGCCAGCCTTTTGACCAGGAATGCAGCTCTGCAGTAATTGCAATCAGCGGTGCATTCGCCAGCGAACTGATCGCCTGTTGCTGGGGGCTGTGGCTGCAGATCGTCGATCGGAGCAGCGCTGCACAGGAAGTGCACGAAGCCTCGGAGAACAAGTTACGAGCGCTCGGCTTTCCCGATCGTACCGTCGATGGGATTGGATCGGCCGATGCAGTTGCACTCTCGCTTCGGTTCTCTTTTTTTAGATGTACGATTGTTTTTTTTTTCTTTATTTTATATGGGGCGTATACCCCGCGTGGAGCTTTGAAACCTCGATCGACGATCGTATTTGTATGGTATGGGGGTTGGGGGTTCCAGAGCCGCTTCAAAAGCTTCGGATGCACTTTCCCTGGCTCTGCGTTGGGTTACGTAAAGCTTACAGGCAGGCTGGCTGGCAGGCAGGTTGTATATCTTGGCTAATTTTGATTAAATTTCCTTTAGCTATTATAAATTTCGTTTAGATTCGGTTTCGAAAGTCTCGGCCGACTGCGTTTCGAGGTGATCCAATCTGGTACAATCCAAACCGACTGAAAGGTAAATTGCAAATGTGTGCAAACGCAGTCGCTGCTTGGCAAAAGTTGATTGCTCTAACTGGTTAATTATATAATTTAAATTGTTTTCAGTTCGCCTCACTTGATGATCATAATTTGTCACTAATTTTGTCACGAAATATGCACTTTTAGTTGTTGGCTTTCTTTACAATTTGTTTTCTTTTTTGTTTTGTTTTGGGTTACTTTGATTTATGTTGTGTTTGTTTCACTTGTTTGAAATTTATAGATTTTGTATTTGATTTTTATGCATTTCCAGACATGTCGCTGCATTTTGCGTACGCTTTTAAAGTTTGCAACGCGTGGCCATAGATACCTTCCTCCCCGTTTTATTACAAGTTTTATGCCGCTTTATAACTGCGTTCGTTTCGATGTTGTATTTAGTTGTTAAAATTAAAAGCGTAATTGGCTTGTACACTTAACCATAGTAGAGAATATTATCAAAGATTTACCGTCGTTATTAGTAATGTAGCAAATAAAGAAAAACTTAAACAAAAACTGGCAAATGTTTTGCTTAAACGTTTTAACACTAACGAGTTTTGCTAATGATGATGATGATGGTTAGAACTGTGTGATTCGATTCTATTGTTTGATTTTCCGAAGTGGCTGATGGCTGTTCTTATTTAGTGGCTGGCTATTGCAGTTGGTATATAATCCAAAGTGTGTTGAAGACGTCGTATGCGCGGACTCCGATCCTGAATAGAATTTTGACTAAAATGCTGATTTGATTTCCAACGTTGGCTGTGTATTTTTGGCTGTGGTTTTTGATATAATTTGTATTTCCGAAAGGTGTTGTTGGTCAGAGTTTCCTTAACCGTTTGTGTATAAAGTTCCAGATTTGTGGTTGCAATATTTTCGCATGGTCGTTTGCGCGTCCGCGATACTTGCGAGTGGAGTGGCGATGCGATACAGATACAGATACCCGGCTGGCTGGGTAGTCAGTCAGTCTCAGAGGCCCGATTTTCAGAGTCGCCGTCCGTTGGCGACAAAAAGCTTGCAGTCGTAGTTGCGTTGCACACAGATACACAGATACATATGCAAGCAAACTCAGAGAGAGAGCCAGTGAGAGAGAGCGGCCCAGCAGTTTGCCGGCAAAGCAAAGGTGAAGCTACGCACACAGGCGCATTCTGCGCTTCCTTTTTGTTTTGTTTTTGCCATTCGCAGCGGCAGTCGCAGTCGCCTGCATTGGTATTGCATCCTCTCTCTCACGCACACACACACAGATACTACCCATACGTAGCCTGCTTTTTGTGGTCTTTCGCCCCAGCTAGCAACCACCCAGCTTTTTGCCGGCTTGTAGTCAAACCTTTGTCGCCCAGAGAGCACCACTCTATGCTCTCTCTATCGTTTTTTTGCCACACTGAATTGACCCCTCAGAGATTCTGATTCCGATTCAGATTGAGATTCCGATGCCCAAAGATGCCAACAAAGTCGCGATGCGTTTTGTCGCCAGGGGCTCTTGTATCTCGTATCTCTCTCTCTCTCACTCCGCCTCTACCCTCTCGCTTCCACTCGCTCTATGTTGTGAGGAACATTTCAATTAACTGCAATTCTTCTGCTCCCATCGCTGCCCGCCGGGCAATCCGTTTTTATGATCCATACACTCACCTCGCTGCCCGCCGCCCGTCCAAGTTTAATTAACTCGAAGTCACGGACAATGGCCGAGCGACAAGTAAAGCGTATCTAGATGCCCCCGATAAGATCTGTCAGGGCTCTATGCGCCCATCTCTCTCGGAATCCGATTCTGAATCGGATTTTCGCCACTCGCTAACTCAATTTGCCAGCCAGCAGGTGCGATGACCGCGCCGGGGAGTACGAAAAGTTTTGATGGGAAAACTGAAAGTACTAGCTAATAGTGGTTAAGCTGGAATTGGATGATTGCAAATTTATCTGAAACTGCTTTTCTCTAGAACATATTAATGGTTCGGTGGGATCTTACCGAAATAGCACATATCTATCAAGGGATTGTAGATATTTTAAATAGTATTTTCCTAGATACAGTTGATGATCATGTTTTTATAAAGAATATTTCCAAGTTCCATAAGATAAGCCCATCTTTAACTAATAATTAAAATTCCTTGGGATCTTATAAAAAAAATGAAATAGTTGCCCTTGAATGGGAACACTTTTACACATACTACTTTTAAGAAGTTTTTAATGATCTATAAGGATGTTTTGTATACAGTGGAACATCCATAGTTAAAAACTCCCTAGTCCATGTTTCATAGGGGATTTGTTAAATATTATCAAAACTACTAGTAATTAAGTAAGTCAAGTTCATCTAGCAAAGGATTTTCAGGAAGTTAATCATAGGAAGTCAGTAGATAATGGTTCAAGTTATTGAAGTATGACTGTGGGAGCAACAAAAGCCTCCTGTGGGCGAATCTTCTCCTGCAAACAGGGCAGAAAACGAAAGCCAAACGGAGCGAATGTGGGCAACGAGGCTGAAAGGATAACGCTCTTGATGCTGCTGCCTCACATTGATCACGATGACCATCAGAAACGGAAGAGGCAGCAGTAGCAGCAGCAGCAGCATCATCATCATCAAAAATCGGAGGCATCATCAAGCGCGGCATCAACGCCAACAACAACAAAAATGTCCGTATCTGCGGCGATAACGCAGTTTTTCGTGCCGATCCTGTTTTTATTCCCACAGTTTTGCGAGGCTTACATCTGACGGGGGACGCAGTGGCCCCGTAGTGGCGGTGGCTATATGGTAGCTATGCATCGTATCGTATAGGGGAATATCACGGGCGCATGGTCATCATCAAGGCGATCGGATCGGATCGGAGAGCTCTTCTGCCGGCGTCGCTGCGATGGTCTCGAAATAATAAGATGACATCCAACACTTCTTGCGATCCGAGAGGCACAAACACACAAAGCTCGAGACCAAGACGAAGACCAAGACCAAGACCCTACCCCCATATGTGGCCGGTTCCCCTAGCAACCCCCTCACATCCTCATCAACCCCCTGCCATGCCAGCCGCAGTCCGTTCCAAATATTTTTCATATAAAAAATCGCATTTTTTTGCCCTCTCGCGCATAATAAAACTTTTTCTGCATGCTTTTCATTTCATTTCCTTCGAGATGCCGGGGGTTGCCGAGGGTCGAGCGGCTTTTGGGGGGAGGGCGGCAGACAGCAGCGCACTTGGCCGCCGCACAAAGGAAGATCACGACGCAAGGACTTGTCTGCATTCAAATCGATGTAGGTAGAGGTTGAGGCAGAGGTAGAGGTAAAGGCACTCGTACTCACACTCGTCCCCAGTCGCGTCCTCGAATGTACCTGAACCTCTCTCGCAAAAGGATGGACAATGTCCAGGGGCCGAAACTTATTGAGCCACGCTGATATTTCAGATTCGCCTTCGGTTCTTTTTTTTCGCTCTTCCTCTGGCTCGGCTTTTTATCGCCGGTGGTTGCTCATGCTTTTGCTGCTGTACTCTTGGAATTGGAATCAGCGAGCATTACCTTATTTGAGGAATAAAAAAAGCATAGTTCTTGAAATCTCGAGAAAGTCTCGGGGTTAACCTACAAGCCAAGCCGTGTGGGTGCAGGGGTGAGGATCATTAAAAGGATTTACTAACTTTTAAATGTTGGTTTTTATTAACGTGTTTTAGTTATTTATGTCTGGAATAATAAATCTTTTTTACGGTTACTCTCTATTACTTTCAAGGAAATCTTTTTCTCATAAGAGATAAATAAATTATTTATGGGATCATGTGATTTCAACTGATATTATGAAAACTGAAACACTTATGAGAGATACAACTAAGAGCTTATCAGCATATTCAAAATTTGAATAGAAAATGTAAGTTATTTTGTAAGAACTTTTTAAGTACTAATAAGTTTTTAAGTTGTTTTAAACATATTTTATATAATTTAGGCAGGAAATAACTCATAAATAACCCATTTTAAAACATCAAAGTAAAATATATTTTAAAAAACAAAACGACTTTCCAAAATATTTTGTATCTCTGCACAAACTATCCATTATATTAATTCAACCAAAGTTTACCAAGGAAAATCTTGATTTTTAGTTTTCTTTAGAGTTCTTCAGGTTCTAGTCACCGTTGCGAAACGTTGTTTACCCAAAATCTTAAATGCCAGCCCAGAAACAGGGACAGGAAGTGGATGACCAGCCGCAGCGAGGACATCGCAGGAGGAGGACGATAAAAAAGGAGAAAAAAAACGAGCATGAAGGAAGGAAACTCAATGCGACATTTGCATTTTTAATGCAGACCCACATATAAAACTAAGTTTTTTATGAGTTGATTTTGATTTGCGTACTTCTTTTTATATGAAGGTATTTTTTTTTGCGTTTGGCCAGCGACTGGTTCGAATCGTCTAATTTTTTTCGCCGCTTCCTTTTTTTTTTTGCTATTCTATTTTAGCTCTGCGAGAGGCGGTCGCTTGACCATCGTGTCTCCTGCCTTGGCCATTGTCTGTGCCACGGTGTCACCTTCGAGCGGCCAGCAGGATCAAGGGGATCGAGGGGATAAAAAAGGTGGCAGAGCAATATAGCCAGAGAGCTGACCACGCAGACAAGACAAAAAGCTAAGCAGAAAAGCACACACAACGGGAGGAGCGCAGTATCCTTTTGTGATATATGAGTAAGTTGTACCTGAAGGATATGCGCTGAGCCGTTGAGCACACACAAACTGGAGGCAAGCTGCACCACCATCATCATCTTTATACGACTCTGCCTCGGAGTTTATCATTCGATATCGAGCACAGCGTGATTATATTGTGGATGAATGGGTGGGCTGGGGATGGGTATAAGGATGAGTATGAGTATGAGTATGATGACCACACCCGTGGCCTGGACACCCTGAAATCCTGGAAAGAGAGAGAGCTCTACGAGCACCCCTCGCTGATCTTCTCGGGTCGCGGTCTTTGTTTTTATGGCCATGGCTGGTGGGAAAATTTATCTAAATTGTCGATGGCATTTTTTTTTTTTTTGTATTTTTTGCATTTGATTCTTTTTGCAAAAAGGATTTCTCTTTCTTTCGTTTTTTTGTCATATTGTGGAATGTTTTGTCGTCACTTTCGGAATGAAGCAGCCATGGCGAAGAAAAAATATGCATAAAAAATAGAATGATGGGCCAGCAAATGGCCAAAGACCATAAATTAAGCCCGAGGCAGGGACAGAAGGGCAGCGCATCTGACAGCGGCCAGGATCGATGCGAGGAAGTAGAACAAAAAGCTGGCAATTGGATGAAGGTGTTAAAATATAATGCGCCCTTGTTCCGCATCCTGCCAAGGACCCTTCGATTCGAGGCGAGGCGATTGCCCAGGCAACGCTCCGATGTGCGCGAGTAAATAGAACGCGAATTTTCAAACATTTTTCCAATTAGCTGTCAAAAGGAAAAGCACCAGCCACTTGACGTTTGTCGGCGGGAAAATCAACAAACTGAGGGAAAATTCCCTAAAGGATTGAGGGGTAGTTGAGACACGGTTGCGTGTGGCAATTATTTTTAACGAATGCGCCAAGTGGGTGGCCAAAAGGTCCTGGGTCAATGTTCGCCTTCGCATATTGCGCATACGCCCCGTGTGCGCTGCTTTTGGTCGCTTTATTTTTCTGGGTCAGTACGATCTCAGGCCACCGGATCGCCGGCAAGATTAAGATCCATCGAAAGTAAAACAAGGCACAGCTGACGCGGCATAAATCTGGGCAGCTGCAATTGCAGTTGCAACTGCAACGGAGCTCGACGCTCCACGCAATCAACGCATTAAATCAATTTTAACTTGGCCTACTTTTGCCTTTCGCCACTGCATGGGGCGACTTATTCTCACCGCGCCTTTTTTTGTCCTAAAACAAAAGGCACAACTGCCGACCCTTGCAACGAGCAATGCATTGCAGTACAGCAGCAATATCGCAGCAGCAACATCATCACAACAGCAACAGCCGTGCAGCTTGCACATGGCGCAGCCTGGGAAACCGGGGGAAAGATGCAGGCCAGGATTTCGGAGCAGGGGGAGACCTTCGGCGGAGGAGGGCAGAGGAGGACCTGGTCCATTGAAATGCAATCTGCGCACACATGGCGACGACAAACAGCGCTTTTAGTTCCCTCTTGTACTCACGGATGTTTTCAACGTGGTTAAAGTGCAAGAACGCGTTTTTTGTCGCCGCCAAATGAATACGAAATGTTTCACCTACATTTACCAGCAAGGTGCAACTACCGACATGAATCACGTTTCAGTTGGTGTGCCTTTGCTTTTAGACAGTTTCTACATTTAAGTGCTATAATAATGTGCAACACCGAGTGCACTGAACTATTGCATAAACAAAACAGTTCCTTGAATAAGTTTGAAAAATTGTAAAGAAAAATATAGCGACATTTGGCTGCATAATTATTTATAATGGTTTATTCCATCTAACATTTTGGTAATATGTTTAATGTAACAGTAAACCAATAATTTATTTATTCAAATGCTCTTAAATTTAGTTAGTTATTTTTCCTTTTAAAAAGCAGAGTACCCTAAATATTTACTTTAATTTTCTTTTAAAGTTTATGAACCATTTGGTAGCTTCGTCAGCGAAAAGAGGTCCTCTGAATGGGGCAAAGCCTGCAGGCCGGAGGATATCAGCATCGACATCCGAGCTCTGCCATTGAAGTCCTTTTTATCATCATAACCAAAGCCCCCTTCCCATCTCCTCCTCTGCACTGCAACATATTACATGGCTATTTACTTAACCCATTAATTCCGTAGTCGAAAAAATGAAGTTGCGAGGTGCTGACATGGCAAAGGGCTAACCAGAAACGGTGGCACAGCCTGTGAGCCCAGGAAAGCAGCCAGAACACATGCAGCCGGCAAATATGCGAAACGTGGCGCGAAGAGCATGCTCAAGTGCTATGTACTTGCATTTGCATTATGTAAACGCACTGGGGCCCAGACCATTCCATCCCACCAGCCAACCAACCGAACTGGCTACACAAAAAATATCCACTTAAGAATATTACATTTAATTGGTATATTCTGAAAACAAAGTCCAAAAAACAGGGACATTAAAGAACAATCGGCTTGCTCTTTTCCACAACGTTAAACAAAACGAATTTGGAAACCAAAATATATTTACTATATTTAAAATAAAAAATCCCAATGGTCTCTTTAAAGTATAAGCCTCAAAAACCTCTTATTTACAGTGCCCGCCGCAAAGGCAAAAATCCACATCAGATTATACATTCGATATATATGTATACACATACATTTTATAACTCTTTTCAATGTATATTTTTTTGTGTGCACCATGCCATCCAGCCAACCAGCGAGTCAGGCAGCCTGCCAAGTGAAGTGGGCATGTGGTTTACATAAGTCGGGACTGGGACCCGGACTTATATCGGTGGTGCAGGGACTGGAGGAACTGGACCTACACCAACAAATGTGTGGGCAAAGGCTGGCTGAAAACGAAAGGAGTGCAAGGAACTCGGTGCCGGCGGCACAAACTAATGGAGAGCAACTGCTGTCAGGCGCTTTATGTAACCGTAGACATTCGTGTAATTCAAGCAGGCCAGGGCATCAGCGGGTAATGCGAGATCCAGATGGGCAAGTCTGCCAATATAAACAGTATGAAACTCTCCTAAGCTAGCCCAGCAAAGGGGCCTTGAAGTGCCCATCTAAGGAGCTAGTCAGCTTCTGCCTGACCGAACAATCTACTCAGAGAATAGAAAGCTACTTTAAAATTAATAGTAAATCAAGTATGCGGTCAGGCAACCTATTTATTTAATTCAGACACACTCTTAAAAAATAGAATAGAAGATCTAAATATCTGTATATTGTTTTCAAAATATTTTAAATGCCAAAAATATTAGAGTAAATACAAAACATTTAGATCGCATGAATTATTGTGATAATATTTAGATCAAGGTAGAAAATATTATATATCACTTAGGCCATTTTATAATATATATCTTGTGTAAACAGAAAAAATAAGATTAAAATAAAAGTGTAAAATCCTTAAATGTTAAATTTAATATTGCAATGGTTCAAATGGCGGGAAATATTTAAATTGAATATTGAATTGAAACCTTTTTTCTATCAGTAAATACATTTTATTAAATTAAAGGTAATCCCGGTTTTCTTAATCACAGAAGTTATTTTAAAACCAGCCTATTCGCCTGCTGCTTGCTAATGTTTTCACTAGTTTTGTATATAATTTTATTTTTTATACGAATATAGAGAAATTCCAATATATTTTATACCGCAACTCACCAATTCCGTGCTGTCCTAATGGGCTCGATAATGAGGAGTACATTTCCGGACTGAAGGTGCGATATGAATCACGACCCATGTTGTGGGAAACTGCAAGAAACATAAATAAATAAAGGAAACAATAAATTTATTAGTTATTAAACGTCAAAAGCAAATATGGTTGGTAAATTGGTATTCGGGGAATAACAGAATTCTGTCTTATCGTATACCGATAAGGCTTCTTTATCACACCTAAAAAGCCTTTAAAAATGAGAACACTAGTGCCTCCAATTCAGTACAGAAGTAGTATTTCAAGCTAATCGCACGTATCGTTGGAGATGGTTGAACAGGTTAATTTCGCTGAAGTGTTTCTGAGTGATGTATGTACGATTCCCGTGGAACACTGTACAGGATTAATTATCTTCGCCGATCTCTACGACAGACACTCGGAGCTGGAGCCTGTGCAGTGGTGCACAAAGGTATCTATAAGGCCCAAGAAGTCGCGGTGAAGGCGTACAATTTACAGGTTCAGACCGTTAAGAAAAATGCAGAAAGGGAAATTCAATTACTGTCGGAGATTGACCACGAAAACGTTGTCAAGGTTTTGGGGACGGCACGCGATGGAAAGACAGGATACTTGGTAATGGAATATCTGCAGAATGGTTCCCTCTACGACTTTCTTTACGGCATTGATCAGTGGGAGTATACTGTGGGGCAAGCTGTGCGTTGGGCATTCCAGTGTGCCAAGGTAAGGAATGAGGTCGATTTCGCCCCATACTCGGTAATATAGCTATGCTATTGTAGGGCCTAGCCCACCTACACTCGAGGGAACGACCTTTGGTACATCGCGATATAAAGCCGCAGAACCTCGTACTGGATAATCAGTTTGAAACCCTGAAGATTACGGACTTTGACCTGGCGACGGATATGTCCAATAACAGGTCTGATATGCGAGGATCCGTGAGGTATATGGCCCCAGAAGTGAGTGGAAAGACTCGAACTGTCAGTTTAGATAGCTAATTAACCTCTTTCTAACACAGGCATTTCGAGATAGAAAGTATACGGATAAGAGCGATGTGTACAGTTTTGGGATAGTGCTTTGGGAGCTAATGGCGCGTTCATTGCCCTATGAGCACTACGAGAATATCGGTAATCAATTCGCCATTTTGAAAGCCGTAAACGATGGTAAGTCAATGGAATTAACAATTTTAACAAAATTTATAACTATGACTTTTGAATAGTTTGTTAATCGGTTTAAGATATTTTTGATAAGTAGAAGAAAAATGTTGACCTAATTAAATTTAGTATTAATACTATCTAAAAACAGGTTACTCAAAGTAACTTTAGTAGACATCACATCATAGTAGTTTGAGAATATATCGATTTGATAGAGCTTTCAAGAAAAGAAAATGCAAGTCGTATCAAAGGTATATTATAACATTATCTAATGGTAAACACTATACTTAATAAATTTAGTATATGAGTATCAAATTAATCAGTAAGTGGTAATATTTGTATACTTATAGGAGAAAGACCTCCCTTGGACGCAGTGAGATCCGATTGCCCAGAGGGCATCAAGCAAATGATAGAACGTTGCGTGCATGAAGATCCCGAAAAACGGCCCCCTATGAAGGAGATCGAAGATTTCCTCGGCAGACTGTGCGAAACCGGGATTGACGAGGACTTCATCGAAGTTCTGGACGAGGACACCTATGCCGTGGTGACCTATCACGAGGATTCGTCCGGCCAAAAGATGATGCGCGTGGACTTCTGGCGAAGTCTGGGAGAACCGATCCGTATGATCTTCCCCATTATAAAGCGGGAAGCGGGGCGAATAGAAGAGGTCATTGTCCGCGAGACGGTCCGAGCTGCCGAGGATGTGGGCAGAGAGACGGCCAGGGCGGCCCAGGATACGGAGCGCGAAACGCGACGGGCGGAGAAGGATGCCGAGCGGGAAACCTCGAGGGCTGCGCACGATGGTGAGCGGGAGACGAGGAGGGCGGTCCAGGATGTGGGTCGCGAATCCAAGCGGGCGATCAAGAAAATAGGGAAGAAGCTGCGCTTCTAACCAGAAATATGATTATTAATTCGTTATGCTAATGTGCGGGGAATGATTAATAAAGCCGACTGCATGCAGAGCGAGTGAGAGAATCCTCCCGACAATCCAGCAATCCAGCAATCCAACCCTTTCACAAAGGACGATGCCGATGCAAATGCAGAACTGCAAGGGGTAGGCCTATGCTTAGACTGCATTAAGCACGAAGGATAAGTGAGGAGTCCTGAATGGTAGGGATGTGAAGGATGTGAACAACAACGGCAAGGATGACGGCTATAAGGACGATGACGGCGGACATGACATGATGACGACGTCGAGGGGTGGAGTACAGTATGTACCAAGCGGTGCATTGCTGCTCCTGGCACAGCGCGACTCCTTGGCGTTTTTTGCATTGTTTCTCTCTAAAGGAGCATACGAGCATGTGTGTGTGTGTGTGTGTGTGTGACCGGAAACTGCCATTTAAAGTGCATTTTGGAGAGTCGCTCAGTCAGAAGAGAAGCGGAGCGAGCTTCACTTGTGTGCTAAGTGAAAAGAAGGAGCAGAAGTCTCCCCTCCTTGCATTCCCCATTTTTTCCTGGTTTGTCGTTTGGTTTCTGAGCTCCTCGCCTCTTGGTTCTTTGCATGCATGCAAGCAGCTCCTTTGTGAGGGGTCCTCCAGCCCCTTTTCCCCCTTCTAACCCCCACCAGCACGTGTAATCCAACTCCTTTTAATTACATTCAATACCCCGTCCACAAATGTTGTCCGTCTGCTCCAAGGTGTTGGCAGCCAGTTTTTGTTTTTAATTTTTATTTTTTTTATATTTTTTTACCCCCGACCATCTAGCTCCATCTTTAACCTTCTGTCCAAATATCGATTTTCAGGTGCTGGATCCCGAAGCATTCCCAATCGCCAGCCATTGTAAGCTCAACGAGGTGTTAAAACATTTTGAAAGAGATTGCTTCGGCGGCTGCAGAGGTTGCAATGCAATCAAGTGTCACTAATCTCGATCGGGGGATCATATTTGCATAAACTGCACTGGGCTTCACTATGCAGAAACTGCAGTTCTTTGCTGCAGTAAGCTGAGAAGCGATTGGAACAGATAATATTAAGGCGCAAATTAATGAGCCTCTACTGAAGATTACAAAAAGGTAGATACTATAAGTATAACATTAATTAATCTCTACATTAAGTGTTTTTGCCATCATTTCGACTTTAGTGCGAAGGTAAAATATTTCTAGATCTAACGTTTACTGAATAGTATCATTTTCCTAGAGAGAGAAAGTACAAATTCTCTTAGACCATAAATTAAAAAATTTATTAGAATATTTTTAAAGAACTTTAGAGCAATAGCATTCCTGATTCCTGGCTTTCCGCTTCGTCTCTTTTAACCACATTTAGTCAAACCCTTCATCAAAGAGCCAGATATAAGTATGCGTATCGGCGAGCGAGTTCCTAGGCAACCTACTCATTATCCTTCCCATTAAATTGCCGTTTCCGCCCCCTGCATCCCGCCCACATTTAATCCCTGGACAAAAACAAAAGGGAACTTTAAACATTCACGCTTGGCTTGGTCTCGAGAATCGTTCTGTTCTGGGCCCCCTACTTGAGCCATTTGCCGGCAGACAGGCCAACCAGCGTTTTCAGAGGAATAGGTCAGTACGGCCCAGTGAGTATTTTCGAGTGCATGCGAGTGTGCCACTGTGTGTAGTGTGTTGTATGTGTTGTGCGAGTGCATTCTAAGTTTCAAGTATAGGTACATGTTGTAGTAATTTGCGAGTTAAAACAAAGGCGGAATGGGAACGCGACAGGCAGCACATGCTGCCTCTATGGATAAGTGCCGCAGGACCTGGCTGTACATTATGTATAATGAGACCGCTCGCCCGTTCCACCATCCCACCCCATCCCCAACCCTTCCCGCATGGCCGCGATGCAGTTGGCCTCACACCGCAGCGGGGTCAATGACAGCCCAGAAGGTCAAACACACGCACACACACAGAGAGAAAAACTAGAACAGCAGTTCAATAACCAGTGGTTTTTAATCTCAGTATTTTATCTCTATTGAAATCGGGGTCACCAAGTTCATTTTTAGTCTCAGCCCATATATTACGGACTCTTGCACTATTATTAAGCAGTCTTTCTTTAGAACTTAATACTGCAGAAAGTGATCGGGGTCACCAACAATTAAATTTAAATTTTTGTCCGTACTGATATCAATTATTTCCTATTTCTATCAAGAAACAACCAATTTATGTTTATTGAACTACTTGTAAATGTACATAAAATAATATACATTTTTCATGAAAAATATCTGGGTCACCAATCGAATTCAATATGTTAAGAATAAGGCAGTAAAATAAAATGCCAAAATGCAAAAAATTAGACACATTTTGCGATAAAAAGTTAACAAATAAACCAAAATAAATCTGTAGAAGTAGTGAAAAAAGGTGGTTACCAACTGCAAACTTGCAGTCATAACTCACTAAAATGACCAGGCTTTTAAGCACCTTCTGGTTGAAAAAGAATTATGGGCGAGTGTTTAATATTTCTCTTTGTGCAGGCGACTAGAAAAAGCGCAAAAGGAGCATCAGAAATGCGGCAGGATATAGCAGATGAACGACTTCGATTTCACACGCATCGAAGAGGTCAAACTCTGAGCGGGTCCAGTGATTAATGTCCCCCAAACTTGGCAACAGCTGCTGCATAAAGTATCTCCTAGATAAATCTCAATCCAACCAACCAACCGCACGGCCCTCCAAAAAGCTGGGGCAGCTGATGATGATGATGATGATGATGAAATGAACGCTCGACTTCCGCTGCAAGTTTCGCCTTTTTCGCATTGCTGTACCCAAATCTGAATCTGAATCGGAATCGGAATTTCAATCCGATTCAGGATCTGAAGCTGACCAGAGAGTAGGAAATCTTTTGTAATCGTGCGATAACCCCGACGAGTGCAGAACTTGAAACTCAACCCTTAAGCATTGCCTGGAACAATGCCAGGATCCAGGATTCAGGATCCAGGGGCAGCGACTGCAATGCAATTGCATGTCCAGCCTAGCAGGATGCCAGGCGGTCGGATCCAGGCAGGTCCTTGCCGGCAATTAGAACACAAGCGATTTTATTTTCATTTTCATTCTTATTTTGTTGTTCTGTTTTGTTTATTTACATACATATCGGAATGGCATTATAATGCGAATAATGGGCCCAGGGATTGAGCGGCTCCTGCGATGCATTCTGCATTCCTATTGTCCTCGAAAAGGAGCGAGAGCGAGCGAATCCCTTATTTTTCATATTTTTTCCACCTCTTTTTTTCTGCTGTATCCACGCCGTATCTTTTGTGCCGGTCAATATGCCTGGTGGGATGCAATGACCGGACTGCAGGACAACAATCGGAGGACGAAGGGCAGAGGACATCGAACGAGGTCCGATCCAAAACGCATAACGAGCCGCAGAATGGAGCGAAGCAATTTGCATTGTGCCATCGCACAGGGACAGGAAGCCGGATAGGCCAGAGATGAAATTAATACGCATAAATTACATGGCGGATAAGCGTTGAGCAGCCATGGGAAAAGCAGCTCCTGCCCAGCCACAGAAATCTCATCATCGGATGAGAGCCTGCCCCCCAACCGGGCAGTCTGTAGTCCGTCTGCAACCGACACCTCAAGTCCCATAATGATCATCGGTGCTTTTCAAGTAGTTTATACCAGGCCCGAATTAAAACTCTCGGCTTTCAGATCCAAACATTTCCCAAATAGGACAAGCGACACAAGTTTGAGCACAATGCAAAAGTTTGGCATGGTATAAATAGCAGATGCACTGGAAACTATTTAAAAACATTCCCAGTCTAATTATAAACAAAAATGGGATGTAAATCATAAAAATATCTAAAAGTTTGGGAAACTTATAATGGAACTGTTAAACCCAACGTGAGGAATCTTATAAAAAGAGATATTGTCTAAAATATCATCGTATACTAGTTTATAATCGAATTCGGGGATAAATGAAGGATAAAACCACCATCATTAAAATATTTTCTATAATATTTTGAATAATCAACAAACTCATTTTCAGAGTATTGGTTTTAATCAGAAACCCAAAATATTTACATTGATTTTTTTGTTTGTATCAAGGGGTTAATAACTAGCCAAATTGAAGAGTAAACAAAACTTAAAATTCACTTATTCAGCAAGTATCCAAAATCAATTATAATTATTTTACAAGTTTTCAAATATAAATAAATTTTTCATTCTAAACGGAATGCAACTTAAAATAAAAAAAATTAAATAAAAATACTAAAAAGTAAAATATTATATTCCTAAGTGGCTTATACTTTTTCCCTCTATGTAAGCGCTAGGAAAATGTTGCCACTTAGGGTTTTGCAGCAGGTAACGTGAAAACTGTTTGCCAACTGAGGCACAGGAAGCAGACTGGATACAGGATAGAACAGGATAGAGCCAGAAGCTAGAAAGGAAGACGTGAGGGGCCAGGGCACCAGCGACTGCAATTTGCCGAGGAACTGAGGAAACTGAAGGAACGAACCGAGGTCGCCGCTGCCTGTCGGCCATTCCTTTCCGGTTGTGCTTGGCAACTTTTGCTATTGTCGTAGGTCCTCGAAACGGGAGCAGGACAAGTCAAAGAACCAACAGCGAAAGGCAGCCGTCTGGCTAGGCCACTTGCCTCGCAGCTAGCCGAAGGAACCTGCCGCAGGACCCTGTCGACACACACGCCATATGCGCAGAAGGACAACAATTGAATTACAAAATTATTTGCTGCTGCTGTCGTCGTTGTCGTTGCCGTTGTCCTCGTCCTCGTCCTCCGACTGACAGAACTAGTTGTAGTGCTCGCAGGACAGCCAGACAGGATCGAAAGGGGCTGGACAGGGCAGGGCAGAACTGGACGGGGCAAGGGGCAAGGGCTCCCTCAAGTGCCTCTTGCCGGGGCTGAGGACATGTTTTCTAAAACGGAAATTAGGTGACAGGACGAGCCGAACAAGCGGGCTTTTGCTTCTTGTCGACATCGTCTTGGGTCAACTTTAATTGCCGCTTTGTTCTGGTTTGCACACTCGGAAAAATAATAGGCACACAAGCGTCTAAAGGGAAATATATATCTGTCATATCTTGTAAGATGGTAATAACTTTAAAGAACGTAATCTTCTCATGGTAAATGAAAGTAGGATTACTTTAATTTAACCTAACATAATTTCCAAACGTTTAGGATATTTAAAGCTGAGGACCTACTATTGGTGTACCATGAAGACAAAATTGATTTTTAAAAACAATAGTCGAATCAAAAAATACAACATTGAAAACAAAATATTAAAACGAAATATGTATTAATGGACCAATATTAATTTGTTTGTTCAATCAGAAAAGGAGTTCTGGGTCGCCTTTTGGCAAAGCTCAAAGAAGGATCGGGGTCACCAAGCACCACCTTTCCTATGATCATTGATCGGGGCATAGTCAAACTTCCGCAGCTCCGTTCGTTGGGTACTTAACGTGTATCTTCAGCAAACACCGCGGCAATTAGCGCTTCTTGGTTTGCCCGATAACACTTGGGGGCCTTAGAAAATCCAGAGAGCGCAGTCATAATACACTTTGCGTCTGCGAATGTATCTGTAAATGTATCTGTATCTGCGAGTGGGTCGCATTTGTATCTCTCAGACTGTCTGGCTGAGCGAGCGTGCGAGAGTCGCGTGTGCAATGCTGCAAAAATGTTCAAATTCATTGCTTTTAGCTATATATTTTTTACTTTTTTTTTGCGATTTTTATTTTTGTTTTTTTTTATTTGCGTTTTTTGGTTTGGTTTGGGTTATCGTCTGGCAACGGCAATCATAACAGCCAGGGGCGTAGAGGCAGAGGGGGTGCGCCAGTGTTCAGACCAGTGCGAATACAAAACAAAATGATGCAGAAAGGCGAGAGGTGCGGCGTGTTTTTCGAGGATGACGAAAACTGAAAACTGAAACGAGCCAAACGCACGAAGACTCCGCCGATTTGGCTGCAAGAGGAGGATTCACATTCGGAATCGAGGGGCAGGAGCAAACATTCAGGCAGTGAGGCAGCAGCAGCGACGACGACGACGACGACGTCGACGACTTTGTGGATTTTGATTCTGGGTCATTCACCCTTGACAAAAAAGCATTTTTGCTCTGTGTTAGGCCGCTTTTGTATGCGGTGTTTGCCTTGCTTTGTTGCTGATTGCTGACGTACAGGCATCCACATTTGGACTCCACACTCCACGTTCTCCACTTGATTTCGCTTATTTTGCTGGATCCCCAATCTGATCAAATGAGAGACGCTTTGCATATGTCCAGGTCCATGTCCATGTCCCAAATATAGCCCAAGTATGTCCATTTGTCCAGATCTCTTGTCATTGCCCGGCATTGTCTACGCTCGCTTTTGTTTTATTATATTTACGCCCCACAACAGCCATTTCGGTTTGATTTTGTTTAAATCGCTGCCCGTTGTCTGGCCTTCTAAGATGTTTTTTCCATCTCTTGGTCTTCTGTGTTTATCTCGTTGCGCTTTTTGTTCCCGGCTGGTTTTTTGAACCCTCGAACCCCCGATTTAGAAGGCAATTTCTGTGTGTGCAAAATGGAAAACATTTTTGGACATTCTGGACCTGATAAATATTATCGCAAATTAGTCAGTGCGG
This sequence comes from Drosophila suzukii, assembly GCF_043229965.1. Classification (NCBI taxonomy): domain Eukaryota; kingdom Metazoa; phylum Arthropoda; class Insecta; order Diptera; family Drosophilidae; genus Drosophila; species Drosophila suzukii. The sequence continues at coordinate 70,760,859 of NC_092082.1, forward strand.
GGCTATTAATATTTTTTCCGCAAAACAAACGATTCTCGATCATTCCGAACATGCTGCAATTTTATATTTAGGAAGTGGCGAGTTCAGGGAACGTTTATCTTTGAGTTTAATGCTCTTTAATTAAGCGAAAGTATTTTATAACTGTTTCAATTTTGTAAATCATGAACCATTTAATTAATTTTACAATAGCCTATGTAGTAGATATTTAGATACTTTTTCAGACTAAGCTTGTGTACCAGCTTAAATGCGATAAATACTACTTCAAAGGACTAAAGGCTTTCGTTATTTCCCATCAGTTTCTGTCAAACTTTCAAATTTTCCGACTTGTTCAATCCCGAGTTGGAAAACTTTTAATGCCCTGGCACATGGCCGAATTAAAACGTTATCTGCCATGCAACGTTGCCAAATCTCCTGGCTCCTCTCCATGATGTTGCATCCAATAGACCGCCCCCGCCTCCAAAAAACTCTCTCTTCGCCATCGCCAGTTGGCACAAAGCAATTGCCATGGCCATTTAGGACAACTGCAGAACCAGCAGACAGCAATAGCACCAACAACAGCCGAATTTACACAACAATCAATTACAGTAGCCGGTGCTAACGAAAACAAAAACAAAGAGCGAATGGGCCAACTAAAACAAAACACAGGAGACCGGCGAAAAGAGGCCAGAACAAAGTACCACAACACTACAAGAAACTGTTATTTTTCACCGAAACTAAAGGATTCCTTTCTTATCAGCATAACAAACAAAATCAGGGTATATACTCAAAACTTTATAAGTTTTCCAAGTTTAACATGTGGACGAGAAAACAGCCTTGAGATAGGCAACTATTTTTTATGAAATTTTTAAAAACTTCAGACTTCATGTATCTTTTTAGGGAACTACAACCAAAAATTGTATAATAAACGTTTAATTTAAATAAGAATTTCATATCATAATAAAATTAGTTTTTTGAATAGATTATTCTTTCTAGAAAATTAATAGGCCTAGAAAATATTTTTTAAAATCAATTTTCAGAAATCTTTTTAGGACCGAAAATGCACCAAAGTTTTGATATATGTATGATAATGATGATAGGTCTAGATAATGGAAAACCTTGTTTTAAACAGTATTTTGAGTTTTTATAATTTTAAATATTTTTTTAACTGATCTTATAAAACGTGGAAATATTTTCTAACAGTGCATTTTTGCGATTCCCACGTGCAAAATAAAACAGTGCATGAGGCGCGTAGATTTATCTGCATTATGGCACACCGATGCACTGGCTCACAGATACAGTTACAGACACAGGTACAACAGATACACCCACACACGCGCACGTACGGAAATGTCAGTCGACAAACTGGAAATTATGTTTGTGCCGAATTTTAGTTTTGTCGGCCAAGAGGATCCCCTGTAATCCAACTGGCAAAAAAACGAGTGGACGGGGGAAAACAAAGGCAAAACAAAAACGACAGGTGTAATAAATAACCCAAGCGAAATGGCCAGGACGTGGACGCAGCAATGTAATGGAAAGTGGTGCAATGCGAGTGGTAAGAAGAGGGAGGAGGAAAAGGAGTAGGGTCAAGGAAGGGGTCACCCAGCTCGTCCACTAATTCGTGTCATTTAGCGCAGGTGGCGACAGAGGAAGAGCAACTGGGGGGCAGGCGGGAAGAGGCAGAGGTAGGGGAAGGATCGAGATGGACAGGAGCAGGATGAGCAGCCGTAGGGATGGCAGGATGAGGAGCAGGGCGACCACAACAGATTGACGCTGAACGATAGCACCAGGAAATGGCCATTGCTCCAGGGGCGAAAGCCACAAGCTGTGACCACAGCCGCAAAGTTGCCAAAATAGCTGCTCTGGGTGCTGACCCGAATCTGGATTAATTCAATCCCTATCGCAGGAGGCTTCAATAATTCAGGAGGGGCGTTGTGACGCCCAAGAGGGTCACTGGGCAGGGACGTAGATAGAAGGTAAAGGGGGTAAGAAAATTATATATAAATTTTCTACTGATTTCTCAGTTCGATTTATAAAAAAAATAAATAAAATAAAATAATGATTATCCTCAAATGTTATACCCTGTTGACCCTAACTTAAAAAATATTTTTATTTACCCATATTATATTGACATACCCATACTCGATGGATTGATTTTATATTAATTAAAAATGTTTCTATATTACCGAAATATAAAAAAAAGAACGCCCTTTACATTTTCTGCAAATTTTATAAACCCCCTTGAAGCGAGATATCTAGTTCCCTGAACGTACCAATTTGATATCTTGGGGGTAGGAGTGGTAGTCCTAACCAATGTGGAAATCCTGCCAGATTGCCATATTAAATTAATGAACCAAGTGCAAGCCGTTACCGCACTAATATTCCCATTAAACTAACTAAAACAAGTATTTACGTCCCACAAATTTTTACCCCTCTGACTCAGCTCTTTTTTTTGCCAATTTCCATTCTTGGCCAAGTTCCAACTGCCTGCTGTTGCCGTCAATTCTGGCCTATTTGAATGCAGTATATTAAACTTTTGAGTTCGATAGTCAATAACTGAACCAGCCTGCTCACACCCACATAAAGCGGACGTTTCTCAACACTGTTGGTTTTAAAAATGTAAACATGAGTCATCGAAGAATTTAAAAAGAATTTGCAGGATTTTGTAACCTTTTTTAAATAAATGCAATACAAGCAATATTATTTTCTAAGTGTAAATGTTCATTTTTAGGCTTACAATATTTTCATAGTTAAAAAAAACAAAAAATAGTATTCATTCGTGATCTTTAATATCGATATATATCGGAAACATCGCACCGATAAATGAATGTTTTTGTACATCTCTACTTTGAGGGCGTAGTTCCAACAAGTGCTGAGCATCATAATTGTCTATTACAAATCATAGCTCGGCGTTGTTCCGCCCTAGAATCTCATTTTATGTTTAGTTATTAACTTAGGAGTGTTGCTTGTTTGGTTCGCATTTAAAGGTGTAAGAGGACAAAGGGTAAAATGTTCCCCTCGTCGATTTTGTGGCGCAGCTACCTGCTTTTCATGCTGGTGCTGGCCGTGGGCGTGTTCGCCCAGCACGAGTGGCAGGCTCGGGACGCCTTCGATGAGATCAAGCGGCAGTTCGACAAGGTGAACGCGGATAACTGCCCCATCCAGCACCACTCGGACCTGTTCATGCCCATGGATGCGGTGTCCCACAAGCCGGACATCAAGGAGGTCAATGTGAATCCGGTCTTCCCCAATCGCACAGCCCTGCTGCATCTCCAGAATATGGCCCTGAGTAGGAGCTTCTTCTGGAGCTACATACTCCAGTCGAGATTCATTCGTCCCGCCATTAACGACACCTATGACCCCGGCATGATGTACTACTTCTTGTCCACCGTGGCCGACGTGTCTGCCAACCCCCACATCAACGCCTCGGCCGTGTACTTCTCGCCTAACAGTTCTTATTCCTCTTCGTATCGTGGCTTCTTCAACAAAACCTTCCCGAGATTCGGACCACGAACCTTCAGGCTGGACGATTTCAATGATCCCATTCACCTACAAAAGATATCCACGTGGAACACCTTTGATGTCCAGGATCTGGGCGCCCATCATCCGGACTCCATATCCAAGGACTACACACACGACCTGTACAAGATCAACGAGTGGTACCGCGCCTGGCTACCGGACAATGTGGAGGGACGGCACGACACGAAGATCACCTACCAAGTGGAGATTCGCTATGCGAACAACACCAATGAAACGTACACATTCCACGGACCGCCTGGTTCTGAGGAAAACCCCGGTCCCATTAAGTTCACAAGGCCGTACTTCGATTGCGGCAGGTCCAACAAGTGGCTGGTGGCCGCCGTGGTGCCCATTGCTGATATCTACCCCAGACACACCCAGTTTCGGCATATTGAATACCCCAAGTAAGCTTTGATTGAGAGCCACCTTATTCCCTTTTCCTAATCCCCTTGATTCTTCTCAGATATACTGCTGTTTCGGTACTCGAGATGGACTTTGAGCGCATAGACATCAACCAGTGTCCTTTGGGTGAAGGCAACAAAGGACCAAATCACTTTGCTGACACGGCGCGGTGTAAAAAGGAAACCACGGAATGTGAACCACTTCACGGTTGGGGCTTCAGGCGAGGTGGCTACCAGTGCCGTTGTAAACCAGGTTGGCGGCTGCCCAACGTGGTGCGGCGACCCTATCTGGGCGAGATTGTGGAGCGGGCCTCGGCAGAGCAGTACTACAACGAGTACGACTGCCTCAAGATTGGCTGTAGGTTTAACTTATCATTATTCAGTAGCTTGAAGTGACCTGTCTTATTTTTAAAGGGATCCAAAAGCTTCCTATTGTGTGGGAAAAGGCCCCATACCACATACGCCAAAAATATTTGGACCGGCACCAGGAATATCGCAACTACTCCACCGGCTCAAGGGCCCTCCATACTGAGCATTTGAATATTGATCAGGCGCTGAAGTACATTCATGGAGTCAACTATCGCACTTGCAAAAAGTAAGACCAAACAGAGTTTGCCCAGCCAAGGTTACTTCAATATACTGATCAATTATGTTCTCCCCTTGACAGCTTCCATCCGCAGGATCTGATTCTGCGCGGCGATGTCAGCTTCGGCGCCAAGGAGCAGTTCGAGAATGAAGCCAAGATGGCCGTGCGACTGGCCAACTTTATTAGCGCCTTCCTGCAGGTAAGCAAACGATTCAGCGCAAACGATTCCCATCGCCTTCACGCTAAATGAAGAGCAATAATTGATAACCCGACACCTATTAAGAGCCTTCGACGACGGCTCTTGAAAACTTCTCAAGTGTAAATTATAATTTTCCACGCGTAATTCAACTTCCTCGAATTTCCTGCAATGCCAGTTTCTCGGTTTTTACCGCTGCTGCTGATGCTTCTCTTACTATTTCATTTCTACGTTGCCAGCCGCGCGGCGTGAATTAAATATTCAGTGTCAAACCATTACCAAATGCTAAATTCATTAGTTTGAGCGCCGAGGACACGAAAAACGGGTTCGCCACAAGGCGTCGTCTTCATTAAAGGCCAGCCACAGCCGCAGCAGCAACGAAAACCTAGGGAAATCATGGGGATGAGCGTCTTCTTTCAGCTCGCTCTCTGTGTCCATATTTGCACAAGTTGTTAGCATTGAAAAGCAGTGGGGGGAAACTCTTATGTTTCCCAACACCCAAAATGTTCCCCAAAACTCTAACCAAAAACTAAAACCCGATTCTCCCCCTTGCAGATATCGGATCCCAACGAGGTGTACTCGGGCAAACGTGTGGCCGACAAGCCGCTGACCGAGGATCAAATGATCGGCGAGACACTGGCCATTGTCCTGGGCGACAGCAAGGTTTGGTCGGCCACAATGCTCTGGGAGCGCAACAAGTTCACCAATCGCACATACTTCGCACCCTATGCCTACAAAACGGAGCTCAACACGCGAAAGTTCAAGGTGGAGGACCTGGCGCGCCTCAACAAGACGCACGAACTCTACACGGAGAAGAAGTACTTCAAGTTCCTTAAGCAGCGCTGGAACACCAACTTCGACGACCTGGAGACCTTCTACATGAAGATCAAGATCCGGCACAACGAGACAGGTGAATACCAGCAGAAGTACGAGCACTACCCCAATTCCTACAGAGCGGCCAACATCAAGCATGGATACTGGGCTCAGCCGCAGTTCGACTGCGACGGATACGTGAAGAAGTGGCTGGTGACCTATGCGGTGCCCTTCTTTGGCTGGGACAGCCTCAAAGTCAAGCTGGAATTCAAGTGAGTAGAGGGGACAATGTGGAATAGGGGTTGGGCTGGGTTGGATTGGGATTGAGAGACTTGTTGGGCCGGTCCGCTGCGTGCCGCCGTCGCGGGCCGTTCAAACCCCTTTTTAGGGCACAGTCCCACTCCCAATCCCTATCCCAGTTCTATTCACATGCAAATGTCTAGGTTTGATTGTCTAATTTTGGAGTGTTGACAAGACCTAACTTCTGACTTGTGACTTCTGGCATTGTGATGCAAATGGGAGCAATTAAACTGACTAATTTGTTTGTTTTGCGCAGGGGAGTGGTGGCAGTCTCCATGGACATGATGCAGCTGGACATCAACCAGTGCCCGGACTGGTACTACGAGCCAAATGCCTATAAGAACACGCACAAGTGCGACGAGCAGACGTCCTACGTGAGTACAAAACAAATATTTAACTAATTATAATAACAAGGTTTCTTCCATATTAATGTTACTACCTAAATCGCTCTGTGATCAGACTGTTTAATAAATATATCTATTTTTCAGTGCGTTCCCATCATGGGTCGTGGCTATGAAACCGGAGGCTACAAATGCGAGTGCCTGCAGGGCTACGAATATCCTTTCGAGGACCTAATCACCTACTACGACGGCCAGCTCGTAGAGGCCGAGTATCAGAATATCGTGAACGATGTTGAGACCCGCTACGATATGTTCAAGTGCCGTTTGGCTGGCGCTTCGGGTCTGCAATCCGCCGTGGGACTTGTGGTCGCCCTAATCGGGCTCACGCTCACCCTGCTGTATAGATTTAGTTAAGCAACCGCACGCCAAATAACTAACGCAAACTTCCGTCCAAAAGAAACTCTCATCAAATCTCTCCACAAAAGATATAACTACAAAGCAACACAGACACAAAATTGACACCCAAAAACAAAACGAGCTGCCAGCCCAGCTCTCCGCCGTTGCTCCCTTTGAACATTGTCATCATTTATCTGCAAGGCGATTAAGTTGTAGACATAATCTATTACAATGAATCTGGTTATTTGTCATTTCTATCAAAGGCGGTAGGAGCATCAGCAGCAGCAGCAGAAGCGGCAACGGCAGCGTCGGCAGAAAAGCGCAAACAGCCGCGCCTACTGCGCTCAGATTACGGAAATGCCGTGTAGCTCGTCTTTTTCTCCTTCGGAGATCCTCTCTAATGTCCGTGAAGTCGCACAGCTGTGTATGTGAGTGTGTGCGGCGATCGCAAACCTGTTAACATCGGAACCCAGTTAGGCCCAGTCGTACCTACACCCATCGGGGAGGTCGTCCAGGTCCAAGCTGAGGGTTGTTTGTGCCGCACGCACACCTTTTTTTCCTACCAACGGATGGCACAAAAAATCCAACGCCTGCCGTCGTGTGTTTTTCTTATATTAAATCGTCGATGGTCCGTTGGCTGCGATTTTTTGCCTGAATTAAATATATATGCCGATGATGCTGCTGCTGCTGTGGCGTTTTTTCCGCTTTTTGTTTTTTGCGCCTTGATTATCATATGCGCTTGAATTTTTATTATCTGTACCCTGAGAACTTTTTCTATGCGCCGCAGGAACCAGTTTATCAGCCACTTGGTCTTCTACCAGGGCAAAAAAGAAATCTCCAGCGTTTTTTCATTAAAAACTTTATAGCCATAGGTAGCTGGACAGGGGCACAAAAAATCTTTTTCACACATTTTTCATAGTCATTTCAGGGCATCGGCGGTGGGCAGTAACTGTCTCAGCATTCGGGCAACTCCTCCATTTCCATTTGGAAAAATGCCCGGGTCTGCGGAAACACGTTCGAGTGGCCGACCGTGTCCGCTTTTCGTTTTGTTTTTGGGAGTCTTGTCCCCCTGACATTCCACAGTAGATTTGTAGATCAGTACAAAGAAAAAAGCAATCAAAAGTGTAAATTGTGCCTTAAAACTGAATTAAGTGTTCGTACTCGAATATTTGTAATACCACACAGACTAATCGAACGTCCGTCCAATGACAAGTCTATTTTGTATTATGTATCTATCTTAGTGTTAAGTGCCTTGAGAAAAATCGCAGAACTTTTACAACATTCTTTTGTAGCCTAATGTATAGATTTTAAGTGCCTTTTAATTCTAAAACAATACATATACACAATGTTTTAATATATGATTTTGTAGTGAAACAATCGACTTACCAAACTTATTCATTTTGCATGCGAATGTCCCCAACGTCAGTCGAATTGATGGGCGCTTCCGATTCAAGTTGTTCTCAAGATGTGAATTTTTCTTCACGCTTTGCAATTTTAACGTATTACGATCGAAGAGCACAAGTCAAAATCCAATCTTTGAATTTTTTAGGTTTTATAAAAGTGCGAAATTATACCACAATATATGATATTATGCTTTAGAGAACAAAAACAGAATATAAAAGATCTTGGAACTCCGAAATAAATTCACGCCGCCCGTCTAATCGCCGAGCGCCGCAAATTCTCCTCCAATTTCTCGATCTTATATATATTCGCGGTCACACGACTGCCCGCCTCGATTTGAATTGGTTCGCGGTATCGATCGGATTGCAATCGGCTTCCTAACCACGAAATATAAAGAATAATTTCTAATTTGGACTTATTTTTGATCCTTTTAGAATTTTAACGAATTTTTGGAGGGGGATTTATTCAGAATGGTTGATGTTTTAATACTGAGACAATTTTTTATCTCGTAACCCTGACAGTTCTCAACACGAATGAAAAGTTTCTCATGGCCTGCTGGTCTTGTCCCATTAAAACTAAAGTAAATACCAATCGTTTTTAGTTTTTAATTAACTATTTATTTCGTGTTCGGTTTTCGTGTGTTCTAAATACATCCCAGCTATACCATTGCCTCTCTTTTGGGGGCGGGTAGGTAAAAGTAGGTAGTGTACGCAGTTGGTTATCAAACATTTTTATAAACTATCACAAATCAATTATTGGATGTAACTACACAACTTAGTTCATATAACAGGCGACAACACCAAACCGAATGTTCCATTTTGGGGATTCCCAGATGGGTTCAAAGGAGAGGCGGTCGCGTTAATACAACAGTATCCTCGTTGATTTATTTCGACTCTACAACACTTCGAATTACAAGTTACGAACAACACATAAACATTTAAAAAATACTAATACTTCGATTCGTTTTTGACTCGGTTCACATTCAGTTCGCGTTCAAATAAAAAACTTTAACAAAAGTCCAATCCACGGTTAACGTTAAGTTTAAATGAAAAACCATTTGGATCTAGTCGCTAGATGAGCTTATAGTTTAATGGGTTTCTTAGCCGGGTGAACTTTGAATTTTTTCTCGGTGACGTCTATCAACTATTTTCCTTAAATAACTTGGATTTTCTTGTTCGTTTTTTCGTTATCGTTTCCTTCTTAAGGTGTGCTTTTGAGTGAATCCACTTTAAAATATTTGACTATTCATTGCCTTTATAGTTAATGTATATAATTGCTAAAACAATTGGCTTCGATTCCTTACACAATTTCGTAATAGTTATGAGTATTAAATTATAACCGTATATAGTTAACTTTCGGGGCACTTTTGAGCTCGATTCGCGGGCTCCTTCTGGGTTTCTGTTTCTGTATCTGTATCTTGAGACTGAGATTCAAGGCGAGGCAGGGTTATCATGGTCATGGATTCCGTTGACTGAAGGAGATTCTAATCTCCGTGCTGTATCTGTAACTGTAGCCTTTAAATGTGTTATATTTGAGCAAAATTGTAACTGCATGCGATCCGATTGAACTTTTACATCAACAACAACGACAATAATTATGACATAATGACACATAAACTATAACCGATCTAATTAATCTGATTGTATGCTTTTGATATGCCAGGAGCGATAAGTCCCTTAATCCGACGGAGCGTAATATACCACGGTGGACTTCCTGCGGAAGCCGAGATTGAAGAAGGACGTCTCCGACTTCTTGCGCTCGTGCTCCTGCTCGTTGCCGAAGTAGGAGAAGAGACGCCCGGTGGCTCCGGTGTGGGACCGATGGTGCTCCGGTCGCCCGGCTGCACCACCGTGGACACTGTGGCTGCTGCTCTGGCGGTGGATCTTGGTCAGCGAGGTGTGCGAGTGCTGGCGCTGCAGGTGCTGCTGGTGGAGCGAGTGCTGCCGGTGGTGGTATTGCTGCTGGAGGTGCTGCTGGTGGGTCTGCGGATGCTGCTGTTGGTGGTGCAAAAGTTGCTGGTGATGCTGTGCGTTGGCGCCGCCGTGGCCATGTAGAAACCCAGTGGTGGTCGGCGACAGATCAGTCATCTCACACGGCCAGAGGGTGAACGAAGATGGGACCTTATGTATCCCGTCCGATAGTCGATAATGGTGGGATGCTGACCTGTTGAAGTACCGCTCCGAGGGCCGCGACCCCATCTATATTTTGTGTGTGGGGAGATAGTTTTTTTTTTTTTTTGTTTTGGTAAAGACAGAGTGTCACATGTTAGTATCTGGAGGGCTAGCTATCTGGTTAATATTATCTTCTGTTTGGCATTAGATTGATTTACTTTCTAGGCATTTCTTAGGTGTTCAACTCTAGGGCGCTACATACACTCACATTTACATAGAGTAAGCGCTTGCATGTCTATATCTTTTGGGACTAGGCACTGCAGGGGTACAGGACTCCCCGGGAATTGGGTTCCGGGCGGGATCTCGTGTCTGCAGTGCATAGATACAATAGCCTAAGCGCTAAGACTTTTTACTGATTTTTTACTGATGTTCTGTGTTTCTTATATACAAATTTATCGTGTGTGTGTGTGTGTTGTGAGTGTGGTGTATTGTGGAGTATGTGTTGGTGTTTCGGGGGTTAAGCGGGGTCAAGTTACGGGTGCCGAAAATAGTTACATTAAGCTGTGCTCTCCAAAGTTCATAAGTAGCTTGATTAGCAAAGATACTTCTCAACAACATAGGCAAGCTGTAAACATTACAAAGCAAACGAAACTTAAAAAAAGTTTTAAAGACTTTTCAAAAATTTTAGATATTGGGGGAGAGGTAGTGATCTGGTGAGCTGTACATGGGGAGGATTGGGGGTGAAGCTAGTGATTCTAAGAGCTGATCAAAAATAAACTTATGGGACTCTCACCGTTCGATCGTTTGAGTTTCTCAGTCGGAAACTTGAATGTTACTTAACGTAGTTTGGTACAAAAGTGTTCTTAACAGTCGCATAACAGTTGTAAAAACTTTTTGGGTTTTCGGGGGAGATGCGTGGGCGTGGCAGTGGCCGGGGGCCTAAGCAAAAACAGTCGGAAGCCACACGCCGGTTTGGTAACATTCATGCGATTGGCTCAAACAACGTATGAGTCGGTTTTGACCGCATAATACTTTCGATTGTGTTTGTAATGGGTAGCATATATATGCTGCGATCTGTGGGTCGAAAATCCAAAAAGAGTCCAGACAGGAGAGAGAGAAAGAGAGATAGGGGAGATAGAAAGAGAACGCATAACTTAGGGGGATGTCGACAAAAGGATAAAAGTATAAAAAACAAGATGATGCCTGTTATGGTACTATTTCTACGAGGGGCAACTGTACCTTGGTAGTACTTACAGCTAGCGATTTGATCAAGTTTCGTACTTACCCCGATCTGGCAAGTGGTGTAATTGAGTTTTAGAGTTTTGTTACATTTTTTTGGAAAATCTTTTTACAAAATATATCTTGTCTTGTTCTGTTTTTTTCTTTGTTATCTGTACAATTCAGTGACTTGTCCAAAACTCTTAGCTTATATGGTGCGTGCGCGTGATGTGCCGCTGCGCATATCTGGTGGACGGTCCCGTGACTTCAGCTCGTTTACAAAGCGCTGGCCTACCGCTACATGGTTTATATGTGTGGTCATGTTCGATCGTTTTTTGCAGTGTATTTTTGTGGTTTTGCAATGGGGGTCAATCAATTGGGCCACGTCCCGTTCGGTTGTGTGTGGTGTGTGTGTGTGTGTGAAGAAAGAGAGAGAACAGTTCGAGAAGAGGAGATAGTCCAGAGAAACACAGAGAGAGAGAGAGAAATAGAGATAGGCAGGTTGTGGCAGAGGTGAAGAAGAAAAACAAGAAGAAAAAGAAGCAATAGTACAGATTAGCGGTGTTACTATATACAAATCAGGAGATTCTACTGCTAGAGATCCGATAGATCTCTAAACGTGGGTTGTAAACGATACAGCAGCTACACTTTGAGGGCATATGAGGGGTTTTTATCCTGCATACCTCCACTGGGGGAAAGGCTACCGCTGCATCGTTTACACCCAGCATTTTGTTTCAAATGGCCTCCAAAAAGAATATCATACAAGAAACTGTTCAACGGAAGATCATGATTATTGCATCTACTCCGGTGGCTCCGAAAGTGAGTGGGTTGGTGGTTTTTGGGTGATTGGGTGAGTCTGTCATTTGGCATCGATATCGGATCGATACACTTTATGTGAGGTGACTTTAGCTGGCGGTGGGCATTTTAGGACCCTCGGATCGACTTACCTTAGCACTGGGCCAAAAGAAGAGTTAACCGAAATCTGGCAGACCGAGACTACTCAGTCGTACTGTACTTATTAACCAAAGGCTATCATACTGTTACTCGGATTAGCTTACGAAAAGTAAATGGAAATCAAAACTTAGATGCGAGAGGTAAGGTTAAGAGAATCACTTGCAATCCCTCACAAACCAAACGAAACCAAATCAAACCCGAATTATCAAAAGTCTAGGCAAGAGTTGACTAAGGATTATAACGAAATCGAATGAAAAAAACATACTTCGCTTACAGTTGGATTTGGATAAATATATTAGTAAGTTTGTTGATTGCTTGTCTCGGTATGGGCTGGGTATTTAGAGTAAGGTATTCCTATATGGTATAATAACGAAAAACCCTTCTTTCAGATTTCGGGCACCGTGTTGTTTATGCTTAGGTTGTAAGAAACATATTCAATTCTCAGCTCAGCCTAAACTCGAAACTCACCTCGCATTGTGACCCAGCATTATGATGCTTCTGCAAAAAGACAATTGAGAAATGTCGACACGTTTTTTATATATATAAGAAGTAGGTAGAGTATATAGCATAGAGTAGAGCTTGAAGAATTTAAAGTTAGGCAGACAGATCGCACAGAAATAAAGGAGTAACTCAAGAGCAGATCAGTTTGGAAAACGAAAAACTGTCAATTCGAAATGAAAACGAAGAGAAAACGAAGGTCGGTCAAACATGCCAATCAGTAACAATTTGAATGCATTTTAATGTATATCATTATTTAGGATTTAATCGTTTTTAAAGGTCGGGTCTTTGTTTTTATTTGGTTTCTCTATGGCCGGTAGCATCCTGACATAGTATTGGGGGAAATGATAATGGATACACGATATTACTTGGGGCGATGGGGATTTATATACCCAGCTTTGGTAAATTCGTTCATGCTGCGATTTAACATCTGCAAAACATCTATGGTAACTTGCGCTCTCCTCTCTAAGTGCAGACAGTTTGAGTAACTAAAGAACAAATAACCAAAAATCGAATTTATATACACGAACAGGTTATAGGTTATGGCCAAGTCAATAGATTTAACCCAATTACAAGAAGCTGCAATTCAGTAGAGGTCACACAACAAACAGCCAAACATATCATCATCATAATCACCAGCATCCATATTCTTGGAGTTCTGCATGGATCTTGAAATGGAAACTTTCGCAACACCAGCGAAACTCAAACTACATATGTACGTTGAGGTGGGCGTGTGTGTTTCGGAGTGTGTTGTGGGTGGGTGTATATATTGTTCAGGTGTGGGAACTACTACAGTAATAGAACCTCGGCACCAGCAACCAACATCCAGATACAAGGATATATCTTACACAAATGGGCAAAACAAAAAGATTGACCTGAGATCGGTCTGGTTATACCCCGGCATCTGAGGTACATATTTGGGGTATGGGGTTGCTGATATGCCGAAACGAAACGAAATCATCAAAAGTATCAACAGCAATAAGTATAAGTACATTTATGGTAACGGCAGCGCCAAAAAAAAAACGTTAAGAACAACAACGAGATAGGATTGTCAACCAATTGCACAACAGCCGAGGTAGTTGGTGTCGGTAAAACGGCTTTATTTAACGGTAACGATATATAGATATATGGTTCGTAAAATGTGTGTAGAGGTATATTTCGGTATATAGTTAATTGGGTGTACATAAAGGCAAGTATATATATGGTAACAGTTAGATACACAGGTCTAGATATTTCTTTCAACAAGGGTGAGCGCAAAGTTGGAAGCCAAAGTGTTGTAGTTTTGCTTGTGGGATATATATTTTTGTGTTTTTATACCTATAGATAGCATAGAAGTTTTTGTTGTTGTATTCAGTAAAAAATCTGCCAAGTTTCTGTTACTTATCATTAGCAAATTATCAAGTCAAAGTTGAGTTGGAAGGCTCGTTATCTTAGGATGCCTACGGTTCTAGTTTATATCTAATGGTGTCTTGAATCAAGGATTTGGTATGGTTTTTTTTGTATTTGATTTTGGTTTTGGGTTTTTGGCTTAGCTTGTGTTTTTGGCCTACCGAATGAGCATAGCGAATTTCGGCTAATTCACAACAACATTGGTAGCGGAGTATGGCACGAACGCTCTTTCTGCAAGATGTTTGTTTATATAACATTAAATATATAGTTTATGTGAGTATACAGGAAATTAACAGCGTTTCATACAAATCAAACATGAGAAGTAATTTTAATTTTTTCGATGATTTATTTTAACGTTTGCTTTAGTCATTAACGCCACTGAGTGGCAACAACATGAAATCATAAATTTGAAATTAATTCCAAAATAATATTAAAATAATATACAACCGAAATGAACTGAAGCCGTAAAATATTCGAAACAAACACGCACGAGACTTTTACTCTGACAAAGAAAATTAGCATAATAATTGCATTACAATTATTCTTAGCAATATGAGTAAATACGAGAAACATTTCCCACTTACCGCAACAATCGCGTTATATAGTCTGGCCAGTTGGCGGGGAACATAACGAGGAAAAATCCGATGCCAATCAGAATAACTCCGGCCAGCTTCATGCCTGCAAAGTTCGCACTGTAGAGTATGACATCGAGTGCTAAGGGATCGAAAGAGATGTAGAATTAGATATCTTCTTATAGAAATTTTATGAAACTAAAAAAATGCCTTAATTTCTTTTAAACTATTGTTACTATTTTTCTAAGAATAAGAATGATAATAACTTTCTGTTACTTTCCGGTATACAATTCAAGTTTTCTGAACAAAGTTTGACTACAATATTGTAAAAAGTTAAATCGCAATGCCCCCACTACAAAGATCAAATGGTCTTACGTGCCCCCCACGAGTGCTCGGCTGTAATATTACAATTTAAAACAATTTATAGTCACGGAATCCTTCAGACGAAAAGAGGCTAACCCAAGTGTCCCAACTAACCCCCATGTGAGACCTGGAAGTAATTCCGAGGAGCTAGCCTGTGTACATACCACCAGAAACGGGCACAGCGGTAATCAGACCCAATGTCACAAACATGTTGTACGTAACGGCGGCACTGAACTGCATCAGAACGTGGAAAACTGCAATCAAAATTAATTACACCGATAAAAGTTAACGGCACGGCGTATGCAGTGGGATCTGGGGCTAGGGAATGGGTCCTACCGAGGAGCAGGAGGCTCGCCGCGAACAGCAGGTTCCAGGGTATGCTCTCCGATGTGAGGCTTTCCGTGCCAGTCAGGTAGAGTCCCAGCACCACGGGCCACAGCAGCAGGGCGTTGAGGAAGCCGAGGGCGGTGAATATGAAGGCGATTTGGCTCACCGGCGGATCGCCCATCACCTTGCGGAACATAACCTGGAAAGCGACAGGCCAACATGAGCACGACATGGCCCGCACACGAACCGGGAAAATGGGACATCCAAATGCGGGTAGGTGGATAGGAGGGATACTCACCCTAAACACGGCATAGCCGGCTCCGGCCAAAGTGGCCAGAACCACGCCGCTCAGGGTTCGGCTTTCCGTGATTCCATCCATGTAGGCCAGTAACGCTATTCCCGTGTCGCAGAGGATGATGGCCACGATCTGCAATAAAACGGTCGTTTAACCAGGATTTCAATGAATTTACAAAATAAACAAGGAAGAACGCTATAGTCGAGTACCTCGACTATCAGATACCCGTTACTCAAAGGGAAATGGAGATATGCAAGCAGCAAAGCGAAATTAAAATGCGCCACCTACCGGCGGTAGACAGATTTAAGCGTTATGGGCGTTAGAGTGGGCGTGGCAAATTTATTTTTGGATCAATCGATAGGTATTGACGACACCAATACATTTCAGTTCAAATTTTTCATCTAGCATCCAAATTGTGGGCGTCACAGGTTTTCGCGGTTTGTGGGCGTTTAAGTGGGCGTGGCAAACTTTTTTTTAGGTCAATCGATAGGTATTGATGAGAACAATACATTTCAGTTAAAATTTTCTATCTAGCATCAAAACTGTAGGAGTTTCAGTTTTGGGCGGTTTGTGGGCGTTAGAGTGGGCGTGGCAGTCTACTGAAACAAACTTGCGCTGCGTAAGAAGCTCAGGAATCTGTACGCCAAATCTCAATAGCCTAACTCTCATAGTTTCCGAGATCTCAGCGTTCATCCGGACAGACAGACGGACAGACGGACAGACGGACAGACGGTCAGACGGACAGACGGACAGACGGACAGACGGACAGACGGACAGACGGACATGGCTAGATCGACTCGGCTAGTGATCCTGATCAAGAATATATATACTTTATGGGGTCGGAAACGCTTCCTTCTGCCTGTTACATACTTTCCGACGAATCTAGTATACCCTTTTACTCTACGAGTAACGGGTATAACAACGAAGGGGTTTAATAACATGACTTTAATTAATAAACAGCAAAGGAGTTTTATGACATGACTTTAATTAATAACCCTTTACAACTACAATGTAGGTTATTAACAAGACATTCTGCCCACTAAATTGCTGGGGAGAAATTTAAAAATGTTAGGAGTTTTACTTTATACTTTGTCTAGTATAATCTTATACTTTTTTTTAATACTTAAATTAGTAGTTAGTAGTTAAGGTAATAAGTATAGTATCAGGTGGCTATAAATAAAGTTCTGATATAGTGGAAAGAATATTTTAGAGTTTCGAAGCCATTAAAATCTCCAGGAATTTACAATCACTTTATAAACATACAATCTGTAATATTGCTTGTCAGTGGCGAAACAAAAAAATCTAAAGAGCCCATATTTTGTAGAAAACCTGCTGTTTAATCAGTTTATAAGATGTCCTCCCGCTATGATCGAGCTGTTACCATATTCTCGCCGGACGGTCACCTGTTGCAGGTGGAATACGCCCAGGAAGCCGTTCGAAAGGGCTCGACGGTGGTCGGCGTTCGGGGAACCAACTGTGTGGTGTTGGGCGTGGAGAAGAGCTCGGTGGCCAAGCTGCAGGAGAGTCGCACGGTGCGCAAGATTAACATGCTCGACAACCATGTGGGAATGGCATTTGCCGGACTAACAGCCGACGCCCGGATCCTCATAAATCGAGCCCAGGTCGAGTGCCAAAGCCACCGTCTCAATTTCGAGAATGCAGTGACCGTGGAGTATATTACCAGGTACATTGCCCAGCTGAAGCAGAAGTACACGCAGAGCAATGGGCGCCGACCCTTTGGAATATCCTGCCTTGTAGGTGGCTTCGATGCCAGTAAAACTGCCCGTCTGTTTCAGACGGAACCATCCGGAGTTTTCTACGAATTTAAGGCGACTGCTATTGGTCGCTCAGCAAATACTGTGCGGGAGTTCTTCGAGAAAAACTATAGCGACGAGGAAGTAAGAACCAATCGGGGAACCTTTAAACTGGCCATTAGCGCCCTTCTCGAAGTCGCCCAGTCGGTCCACAGTCACCTGGAGTTGGCCATCATGGAGATCGATTCACCAATGAGAATGATGGAAAGCAAGTTAATCGCCGAATTTGTGAACATCATTGAGAAAGATAAGGTTCAGGAGCTCGAGAGGAACGCGAGGAAAATGAACAAACTTTATAATGGATCCTAAATCTATTCTATCATCTTGGCAGATGTTCATTGACTCGTTGAATTAATCGTTTTCCTTAATATTTTTTATATTCCTTGATTTGTGTGTTAATGATAATGTATATTTAGTTCTACCTAAAGACTTAGTTTACTCACTCTCACACCCACGAACTGCTCGTGGAGGATCACCCAGGATAGTAAGTACACGCAGGCTACATTGGTGGCGAACAGGGCCAGCGCATCCGTGGCATAGAGGACGTGCAGGGAGAGTGTGTACAGGTAGGTGGTGACCAGCCACAAAATGCAAAAACAGAGGCAGCGATTGAGGAAGCGACCTGTGGGTTGAAAGTCAGTTAAAATCACATTTCTGAAATGTTAAGAACCCATTCCAACTGACCCACTGTGAAACCGCGCTCCCGGAATCCTCGCAGCACATCGCCAAGGATGTCGCTCAGCTTTTCGCACTTGCGCGTGGAGACCAGTCCCAGGATGTAGATGGGGAAGAAGAGCAGCGAGAAGTTGGTGAAGAACCAGGCGGCGAAGAACGGGGCGCTGAAGTAGACCGGCTGGCGCGGTGGTATGTTGAACATCTCGGTGGCGTCCTCGACGTGGTGCAGCGACGAGTCGCTGATGGCCAGTATGTCCTCCAGTTCCGTGCTCAGATCGGCACGGCTCGAGGACGTGTCCTGGTCGTCGTTCAGCAAGTCGTCGTACGGAGCACGGTACTTATACATGTACTTAATGCAATGGGTGGCCCCCACCCACGAGGCGGTCATCAGGATGGTCACGCACACGCCAAAGTACATCTGCAACACAGCATGAACATAACACGGTTAGTACTTCATTTCAATAAAATTTATGCTACGCAATAAAATGTATAATAAGAACAATTGAGCTATATATAACAGCAAGTTACTGGTGAGTGGTACAATGTATGTTGTTCCTTAACACTTAATCAAGAATTATGGCAAATAAATATGTTTAAGTGATTTTCTAATTTTCTGTGGGTTTCCATTAGACATATATCTCTATAAGAATTCCTTTGAGTTTAAATATTCTGCCTAATTAATCGTTTAGTTATTTTTAGTAAACCTTTTAAATATATTTTTGCAGAAAAGTATGCAACGACTTTTTGATTTGGGAGATCCTTGACTATATTGCTTAGACAATCTTTTTGCTTTGGTAATAAAAGTTCAGTTGACACATATTAAGCCAAGTTATCCTCACCTTGCGGGCCAGTTCGGAGCAGCAAGACTCCTTGCAGGCCTGCAGCTTCCGGAATCGCAGCTCCGGCTCCTCCCCGTGGCCATTAGCCTGCTGCTGATCTGTCTGCGTGTCGCTGGAGTCGCCGCCGCCGAAGTGGTGCCCAGTGTTGTGGCTACCCGGTGCGCTCGTGGGCGTGTCCGCCGGTATGATGATCACCTCATTGGGGTCCTGTTGGCTCGAAGAGATCGAGTCTTGGTGGGTTATTTGCGGGTTGCTCGAGGTGAGCACGTTGCTGAAGCCGCAGCTGCCCGTTGCCCCGGTGCCACTGCCATTTGGAGCGGACGATCCGGGAGCCACTGCTGAGCTGCTGCTGGCTCCCGCTCCGCCGCCTCCGCCGGTGTTGTTATTGTTGTACGGGCCATTCGTCGACGAGTCGCCGGTGACCACCACGGAAGGAGTGCGCACCCGTTTCGGATTGAAAATGGCTGGAATTTCGCCGTCACGCGTCATGCTATCATCATTGCCGGGCTCCTAAGTCGCTCATAGTGGTCGGATCCTGAAAAATCATAATTAAAATAGTCTATACTATATTAGCAAGGCTTTTAACTTTACAGTTTTCAGTCATTCTTTTATGGGTCTTATTTCTAATCCTTAAAATTCATTTAGACTCTATAGTCAGACTGTACAAAAAAAGGGAATATGTTTATCCTTGACTTTATGTAAGGTGCCCATATCATTATAAAATCAGTATACGATTAGATAAAGATATTTAATCTATCTGTATCTCAAAATAAAATATATTTCCCCAAATTTAAAGGGGAATCTTGTGCATAACATTTAAGCAGATTTAGGCTTACATTTTAAAGTAAGGCCTAATCAATGATTCAGTTCGATTCGGGCAGCCATTCCATTTCCATCCCTGCACCAGAGCCCAAGCCGTCTAGAATCGGGCAGCTCACGTGCTACCGGCGATTAAAGATTGAGGAACACGCAAATGGGAGGCCATTTCTCGACGCTTTACAAGCGAAAGGCGCACCCAAAGCCCACGCAGTTCGTTCAGGGTCCGAGCAATTTGCATGGGCCTCCCTTCTCCACCAGTGCCTCCTCCATCAAAGGGGGAAACAAAACTGGCCTAGGCCACACTCAAGGCTAGGGCAGCCAAGTTTTACGAGCACCGCCGAATGACCAGCCAACCAACTAACCAGCCTGCCGTTCATTTAAGTCCAGACCTGACTAGGAGCCCATTGATTGGATGGAGGGCCACAAAGGAACGGGGCTGTGCTCATAACAATGCGAATTATGAACGCCCCGGCTCAAGCAGGTCAAGTTGAGTGGACAATAAACGGCCAACCGGATCTGGCTGGGCAATTTGTAAGCCTTCTAACTAGAGTGTTAAATCCAGCCCCATCCCCTGCTACCAAGTCGGATGAGTTAAAATGTCCTTCGGTGTCCTTCACCTTCGCATCCCACCGAGCGGCTCCTGTTTGCCTTCGATAATAGTATTCTAATTGAAACATTAATTATTCAGTCCAGTGGGGGCGGGCTGAGGTTCCACAGGGAGATTCCAAGAGCGTAATGGCTTTATAATGAAGGTCCTGATAATTGCCTGCAATTTTGAGCGATTGAGAATAATATTCTATCGATTTCCGAGCAGCGTCATTGTATGTAACTTCAAGTCGAACTGGAATCTCCAACTTTTTTACAGTGCTTTTTTATTGTATGTAACTAAGCTCGGCTTAATGCCGTATTCATTTGAGATAAAGCTTTTAGTTTCCCATGAGACGTTAGCGCAAATCGACATGGCATTACTTGTGAGCGGAAAACTCGTTCAGCTTCTAATTCTGGCTTGGCTGGGGGGTAAGTCGTATATTAAATAACATTTTTTACTAGTTCATTTTACATATGTTATAAAATGGCAGCCTTGGCAATGGGAGAGTCCCAGTGCGGTCGTCTAGATGAGAATTTATTATACACCACCGATGAAAAGACAAAACCCTCCGAGAATCCCTGGGTAGGCATCCTACTGACGGATCAAGGTGAGTCGATGGTTATGTTGTGAGATAAGGCATTTATAAGAACTCTGCCCTAACATCTACACACGATTTCACAGGAAATCATTACGAAAACATGAGATGCTCCGTTGTCATTATCAACGAGCTGCACGTCCTCACCACTGCCACGTGTGTTAAGGGCTTCCAGAACCGATCCGGAGACACTAAAGCCGTGGCCCTGCTGGGCGTTTGGAACGAAAACGACTCGCCCGATGAGGAGCTTGTGTGCAACGACAAGGACTTCTGTGTACCGGGTCCCAAGCTTTACAATGTAATCGATATCAAGGTGCATCCGCAAAGGGACAGGGATACGGGGGACAACGACTTGGCCATCCTGCGGCTGGAAAAGCCCGTCGAGTGGACCAACTGGGTCCAGCCGATCTGCATGCAGGGCAGCTCGGAACCGGAGACGCTGACCAACCGAAACCTTCACTACTCCGGCTTCAACCATGGCGACTACGCCCGGGGCAAGGGTCTGGCCATGACGGTGTCCACACCGAAGTGCAAGCAACTGACCTCCTCCACCGTATTCTTCCCGGTCAACCAGATGTGCGCCTATCCCGTGAAGCGCACAAAATACTATCCGGGTGCCCCACTAATGGACATCGATGTGCGAGATGACAAACCGCACAACTTCTACTTGGTGGCTATTCTGGTTCGGAATGTAGATACCGATGCTACAACCCAGGTGTACCAAAACGTGCGACGAGCCCGCTCCTGGATATTCGAGAACTCGAAGTAGGAAGATTCACTGCATTTTGAACAACTCGTTTTGTGAATAAATAAAGGTTATTAATTAAATATAGATATGAGGAAGTAAAATGTTTGTGGGTACAGAGGAATTACTGATGCATCGTGAAGGGAGCTGCCCAGGGTTTCCCATCCGAAACGAGTTTTCAATCGATCTTGGTAATGTAATCATAGAGCATTAACTAGAAGCGTAGAAAAACAGGTAGTTGATAGTGTTAGCTGGAAATTTAGTCAAACACCTTGCGACACAGAGAAAAAGTAAATAGCAATAAAATCGAATAATGCTTTTAGCCCTATTTAGGTTATACAAATCAGGTAACATATTTTTTGTTAAGGGCGTTTAGTAACCAAAATTAAAATAGTGTAGTTTCCAAACTATGAATTTCCATACTTTTCTAGATCTAGAGCCTCTAATTAAGTTTATGCCGTTGAATTGCAAAACTTTAGAAGTCTGTTTGCCTATAAATTTCTTTCAGTGTTGTACCAAGTTCTCATAAAGATCACAAGCTTCTAGATAAACCCCCTATCTATTGCATTGTGAAATGTAGCTGAAAACTTTTCGTTTTTCCCAGATCAGTTAGTTAACTTTGAGCTGTGCTTTAGAATGCTTCGACGAATCGCAGTTATCGCGTTGTGTTTGGGTCTTCTTAGCTTCGGTGTGCAATCGGCCGAGCAGGATGACACGCAGTGCGGATCCTTCAATGAGGATCAAATGCTCAAGCAGAAAGACTTTGCTATTCCCACCGAGCATCAGTGGGTAGTCCGAATAGTCTATGGCAAGGGTAAGAGTCCTTCAGTTCCCATATAAAACAGATTATTACCACCGACTATTTCAGGGTTTGAGGGCAAGATTAAGAACAATGGCTGCCTGGGCGCCCTGATATCGAAGCGCACTGTGCTGGCCCCCGCCCACTGTTTTGTTCAGTACAACGGGGTGGCAGAGGCCTTCTCCGTTCACCTCGGTGTCTTTAACAAGAGTGCTCCCGTTGGAGTGAAAGTCTGCGAATTGGATGGCTATTGCACCCGTCCTGCGCAGGAGATCAAGCTGGCCGAAATAGCCATCCATCCGGAGTACGATTCGCGAACCCTTAAGAACTCTCTGGCCGTGCTCACCCTGCAGCGAGATGCCAAGATCTATCCAAACGTAATGCCCATCTGCATGCCACCTATAAACTTGCTCAACGAAACACTGGTGGCTCAGACCTTCATGGTGGCTGGTCTGCGCATCTTTGAGGATCTGCGATTGAAGACGTGGGTGAATACGCTGAGCCGACCCTTTTGCCAAAAGAGGGTCAAAACTTTGGTGACCAGCAGCAATACGGTGTGTGGCTACCACGCCCAAAAGGAGGCCTATTATCTGGGAGCCCCGCTGGTGGGGATGCAGAAGAAGGGTCACTCCACCCAGAACTTCTACCTGGTGGGCATCATGATCGACTGGGGCTGGGATGGCGATCGCGTCATGTCCAGCTTCCTGGCCATTCGCAACTACATGGACTTCATCAAGCAGAATTCCAATTCACTGATTGTACGCTCCTGAGCGCTGAATAAAGTACACACGAAAAAATGCCAGCTGCCAACAGGTCTTGCTGGGGTGTTAATTATTCAGCTCCAAGACCGAAACCCGTTGCTCGCAGCTCGGAGCTCGAAGCTCGTGCAACATGCAAATTGTTCCTACACTTATAGCATTTTAATGAGCAGTCACTCAGCGCAGCGCAGCCGCCGCTAGTTGGCTAATGCGAGGAATATGCAAATTTCATCGCTTTCTCCTCGCCCCCCCTTTTTGGGGGGTAAGAAAGTCTGGCAGTCGACGGGAGACAGTCGAAAATGTTGCAAATACCCAGCAGAACGGAAACGGAAGCCCTGGGGCCTGAATGGGCGGGTGGCGAGCGAGGATTCGGGGCTGCCTTGCCATTGGACGAATGCCAAGACATTGACTTAACTGGCAGGACTCGAAGAAATCTAGGAGCACTTAACAATACTCTGTTTACAAAGAATCTAATGGGAGAATAACAAATAGTCATGAATAAGTAGACCTATCAGTGCCATATTTCTCACTAATATTAATAAAGGATTTTTTTTTTAATTTTGTAGGAGTAAATTTAATTAAATGTTGCTAATCAGTCAAGGCTTTTTATAACTACTTATAAAAATTATTTTGAAATGGAATTTGGATAATAGTTAAATGAAATATTTTTGAAAAATAGTTAGTTACATTTAAGTATTTTTTTTATATTTTAAATAATATTCTTGGTCTCAAGATTTTAAAAAGGAAATCTTATTTAGTGTAACAAAAGGTAGTGAGATGATTTAGCATCCATTTTTTCTTTGTGCACTGAATGGGCTTGGTTCGATGTGAAAAGTTATTTTAATGTGTGGGACGGACTTCCTTTATGCATAAAATAGACAGAACAAGGAGACATAAAATAACAGCCAGGAGGATTAAATATTAAATGGCTGGTAAGCTTAGTCCTTTATCATCACCCTTCTCGTCCCCAAAGTCTCGTCAAGCTAATGTAGACACATCGCCTTTATTGGCATGCCCTTGCATACTTTTGGGCGCCAAATTGCTCTATAAAGCAGCTCTAAGAAAAATGAAGCTCGCTGTTTATTTTTGCCAGGAATAAAAATCACAATAAAATTTAAATTGCCAGACATGGGCGTCTTGAGCAGCAGATGGAGATGGGCAGGAAAACGTGACCGAATGACGATGAACGACGGGGATAAACAGAGCATTCCACACGCTGTGCGAGGAGAAATGCGATTCAAAACAAAACAAACAGCCAAACGACCGAGAGAAGCGCGAGAGAATCCATAAAGAGAGAGCTGGCAGCTTTGTGTGGGTGGTGTTTTTGGCCAAAAGTAAACGAGCTTAACAACAACAACGGCGAAAAACAGCCAACAGTAAGCGTACTTGTGTACGTACAAACACACACACCTCGGTCGAGGACACCACGCGGCGTATACGCAATGTGACACTTTTAGTGGTTATGGTCAAGCACAGCACTTGAGCGAGGGCAATGCGAGAAGGAAAGCGAAAGTGACGCCAAAAACAGTGGCAGTCAGACACCTGCTCAGCCACCTGGGACACACGGAAACAAATTCGAAATCCGAAAGCTATAGGGTGCTCATAGGTACTACGCACAGAATGGTTTAATGCCCTTTTACCATGTATAATATATAACTCATCAATAAATAATAGCCTATTTATGGGCCATACAATCATGGTTTTGCCATTTCTAATTAATATTTTAACACAGCGGACTAATTACGCTTTTATATTATAATATATTTCTAATAATACGATATTATTATATATAGTTTTCCAAAATGTTATTTATTTCGGTTCAAAATGCCCGCCAAGATATCTTATATTTTTGTTGTCTGGAACCCGTGCACATTTATATGTCCGCTTATTTCTGAGGTTGGGTTTAGGGTTAGTGACTAGGCCTTGAGGTTGGCGCACACCTTGACAGTAGTCGAAAATCTAGCCCAACCCCCGCAGACAGTTGTGACAACCTGGGACGGTTGAATTTTTCATTTCGCCACGAAAACAGGGCAAGGGAAATTGCCTGGCGAATCCGTTTATCCTTAACAAAAGGGGTAAGGGCCTTAGGGGAAAGTGTTTTTCCAGGCCGCACAGCTGTCGCTTTAAATGTCTCCGCGCCGAGTTATGGATGCTCGTCGAGGCGTTTAATGTTTTTATATAATTTACTTAAGCACTTAATGTCATTTTCCCACGGCACTACCACATGGTACACAAACTTTACGCAATTCTCTGGCCCTCTTGTGCTCTTTTCTCTTATATAAAGATAGCGAGCGGACTGGTCTGAAAAGAACTCAACTGGACTGGCGACACTGTTCTCCGCGGTTGAGCTCAGCCCTTTACTTAATTCAATTAAATGTGCAAAAATATGCTGGGGTATAAATTTGGAGCAGCTCGGGAAACGGAACGCTCTGCACGGATACACAAAACGGAGGCTCATACACACAGATACACACACGCACACGCACAGTGGCAGATACACTTGGCTCACATCCACATCAACAAAGGCATAATGGCCAACACACACGAACGAAACGAAACGAACCGCTGGCTTGGCCCAAAAAAAAGCAACTGCCACTTGAGCGAGCCTTTTGACTTGTTTTCCTTCGACTTAGGTGGAAACTGTGACAGCAGCGTTTCTGGCATTAGCTGCTGGCGTTTTTCCAGCTTTCCTTTTCTAGAGCACCCGACGCGGCCGTCCTGGGAAACCGTTCTGCTGTCGTTTCTGGCCAGGAATCTCAAAGTCGACTGAACCTGAAACGTTTCCTGAGCCCAGCTAGTGTCGGAGCTTTTCCTGGCTCTCCCAGCCGAAAGCCCTCTCACTGGGCCACGCTTTTCCTCTCCCATCGGTTTGGTTTTCCAGCAAAGAAAAACACTTGTTAGGAATTTTCTTTGCAGTTTTTGTTTTGCTTTTGCCCCAGCTTTTTATCGTTCAGCTGTTCGAAGGACTCAATAAATTGTTTCGCGATGATGGCTGATAAGGATTTTCACATTCCGTGATTGCCGGTACGAAATAAGTTATAGAAAGTCAATAAAAATGCTTTTAAATGGCATTTTCAATTTGAAGTAATCGAAATATTATCAAGGCCATTATATTGCACACTCACTTTAACCTTACTATTTAGAACCAACATCATTATTAAGCATGGTTAAGATACCATATTAAGAATGCTATTTCTAAATAAGTTTAGAAAATTAAATAAATCTATACATTTGTAATCAAATATTTATATGATAACTAATTGGTATAATTCTATAACTTTGATTGGTATTACCAGGGTCAAGTCAATTGATTTTTGTTTAGCTTTTCAGTTTATTAAATCTGAATCGATTTAAGTGGCTACTACTTGTACTTTGGTTACAATTGAACCTTCAATAAAAAGAACCAAAGCTTGGAAATCACATTTCATCAGTGATACAGTGATTGTATTATGCCCTAAATAAAGCTAACCAATAAGTACTTTTTAATATGTTAATGAATTCGTCATTCGGTAACCTTATCCGTCTTTAGAAAGTGTGACATTTCGTTCCCATGATTTCCCTCTGTCGAAAACAAATCATCTCAATTTCTAGAATGCTCCAATTTCATTTGCAATAAAGATTTCCAAATTGGCCAAATCCATCTAATGTGTCCATTTAGAGCTTTCATCACAATCAGCTTTGTTATGCCATAAAAACACGAAGCTGCCAAGAAAATGCAACCATTAATACACCAATATGACCATGCAGATCGTTAAATCTTGATAAGGAGAAGCCCTCATAAACAGAAATTCGTCAGGAGAAAGCATTTCGCAAATCGACTGCTCATCCCTAACAGCTTAGCATAAATTTCTAAATCAGAACCCTCAATCAAACAAGTTTTTCAGTCAGACTCCACTGGAATGGTGTATTAATTGTGTAATCTATAAAAATCCATTTGCATAAGAATGGACGAGATTGGCAGCTGCCAATGAGCCCCGCGGGAAAGATTGGATGACGATGGTCTCCGAATTGGGTTAGTTGGTTTAGTGTTGGCTTGAGTTAGTGCCCACAGCCACTCTTGGACGCGAACTGGGGCTTGGGACGGAGCCATTACAAATCAATTTGGCTAGCCGCGCGATGAACCAATAAAAACTGTTCTAATGAGATGCGCTGAAGTGGAAAAGACAAAGGTAGCATCGCCAACTTGTTGACAACTATAATCGCGAATCGGAGAAGTTTTAGTTTCCCTTCGACTGGGAACCGCAACGGACGCATTCCAAGTACAACGAAGTTAACTCAAGAAGCACAAACCATCTAGCTATGCAGTGGCTATTGTGTACGGCCTTAGTGCTTGTCTTTGTGGCATGCCTTTATCCTTCGCAAGCTATAAGGATATCCGCTCTAGAAATTGAGAGGCGACCGCCGCAAAAGCAGGCCAAGATTGGGTGAGAAATCAGTGCACACCGGAGAACATCTTGAATAAGTACTGACTTTTTTTTTCGTTTCAGCTCCAGGAACTATCCCATCGAATATGTCCTGATACCGAGTGCTCGAGGTGGTTACACAAGGCGTTATGTCCACAGTCTAGCGAAAGCAAATCCTGAACCAACCACCGAACGCCCGTTGGTTCGCGTTTGGAATAGTTTCGTTCGCAGTGTCCAGCCCTCCTTCAGTTTCCGCAACTTGACCAATCCACTGGCCAACTTCTTCAACGATGGCAGTGCCAACATCATTGAGTCGTCGCCCGTCTATCTGCAGACCTACGATGATGATCAGGAGCTGCAGCATGAGGAGCCCGCACCAGTGGCTTCGCAAAGTTCCAACAAACGCAAGCGAAAGCGCCGCAAGCAACAGAAGCGCCGACCCATTTACGATGCGGAGGAGGACGATGATGCCTACAGCCCCTACAATCACTACTATGCGCCACCTCCTCCGCCGTCATCCGCAGAGCCCATGTTCTTCTACGATTCGAACTCCGGCAACTACTACGGAGTGCAGCGCTTTAGCCCGCAGGATTTCCAAGCTAGGTTCTACAACAACTTTCATGACCAGCAGCAAAGCGAGCCGGAGGAGGTGGATAGCGAGCCTGAGGAGGACACATCCGTGGTGAGGAGGCTCAGCAACAGGAAGGTGACTCTACTGCGCCCGCTGCCCTTGTCAACAGTCAAGAGCTCATCCCCGGCAAAGTCAATAGAAGTCAGCAAGCCAGAAACGGCCAACCAGAACGAAGATATAGTCGAGGAACCCGACAGCAGCGCACCGAACGACACAACGACTAACGATGAAGACGATGGTGATATCGCCACCCACTCACCGCTCTCCGAGAGCATGCGCAATACTCTGGGCACGTACATGCGTGACGATCGCCACACCCGCCAGCGCCAGAGGCTCGCAAGCGATGGAGCAGGAGCTCTTGATTCCGAAGCCAAAGTTTCGCCCCGTCACTCTCAACGGCGCCTCTTCCGGCTGGCCACCTGGTGATCCGTACTAAATTATCTTGAATAAACTCTTGACTTATGGATGATCGTGTATTTATCGTATGTGTTAGATGCGAATGAGGGTGGGAAATGCATGAAATTGAGCTGGCAGCTGCAAGAGAGATTAGATGTCCGAATATAATTGCACTAGTTTCAACTTAAAGGTAGCGAGGTAGACATTGAACTTACTATACTAAAGATCACAAGTAATTTGCTAGATCTGGGGCTATGGGACACGATTAGACGAGCCTCGTTAGACGCGAGGCACTGCCGGCATTGGGATCCACAGGCAGCGCCACATGGTCAACATGCTGCACGTTGCGGAAGTAGGCGTGTTGCAGTGCGTCCTTGGCCGAGATACGCAGGTTTGGATCATAGCACAGCATGGACTATAAGATAGTAGACTATAAATTTCTGCTCTGAATTAAATTTCTCGCTACCCACCATTATGAGCTCGTGCGCCTCGTGTTCGGTTATGGGCTGTGGCATGTTGGTTGCCTCCCACTTGGGAAACTTGGCCTTAAAGTCCGGCAGCTGCGTCACACCTGGCCATTTGGTTTCATCGGGTGTGCTTAAGGTACGGAATATCCTGTAGAGTTGGTCTATCTCGCTGTCTCCGGGAAATAAAGAGCGGCGCATGATCTGTAAATTTAGGTTTGGTAAGTAGAAACAGCTGTGCTATCTACATTCTATTACAACCCTACCATCTCTGAGAAAATGCAGCCCAGACTCCAAATGTCTACGCCGGTGGAGTAAAACTTGGTGCCCAGCAAAATCTCCGGGGCTCGGTACCAAAGGGTTACCACTTCGTGGGTGTAGGCTCTCATGGGCACATTGAAGGCCCTTGCCAGGCCAAAGTCCGCCAACTAAAGGGAATAGAGATTGTTATTAGAGAATCAAGTTGGTAAATCGTATAATCTCACCTTTATTTTGCCCGCAGTGTCCACGAGAAGGTTCTGGGGCTTGAGATCGCGATGCAGTATCCGATTGGTGTGGCAAAATCCAAGGGCGTCTAATATCTGATGCATATAGCTCTGGAAAGGCGGTAGAATTGCAATAAACAATAACTTTCAGCAGTAGTAAACATACCTTAATCAGCTGAGGTGTGAAGACATCCTTCTTTTTGTCCATCAGCTTCTTGAGATCCATGTTCAGGTACTCGAAAATCATGTACAGATTGTTGCCGGAGATGACCACGTCGAATAGTTGGACCACATTCTTGTGCTTGAGGTTCTTCAGCAGGGAGATCTCTCGAATGGCCGTCGAGGGAACGCCCTCAGTTTCGCTGGGAAAAGGGATAATAATGTTAAATGGGGGTAAGCCATCATCTATTTCAGTTAGCTATTGCTGAAGGACTTGGTGCTGTCCTGCACCACGAAGCCGAATCATGTGGTGCTACGGATTTTGGGAGGTAGAAACGGCGCAGCCCTCACAGAATCCGGGCTGCGGGGTGCAGGTGAATGACACTCGACAAGGACACGCCAAGGATGCCAGGAAAACATATCTAAGTATTGTTATTGTTTGTAATGCACTGTTTACGGCCAACTGGGCATTCAGATGCTCAGCCTGCTCCAGATTACACACCCTTCCAGCCGAATCTTCTTAAGCGCCACATCCTGGCCGGTGGCGTTGCTCCGTGCCTTGTAAACTATGCCATAGGTGCCCTCGCCGATCTTCTCGGCGCGTTGGAAGTTGTCTAGAATGGTGGTCATCGAATTGGTTCGCTCATTCAGTTGGTAAACAAACTTTGAACTCGCTTTTGCCAAAATAAACCCAGGTTTTTTGGAGGGAAACTCTTCTTCTTCAGTGATGCTACCTGGCGCCATTCCAGTGTGACCGCGGAGTTATCGATAAATTATACCGCCCGGCTCAGAGAAAAATACTACTTATTTAAATATACCAAAAATGTTTCAATCGGAATCAATGTAAATCGGAAAATGTGGCAGCTCTGCGAAAGGTTTTGCCAACCGTTATTTTTAAATGTTAACTTAATTGATTTCCTACATAACTAGTTTATAAATTTAACACATTCGGTAGATAAATTTAATTGTGCCCAGATTATTATGGCGGTACCATTTTGCTGACATATTTAACATAGTTAAGAGAAGGTTTTAAGTTTGTGCACTTAGTTCAAGTTTTTAAATGTTTAAGTTCATTAGAAACTCTTGTCGGTTACTCAAAAATCAAAGTGGAATTTAAAACGAAACATGCTGATTAATGCGCTTTCTAAAGGGCCAACAACAAACTAAGTGTATTTTTTAGAAATTAATTTGCAAATACCTATTGCTTAATTTTGTTCAGTTATACAATCTTTCTAGGTGCAACGTAAATGAGTATATAGTTCATACTTATATCTTTATCCATATTTAATACAGACATAAATTTATTTTAATGTCTCCAAAACCACCGAATAAAATCTGGCGAAACGGAAGTATTGTCTGGGTTCCATTTCCAACCCAAGATAGAGTTATCAGGATAATGTTTGAGGTCAGGGAAACATTATTACTTTACCTATTTACCTAACGATTATGCAATGATAACAGCCACCGATCTGAAGTAAATCATATTACCTCAAAATCGGATAACAAATGAGTTAATTCCGGAGTGAAAGATTAGCTCTGTAATTGCAGCTCGTTATCGTTTAAAAACACATTCCGTGCATTTTATGTGCGTTGCATTTAAAATTGTAATTGCTTGTCGCAGCCACACGCAATTGGCTTACACACTCCATCTTGTCTCAATTTGAGCTTTACGTGTTGCAATAAAAAAGTGCCATAAAAATGAGTATTTTAATTTGGCTCCGCTACTGCGTTTGTTTGCGTGTTTAGGTACTAGCTGTGAATGTTTTTGGCGCTCGCATTTTATGGCACATTAATCATTCCGGGCCACGGGGCGTATGCGCGATGATGACTTCACTGAATCCTTCAGCTACGTACTTCAGTGCGATCAGTACTCAGGCGACAATTAGGCATGATTCATTGCCAGTGTAAATCTCGCAACCGAGTGCCTCGATTACGAGTATTTCGCATTTCATTTCAATGAATTTATGGCTGCTGCTGCTCGCCAGCATTTCCATACTCCATGGCTGCCACTCGATAAGGTTGCACTGGCTGAGATGAGAGCTAGTTGCCTAGTTGCCTGCTGCCTGCTGCCCCAGCCAAACATAAATTATTCCGAGTTGATATGTACTTAAGGCTTTTGGCGCCAGCCAAGTGTCGAAAAACTGCATTTCCCCCGAAAACAGAAGGTCGAGAAGTGGGCGGTGCCTAATGGCAAAAGTTGTGAGGACCAAAAAGGTGAAGGATGCGGTGGGTGGTTGGGAATTAAATTTCGTGCAGGCGTCAACCCCAAAGCAAGGAACCCCCAACTGTGTTTTGGGGCTTCGCGTGATTTATGCATTTGGGTTTGGGTCAGGCACTGGCAACTTTGTGCAAATAACCCAAAAGCGTTTTCAATTTATTAGCAGCAACAACTAAACGCGGCCAAATGGATAACCACTAACTTGGCGCTAGAATTTGCTTTTTTATTTATAAATCGACCTGTCAGAAGTCACAGCTTGGTAGCCAAAAATTAAAAATCTTGTTACTAATGAGAAAAGTTGGGGAGACTTCATCACTTAAAGGTATTCCTCTGGAACCAATCAAGGTGGGGTTGAGCATTTAAACATATCTGGATAGTTTATTCGTTCGTGATCGATCTAGTTGGGATCTATTATAAGCTTAGTTACGACCTGATATTAATCATAATACAGTATATACGGAAATAAAGCGCGGAATTTATTATAGTTTATGCGGTATTTTTGTTCAAGTGATCACCTTTTTATGAATTTTTATTAATTAAGTTCAAAGCTCAGCGAAAAAGTCGGGGATATTTGGAAATGGGAGATTTATCAGAATCAATAAGAAAATGTACATTTTTTATGAATAAGCTTGTAAAATTTCACAGCCTGTCACACAAAAATTAAACCCGTGATATTTCTAAAGCTTATAACTCACTTCGGATCCAATCTAGGTAGGATCGAATGTCTAGGTACCCCTGGAAATCATTTTTGCGTGAGTAGAAGCCAGCGACAGCAATCCCAATAAGGTGGAACTTCTTGGGGTTTCCGGAAACCTCTGTCAAAGCAGATCCCGAAAGAGGAGCTTTCTCGGCCTGGCCGCAGATCAGCTCCTCAGGAAAATGATCCTGCAGCTTGTGGCACTCCTTGCTGTCAGTTGTATTGAAGGCCTGTTTAATGCGCTTATCCAACCTCGTCGTGTCAGACCCTCTATTTCCAATTGAGGGTCCCTCAAGTCCCGCAACTCTAAGATTGGAATTGGATTGTTCAGCTGTTGGAACCTCAGCTGACGGCAAGCAAATGGGTTGAACAAAGTCAGAGAACTTAACGTCTTTGGTGAGTTCTATTAAGGCCAAGTCGTTTTTGAATTCGCTGGCTGTGTAATTCGGATGGATGGTGACCGAACTGAAGAGATAGCGGTTGCTGGAGTCCGAGTCACAGAAAATGACTTCGAGAATGGGCTGCCCATGTTCATTGGAAACGCAATGACCGGCTGTCACCACATGTCGGGCATCTATAAGGATGGCAACGCACTGCAAGCGGTTCTTTCCATCGCTATCCTTCTTTTCGATTCGGCCAACCTACGGATGCTCGTTGGGCTCCGCAATAATATTGGTACTCTTAAATTGCTCCTCGTTGAATTTTCCACATTCTTGGTTAACTGAGGCGGCTTGGATTGCTACAATTTTAAATATAATCAGTTTTAATTTTAAAAGCCTACTTTTGCATACTTACAGGAAAGCAAAATGGTAAAAATTGCCAGAAAAATCAGGAGACTCGGCGAACACATCTTAGTGATTAGAAGATGGTAGATGCACTGAGATATGATCACGCAAAGCGTGCTCTTTTATAAGCCTAGCAAATGGAGATATATCTGGCCTTTTAAGCCACTTATAGCAACGAGTTGTTTACACTAATTATTCTATACTGTAAAAACAACTATATTTCGCGGAAGGTATTTAATTTTATACGTTATTATTATTCTAGCGATCAGGTTTTTGGATTTTAATTTATGACACTGGGACAGCAGCCGGCACGGAATAGAAGTTAAGTGACAAATTTTTAATTGCTTGAAAATTCCAAATGGAAAAGAAAATCTGAAAATAGTAATAGAGTGCGTTCCTTGTAAAGGTTATTGTAGTACGGAGATTTGGAGAAATCGCAAGTGTGAAATGAACGAAGTTTCTTTAGCATCTGCCACTTCCAAAGATAACTACAAAATGTACGTAAGAATTTACATTTTTATTGGTAGACAAGACATAATAATCTGATAAGGAATGAGGATATTTCGGATACCATCTTCACTTTGAGGTATTCTTTAGGATCCAGTCTAAGTAGGATCGAACGTTCAAATAGCCAGTGTACTGTTTATCGGGGCTTCCAAATCCAAGAGACACAATTCCAACTAAATGGAATTTCCGGGGATTACCGGAAGCCTCTGTCAAAGCAGATCCTGATAAGGCACTAAGCGCGCTTTTCTCCTCATGGCTGCAAATCAGGTCCACTGGGAAACGTGACTGCAGCTTATTGCACTCACTGCCGTCCATTCGATTGAAGGCTATTTTAATGCGCCTTTCTTCCCTCTTATAACCGGGTTCACCCCTACGATATGAAGGTCCCTCGAGTCCCGCAACGATAAGATCCGAATCGGGGGTCTCACTTTTTGGAACCTCCGCCGAGGGCAAGCAAATGGGTTGAACAAATTCAGTGAACTCAACATCCTTGGTGAGCTTAATTATGGCCACGTCGTTTTGTTTTTTGGCTACTGAATAATCTGGGTGAACGGTGATCGAGCTGACTGGATATCTGCTGCTAGAAGCCGAGTCGCCTAAAATGACGGCAGAAATATCATCCATATTACCATGTGAAACACAATGGGCGACAGTCAAGATATTTTGGGCATCAATAAGGATGCCAACACAGTTCAATTTATCCTTTCCATCGCTATTCTTCGTTACAATCCGTCCAACCCATGGATGTTAATTAGGCTCCGTAATAGTCTTGTTATTCTTGAACTGCTCCTCATTGAATTTTCCACATTCTTGACCAACCGAGGCGCCTTGGATTGCTACAACATAAACATTAATCTGTTTTATTTTTAAATCAACTTATAACATTCCACATACTCAAAGTCAAAGTCGCCAATGTAATCAGAAAAGTCGGAGCCCACATCTTGATGACTAAAAGATTTAAGATACAATGAGAAATGATCAGCCCATCGTGCTCTCTTATAAGCGAATAGAAACCTAGCTGACTTGTAAATCCAGTTGTATATTAAATAATAGTACCTTCAACACAGTAAAATGCTTATACTGTAAAAAATAAAATAGTTTTAAGATGTAACTCATTGCTAGATAAAAACTTCGACTTTTAAGGTAGGATGTCAAGGTGCACATTTAATATACCACCACACAAGAAAATAATTAAGGATGAATTTATACATTCCAGGAAACTTGATAAATTAATTAAAATATTGCGGTAGGTAACACATTGTGTACATATAATTACTCTATTCCGACGCTTTTATAAGCAAACAAACTGAGATGATCGGGCAATCTAGTTGTTGAGCTGTTACTGCCAAGTACGACCTGAAAAATATAGAAATAAAAGTAGCTTACAATGCATAATGCATGGAAAATATATTAAACGCGGAAACCTACATATATATCTTTTTAAGTGCATTCTGTGTAGTTATTATTGGGTAAGTTTCGCAATCTAGTGACATATCCTACATGATTTAATAGAACGTAATCACCAACTTAAAAAAATGGTAGAAAAAAGCATATTACTCGAATTGAAAACAGTATCTAATTATATAAATGAAATTATTAATACATTCAACAGAGCTCAATCAATTCGTAATATTAAATTAAAAATTCATACGAAAAGAGTGACTTTCTTTTCACCTATTCTAGCTTTATCTCACCCCAATCTCAAAATTTTAATTGACAGGCCAATTCATTTTATTCAGAATAAATAAATAATAAAGTATGGGGAGTTCGAACAATTTGTCAGAATTCATGAACCACCGCAATTATGAATAAAAGATTTATGGGCCGTACATATGCATTTATTTATTTGCAATCGACAGAGTGCGAAATCAGCATGCCTAATTGAGCGTTAATGAATAAAATCAATTCCAACTCATGGCTAGCAATTGTTTGCGGTTTTTATAATGTGGTTTAATAGGAGGAAGATTATAAATCTACCTTTAACAGGAAATAGCTGGGGGCAAAGGATAGAAGAGCAATTCAAACCCCAAGCAACCCGCCAACATTTGGCACTACCTGTAATGAAAGAGCTAAAGGACGAAAGGAAACCAAACGATGCCAATTGCAGGTGGTCAGCTTTAATCGGAACCCCACCATCTAGTCCACCTTTAATGGTGTTGATCAAATGTCAAAGTTTCTGGCGAAAACAAGGACACTGGGCGAATAAACAGGGCTCGCTGGCACTAGTTTCCAACTAACGAGCAGGCGCATGTTCGGGCTGCAGTAATAACAATGATGCCAGGATATTGGCAACACAGCAACAGTAACAACACTAAAAGCAGCAGCGACAGCAGCAAAGGCATCGCCAGCAGGTCCTGCCATTGTCAACAGGAGGAGCAAATGGCGGGCAAAAATGCAACTTGTAATTTGAACAAAAGCCAACCAGTTACAAATGCCGCCAACAGATGTGGCCCTATACGTACGATTGCTTGTGGGTAATGCACTCCTATGTGCACAGAGAGAAAATATGTGCAAATTGTCATTTGCCACCATTGTTTATATAAGTTTTATTTTAAACGTAAGTTCCCACAAGGAAAAGCACTTCTGTTTTCACAAAGAGGTTGCAATTTAAATATATTTCATTAATAATATATATTTTAATAAGTTTCAATTTAAATACGTTTCATTATTAAAATGCAATTTAAATACGTTTCATTTAAATACGTTTCATAATACAATTTAAATACGTTTCATTATTAAATATTTCATTATTAAAATGCAATTTAAATACGTTTCATAATAAAATTTAAATACGTTTCATTATTAAATACGTTTCATTATTAAAATGCAATTTAAATACGTTTCATAATACAATTTAAATACGTTTCATAATACAATTTAAATACGTTTCATTATTAAATATTTCATTATTAAAATGCAATTTAATTACGTTTCAAATTTAAATACGTTTCATAATACAATTTAAATACGTTTTATTATTAAATATTTCATTATTAAAATGCAATTTAAATAAGTTTCATAATACAATTTAAATACGTTTTATTATTAAATATTTCATTATTAAAAAGCAATTTAAATACGTTTCATAATACAATTTAAATACGTTTCATTATTAAATATTTCATTATTAAAATAATACAATTTAAATACGTTTTATTATTAAATATTTCATTATTAAAATGCAATTTAAATACGTTTCATAATACAATTTAAATACGTTTCATTATTAAATATTTCATTATTAAAATACAATTTAAATACGTTTCATAATCCAATTTAAATACGTTCCATTATTAAATTTAAATACGTTTCATTATCAATTTAAAATACAAAATTCAGATTTTTGTCAAAAATCCGGTTTTTTAATCGTAGTTCAGCCAAAACAAGGCGTACAGCTAAAAGACCGACTGCTTTGAACATCTTGCTAAATATTCTAACGATCCTCATCACTTTTTGGAAAATTTATTTTTTGACCAATTTTCTCAATTTTTGTAGGGGTTACATCACTTTTTTTTCGAAAAATCTCAAAAATTAAAAATTTTCAGGTTGAAATGCCAATTGATTGGAAATTAAACAACGAGCTCAACGAGGTATGACATTCCTCATTTTGACTTATACTTTTGTTATGGCAGCCAAAAAAAGCCAAAACAAAATTCAGATTTTTGTCAAAATTGCATTATTAAACATTTCATTATTAAAATGTAATTTGAATACGTTTCATGCAATTTAAATACGTTTCATAATTATTAAAGCGCAATTTAAATATGTTTCAATATTAAAATGTAATTTAAACGTTTAATTTTAAGTTAAATGAAACGAAATAATTATTTTCTGTGGATAACAATAATATTTATAAAAATCTTTTTCAAAAATACCGTGCTTATAATATTAGGATTTTCGCTGTGTGTGACATAATCTCACTCACAAGTTGGCAGCTGCGAACACGTGCCCAGATTGCAGTGCAAAAACCGAGATACATTTCCAAGTGCAGTTCCCAGATACTCTCCCTAATAAATTTTCATTACTGCACCCATTTGTGCTGTAAGTGGAATTAAAAAGTGCCCGTTTCTCATCCCATTATAGAGTATATCAGGTCAGCTGAGACTGCGACAGTTCCTGGCGGTTGGGTTTAATTCCAATTGAATTGCAGCAAACAAGGTTTGGTAGGCATTTTCATATATATTTTATTTTTTCATATATTTTATAATTTTAAGCAGAGATTAAGCTAAATCTGCCTATTAGCATCTTGCGGTAGGATTTTCCATGTCCTATTTGATAATAATCTTCGTCTTGCCTAAACAATGTGATCCTTTAAATAGTTTTAAGTCGTCGACTTTATTAAAAAGCCTTGAGGAAAAACAATCAACCAATACTGATCTCTATTGTGTGTAAAGTTTTTTTGCATTCATGTGAAAATGTTTTGAGAGCTAACAACTCGAAAAAAATGGTACAATTATCGATTTGGGTTGGTCAGATAGCAATTTTAAGAGCAATCAAAGCTAACCGTTCTCGAAAAACCCAAGGATAATTCGTGTGGGTTGTTCAAATATCAACATGATTACTTTTGATTTCGTTTATTTACCCATACCCGTACCCAGCTGTACCTATTTATCCGCCTCTAAATTCAACTTGCCACGCATCAACGTTACTATGGGATACACTAACCGTATCCCCAGATGATGTGATGTGTGTTTGTGTGGGGGGTAAGTTTAAAAGTTGTTCATGCCTAGCATTTGAAATTTGTTTCGAAATTATATTGCGGCTTGTTTGTTTCGTTCCTGTTTCGTATGCGTCACGTTGCGTATACGCGCCGTGAGCGCCCTGAGGCAAGCCACTTCAGCACACACACACACACACACAGCCACTAGATACTAGATGCTAGATACTATTCACCAGATACTAGATACACCCGTTCCCCAGGCCCTGCAAATCCGACAGCTTCTTCCACACATTCTCGTAAATAAGTTTCGCAAAGAAAAGCGAAATAAACGTCGCCGGCGTTTATATATTATTATGCTGTTGTACAAAAAGGATTGTTGTCGCCGTTGGCACGATAAATGGCCCAAGAGTTCACATTATGTGTGGAAAATCTATAAAAAGTTATAAAAGTGTCATTAGCGCCAACAATGGGAATGCCGTCAGCATGGGGACAATGCTCGTAGTGCGAGATACTTCATCGCTGAATCCTTGTAATAATCCTTGTGCCGGCAACTTGTTGTTGCCAACTTTTCCACCGCTTTGCATTGACAGTGACCCGATTTACTCCGGCCCCTCGGTGAATAATTCAACGCCCAGCTAACTAGCAAACAATATGGGAAAAGTAAAAGGTTTTCCATGTACTAAGCAGTTGAAAATGTCATATTTGCCAAAGTCTCTCGGTCCGATTGTTTAGACCCCCCAAACACTTGGAGCTCCTTGTATGCCTATCTTCTGTTGTTTATCATGCTACGATTTACTTACTGTACGGCTTTATTCTCGGCTTGCATAATTTAATACGAAAATGGACAGGAACGGCTACTTCAGGTTTAGCCACACAAAATCAAACGGACAGAGAGCGGAATAAGTTAATGTCATATGGAACCAAAGTACTGAAAAGAGAGTTTGCACATCAATAAATATTTAATTACTTATTTATTATTTAATGTACAAAGCTAACATATGTGGTCAAGTTTCTATTACTTGAATTTACTGAACTCCAAGAAAATAATTTACACCACCATTGTGGAACGTATTTTTAATTGGCTTAACTTAGTACATGAATACTTTTAGGGGTTTTTTAGCCAATGAAACAAAGAATACAATAATACAAAGTATTTCGATCTCCATTTTTTCTTAAATTTTTGGCTTCTTTAGCTACAAATATTTTACAACTATAACTACATTTTTCAAAGTTTCATAGTTAATTATTTTCTACCAAACCAAATTATAGAAATAGATAGATGAAAGTATGGCTTGTTTAAATACAAGCATATAAAATGGTTGGCACTCAGGATAGTTTATTTTTAAGGCTCAGATTAGTTTTATAACATCCATATAAACATTAAGAATCAATACACAAGCCGGAGTTATAAATACCAAACAGTTTAGGTTACAAAAGTTAGGAAATTAAGAAAACTATCCTAATAGTTGATGTGCCATTTGCAGATAAATAAAACGAAAAAGTCAGTGGATGGTTGAGCCTTCCTTGACGTCCAAAGTTTGCTCGTCATCATCTTACTAGGCCCGTCACATTGAATCAGATAAGTTTACTTGCCTCGGCTTCTTGCCCCCGCCATCTTGTCGCTTGGCTTTGACAAATTTCAGCAAAGTGGATTAATTTGTTTTATTCCCAGCCCAGTGCCGACCACTTATTAGAGCCAAACTTTGGTGCAGAAGATAGGAAAAGTTGGCTGGGGCCAGATTCGACCTGGCTTAAGTTCATTTCGGCCGGCTAGAGGGCTTTAATTAAGGTCCACCACCCACAGGGCTGGTGAAATCAACAGGTGATTTTCGACAAACGCTGGATGGCTGACCAGAAGCCCGTTTGCCAATTAGAACTGAAAATGGAGTAGCTTTTCTAGGGGAACAGGAGTAGTGGGTGCCAAGGGCTTCCCCAACTTGGGCCGTAAATCTCCATTTCAAAAGTTCACGACCAGTTCGAGATATAAACAACGAGATTTGGCGCATTATGCAAGTGGGAGCATTTAGGCGCTCCTCTATGGACGTCGTAACATTATGGGGTTCCGTTTATCAAATTGTTTCAATGCCACCACATTCCAATGCTCACCTTGGACTTGGCCAACTTGGCTTGCGGACGGGATTGACTTTTGGCCAGTTGGCAATTGGCAAGCCACTGCGCATGAACCCACATGCCCACATGCAACATTTTGGCGTATTTTTCTAACCTCCGCAGCTGAATATATGCATTGGGTTACACAGACTGACATTTGGCGTCATCTTCGCCCTCCATTCTGAGATTTAATTTCAGTTCGTGTTGAACAGGAGCTGCAACAGAATAGCACATTAATGGGGCCACAAAAATGTAATCTGGTGTCCACGCTGCGTATACGCAACTTTCTGCCTTTGTCGCGTATACGACTGGGTGGGCGTGCGTTGGCTCCTTTGACACGGGAATGTGGCCGATGTGTGTGTGTGTGTGTGTGTAAATGTCGCCCGAGGGCGGGCAGGAAAATATTTAACTTTCACTTTACTCCCAAACACGGCAGATGTGCGTGCATTTGATTATTCCTGTTTGTACAGCAGCAAAATGATGGAACACCAACAAAAAAATGAGGGAAAGTGGGTGAAAAAAAGCTGATGGAAACAATCAAAAGTCGCTACTGACAACGGAAATCTGCCGCCAGCCAGGGCATTTGCTCATTCGCTTCCCATATTACAATTCGCATTTATATTCATTTTAATTCATTTTACTTCATGTTTATGCACACGGTCGATCCGCTCATTTTCGCCTTCTATCCCGGCTGACATTTTGTGGAATTTAATTTATCCACTCGTCATTTAAAGCTGCACACTTTGTATTCCGCCCTTCTTTATCCTGTCGGGCAATGCGCTCTGCTTTTCTCGGCATTAAAAGATACTGCGGCGACCTTTCTTGTTCTATTTATTTACTTTTAGCAGAAGACAAACGGACAGACAGATAAACGAATGAAAGCAGTAAGTCCAGAGCCAGATTTATTTTAAATTCAACCCGTCAAATGTCAAGCTGATGGGGGCTAATTAAATCACTGGAAGTGGCTTTAAGGCTGAAGTAAACCCGCCTGGGAATAAGTTGCGTCCAGAAAATAAATAAAACTGAATCGTACTTGGAATTCATTAATTCTTTTTGGTGAATGCAAAAAGAATGAACTAATGTTAAAAATTGAACCTTCAATTGGAAGAAAACCTTAGAAGTAGAAAGTTAGACAATTCCACCACAAACTTATAGTGGCATCCCACGTCCAAATCGGGGGCCAATAACTCGAGTTATGGGAACTAGAAGTTCAGTTTTGGGTTCTTAGTCTGAAAGCCATTGGAATTTCAGAAAAATCGGACATGAAAATGGGTTCAAAATTGGACCATCTTTTAAAAGTATGATTTGAACGTAGAATATAAGGGAAATCCGCCACAAATTCATAGAGGTATCCTACGTCAAAATCGGACTTCAATAACTTAAATTTTGGAATCTAGAAGTACAGTCATAG
This sequence comes from Drosophila suzukii, assembly GCF_043229965.1. Classification (NCBI taxonomy): domain Eukaryota; kingdom Metazoa; phylum Arthropoda; class Insecta; order Diptera; family Drosophilidae; genus Drosophila; species Drosophila suzukii. The sequence continues at coordinate 70,803,073 of NC_092082.1, forward strand.
CGTCCCATTCTGAAAGACATTGGAAATACGGGAAAATCGAACATGAAAATGTGTTCAAAATTGGACCATCTTTTAAAAGTAATATTTGAATGTAGAATATTAGAGAATTCCACCACAAACTCATAGAGGTATCCCACGTCAAAATCGGACTTCAATAACTTAAGTTATGGAATCTAGAAGTGCAGTATTGGGGTCCCATTCTGAAAGACATTGGAAATACGGGAAAATCGAACATGAAAATGTGTTCAAAATTGCACCATCTTTTAAAAGTAAGATTTGAACGTAGAATATTAGAGAATTCCACCACAAACTCATAGAGGTATCCCACGTCAAAATCGGACTTCAACACTTAAGTTATGGAATCTTGAAGTGCAGTTTTGGGGTCCCATTCTGAAAGACATTGGAAATACGGAAAAATCGAACATGAAAATGGGTTCAAAATTGGACCATCTTTTGAAAGTAAGATTTGAATGTGGAATATAAGGGAATTCCACCAGAAATTCATTGAGGTATCTCACGTCAAAATCGGACTTCAATTACATAAGTTATGGAATCTAGAAGTGCAGTTTTGGGGTCCCATTCTGAAAGACATTGGAAAACGGAAAAATCGAACATGAAAATGGGTTCAAAATTGAACCCTCTTTTAAAAGTAAGATTTGAATGTGGAATATATGGGAATTCCACCAGAAATTCATTGAGGTATCTCACGTCAAAATCGGACTTCAATTACATAAGTTATGGAATCTAGAAGTGCAGTTTTGGAGTCCCATTCTGAAGGACATTGGAAATACGGAAAAATCGAACATGAAAATGGGTTCAAAATTGGACCCTCTTTTAAAAGTAAGATTTGAATGTAGAATATAAGGGAATTCCGCCACATATTCATAGAGGTATCCCACGTCAAAATCGGACTTCAATAACTTAAGTTATGGAATCTAGAAGTGCAGTTTTGGGGTCCCATTCTGAAAGACATTGGAAATACGGAAAAATCGAACATGAAAATGGGTTCAAAATTGGACCATCTTTTGAAAGTAAGATTTGAACGTAGAATATTAGAGAATTCCACCACAAACTCATAGAGGTATCCCACGTCAAAATCGGACTTCAACACTTAAGTTATGGAATCTTGAAGTGCAGTTTTGGGGTCCCATTCTGAAAGACATTGGAAATACGGAAAAATCGAACATGAAAATGGGTTCAAAATTGGACAATCTTTTAAAAGTAAGATTTGAATGTAGAATATAAGGGAATTCCGCCACAAATTCATAGAGATATCCTACGTCAAAATCGGACTTCAATTACATAAGTTATGGAATCTAGAAGTGCAGTTTTGGGGTCCCATTCTGAAAGACATTGGAAATACGGAAAAATCGAACATGAAAATGGGTTCAAAATTGCACCATCTCTCAAAAGTAAGATTTGAATGTAGAATATAAGGGAATTCCGCCACAAATTCATAGAGATATCCTACGTCAAAATCGGACTTCAATTACATAAGTTATGGAATCTAGAAGTGCAGTTTTGGGGTCCCATTCTGAAAGACATTGGAAATACGGAAAAATCGAACATGAAAATGGGTTCAAAATTGCACCATCTTTTAAAAGTAAGATTTGAATGTAGAATATAAGGGAATTTCACCAGAAATTCATTGAGATATCCCACGTCAAAATCGGACTTCAATAACTTAAGTTATGGAATCTAGAAGTGCAGTTTTGGGGTCCCATTTTGAAAGACATTGGAAATACGGGAAAATCGAACATGAAAATGGGTTCAAAATTGCACCATCTCTCAAAAGTAAGATTTGAATGTAGAATATAAGGGAATTCCGCCACAAATTCATAGAGGTATCCCACGTCAAAATCGGACTTCAATTACATAAGTTATGGAATCTAGAAGTGCAGTTTTGGGGTCCCATTCTGAAAGACATTGGAAATACGGAAAAATCGAACATGAAAATGGGTTCAAAATTGGACCCCCTTTTAAAAGTAAGATTTGAATGTAGGATATTAGGGAATTTCACCACAAATTCATAGAGGTATCCCACCCCAAAATCTGACTTCAATTACGTAGGTTATGGAATCTAGAAGTGCAGTTTTGGGGTCCAATTCTGAAAGACATTGGAAATACGGAAAAATCGAACATGAAAATGGGTTAAAAATTGGATCATCTTTTAAAAGTAAGATTTGAATGTAGAATATAAGAGAATTCCACCACAAATTCATAGAGGTATGCCACGTCAAAATCGGACTTCAATTACATAAGTTATAGAATCTAGAAGTGCAGTTTTGGGTACCCGTTGTGGAAACCATTGGAATTACGGAAAAATCGAACAAGAAAATGGGTTAAAAATTGGACCATCTTTTAAAAGTAAGATTTGAATGTAGAATATAAGGGAATTTCTCCAGAAATTCATTGAGATATCCCACGTCAAAATCGGACTTCAATAACTTAAGTTATGGAATCTAGAAGTGCAGTTTTGGGGTCCCATTCTGAAAGACATTGGAAATACGGGAAAATCGAACATGAAAATGGGTTCAAATTTGGACCATCTTTTAAAAGTAAGATTTGAACGTAGAATATAAGGGAATTTCACCAGAAATTCATTGAGGTATCCCACGTCAAAATCGGACTTCGATAACTCAAGATATGGAATCTAGAAGTGCAGTTTTGAGTTCCCAGTCCGAAAGACATTGGAAATACGCAAAAATCGAACATGAAAATGGGTTCAAAATTGGACCCCCTTTTAAAAGTAAGATTTGAATGTAGGATATTAGGGAATTTCACCACAAATTCATAGAGGTATCCCACCTCAAAATCGGACTTCAATTACGTAGGTTATGGAATCTAGAAGTGCAGTTTTGGGGTCCAATTCTGAAAGACATTGGAAATACGGAAAAATCGAACATGAAAATGGGTTCAAAATTGGACCATCTTTTAAAAGTGGGACTTGAATGTAGAATATAAGGGAATTCCGCCACAAATTCATAGCGGTATCCCACGTCAAAATCGGACTTAAATAACTTAAGTTATGGGATCTAGAAGTGCAGTTTTGGGGTCCCATTCTGAAAGACATTGGAAATACGGAAAAATCGAACATGAAAATGGGTTCAAAATTGCACCATCTTTCAAAAGTAAGATTTGAATGTAGAATATAAGGGAATTCCGCCACAAATTCATAGAGGTATCCCACGTCAAAATCGAACTTCAATTACATAAGTTATGGAATCTAGAAGTGCAGTTTTGGGGTACCATTCTGAAAGACATTGGAAATACGGGAAAATCGAACATGAAAATGGGTTCAAAATTGGACCCTCTTTTAAAAGTAAGATTTGAATGTAGAGTATAAGGGAATTCCGCCACAAATTCATAGAGGTATCCCACGTCAAAATCGGACTCCAATAACACAAGTTATGGAATCTAGAAGTGCAGTTTTGGGTACCCGTTGTGGAAACCATTGGAATTACGGAAAAATCGAACAAGAAAATAAGTTAAAAATTTGATTCTAATTAAAAAGCATAAATTGAATGCAGATTATTAGAGAATTCGACCACAAATGCATAGAGGTATGACACGTCTAAATCGGAATCCAATAACTAAAGTTATGGAATCTAGAAGTTCAGTTTTTGGTTCCCTTTGGACAAACGGAAAAATCCTCTTTTAAAATTATAATTTTAATGTAATATAATAGAGATTTCAACTAATAACTTATATACTGTATTTATTGATGTATATTTTATGAAACAAGTAAAATCTTGTGCGCAAAAACCATGTTTCAATAGTAAGTAATATTAGTAAGTTAGTTCTATAAATTATTGTATGTTTAATTTTACCTTTATTTCTAAATGCCTAATTTCAAAGATAGAAAAAAGAAGAAGCGCGCTGATTTATGGTAGATCTTTTTTTGGACACCTTACAATTGCACCCAAGAACCTTTGTCGAGTTATGGTTCCATCTCGACACTTGACAATTCAGTCAAACCATTAGCTGGAAACTATCCATTCCAGCGAGCTGAGAGCGCCGCGTTAATTAGGAGCCACAGAGACTTGTGGCGAGTGTATGCGATGTGGCAGCCACAATGGCCGTTTCCCAACTCATCGGCCATGGTAACCGTGGAAATTGTGGAAATTGTGGAAATCGTGGAAATCGCAGCGGGACTGCAGATTGGCGGCGGAGGATTCGCCGGCGATGCGGTTGCCATAATGCCCGTAATTACTTTGTTAATGCTCAGCGTATTATGTCAGCAAATTAAATTATGTACGGTGCGAGCACAGAGACGAGGACCACAATGCGCCATTCCTCATTGCCATTGCGGCCGCCAGCTGCCACAAGCCATTGCCGTCGCCATCCTGCTGAAAATTTAAGAACTCTGCGCACTTTTAAATTTTTAAAGCGCCCAAAGACCACTTGGCTGCCATGACACTCTGGCTGGAGGACTTATGCCAAAGACTTTAATTAAATGCGACACTGAAACGCCACGGTTGAGAGGGGAATGGGATTGCAGCTCTACTTAATCCACCGACTGAGTTTCCCGCACATTTCAGACGATTAGCTTTGAGGACAGGAAACCCAATGTGACTGCAATCCTGCAATCAGGATATTTATGAGAACAACAATATATGGTAAATAATTTAGGAAGTAGGTGTTGCTAGAGGGGATAAAATCAGACGTAACTTTAAGGCTTAAATTACAATATCTTTTAGTTTAACAATGTAGCTATTAGATATTCTCCTTATAAGTTATACTCACCGATATTTGTTTTACTTCTATTTTGAGTAACCAAATTAAAAATTAATATTTAGAAAAACATTTCTTGTTCACCTCACTTAAATGTATAGTCCTTTATTGGGTTAATTTGAAAACATTTTAAGTCTTCATAGAGATAAAGGCACAGTTACTAGACAATGTTGATGCTTTGTAGGTATACTTTCACAATTTACTTAGTAAAATAATAATTATTTGAAAAGATTATTTTTTTCTCTTAACTCCTACCTATAATTTCAACTAAAATATACGATTCAGTTAAAATTTATATTGAGTTCATATTGCTCAGCTCTAATTCTGTGGTAGCCCTTGGGCAATTTTCACATACAATATAAATATTTGTTCTGCTTAGAAAAGTATAAAGGTATTTACTTTTTAAAAGACCTCTATATATAAATAATATATTTTATTCCAGGAAAGATACAATTTCTATTGAATACCAGGCTGCTCAAATAGTGAATTTCACTTAGGTAAGTCTGATTAAAACGATTTCCGATGTTTACCCTAGCCACCTGACGCCATTCTTTGCCTTTCAGCCGCTCATTGCCCACCGTTAGCCTCAACACACTCCAATTACCTTGACGATTCGCCGAGGAGGAGCGAGTTCGAATATCCCTGTAGAGCCTGTAGGGCCTGTACCGCCAGGACTCGCTCAGATAATATCATTGTAAAGTTTAAGCAAATGTTTACCCAGCAGATGGGCGATGGGGAGCTGGCTGTTCTTGTCGATAATTGAATTAGGGATGCCGAGGCAGGTTGGCTCGAAAGGTGGTTCACAAATTAAAGCCAGCAATAACAGCAAGCGATGACTTAGGACTCTTATGGCTTTAATAATTTAATGGGGCTCTCAGCCAGTGTCTCTTGATCCGATCCGATTTGTGCTGTGCCGACTGTGACCTTGCAAATCTGGCTCCCTAATTGAGTCAGCAGGCGGCTCGGAATTGGCCTGATTGCGCCTCTGGCACAAACCCATCAGTGTCTCGCTAATTCCTTGCATTCAGCATCATTCTGCCGGCTGGCCAAGTGTCTTTGGCTCGGATGGGAATGAAATTAGAGTGCAACTTCAGTTTATTTAGTCGCTTGTAATTGCATTTGCTTGTTAACTCGATTCCCAGCTGCCCTTTGACTCGGCTAAATGCAGCAACAAATGGCAGCTAAATGCCGGCAACCACAGAGCACTTTCCAGCTAACTCACTTGGCCAAGAGGTTGCCAAAAAGCTTGGACATCCACTTCCATGAAACCGCAGGCAGGACAAAGTTTTACCGCCTCTCATGTCGTATGTCCTCGGGCTTGACATCATCGGCGATTGATTCTCCCGGTCCAGAGCTGTAAATCAGAAGTTCAAATCTAAAAGGCAACACAGAAGTCAAGTCCTGTATTACAATAGGAAGTATCTAAAATCTTCTTAAGGCTTTTAAGCGATTATTTCCAACTTATTTAAGCTCTTTAAAGATACCTAAAGACTTTACCCTCCTCTCTTTACCTTATTTCTTATTCCAGTAAAAGTGTTTATCTATCGACTTGAATAAAATATAATTCTGAATACACGTGGCATTTTAGGTAAAATTCTAAACTTAAACCATTTAACCACTTGACCTCTGGTTGCCAAAAGCTCTTACTCCACTTAAGTACTTTGAGTTTCCACATGACTTCTTGACTTTAATAAATTGAATCTTTTGAGATTCCAAGAATAAGAATGTATTTGTAAATATTTGTTGTGTGAAAAAGAAAAACTTTAACGATTTACGGCCTGTGTGCGTGTGTTTGAATTGGGGGATTTGCTGGCCAAGATTAAGTAGTGTCCTGACCTGGTCAGCTTATTAAACCGCAGACACGAAGGACACACGCCCACCACCAGCTGGAAAATGTCCTGAAGAAGTGAAAAGCCACTTGGTGGAGCCAACTAATTTCTCAAAGGATTTCGGCTTCACTTAGTTTTTTTTTCTTAGGGAGTGTAGCTGGCCAGGGATTTCCTTTCGATTACGACTGTCTAGTTGGGTCACTGCAGTGGAACAGCCTATTAGCAGGGATTTCCTCCCATTTTGGCCAACTACTCGTGTGGTGATTACACTTGTAAGCCGCCAAAACGGATGGCCAAAGTATTGATTTTCCGGCCAGGGAAGACGGCCTGAAATGAATAAAGCCAAATAAGTTGGCATCCATTAATAAACACTCAAGACAGACGGGGTGGAACTTTGATTTGGAGCCGCTGGGCTGTCAAGTGCAAACAAAGGTCAGCTTTTGGAGTCTGAAACCGCCAGAAATACCCAACTCCCCACCCCCCATGGGCACCACTTACCCTTATTAAGTGCCCCCAGGAAAATTTGGGGAGGAGAAGCATAAACCACAAATCTGATTTGTGGCCAAACAGACAGATCCTAACTTGCCTTTAAACAGACTCCTGTTTTTTGGGCTGGAAATTTAAGGGGCGTAAACAAACAGAAGATGCCGGCAGACGAAGAAGTATGACACAATTTGGGATTCCATTATGTGTTCTGTTGACGAATGCATAATTGAATCTAAAGTACTTCATTTGTCCCATAAACACGTTCGACTCTTATTTCGCTCACTTATAAATAAACCGCAAAAACACGGAAAAAAAAGAGCAGGGAAATGCGAAAAAATAAATTGTTGACATTGTCGGCGGCGAAAAGCCACGTGCAGGCACAAATAGCAAATGGCAAACAGGCAGAAATAACAATTCGATTTCTGTTTCTGTTTAGTTAAAATACACAGCCATAAATAATATATACCTTTGTGGCATTTTGGGGGAGAATGTGGTCGAGGGCATGGAGCATCAGGTATTGATATATTGGGCCACCTTCTCATGCCCACACATTCGCGTACAACAATCGAATGCGAATTCGAATCGACTGGAATGAAGGGCCCTTGACTTTCTGGTTAGGCTTATACCATTCGGTTTTTATGGCGGTTTCACTCGCCAACATTTGTGGGCTGAGCAAACAGGAAGAGGAGCCCCCCACACATTAGTTTAAAAGGCTTCCTGCACCTACATATTCATTCAATTTATTTAATAGAATTGCGTTATTTGTGCCGACTAAATGAATTTTCCTCTGAATGGCGGCGCACGTATGTCTGAAATTATGGTCGGTTGTAATCATGTAAAGTTAATCTTGAGTGGCTTACAAATTTCAAACGGCTGTCAGGGCCCAAAAACTAAAGCTTCCAGGCGAAAACCCAACCACGCTGCATGTGTAATTAACTCAATAACATGATAATTATAACGACATCAGATTTTGAGCGCTGAAAACACAGTTTACCCATTAGAAGGCAGGGACGTGACAGCCTCTGTAAAGTTTTAGTTATATTAAATAATTTGATTATTAGTCAACAGGCGGCAACGGTGCGGATGTGTGATGTTCCTAGGCGGCGCATACATATGGTGTTCCTGCGGAATTCCATGGGGCCAAAAGGTCTCTCCGGCGGAAAGGAAACTTAATTTTCGTGTTGAATTTTTGCATATTTTATTAACCCAAGCAGCCGGCCCCCAACAACCGAATCATAAAAGTTGCCCCATCGTCGACTTCCTTTAATTTTATGCACAAACAAAAAGTCTGTAGAAAGTTGGGCAAGGGTTTTTGCTTTTGCTGCTGCTGTTTATTTCCGAGCCATAGAGAGTGCTTAGGATTTGCCAGTTGGCCCCGGGAATGCCAGTTTACACGCCTACATCTCGATTTAAATTAAATCTTAAACATTGTGCGGATTGCGGGGGAGGCGGCTGTCTTAGACCTAAATTACAGTTGGATTTTAATCGCAGAGATTTGGCAACAGGCAGCTGCCAATTCCCTGGGGCATTTCAGCTATCTCAGCTTTCTCAGCTCACCGAAGCCAATTGGCAAAGTCTACTTTTGGGCGGAAGTCAAAAGAGTATTGTATGGTCGCAGAATTTAACAGCAGTACGATTTAATTTGTCTAGATTTGTTTGGGTCTGGTTAACGACTTGCCTTATTTACGAGTGCCATTAAATGGTTAACACGTGTCCGCTTCACTGGTTTCATCCAGCTTAAAGATCTCGATTCGGCAAATACCCGTAAACTTTTGACCAAGGACAAAAAAGACCAGTGTTTGCTTTCGATTTCCCGCATCTCAGGGAACACGCATACGCAGTGGTGGCCAGGCTCAGCCAAGGGAGCAGATGCACACGGCCAGTTGAGATAATAAACGACTGCTCCGGGGTATCGAATGAGGATACGGATGGAGATGCGGATGCAAATGCAAATGCCCGGGCACGTATCCCCTACGACTTGGGCCATTCCTGAGCTCCCAATTCCGGCCACTGCCAAGGCCGAAAAATGTGCGGGCTCTTGCCGGATTTTTGGCTTACGCTTTTGGCCAGAACGAGGTGGAGCCGAAGGAATTTTATCCACTCTTATCTTTCCGCCTGACTGACGTTGGCTGTGACCTGGGGGTCTGCAATGCCTACACAGGACGAAAACTGTGTCCTGAAAGGTTGCATTTATAAATTTATAAAAAGTTAAGGTTTAATGAAAAACAGATGTTCAGAAAATTGTAAATCTTGGACATGTTTCATTACAGATATGGTTGTATATTACACGGAAATCAATAAATATTGAAAAGGTAATTTAAGGGATAATATCATAAACTCCTTTATTTCGTAAGATCTCGGTAAATAAATATTTTGCTAAGAAGCATAGAAGACTGAACTACTTAAAATATACTAAAACATTTTTACCGCAATTAAGTGCTTTCTCTTTTAAAAGAGATTTCCTCTTTTTGGCACTGAAACTTGTGCGAAAGGTAGGTATTTATGTAATCAAATTCGAATCCTTTTCAGTGCCTAGTTACGAAAGTCGGACTAATTTGTAATGTAAGCTCGTGTGAATGCAGCCAGAATGGCTTTGTTCCGTCCACCTCCGTTTGTTCGAATCGAGTGCTTCTGAACCCTGAATCCCCGAATCTAAACCCAAGTCCAAATTCAAATCCAAATCATTTTCCCAGCGGGTTGTTGGACTGGCCTGCACATTAGACGTTTCAATCAAAGTGTCATTCCATGTTAATTGCTTTTCTGTTGCGGTTTGGCGACGCTTGTCCCCGGAAAGTTCAAAGTTCGCTGCTCACAGTTCGCCGATGGAGGAAAGCAATGGCCCAGAACCCTTTTGCCTGAATATATATATATTTTTTTTTCGAATTAGAATGGTAAGCAGTTGAGCTGGCTGGCAGGCACACTATATCCATGTTAGACCTCACTTTCACACATATCCGGCAGATGTCCTCCGATCCCTTCGTCAGCAATGGAGCTTTGTTACAGCCTCTACCCTTTCCTTTTTGTATTTTTTTTTTTGCCATTTTGCTCGACGGACGGCACTTTTTTCAATTTGCGTCTGCCACAATGGGTTATCAAATGACAACGTGCAAAGTGCTCGGCATCGCCACATCCTGCGGATCGAAGGATGTCGCTGCTCGAGTCTATTCAATTCCAATTGGAGCCTGTTTCAAATCGATTTTTATTATTTTGCATTTATTTTTTATGCCACCCCGTGCCCTTCTCCGCCCCCCATATTGGATTTGTGCCAAGCTCTTTTTGTGGCTCTGGCTCTGGCATTGTGACCCAATCAAGGTGACCGTCGTTAAAGCCACCACAAAAACTCCAGGACAAATTCGGATTAATCCGAGTCTTTAAGCCCAGATTTGGAATGGTCCATCTGGTCCAGGGACAATTGTTCGCTAAATGGCTGGCATTTAAAAAGCGGGTAAAGGCCATTTGCCTCATCACAGGCCACCCGTAGTGCCGGCTAATGACTCGTCGGTTGCCAGAAGGTAACCTCCAGCTAGGTAACGTCGAATCCTCCGATTCTGGATGCTGTCTACCCTCGTTTGCCTAACTGACATGTCAACACGTGTCGCCGGAGACAGACAGGACTCAGTGTGTCCCATCATCACTCCGGATCCGAACCGAACCTGCTCCGCAGGACCTGTCACCATGACGGATCCGTCAGCTTAGCCACGCGTAGGTTAGCGCACTTATTGTTCGGGTTTATTTATGGAGCGATATTAGAGTCTATGCGTGGGACTTTGCAATTGCTTTGGCCCTTTTGCGAAAAAGGGTAAAGAGCCGGGCGTAATATATGCGACGAGGGCGTGTTCAATTTGCTTGATGGATGCCTGCCATTGTGGCGGGAATTTCGGTCGTGATTTCGCTAAAGAGAGCTGGCAACTGATGTCCCCATTATGTTTGGGGGGGATTTCCCAGAATCTCATTTCCGAAAACTGCTCTTTGGCGGAGTAGACCTAGTCTAACAGATGATGACAAACGCAAAGAACTGATTGCTATGGTATTTTTCAGCTTGAAAAAGTACCTCCAATTTCCACAGAATTCCCATTTCTATCCACTGTTTTTGGGTCTAAAATTAAAAAACTGAGATAGCAACTGCAGGGCTTGAACTTGTCGCGTCCTTTTGGCTGGGCGTTTATTGAATTATGATCGATTTTTTTGCGACAGGATGTCGGGGGAAAAGCGACTCGAGAAAATGTTGCCAATAGCATTAAATTATTAACGTTTCAATTACGATTTTTAATGGACATTTTGCGCAGCAATTGAATTTGCATCGAAAATCTTTCAATTGGATGGCAGGACCTCTCGCCCCATGCAACAGGCTCTAATTGAGTAAGGCAAGTCGAATGGAATATTTTTGCCCGAGTGACGAGTCCTGAAATTCTGTGTAGAATGTGTACTACTAGCTTGTTTGTTTGCTGGCATTCCATCCTCCGCATTGGAACCACCCAAGGACCCTTAGATGAAACCGCATACCCTGAAATGCTCGCGCTTACTGCTGAATACGTAATGTGATGAGACCAGGAGCAAAACCAAAACCAGGACCAGAACGAGAACCAGAACCAAAGCAAGAACCAGATCCAGACACAACACACAATGCCTCGTCCTGGAAATGTGAAGCGAGCCATGTAAATATGTATGAGTGCTGCCACAGCTTCCGGCGTCTCGTTGATAAGCCAAGGAATTTGAGGAGCCCTGACTTACTAGCCCCAATGCCCCTCATCCGCCCTCTGTCCTTGTTAGTTTGCTTTAAGTGTCCGTGTACCGCCCGGGGGCACGACCCACACTACGGTCGGTGTTTGTGTTGTGGTTGGATTAAAACACACTCCCCCTCTCGGAGAAACATCAACTGGGCCCCGGCGACAGTCTACACTGAGGAAAATTTTAAGACTCTTACAGAATTGGTTTTATTTAAATTTGATATGAGCTATGGGTTTGTTGAATCCTTTGTTTTGGATTCTTATTCCTAGACCTTCTTAATTATTTAAGAAAATTATTTTACAATATTATCGAATATCCTTTAAACTAAAAAAACAATATTAATAAATGATAAAGGATTCAGCAAAAACATATATATTTTTTTTAAGGTTTTACCAAAATTAAAAACATTTTTTATATTTATCAATATCACCCCATCGTATTAGTTACAAAAGTAAAAGAAACAATACTAAAACATTTTTTAATTTTAAAGGAATTTTAAAACAAACAATATAGAAATGTAAAACATGTTTTTATTTTAAATTAAAATTTAATTTAAGGAAATCAAAAAATATTTTCCTGTTGACAAAATATTTGAATAAAACACCCAAATTGATTCCATTTGTATTCCATAGGATTTTAACTAAATGTTTAATTTAAAACACATATAGGCTTACACAGAATCACAGATACCTACAGCATTGTGGTAAAATGTTTTTAGAACTCATGAATTTTTAAACATGAATAAAATGTACCTGTTATCCTCACATTTTTTGTTCCGTGCAGGCATGTATGTGCCCGTCTGGCAGTTTATGAAAATGTGCGTAAAGTGTTGAATTTATTTGTCTAACAAACATTTTGACTTCTCCCTTTTGTTGCCAAGACTTTTAATTTGCCTGGCTTGTTCCGTTTTGGCCGTCTCGACGATGAGAGGCTGCAACCCGAGCAGCTTGTGCGCAATTATTCATGCAATATGTCTGCTGACTTCCAGTCGTGGAGGCCCTTTGAACCCATGATGATGAACGGATGATGAACGACTACGAGTTGCCCTGAACGGCAATCGGAGATTTGGAGCGGAATAAATATTAAAGCCTGGTTAAATCAGCCTTTCGTCACTTTCAGCCCCGAGCAGGTGACATTTCTAATTTCGAATTCGAAGCCAACCGAATTAATTGTGTCCTTCCGCCATTAGAGCAGCCGGAAGTTGGCCAAAAGCGAATGGCTTGTGTCCTTGGCCCTTGGTCTCTTTTGTGTGTTTGCGTTTTAATAAATTGTGTTTGTCGCATGGCTTGATTAGCAACAAAAAGGGACGGAAGCAGCAACAGGTGCCAGGTGGGCCGAGAAATTGGCTTAAAATGTAAACATTATGCTGCCCAGCTCGGTATACTGCAAAAGGCAGGTGATAAAATTATGCCCGTTGAGGTTTAAACGTACCGATCAAAAACAGAGGCCCACTCAGTTGGTTTCTCCAGTTGGCCAACACTGTGGCTCCGTTTGGCGATGACAGGTCAACCCGGCCACTTAATGCACCATTGTACGGGGCCACATCTGCAGATTATGGAAATGGAAATTACGCAGCACAAATTAGTCAGGAACCAGGCGTCGGGAGCCAGGAGCCAGGACCAGAATTGTTTGGTCGTGGCAGGATCTGACATACTTGACCGCAAAAGCCACGAGTACGTGCAAACACAGGTAGTGCAAATGTAATTTGATTACATGGATTATACGCCAGCAAATATGTTTAATTTATGGCCTCTCCATCTCCATCTGGGCAAGTCCATCAGAGCCACTCGTCGGAGGATGAGTGGCGGAAAAAGTGGGCTCCATTTGTTGCCCGCTCAACTTGGCTGCTCCGATTGATTGCATAACAATAAATTATGCAACGCACCATGATGCGGCTCCTCATCCCCCTTGGCAACTCCTCTGGCCACGTCGATGTTATAGTACAGCAGGTCCTGGACAAGGACCAGCCCGCCTGCCATTCACTTTTAAGTTTCAAGTGCTGCTGCTGCTGCGGGTGAGTGCTTTTAATATTCATCTAATGCACTCAACGTGTTGTGTGCCATGGGTGTGGGTGTTTTCAGGGGTGTTGGAGGGGTTTTATGCAGAGGGTACATTTGTTTGGGATGAGGTAATGTAAAGAATATTTAATTATGAATAACAAATTTATCATTATTGATTTTTTTTGCTTTTTCCTTGATTTTAAAGATGTTATTCAAATTTAAAGTTAACTTTTACTTGGCAAACGTTTTTCTAAATTTTCATTTAACAAAGCGTATGGCGTGCGAAGAATTCAAAGTTTAAAATGTGTTAAACCTAAGCCTCACAGTTAAATTAAATTAAAAATTGATTAGAGCAAGATATGTTAAATTAAACATGGCTTTAAGTGCCTAATAAACGATTAATTGCTAAATGGATGATGTTATAGATCCTGAACATTTTTTAAAATAATGCTTATTTTACTGTTGAATTCAAACTACCGTTATAATCCTTACTCTTAATAACAAGAGGATTTTTGAGTTAACTGGAGGATTTAATCATTCAATAAAAACAATTTTGCAAAGGTACATACAACAGCAAATCAAAGGATTGAAGGTTTTAAGTAAAATCCAACAAATCCTTTAAAGGCTATTACAAAATATGTTTGTAAATATATAGCACTATCACTTTTAATTTAATTTGGTTTTTTAGTGCCTTTCTATTCCTTACCAGCTTGTTTGAGATCTGTGTAGCTTTGTGGATATCTGTAATTTTTTAGACAGGGTATCAAGGAGTCCTTTACTTAGATTACACCGCCTACACATTTGCATTAGCTTCATTTTTCTCTCTGTTTGTTGCTGTTGCAGCTGTTGTTTCTAGATTGCTGTTGCGTCTGCAGGAGGCAGCTGCTGCAATTGAATCCTGTCCGCGATGAAGGCTCCTGGACGTGTGGGTGTGTTAAGTGAGTGTTGCCACCTGCAGGATGCAGGATGCAGGATACGAAATGCGGAATACAGAATGCAGGACGTTGGGCTCTGAGGTGTGTTCGGTGCCCAACTTAGTATGGTAATCATCGATGTGCGGGAATAGAAGCCGATCCAATATTATTACCCATGCAACTCGGGAAAACGTGACGTATGCGCAATATGGGGCAGCTCCCATCGATGCAACGATGCTGCATTGTTTATGCATTCATTTTATGCCCTGACTTTGATTAAGTAGTGTGGTATGCAAAATGCCTTTCCCCATTTGCGTTTGATACGGTGGCGATAAATCCATTTTGCTCGCCTATTTGCAATGCCAATCTGGTGGGTATATTGTCTTGGAATAGATCTCTGATTGATTGCTTTTATGCCATGTCATCTCGTCTTGGTTTCAAATGTCAGCGACAGTCTGAGTGTCTGTCCCACAGTCTGTCTGTCCTCGAACTCTGGTGAACTCAACCGCCTTAGGGCAACGAAGCCAGACAAGACAGAAAACGTGTCCTTAGCTGCGGTTTTGTCAGCGACTCTAATTGTGCTAATAAGCCGCTGGTAATTATAATTTAATAACATCTCTGGCATTGCCTTTGCCTTTGCCTTTTCGCCGGCTGAAAACTCGTGCTCGTGTTTGCCATTAGAATGTTCTGTGTGTGCAATTAAGCGCCAGGCAACCAGGAAGCGCTGAGTACCCAGTACCCAAGGACGAAAGGCTGGCGTATAAAAATTGATTTATGCCACCTCCTAAACGGCGAGCAGAGCAATTTAATTGTAAGTCAAACAGTTCCCCGCAAAGTTTATGCAGTTGAGATTTAATTTGATTACACGCCCAGCTGGAGCAGAGGGTAAACATCCTCTGATTGCCTGAATAAGCAATGAGAAAATGAGAAAAGAGTTTATTTTTGCTGGCCAATTTTTTCCAGAAAGGATTGAGGGGTCCTTAAACTCCAGCTGGTGCTGCTTAGTGGCACATGAGCACCCGGTATTAATAAACAAATTACGCAATTAATAACACACGCTGAGCGCTCAGCTGGGCGCAAAATGTAACACTTGGTGCATCCTTGGCCAGCATTGGGGCTAAAATTAAGTGCAACAGAAGCTGCGTTTCGCGAATTTATGGCTGCGTGCTGGCCATAAATGGCTGAGTGAATTGCTTCTGGAGTGCCGGAGCCCAAAAGTGGCCACTGAAACCGCCAGCAGCCAGCAGCCAGTTTTCCAGCCAGCCAGCCAGCCATCCACATCAAGTGCTCCGCTCCGGCTGTTGGCAACGTTCCGAGTGCCGCTCCTTGTGGAGGAAAAAAAAGAAACGGGGAAAATGTATAAAAATGTGCCAGCTAGGCATTCTTTTCCGCCACTTTCCCCGCCATCTTGTGCGCTCACACGGAAAAGCAGACAAAATGTATCTGTGACAGCGCAGCAGCAGCCAGCAGAAATCCAGGATAACCGAGCGAAGCGAGCGAAGGACGACAAACGAATATTTATTACAGGTGTTTGCCTTTGACTGACAGAAGGCGCAATCTGGCACAGGAGCTTAGTTTTCGGGGCCAGTCTCCAAACTGCGGAATACTCAGCTTCCAGATTTTAAAATCCATCCTGCTCCTTTGTTCGATTGTGCCGGCAAATTGATTTGGCATCGTCAGGTGGTGGAGTATCTTTTATCTGGCCAGACGAGGGAAATTTTTCCAAATCCGATTTGGTGGTAAAAATGAAATGCGATGCACACCCAGCCGGAATTCCTGTTAAATTCCCTATAACCAGAATGCAGAATGTAGCAGGGCTAAAAATAACAAACAGAAGTCTGTTTTTCTTGCTTTTCGGGGAAAAAAAAGGTTTAAAGAGCGGAATTGCAGTTCTTAGGCATTTCAGCTGCACTGACAGGACATTCGCGACAATGGAAAAAGGACACAATCAGCGCGTTAAAGTGGATTCACCTGGTTAGCTATGCAAATCTTGAAAGTATATTTATTTTCCCCAGTAGCTGAGTTTTAAAGTTAGATAGGATAAAGATGAGTAGCTAAATTGCACCAAAAAGGATATCATCATGATGAAGGCGGTCATTTTGGTCACAAGCCCCGAGGCTTAATGAAAGGAAATCGGGGCTGTTCATGTGCTCGTGATGTGTAATTAATTTTCGGCAACATCTGTTTATCCTAATTAGAGGCGATACACACATGCCTGGCAAAGGGGGCGTGACCCGAGGCGTTCTCTTTTCATTTATCATTATTACTGGGCTAGACCAAGGGCCCAAAGGTCAGTGAGAGATAAAAGTTGGTATGTGAGTCGATTAAACGGGCAGGAATCAAGTGAATAATGGCCGCAACAGCTCTTGCATGGCAAATGCCCACCCATCCACTCATCCATCTCTTCCCCTTTTTTTTCTAACCAACTCCATAATGAGTTGGCAATCGGGTATTGGCCATTGGCGGAATTGTTAGCCGAAAAACTTGTCTAAAAAATCGTAAAAAATGAACGCCGAACGCAATCAACGCTTTGCAGCTGTAATGGTAAATTGGGCAAATTGAAGTCGGGCAACTTTGTCATAAAATGAAATTGCTAGAAAAATCAACGATTGGTATAATCAGAATAGGGCCAAGTCGGTTGCCCCATCAAAACACGAAAAAAAGGGGCAAGTGTGTGTCCTTTTTAGCCAGCCATCCTTTTGACTGCTTCGAATTTGGCAATTTATTATGCGTGCCTTCTTTTATTTGTCTGGCCAAAAGGTTAACAAGCCAGAAAGCGTCGCAAATCAAAGGGAATTTCAACTGGCTGCAGGCGCATGCAGATTAAGGGAATCAAGAGCTTATAATTAATCAGATCTCCCTGGGTTCTTTTTTCCTTGTAAGAAAAACTCGCATGCGATTTTTGCCCCAAAAAGCGACTGTTGCGCGTTCTTGGGAAAATTCTTCTCTTTTTCTACTGAGCGGTGTTTCACATCCCACCGTTCCCCGTTCTAACTCCACTGTCTCGCGTTCCATTCCAATCGTTCCGGGCCCGAGTACTGTGGGCCAACAGTTGGCGTTGGAAATTCAGTTCGTTTTGAAAATTCTGCCGCGTCGGTTGTGCCAAACTGGCTAACGGTTCGCACGAACGGAGAAAAACTGGCTAACGGTTCTTGCCGACGGCACATAACGGTAGATAACAGTGCTGTGTGGGTGTGCTTGTGTGTCTGTGTGCGAATTGCCGAAGAGCCGAGTGCTACTGATCGCAAAAAACAGCTGTTTCCGCCATTTTGTGTTATCAGTTATCGTTGATCACTCAATCGAAAAGGATATTAGCTTTTGTGTAATATTTTCACGATTAACCATGATTGATAACCCCACAAAAAACTAAAGCTCGAGGCAGCTACGTGCTTTCTGGTCAGAAAACAAAAAAAAAAAAACAAAATACTAAAATTCGCAAAAAGCGCAACGAGTGAGTGAGTGCATTCATTATGAATTCGCGAGTGTGAGACGAGTGTGAATGTGTCTTATGTGATTTTATGGGGTTTTGGCTAATCAAATCGCTGGCTTTCGTTCCGTTTTGTAATTTCCCTCATTAGCAAACAATTTTCCCTACTGTCACCCAAAGCAAACTCAAAGCATTGACAAAGTGTAATTTTCATAATTGTCCCGCTGTCACAGTGCACAAATGCACTTATGCAAAAATAAACATTTCTGTTTATAGATGCCCCGCACATGATGTCAGCCCGCAGATCCGAATTGCATTTCTTTCGCTGTTTTTGTTTGAGCAATGACAGCAAATAATCGTTTTGCCATAAATTGCCAAACGCAATGTTGCCAATCTATGCAATTAACAAATAAAGCATATTTCAATCAAATTCTAGCGCAAACAAACTATTAAAACCCCGGCCTAGTAACGCCCAATCGAAAAGATCAACAAAAAAAAACACTGAGAAAATCTAGAACTGAAAATGCAAATGCAAAACTTTAAAAACCCAATGCTGAGTATGGAGATTTTAGGCAAAATGCGTGCAATTATTCAACGCATGACAACCAATTAATTGGCGAAAGAGAGCGCGAGCAAACACAACCCGCGGCAACAAGTCTCGAGAGCAGACCCCCAGAAAATAAATAGCAATCTGGGGAGCCGGTTAACGTCTCAACTCGAAAAAACCCAAGTGCATCGGAAAAACAACAACTAACGGAGCGGCACTTGACCGCTTTTCCAAGCGATTCGGCGACGGCCGATCAGCTAATCCCGCCCAGAAAACTCCGCTCACCATCGCCATCGACATCGCGATGATTTATGCAGGTGAGATGCTCGACTTTAAAGCACTTTTCGCAATTAGAAACAGACTAGTTTTCAGTATTTTTTATACTATATATAGTTTCTTGGGATGAAACTTGAATATAACAAACAACAAAATTAAATAATAAACCATTAGGCAATAAAAATATAATTTTCCTATTCATATCTTAAGTCATAAACTGTTAAATTGTGCACTATAAAAGCAAGGTATTTTTCTTATATAGGAAATCCCAATTCTGTATTTCCTAAAAAATACTTTATTTAACTTATTCAAAAATTATATTACTTTTAATAAAAGTTTTTATGATACTTGTTTTCCATGCACTATAAAAACAAAGTGCTTGCCATAATATAATAAACTTATTTTAATAATATTCATTTAATGCTTTAAATTTTTTTTAAATTTTCAAACTATTTAGATCAAATAGCAATTTAAGAATAATTTATTTATTTAGATATGTTAAAAAGAGTGTATTATCAGTTGTATTTTAAAGCATTCCTTGAGTCTGCTTTGCCCAAATTGTAGATCGCCTTTAGCAGAAAGCCCGAAGCTATGGATCTGGGCATTGAGAAAAGCATTAGTGCCAAATGGAACGGGCTATAAATCCATAGACTCAGTTAATTGCAAACCCATATCAACATCCACATCCACATCCACATCCAAATCCACATCCACATCCACGAAGGCGACGACGCAATTAGCCGGAGGGGAAGGGGTCAAGGGGCACGGGGAAGGCGCGTGGCATTCAAATTACTAAGCAAAACGGAAAAATTCGTCAAGTGTTTTGTGCATTTTGCGGGTTTTTTTTCGGTTCACACAGAGCTTAGCACGTGCCCGTCGTCCGCCTTCGGTTACAGATTTTGTTTATTCACTTTCGGTAGCCTAATTAACTAAATTGGTTGGCTTGTTGACAATAGAACCCGAAGTGGGACAGTCCCAGCACTTGGCCAGAGTTCTGCCGGCCATCTTCCATCTTTCCACCAAGTTCTCCTGGCGGCGAGTGTGAAGCTTAGCAGACACAAAGGCCGGTTGACAGGTGAAATGGGGGCAGACAATGGAAGTTGTTGTGACAGGGCCACAATGGACCCACCGACTGGACCAATAATGCGGACAGACAGACTGAGAGACGGGTTGCCAGCCGAACGGAAAGTGTAGCAATAAATTAGGTTTTTTAAATGTATCCTCATTTATTTCAACTTAAAGTGTGAAACGCCAGGCAGCCCAGGTTTTATTTAGTGACACTCAAACAGACATTCCCCGTATGCGACTAAAGTCACGACTCTCTGACATTAATTACCCCGGGTACCCAAAACCGAAGCTTTTCCGATAATGTGGCTGAATGGAAGTGTTCCGATTCTTAAATACTCTTAAAAAAATATAGTTTATTCTACAAGGTTTAAAATATATATAAATATTATTTTGAACATGTCGAAATAATATTATACAGAACTCTACTAGCAAAGGTCTATCTTTCTTACAACAAAATATTATTTGTTTATACATCTACGTATATTTTAAAAGTTGTTTATATCTTAGAAGTCTAAACTTTCTTTGTGAGAGTATTGTTTTAAATTTGTATTTTATTATACAATAATTTACATACATCTTTGAAATGAAGATAATGTATTGAACTATAAAATGTTAGTGCTAAGATTTTGAAAACAAAGGCTAGAAATATTACTTAATTCCTTGGATTAACTTAAGTAACTCCACTTTAAAGTGAGTTATGTTAGATTTATTTTCTACAAAAAATGTTTTATATTTCTTGGATGGACTAAATCTACTCTAATTTTTAATGGACTTATGTTACATTTTTTTTCTGCGAACTGACATTACGTTTTGACCAATGTCCCTAAAGCCAACTTTGGCCATCTTCACGCCTGGCCAGTCCCCGTTAACTAGTTACTAGGAAAAGCGAACTCCGAGTGGCAACCAAGCTGGTCCAAACATAATTCTGCGTTATGTGCAGCCCTCTGTGAAGGCATTCAAATTGCTTCCTTGTCCAGCTAAAAACAACAATGGCAACCTACGTGCATAAGCCACCGAAACCTGAGATTCTTTAGCCCCGTCGAACACAAAAGAGCGTCAGCATAGAATTGTGCAACCAGCGGAGCAAATGACTTGCCACTCGGGCCGAGGGTTAAACTTTACAACAAAGGGGGGCAGGGAAGGGAAAATGCAGGGGGGAAAGCCCACACGTACTTGGAAATAAAACAAACCAAACCAGTTGAAATATATTAATGGGGCGGGCATGAAATTGTTTTAGGTGTTCGCCTGCCACGCTGTGTGTGTTGGCATTAAACTTGGCATTAAATAACAATAACCCGGCAATAAAACGGGGGGGACAAATGGGCAGGAGGAACCCTTTCACTTTCAATCCGCCACTCGCTCTTTATTTTTTTTGTTTTTGTTTGTGATCCCCTTTTCGTGCCACTTTGCAGCTTTATTGCGAGTTTCTCACCTTGCGACCTGCCGCTTGGCACACGCGTCGTATGCGCAATTCGCAATTCGGCTCATGTAAGAGCAGACAGGCGACAAGAAAACAAAGGCAAGCACACGACATTGCGTATGCGGCGTGTGGGCCGGGAATCTGCCAAAAAAAAGAAGAACGAAAAGTATCTGGCACGGAAAGTATCTGCTTAATGTATTTAACACTCAGCGAGCACTTTTTATGATGTGAAGCCCCCAGAGTTTTTCGGCTTCTTCGGGCGATGATTGTGTTTTCTGTTGACTGAAAGGTGGCAGGGAATCAAATTTCCCCGGGCCAGATCTCGTAAAAAGTTTTGATTGACACGCAGTGGCCTGCAAATTAACAGCTCATTGCAATGCAGCCACAAAGTGGAGGTCAAATGAAGCATGAAGAGCCAATGGCCAATGGCCAAGAGCAACTGGAACGGAAATGAGTTCACTGCTCGTGGCGGGCTTAGCTCTTGAAAAATCACCTAATTCATTTAAATAAGCAAGCAGGAGTCGGCCAAGTCCATTTGCCGAAAAGGACGTCGCTTCTGGGAAGTCTCAAGGCTTGGCTTTTATCTGCAAAAATTGGAGGAGGTCGTCGTCGTCGAGTCGACAAACTAATTTAAAAATCCACTTGCTAAGCGTTTCCCACCTCCGAGATTCGAGCTTCGAGCTTCGAGTTCCATGGTCCATCGACCGGAGAGGCCACTCTCTGGGGCCTGGGCTATTTATTTTTTCATTCCCTGCCTTTTATGATGATTTTGCACTGCGTGGCAATAGTAGAGCAAACATTTTAGCCCCCAAGTGTTTAAATATAAAGCGGAAATGAGCTTTACTCCCAGGTTCTTGGTCCTAGGGCTCTTTTTCTTGCTTTTTCTGTTTTTTTTTTGCTTTTCACTCGAAACGTGCCAAATGAACTGAGGACCGACCCGCAAAGAACTTTCACAAGCACAAGAACTCAACCGAGTGTCTATGGAAATGCTAATTAATGACTGCAACTTTCTTCGCCAGACACTTTTGAATTAATTGCACACCTCCATAAGCCCAGTCAGTCCAATTCCCCATCCGAGAATCGTGCCATGTTTGGCTTTCCAACGCCCAGCCAGAAATACTATAGATAAAGTGTCATTTGCGATTGCATCGTATGCAAAATAAAATATATTTCTGTGTTTGCTGGGAAAAGCAATTTATGGATTTGATTTCAATTGTTTTGTCATCTCGATTGGCAGCCCGAATTGGCAACAACTCATAGTTTGGCAGCTAGCTATCTGTTCGATGTCACAGCCAGATGATATGATCTGCTCATCCAGAATCCGATTGTTCGCTGCTCGATTAGTCAGCCCCGAACTTTAACCCCGCTCCTCAATCTAGAATCAAATCGAATCAAATCGAATGAATTGAAAACCCAATTGGTTTCCTGGGTGTGTGGCTATGTAATTAATCTAATTTGCAACTTGGCTACGGGGCAACATTTGGCTTTTGTGTTTGGCATTACGTGCGTGTTGACAAAAGTCAATGCCAATCCCAATCAATGGACTCCTGCAGCTGTTCATGCATTCAGTACGTTTGGCATTCATTAGTTAATTGATGAAGCGTGGCCAAATGTGGAAATCTTCGGGCTTGCGAACCCATTCATGCGACTTTTTCAACCGTTTTTTACTGCAACCGAGCTCGGGCCTTACCATGAAAATTCTTTTATGACAGCATAAAATCCAAACACAAATTATTTCGCACATAAAAAAGCAAAGCTGCGCGAAACGAAAATACAAATGTTTAGAAACGAGCGACGAACATAATACGACATAGACAGTCAGAAGCCGGCATAAAAGGAAAAGTTCTGAGCCCCCTTATATGTATAGTACATATATATGTATATGGTTTTGCACTATATAGTATAGCTATATGGCTATATGGCAGGACGATTCCAGCGAGAGTGTGTGCAAACAGAGGACCAAAGTGCCCAAAGCGTTTTCACAGTCAATTTTGTATGTAAAGGCAAAGACAAGACAACGCCTGACATGTGTGTTTTTTTGGGATGGTAAAGTCGGGGAAAGAATGGTATGGGGTAAAAAGGGGTTCGGCTTAGTGTGAATTTTTATATTTCGTTGTGCATGGCACATAAAATCTTTTGTCAGACGAGCTGTACATGTGGGTGGGCTTGTGTACATTTGGAACGGCAATGAGCATGAAAGCCATTAACTACTTACACACGAATGTGCAGAATTTTAAACCATCTCTGGGCTACTACAATCTTTAAAAAGGATTTCTTCAAAGCGATTGAGAAAAAGAAACCTGTTTGGAAAGAGGCAATAAAAAAGGAATTTATTTTAATATTATCATAAAAAATTGAAATTAAATGTATTGAAATTTGTAAGTAATGTATAGCATTCAAAGTATAATAATTTAAGATATATAAAGTTTTTTTGGTAAATGTTTCGTTATTGTAAATATTAGAAAATCAGAATCCGGCTTAAAATAATTAAAAATTGTTCTCCTAGTTACAAAGTACTTACATATAAAATAGTTAGAGTTACCATGGATTTAAATCCAGAAAATGAACTGAATTTATAAGCTAATAGCTCAACATAAGGTTTTTTTCACCTAGGTAACCTTAAAATAATAAATCAAACTCCCCTAAAAGGTATCTTCGTTTCCCCAAACTGGTTCATTATTTTTGACAGTACAAAAATAAGTGCGTATAAATAAAATACTTCGCTTTATTAACAATAATCCTATTTAGCAAATACAAACTTTGCATAAAGTAAGCAAGTGGGGGGAGAAAAGTACACTCCCCCCAGTACAGATGTTGGCTGTTGTTTTGCCCACTTTCACCTTAACACGGGAACAATGAATGGCTACAATGGGGCAAAAACAAACAAACACGTTCACAAATGAATGCGGACCAAAAGGAAACGCGAGGCGAAGGCAAATGTAATGACACTTAAGTGGCCCTGAATCTCAATCTCTTTGCAGTCGAGTGATTTCGCCTTGTCGCAGTTGGCAACACAGCGCACTTGGTCGACCCGTCGATGACGTATGTGGATGTAGATGTGGTTCCTGTTTGCCACAGCTCTTTATGCTCTATCTGTTTACTTTACGACCATCTAGGGCATCATTATCGAGCTGAACAATCGGAACCACTTGAAACCTTCATTGCCATGCTAATACTAAGGTCTGGTCATATTAAATTCATATTTAATGAGTCTTTATGTGATTTATTCGGGGTGCTAGACGTTCCTGGAACTACGGCTTTGAAATTCATTGGATTCCTTTGTGTTTGCTTAAGCTAATGAGATTGTGTTGTTTCTTTCATTCTTTCCGGGAATCCTCTTCACTTAAGCCTTAACCCACAAGCATTAAATTAACCCTTTCGTGTGTATTTGCTTTGGGGCCACTGGGTCTTTTTTAGACGTATTCGGCAGGCAACTAATTAGTTTGCCAGGCCAGTGAATTGTGCATGCAACGCACAGTTTTACCCCTAATTCCTCAGAAGTCACTCGTCGTTTTCCGGGATAAGCATATAAGGATATATAAGGATAAAAGGATAAAAGTGCCTGCACATGACATGGCAGGGTGCACATTGCCAACTCAAAGCCGGTGAGTTGATTTAATTTAGCGAACACGAGCATAAATGAGATCAGTGCATGACGGGCTCATAGTGAATAATGCCATAATGGCGCACAAAGAGCCTGTTAAATTTGCATACATTTTCGCCATTTAATCCCACGGCTTTCGGGCCAGGATGAGGAGTTGCTTTAAAGTGAATCACTGTTCACGTGCCGGACGGCCATAAGGCCAATATGAATATATTTATTAATAGGTGTCGTCCACTCTGGTTGGCACACCCAGTGCCAAATGAATAGAAGCGAATGCTGAGTGTCATTAAAGACAAATTATGGTTATTAGCGGACTTTTGCCGAAAGGACTTTGGCCAGGCCCTGACAATGATTTGACCTTCTTGGCCGAAAACGCGCCGAAAATTTAAATGACGCATTCGGCCCTTTATATTCGTATCCAACTGCTTGACCAGAATGATTTGGGATATTTTCGGGGAACGTGGTCTTATTAAAATACAACCATTAAATATGCGCGAAGGCACCAGGGACTCTACAACTCGGTCGCACCCATGACTTATTCAATGTTTACAATGTCCACGGGCCTGCCGGTTCAATTGGGCCAAGTTTGGCTCAGTTTTGGTTGAGACACCATGGTCAAGGGACACGCTCAAGTTATTAAACATTGATTACCTATCGATTTTATCCTTGTTTTTGTTATTTTCCCACTCGGATTTCCTTCGTGGACGGTCATTTGAAAGGAAAAAGTAAGGTAAAAGACGGCAGCAAATGCAAATTACCTGTGAAAATGCAATTTCTCATCTTTTCACAGTTGTGGCAACGCAGTTTGACATTTAATTTTCGGAACCAAGAGCGAAGAAGAAAAGGCCATCTGGAAATTCCCCTGTCAAGCTGACAGCGTGTGAAATGGGAGAAATGGAATAAATTCAGGGCGTGAAAGTGGAATACAAACTCTGTGAAATGGACAAATTAATCAGGGCGAGGTAGTATTATCAAGTAGGCAATGCTTTAAGGATTACCAAAGTTTAAAACTGCAGAAGAAGTTGGAAAGGCCCACTCAATCAAAATTGAGTTACTTGTCAGTTTTTGTTGAGCAACTTACTTGTTTATTTATTTGCGCATAACTTTTCAGTGGAATGCAAGGCTTGAAAAGTTTCACGGCTTCTTCACAGTCACTGGCAAAAGTTTCCTGCCAGGCAATTAGTAAATTCTGATAGCTTTTGTCAGTCTCTGCTGGATGCCCAAGGAAACCGATTGGATTTATTGATTGTCATCTAAGTGGCTTCCAGAACTCTACACAAAAACCAGTAAAAACCCCCTGCCCGCAAGCGATTTAAACTAACTGCTGATTTAAACTCTAGAAACGTGACATTTTCACAGAAAATCTACTACATAAAGACATAGTTCGAAATTGCTCTTGATAACTTTCTAAGCTCACACTAACGAACTGACAGGCTGCCAACAAATTCATGGTGTTGACTTGTTGAACGATAAATTGCGTATACGCCGTGTGACTGATAAAAAATACTTGTATACTTTTTATTGCAGCCATTTCTTGCATTTCATGTGGAATATTCAGCAGGACTCGCAAATAATTGACATCAGAGTGTTGGCTGTTGCACACATGTTTGATATGTAAACCGCGGGTCGTGCAAACAATAGTGTCAACATACGATATTGCACCCCACGATTTGAGGACTATTAGAGGCACATATTGACATAGGTATCCCCCCCCTCCAAACCCCGGAACAAGGTGGTTCTGGATGGAGACAGCCTGCGGGTGCCGGGGCCCACGAGACGCACGGGAATCCACTGGAGCAAACTTGGTATCGGACTCGGTATCGGTACCGCCATCATCAGCCGCTTTGGCCACCGGTTGCCATTCACAACCGCAGCTTCAACAACGGCAGCCACATCAACAACATGGCCATAAAGCAACAGCACCCAGCGAGCTGTAATTCATGGTTACAACTACCCAACAAACTGCTGATATTGGTGAGTAAACGAACCCCAGAGGAGGCTAAATCGGCAAGGCATCTATTTTTGGCCCTCAAGGAAGCTGGCTCTAAATGCGATTCCCCTCAAGTTCTGCTTTAAATTGCTGTGGGGTATTTTTGATTCTCAATAAAAGGATTAAGCATTTAAGCTTTTTAAAGTATCCAATAGCTATTGGCAAATTAAGTGTCTTGCTCTCTGTGGGCGCAGAGTAAAGTACTTTAATTTCCTTTCAAAAAGTATTTAATGTTTTTTTTACCAAATGCACTCAAATCTATAACTACTTATTATACCCGTTACTCGTAGAGTAAAAGGGTATACTAGATTCGTCGGAAAGTATGTAACAGGCAGAAGGAAGCGTTTCCGACCCCATAAAGTATATATATTCTTGATCAGGATCACTAGCCGAGTCGATCTAGCCATGTCCGTCTGTCCGTCTGTCCGTCTGTCTGTCCGGATGAACGCTGAGATCTCGGAAACTATGAGAGCTAGGCTATTGAGATTTGGCGTGCAGATTCCTGAGCTTCTTACGCAGCGCAAGTTTGTTTCAGTAGACTGCCACGCCCACTCTAACGCCCACAAACCGCCCAAAACTGTGGCTCCTACAGTTTTGATGCTAGAATAAAAATTTTTACGGAAATGTAATGTTCTCATCAATACCTATCGATTGACCTAAAAAAGTTTGCCACGCCCACTTTAACGCCCATAAACCGCGAAAACCTGTGACGCCCACAATTTTTATGCTAGATAAAAAATTTTAACTGAAATGTATTGGTCTCGTCGATACCTATCGATTGATCCAAAAAAAAATTTGCCACGCCCACTCTAACGCCCATAACGCTTAAATCTGTATACCGCCGGTAGGTGGCGCATTTTAATCTTGCTTTGCTGCTTGCATATCTCCATTTAGCTGAGTAACGGGTATCTGATAGTCGAGGTAGTCGACTATAGCGTTCCTCCTTGTTTTTCCTATAGGATTTTTGAGGAAGAAATAGAAAAAGGAAGGTGAATTATAAACGCACCTTCTATTGGCAAAGATAAGTCTCAGAGAAACATAATGATGGTATAAAATAATAATAATAATAGCCAAATCAATGCGTACAGCTAAAATACCGACTGTTTTGAGCAGCTAACAACCTATACTAACTATTCCCATCACTTTTTGGGAAATTAATTTTTTAACCAATTTTCGCATTTTTTTCAGGGTGGTACCATGTTTTTTCGCGAAAAATGGCAAAAATAAAATATTTCTAGGTTTGAATGCCAATGGATAGGAATTTAAATGACGAGCTCAACGAGGTATGACATTCCTTATTCGGACCTTTTTTTTGCATTTTGCCAGCCAAAACACTAATTTTTTTTGGGGAAAATGGGGTTTTAAGTTATTGTCAAAAATACGTTTTTTTTTGGAGTTTTTCAGTCGTAATTTAGCCAAATCAAGGCGTACAGCTAAAAGACCGACTGTTTTGAGCAGCTGACAACCTATGCTAACTATTCCCATCACTTTTTAAGAAATTAATTTTTTGACCAATTCTTGCATTTTTTTTAGGGGTGGTATCATGATTTTTTGCGAAAAATGGCAAAAATAAACATATTTCTAGGTTTGAATGCCAATGGATAGGAATTTAAATGACGAGCTCAACGAGGTATGACATTCCTTATTCGGACCTTTTTTTGCATTTTGCCAGCCAAAACACTAATTTTTTTTTTGGCGGAAAATAGGGTTTTAAGTTATTGTCAAAAATACGCTTTTTTTTGCAGTTTTTAAGACGTAGTTTAGCCAAATCAAGGCGTACAGCTAAAATACCGACTGTTTTGAGCAGCTAACAACCTATGCTAACTATTCCCATCACTTTTTGGGAAATTAATTTTTTGACCAATTTTCGCATTTTTTTCAGGGTGGTATCATGTTTTTTCGCGAAAAATGGCCAAAGTAAAATATTTCCAGGTTTGAATGCCAATGGACAGGAATTTAAATGACGGGCTCAACGAGGTATGACATTCCTTATTCGGACCTTTTTTGCATTTTGCCAGCCAAAACACTAATTTTTTTTTGGGGAAAATAGGGTTTTAAGTTATTTTAAAAAAACCTCTTTTTTTGCAGCTTTTCAGTCGTAGTTTAGCCAAATCAAGGCGTACAGCTAAAAGACCGACTGTTTTGAGCAGCTGACAACCTATGTTTACTATTCCCATAACTTTTTGCGAAAGTAATTTTTTGACCAATTTTCGCATTTTTTCAAGGGTGGTATCATATTTTTTTGCGAAAAATGGCCAAAGTAAAATATTTCCAGGTTTGAATGCCAATGGATAGGAATTTAAATGACGAGCTCAACGAGGTATGACATTCCTTACTGTGAGCTTTATTTGCAGAATGCCAGTCAAAACACTGAGTTCTTATGGCGGAAAAATTGGATTTAGATTTTAGTCAAAAATACGGTTTTTTTTTGCAGTTTTTCAGTTGTAGCTTAGCCAAATCAAGGCGTACAGCCAAAAGACCGGCTGTTTTGAGCAGCTTACAACCTATGCTAACTACTCCAATAATACTCTAATAAAGAGTGCGAATTCTCTTTTGTGGCTTATCAGTAAGAGTAGCTTAAGAACCCTACTCATACAGTTCTTTCTTATCACGAGTAAAAACCTAATAATAAAAGATAATTGGTGTTTTCGGAATCTTTCTATCTTTATCCTTTAAGAAATATTTAAATAACCAAGGTCTACCCTTAAGTGTTGTTAATTTCTATTGATTTATTTCAAATGTTTTTCGGACCAATTATTCTTAAAGTTGTGTTAAAGAATCATTTCATTTTAGGAAAAGCTTAAATGGTAATATTAATATAAACTTCTCTAATTGAAAAACTATTTAAAATGAAATAGAAGACTGTGATAGTCAAGTGAGTTCCAATTAAGCTCCCTTTTTAAGAACCGTGGAGCAGCACGATTTCTATTTTTAAACCCCATGATAGTTTCACTTTCTAGGCTAGAACTCGCATTCCTTCTTGTATCTTGATTTCTCTGACAACTTACACAAACAGCAATCAATCAAACAATTTGCTTGCGACTCTATTTACCCTAAGGACTTGTAAGGAATGGAATGCATGTCGCGCACAATTAGTCAAGCTGGTTCTAGAACTTGTGCTATGCGTTAAAAATTTAGTTGGCAACATTTCCTGTTATTATTTCCGTTGCGCCGTTGCTCCGTTTGCCTTTGTGGCAAAGTGGCACGCACGTCCTGCCACGCCCCCACAGCTCCTCATCAGGGGAAAAGGAGTAGGTGTATGTACTATATGTAAGTTCCTTAGAGGGAAACAGTTGATAGTTGTAGGCACGTCCTAGTTGTGTGGCCATAGCTGTGTGTTGTTGCTGCAGCAGCTGTCAGTTGCACATTTCGCCAACGGCGCTGGTGAATTTGTCCTTTCCGTCCTGCCACACCCCCCCCCGCTTTACGACGCCCCCGCCCACACACCCATGTCCACGTGAATGTTGCAATCAACTCTGACACGATGATGTGTGTGCGCTCGACATTGATTATCTTGTAGTTGTCTGTTTGCCTAGCTGCCGCTGCTGCAACTACCATTCGCCAAATGAGCGGCAATAAATCCAATGAATATATGTATCCCAAAGACGGGACACTTTTATGTGTCTCCGCCAGATAATCGTAAAGCTGTGTATCCCCACGCACACACGTTCGCTCGTAAAATGGCGGGAAAAGTGGAAAACGCATGGGGGATCTGCTAATGGTGCCCAACTACTTAACATTATCCGTCCAGGCAAGCCATTAATTAAATTTTAATTACTTCAAGTAATTTTCATAATAAATCAGCTTTTCTGTTTCTGAAAACACCATCAGCAAAGGGGGCAGAGGCAGCTTCTCGACAAGACCACTCCAGATATCACTGGAGAAGTTTGCAAATCTCGGCTTACGGACAAAGCCAGCGAACACATCGAGAGGCTTTCGCCTGTCATTTGCATTTGATTTTCAACTAAGTATTCGCATACTGAGGGATTTTTCAGCCTGCACTCAGAAAAAAGCAAGTAGTTGTTTGAGCTAAGCAATTTCACTATCAAAACTCCGCCAAGCATAGAAAAACCTGATCTTGAGAACAAAATACAGCATACAATACATAAAATACTCGATATCGGTTAGATTTTAGAAACTTTTGGTCTACAATCAAGAATGATTTAGTCTTAAATCTAGTATATTTGATGCGCCTAATATACTGAGCACTTAGAGAATCAGACGTTGGGAATTTTTAGAGAGCAAGTTGCTCTCAATCTAAGACCTTTCCAGTGCGAACGTTCTACAAATGTTAGGCATGTTACTGTTCTCAAATCATGACTGTTTGTACTTGATTCTAGCGTGGTGTCATTTTCTGAGTGTAGAATAGATTTTTCCTCCTCCCCCCAGGATAGTTTCGAATGTTAAAGTTCGGCCTGGCTGGCTTTATTTGATCTAAAAGTGGGGGACTTGTGCTTCACCAGAATCCTCTATGTTTTGGGAGCCATTCGCGCGCAATTATCAGAATTAAATTAAAAGTTTTTTGCTGAGAACTGTCGTCGGGCAATTGCAGTTGGCAGAAATCAGCAGGCCGCAAAATTGTTTTATCTGCGTGGGGGTAAAAGCCTTTGCGGCTGTGTGTAATGGCTCGCTTTCCGGTTATGTGGCCACTGGAAATTGTTGCAAATTTCGCGTTTTAATTCAACTCATTTAGCGACCAAAGCTACGCGTCCGGCTAATTGGTGGCAACTTGATTTTACGCCACAAATGTTGCGGCATTGTCAGTAAAAGTTTTTTAATTTTTCGGAAGGGGTCACTCATGCTGATGCACTTATTGTTTCGTCCAATTCAGGCAAAAAGTAATTTCGTTTAAAATTTAATTTATCATATTTCAAAATAATTTATTCTTTGCCAACTAACCAACCAGAGAATTCTACGAATATCTATTTAAATATAATTCTCGGAATAAGGGTGGGTAAAATCAGATCCTGGAATTGCCATTCGGCTTTATCTTAATCAACTTGTTGCAATGCCCCTGGCACTTTGCAATTTATTTCCCTGCTAACTTTTCAGAAATCTGATTTGCCGCAATTTCTCCTGTGGTTTCACTTTCTTTGCTCGTGCTTTTAATTTCCTCTCTAGCTGTGCCACACAAATTGCATTCGGGTTTCCCATCCCATTTGGGGGAAAAGTGCAGGGCTTTCATAAAACTTCACCTCCATTCCGGTTCATTGTGAGTGTAATTTAATATTTATTTTGCGATAATGGAATTTTATGCTTAATTTGTATGCACAAGAACTGTCAGCAAAACTGTCTCTATTGTTTTTCAGTAAATGTGCATTAAAAATTCCTTGTTGGGAAATCACTGACTTTTATTAAAGCTAGGTCAATAAGGGAAAAACAATTTTGTTACATACGGGATTTAGACTTTATTGAAAAAGTAAATATTCATATGTATTCATTGTTTGTAACAAAAATGAAAGCTAAAAGGATCAATTAAATTACGATTTGTAAAGACTTTGAAATGCCAAATTGTTTTGCTTATACAAAAAAAAGTTTTCAGTAAGATTTATTGTGTGCTTTAAAGTGAGTCACTCGTAGAATATGAATGTGTAACAGTAATTTGTATCTTAACAATTATTTATGATTCACGGAAAATGTATTCACAACTTTTTTACGCCTTTTGACATTATAATTTCGTCTTAGGAACTCTGCTAACTTTTTAATGCTGCGGTAATTAAATTAAATTTGCCTCAAAGCGCCACCCCTGAGCTCCTACTCAGTTAAAATTTTGCTCTTTATGGCATCGTCAACTAGGCGTATGCGTAATGGAACAAAAAGGCAGTGTTGCATCGTCAAAATGAAGCTTATGGTACTCATTAAATATATATATATATGGATTCTGTGTTAAATTACGATGAAATATTTAATAAATCAACAAGCTCGTCAAAAGTCTAAATTTTCAACCTGCTGCCGTTTGTTATTCAATTTTCACATCCACTCATTTTCCAAGGGTATTGGCCAAAAAGGGAATGCGTATACGCCGCGTGTGTTGCGTGGGTGAAAAAGCTTTTACAACTCGGTTTAAATGCCAATTATTTATTACACTCGGCAATTTAATGTTGGCGAATTTCGGCGTGCAACTCAATTTGGGCATTTCTCCTTATTAGCTGCCACAAAGCAAATTTCGGCATGCAAATTTTGTGCGCCAAGAAAATGCCATCAACTTGCTTCGAATTTCGGCAGGGAGGGCAGGGGCAGGCTTTCCTGCCACGGCCCTGGGCAAAAATGCTTTTAAACTTTACAACTGGCAACAATTTTCGCCAAGCTTTACTTTGGCCTTTGCATTTTGTTTGTCATGCGAGTAATTTATGCGGGACTCGTACACGCACTTCTTTAGCCACCCCGATTGGCATTATTGCGAAATATCCGTTGGCTACTGCCAAA
This sequence comes from Drosophila suzukii, assembly GCF_043229965.1. NCBI lineage: Eukaryota > Metazoa > Arthropoda > Insecta > Diptera > Drosophilidae > Drosophila > Drosophila suzukii. The sequence continues at coordinate 70,836,522 of NC_092082.1, forward strand.
TGTTGGGCATACTTTGATTAACCCCAGGTCGCTCTCTAAAGGTTGCTTTCGTAACAACCTGTATTACCTTGAACTTAACCCTTAAGCAATGATTTGCCCCGTGTAATTTACAAATCGATATGATATTGTTTGGTTGATTGGCAACTTTGGGGCTAACAGGTTCCCATGGCTCTGGACTTTTGTTATGGGCACTTGTGCCTTTTTCTCCCTAGGATCTCTCTTCTTTATTATTAAAAGCACCTTAAGGAAATATTAAACTGACCAAAAACAGGTGTTCTTAAGCACATTGCCAACTGGCCCTGGGGGCAACTTGCCAAAAGTTCACACAATTTGTAGCCAGGTTTCTTAGTCTTGGAGTAGATGTATATTTTAATCGATTTGTTGCGTGCTGTGAATATTTTATACCCAGCAATTACCCCCAAAAATCGACCCAGGGGATGTAGGTTTGGTGACTCGCTATTTCCCCAAATTTTTGGTGCGTGTCGAGCCATTAAAGTCAAATATAATTTCAAATATTGATTAGCACCCAAATCGTGCGCGAATGTGAGTTCGCTTTATGTCATTTGATTGCTTGTTTAGCTGATTTAGTAGTTTATCGGTTATTATGTCCAACCATATCAGCCATTTGAATGAACATCTCTTCATTCAGTCCCTCAATAATGGAATTGTGCTGTCATTGCCGATTCGCATGCCAATTCATTGATAGATTTTACCCGAGAAACACAACCATACACACAACCAGACACACATTATAAACGACCGCAATTAATTACGGCAATTAAATTGCAATGTGCAACTGCAGCTGAATACCAAGTGAGCAAGAAATGTATGGCTTCTCCCTCGTCCATTCAGAAATTCCCAACGCGGTATTATGTACACGCAAGTATTTAATTTTCAATTATTCGGGCAGGTCAGCAGCGGATAAGACTTGAAGGTTGGGCTTATGTTGTCTTACAAAACAATTAAGCAAATACGCCGATGGCGTTGTGGTATATCCTCCTTTATATTTCGGTCCACCCAGCACATCCTTCCCCTCTTTTTGTTCACTTCTGCCTCTAATTGCCCTATTTTTGTATAAATGGTTTGAGGCGATTTCTCTTTTCAGCGAGTCTTTTTACTCATTAAAGGCTAACTGAAAACTTGCTTCAATTTAATAAATATTAATGGGTAATCAGCCATAAAATAATTTCATTTTCTATTTTAGGGCCCATTTATAGAAAACTGTGGTTTCCAATTATTAAAAAGCTGTCTTCACCTTTTGCATTGTTCCCAAAAATAGAGTACTGCCTGTCTGACCCCCCTGCTCGTTTTTATTTCCTGTTTTAACGACCACTTCATTCATTTCCAGCCTATTTATAGGCCAGCCTTTTTATAAATTAATTAGGCACGCGAGGCCAGGCTGTGGCAGCAATTAGGCGAATGGGTAGTCTAATGTTTTTTTGCTAAAAGTTCCTCCTTTCTGTCCATTGCAGGTGGTGAACACAGATACACACCCATCTCAAAAGTACCGCCATGAATGAGACAGAGTGCGACGATCTCATCAAATCTGTGAAATGGACGGAACCAGCCAATCTGATCTCCCTGGCCGTACTCGAGTTTATCAACGTTCTGGTCATCGGTGGCAACTGCCTTGTGATTGCCGCCGTCTTCTGTTCGAATAAGTTGCGCAGCGTGACGAACTTCTTTATCGTTAACCTGGCCGTGGCCGACCTTCTGGTGGGTCTGGCGGTGCTACCCTTCTCGGCCACCTGGGAGGTCTTCAAGGTGAGTTCTAATCCTCAGCATTTAATTGGATTTTGAAAAAGGGTTTTAAGACATTTAAGTTAATTTTTAAAAATTCAATTACCTCTGAATTTTAAATTCCTAAGGCACTTTGCAGTCATCCGTTTTAAATTCAGTACTTGCTTAAATTTATTAAAGTGATATATTATAATAACCGCTATTTAAGAATGACCCTATTTATTAATAAAATATATTATGATTTTTTTAAAGTCGAATAAATATCAGTTTTCTTTAATTATAATTTAAATATTAAATTACTTAACAATTTATTTGTAATGATGGAGATATAGTCGATTAAATTTTTTATTCCATAATATTCCAAATTGGAGTTCTTAGTACTATAGCATTCTTCCTACCTTTTATTCCCTTCATCAGGTTTGGATTTTCGGCGATCTCTGGTGCCGCATTTGGCTGGCCGTCGATGTCTGGATGTGCACGGCATCGATCCTGAATCTGTGTGCCATATCCCTGGACCGCTATGTGGCGGTCACGCGACCCGTCACCTACCCAAGCATCATGTCCACGAAGAAGGCCAAGTCCTTAATCGCCGGCATTTGGGTACTATCATTTTTTATTTGCTTTCCGCCGCTAGTCGGCTGGAAGGATCAAAAGGTGAGTTCGCCCAGCAACTGACCCACAAGTGACCCGATGCGATAAATTAACAAGGGGAAGCGCGGTTTGTCTCTGCCAAGGGCTGAAACCAAAAAGGGGCCGACAAAATTGAAAGTCGGTAAACTGTTTTTAGCACGCTCAAGCCCTATAAAGAACAAAAAAGCCAAGCGACAGCCGAAAGTTGTTTTTCGGAGCCCCGAAACTGAGGGCCATTCTGTCATTGACACCATTTTGGGGCTGGCAGCAGTGGTTGCTCAACCACAACGACAATGGCACCGACACTTGCTCGTGCCAAAGACTGCAATCCGGCTCATTTGTGCCAAAATTACCGTAAAACAAGACACGAGTTTCGTCCCTTTTTTGGGGAAAGGGCGGTGTGCCTTTTCTAATTTCGCCACCCTCTATGATGCTTCCGTCTTTCGCATTATTCTTACGCAATGGCACTGATAATGATGTGTTACACACGCCACAACAACGATGCCAACAAGCCGAGAGTACAATTTATGGGCACCCCTGTCAGTGGGTAATCAGATCTGGCTTTTGGCCCAGCGACTGTTAATGGCCCTTCACACAGAAAAAAACAGTTCTCAAAACCGTTCCCAAAACAGTACCCAAATCAGTTCTCAAAACAATTCACAAAGCTGTTGCTCTCATTTCAAAAGAGTCCTCTCGATACCAAAAGTGAACCAAGATCAATTTTCAAGCTCGAAATAAGCTCATATTAAAAAACAAATTTTAGAACATTTTGCTCTTGATTTCAAGAACATTTATTCTTGAACAAGTGAGAAGAAAATTTCTCAACTCAGGACTACTTTTGTTTCGAAACACCAACTTAAGTCTACTTTTACATACATTTAAAGACTGCTTCATGAGATGAAATCAAAGCTTAGAATACTTTGTCTTGATTTCAAGAACGATTCCTCTCGACCAAACTTGATCTTAGGCTTTTTCGGTTCTCAAATTTTTTTATGGTGTGCCTTTTAAGCCAACCCCACTAGTTATGTTTGCCCAGGCTGACATCGATCGCCCCAAGGTGGCGATGATATGATGGCTTCGTCCGAGCAGCACACGAAAATGTATCCTTCGAAGGACACTCATCCCTGCGCATTCCACTCGACTCAATTCAATTCGATTCAATTCGATTCAGAACTGCAGCGGCTGAGTGCAATTGAATGGGCCACGTTTGAATGGATGGCATTCAGCCTGCCGACATATCGAAACCCGGTTAGCGAGTCGAGGCTGTTGGCATCGATTATTATTACGTCGCTCCACAGGCTCGACTGCAGGAAGCCGTGGAGTGGGCCACATGGCCAAACATGTTCTCACATCCTGCTGGCGGCATTTATTTCGCCGGGCTGTTGTTGGCTTTTTGTTAACGCCACCTTTTGGCACGAGTAATATTTATGCGCAACACGTCGGCGAATATCTCTGGCAATATAACCCGCTTTAAGTTGCATTTTTATTGGCTTCTTAGCGCGACGAGTGAAGAGGGTGCCAGGACGAGGTTGGAATTTTAATGGGGTCCTCCGAATATCAAGTGTCATCTCATGATTCCATATCTCCCATCTCGCATCTCCATTCCAGGCGGTCATACAGCCGACCTATCCAAAGGGAAACCATACGCTTTACTACACCACCACGATGTCAAGCTCGGAGGATGGTCAACTAGGCTTAGATAGCATTAAGGAACAGGATGAGGCCTCGGTGCCTCCGCCGCATATGGGCAATGGCAACGCGTACAATCCCTACGATCCTGACTTCGCCCCCATCGATGGATCCGCGGAGATACGGATTGCCGCCATGGGCTCGACCAGTACGAGTAGTAGTACAACCAGCAGGTCTACGACGACGGAAACGGAAATGGATCTCGATCTGCTGAACTCACCGCCGCAGAACAGACCCCAGACCATTTCCGGCAGCTGTCCTTGGAAGTGCGAGCTGACCAACGATCGGGGCTATGTTTTGTATTCCGCCCTGGGCTCCTTCTATATACCCATGTTCGTGATGCTCTTCTTCTATTGGCGCATCTATAGGGCCGCCGTCAGAACCACCCGAGCCATCAATCAGGGCTTCAAGACCACCAAGGGTAAGTCGAATCCGTAGCTAACTGGCCAAAACAACCACAACCACCAGCTCATTTGGACACGATTTGTTTGATCCTTGTCACCTTGTCACAATTTGTCCTAACGTGTGCGTAGCTAACAGTTTGGTTTTGATACTCATCTCTCTCTCTCTATATATATATATATATAAATATTTGTTCGATTTACCAAATAAGTAACGTAATCACGTAGCTAGTTCATTTTATTCAAGCTTTAATATCGATTGCTAAACAGTTTCAAATCTCTCAACGTGTAGTCAATAGTGTGACGTCCCGTTTGTCCCGTTTTATTTTGGTTACCTTGCCGATAGAAAAGTGTACAGACTTACACCCAGCATTCCAGACACCCCCCACGAAACCACCCACTACTACTCGACCTTGCCTCCCGAAAAAAAGCATAAATTGTCGGAGAAGTAAATAACAACTTGGTGCTCAGCAAACACGAGGAACTGTATAAATCGAAACGATGGCGGCATTGAAACAAAAAATAGACAACTAAATTTACATTCATAAATAACTACTCGCACACATCCACACATGTATACATACAATTATTGTCGGCATTTTGTTTTTGTGTTTTGCACATAAAAAAAAAACATGATAAATAACCTGGAAATGAGTAAATCTATAAATATACATATATGCATATACACTTAGTGAAAGCCCAGGCATTACAAAGTTAACCCCTTACAACCAACTGAAAATAGAGCTCTGATTTTTATAAAAGCGAGCAGAATGAATATAAAATACCACTAAAAAAAAACTCTGTAAAATACGGATTAAATTAAAGTCCTTGTAATTTAAATCCCCTTAACATGATTTAAATGAATGTCATTATAACTTAGCACCGAGAAGTCCAAACTCATAAATATTAATTAGCGTTTTAGTGTACCCATCTAAGTGAACATATAGAGGCGTGTGATTAACAAACGCTCCAAATTAAGAATGTGAATAACCTGTCATGAACCCGAATCGTTCCCAACTGGATTTTCCAATTTTAGAATTACCAATCGTCCTTGACAAGATATAATTCATCCCCTAAGACCCGGAATCAAAATCCCGCACATGTCCCAGTTCATTTTAAATTATCACAGTATTATATCAATCACATGCTCAAAGGAGAAGTCACGCATCATAATTAGTATTATATTCCGTTGGCATGGGCAAAAGCAAAAAATCGATGAATGCTGAGGGAGCACATCAAACAAATCGGCTTAGATAAAAAAGGAGGCCGGGATTAAATGAGAGCTGGATTCAGCCATTAGAGGCAGACATGAAAGCGACCCATCGACTAAGACAAAAAAAAAAGTAATATGACTTCCCTGTTCGGTTCTGTTTGCTGTCTGTGCGAATCTGTATTTTCATAGGTTTTGTCATTTTAGGCCTGACTGGAGACTGAGACCTCCAGAGGCCCCGTTGTGCTGGCGATAATCCCCGGGAAGAAAAGACGTTTGAAGTCGCTGAAGCCAACATTAAACTGGCATTGTATGTTTATTTTAATACTCGTATATGTGGCACATTACTCGGCCACGGCCACAGCGCACTTTCTTCCGCGTGATCAGCTCATTAAGCACACTTCTGGGACATATATCTATATATCCTATATCCAGCACGCATTCGCTGATAATCTGCAGTAACTATGGCAACCCACTGACCGACTGACTCTGGCCGGAAAATCAATAGCCAGGCTATTCCAGTGTGCCAGTGCAAATCGATGTTCCTGCTAATATATGAGCCCCACAAATCCTGCTGGCTCTGGGATGTATGCTACGAAAATTGCATTTTAAAAGTGATTGCATACTTTGGGGCACCGACTGCCGCCATATTGGAGTTAAGTTAAGTCGATTTGAGGAAGGGGGAAAGTGTAGAGTGGAAAGTGAGGAAAAGGGAAGTACCAGGGCATTTGGGGGCCAGCAGTTGTTATTGTTTTTCTACTGTCGTGTCGTTAGTTGGCGCCATTTCGAGCACAAAGCTCAGATTTGCCAGCAGCTCACACAAACAGACACCCAACCGCCCACTCTCTCACCCACACAGGCGAGAATCAGTGTGTGGCAGCCTTGAAATATGCTTTGTCTCCTCGCACACACACACACACACACTCGCAGACAACTAAAGAGAACTGTTTACCAACACACCCACACGAAGGGGCAGCTCGTTATAGTTTTCCAAAGCCACAGCGGTGTTCAAAATAATAGTGTCCAAGAAAATAAATAGCAGAGATTAAAATTTTTTTTTTATAATTCCTTTTAAAATTTGTTGTTTATATTATTCTTTTTGCTTGTTTGGTAATTTTTATTTTTTTAATTTTTTTTATGTTTTCAACTCACAGTATTATTTTAAAAATATCTCTTTATTCAATTTTTCATTTAATGAGCAGAGAAAAATACAATATTCTTAATGTAGATGTTTTTTTTTTTGCCTTAAAGGAAATCAATCTTTAATTTTCTTTAAATACTGGTTAGTACTACCAAAGTACCTCTGGTAATATTTTGGAAATCTTTTATATATAGTATATAAATAATCGTTTTTATACCTGTAAAAACTATTTATGATTTGATTTTACTTAAACACTTGAAATAATATTCAGACGTATTTTTCGGTTGACCAACAGATTGTGCAAGAACTTTATTTCTTTGGGGAATATAAATTTATATGATTTTTTCTTAATTTTCCCTGTGATATTATTTTGCTCACTGGTTGTATTGAACACTCCATAATTTTGTCCCATATTATTATTTTGAACACCGTCCATATATATGGGCCACTTGCCTGTGCGTGCAAAAAGCTGAAATCGCTCCGTGACACAATGCGGATGGTTCTGATGCTTTTTGCCAGGGTTTTCTTTACTTTTTTGGGGGTTCATACATAGGTCTACCATCCCACGCGCCTTTTTCGTGGCTTTTGAAGGTAATCAAGTTTCAAGTTCAAAACTTGCCGAGGTTCATGGCGCCGACCACCGGGAGGGGGCCACTGTTATTGTTAGGCTTTAGAAATTTCAGAAGTGTGACCCTGGCCCTGTGTCAAGAGCAGAGCGGAACAGAATGGCAAGGATCCGAGCAACTTGCGTGCGAGCTGCCTCTGGCAGGCGGTCTTGAGTTGAGTCCTCATCCCACCGAGCCTTGACTTGCAGCCACTTGTCTCCTGTCCCGACCAGGCCAACGTTCAAAGGTCAAGAGCTGGCGACAACAACGCACATGCAAGTCCGCAAGCGTTTAACAACTGGCGGCGGACAAATCAATTCCGGCTAATTACCCCGCGACATTCAGACGAATGTCAAACTGCTGTTTTATTATTATTAAATGCTATGCAATTAAAAACGCCACACAAAGCGCACACAAAAATGTGGCGGGTGAATTGAAAATGCCAAATTAATGGACAGCAAACAGCGTTCTCAGTGGAATGGAAAATGGCAAATGTGAAATGTGAAATCCGAACAACCATTTCAATGTGCATTTATGTGCAGGGATTATCCTAAGTGGAAAACAAAAGTTATACATTTATTTAAATCAACAACGCCGCAGGAAGCAAAAAACATCCCGAGGTCCTGGACAAAGGGAAAAGAATAAGGCTTTCGCCGGGATTGCGCCTTCATATCTTTGCATATTTACATTAGGTTGTTTTTTCGTTATATATTTGTATACAAATTGTTTGTTTAACTTTCGTTTTTTTTTGTTTATTGGTTTGGATGGGTGAATAGGGTGGAAAAAATCAATAGTGTATCCTTTTTTATTTACTGTATCCTGCATATGTGGGGCTTCTTGTTTGTACACATTTTCCTTTCGCCCACATTCGTTTACTCATAGGCGAACCATATTTGTTCTCAATAGGTTTAATATGGTTTATGCAAATGAAAATGCGGCATGCTTCGCTTTAAATTAAGATAACTCCGAGTGAAACTGTGTTTACTCAACATGGATACACATCTGAGATGTCGGAAATATTTATTCAGTTCACAACTCGGAAATGATAGCTGTCTGCCATGCCACGATAACTTATAAATAATGAACTCGTCTGTTTCGGTTAATTACTTAAGCCAATTCTGGAAAAGGTAGCCACCAAATCGATTGGAGCAATTCATTAAAGTATTATTTCTCATAGAGGCGACCCTTGTCGTTAATATTTTCATGGAGTACATTTCGCATTTCAATTCCATTTCCAGCCATCCATAAACCCCAACCCCTTCGACTTATCCCGCATAGAATAATAAATAAAATTGGGCCAATAAAACCATGGCCTGCGGGTGAAAAAACTCAAACGAGAAAGCAACAACAGACATTACAAACAACCCAAATAAATTAACAAACTTGTTTATAACAATTAGTTACCGAACATACTATGCATTTATAAATAACGATGTGATCAATATCCATAAAACCCAAGAACCCCAAAATAAATAAAAATGCCTGGATCTAGTTTTAGTCAACCGAAAAAGAACGCCACAAAATTTGTAAGTTTTTCTTGTACTCGATTTTTAAATTGGAATGAGCCCCTTTTCTCTCTCTATAAATAATATGTTTGTATTTACAAAAGTAGAGCAGCATTTTATTAAACTTTATCAATTACTCGTAAGTTTATTCCACCATTCAAACTATCTCAATGTAACCAGTTTGTAGTTAGTTAACCGCTCTCTGTGAAGTGTCAGTCAACAAAGTTTTTACCTTACTCAAGGGGAAATGTATCTTGCATCTACTTATGCGAATGTATCTAACTCAATCACCTCGAACATTTAACCACATGTCCATGTACAGTACAAGCTGAATGTCCAACATCCATGTATCCATCCACATCCGGACACCACACACCACAAACACACAATCCAATCCAAAGAAACCACAAAGCCACCAGACCACCAGTCCACCAGTCCACCGAAATTAATCCATCAGAGGTCACCGCGAAGCAAACTCCGCCCAATAGCTACCAATCACTAATTGCAGGCAGTCCCCGCGAATCGGGCAACAATCGGGTGGATGAGTCCCAGCTGATACTGCGCATCCACCGAGGACGACCCTGCTCCACGCCCCAGAGGACTCCCCTCTCGGTGCACTCGATGTCCTCGACGCTGAGTGTGAATAGCAATGGAGGTGGTGGTGGAGCAGGAGGCACCTCTGGCGAGGATCACTTGCAGGGAGGCGTCCCCAAGCGAGCAACCTCGATGCGGGTCTGCCGCCAGCGGCACGAGAAGGTGGCCATCAAGGTGTCCTTTCCCTCATCCGAGAATGTCCTGGACGCCACCCATCAGCCACCGCCTCCTTCGCCCCATTTTGCGGTCATCAGCAGCGCCAACGGACGACGTGCCTCCTTCAAGACCAGCCTCTTTGACATAGGCGAGACCACCTTCAATCTGGATGCAGCTGCTCCATCTGGTGACCTGGAGACAGGACTCTCCACCACCTCGCTTTCAGCCAAAAAGCGTGCCGGAAAGCGGAGCGCCAAGTTCCAGGTGAAGCGATTCCGCATGGAGACCAAGGCGGCCAAGACACTGGCCATCATCGTGGGCGGCTTCATCGTCTGCTGGCTGCCCTTCTTCACCATGTATCTGATACGGGCCTTCTGCGAGAACTGCATCCAGCCCACGGTCTTCTCGGTGCTCTTCTGGCTGGGCTACTGCAACTCGGCCATCAATCCGATGATCTATGCCCTGTTCTCCAACGAGTTTCGGATCGCCTTCAAGCGGATAGTGTGCCGATGCGTCTGCACCAGAAGTGGCTTCCGGGCCTCGGAGAATTTCCAGATGATAGCAGCCCGGGCACTGATGGCCCCAGCCACATTCCACAAGACCATATCCGGCTGTTCGGATGAAGGCGATGGAGTGGATTTTAGCTGACTAATCGGCAGCTACGAGCAGAGTCCTCTGCAGCGGAGTTCCTCGCTGCCACAGGAGGCGGAGTGCTCGACCTCGGGATCGGGACGAAGGATCCGTCGTGGAGGATTCTGCAAGGGACGCGTCCTCTAAAAAAACGGGGAGGGGGTTCGATACAATGCATTTCGCTTTTTTGATACTTTTGTAAGCACCGCCAGACGCCGACGTATCCCACTTCTCAAAACTGTCAGTATTCGCATTGAACGACGTTGTAACTGTATGGCAATAATTTTCATGTATTTACCTAGAACTAAGGCTATGTTAAACTATATATATATATATATATTACTATACATTACTATACTTACCATATGAGATACAGATACGGATCACCATGAGATACACCTGTTAGACGTAAGCAGCCCATTGTTTTCAGTTACGTTGTTTGTGTACATGTGTTAGGCGCTGAGGAAAAACTCACACGCATTAGTTAATCCAGATATATATTGAATGTATATGTATGTGTGTATCGGCAGCTGTGTAAGTCGGCTGCATTTTCAATAAAAGTAAAAAACGAACATAATGAAAAGCGAAATCCAATCAGAGTAAGAACAAAAGATAAAAACAAGTGCCGACCCAGAAGACAGAAATTGGCAAATACCACCGGGTAACTAACACAGGTATATTGACAGGAGGTCAACATTCCGTGACATTAAACAAGCACCACAAACGTTGTTCACTAAGGCGACGATTTTACACCCTCTCGATAGGTATAGGGAAAATATAGTTTTTATAAATTTAAATTTTTAGATGGTACAATATATACTTTTTAGGAAAATATAAAAATATATCTATATATATTTGATCTATCTTGATTTCAACTATAGGTAAAAATACTCTTTATTATTATACCCTTGCAGAGGAATTTAAAGACCTTTTCTCTCCCTATCGCTAGAAAATCAATTTATTTATCTAGATCTGAGGTAGTTTCTTAATCTTACGAAGAATGTCGATAGGGAAAACTTTTCTTTTTTAATACAAATAAATTATGTTGAGAGCTATTCTAGGCTATTCTTACACAAAAATAAGTAACAATACCTATTCTTAACAGTTACCATCTTAAGAATTCCCAGGAATGACATAAAACGCTGACCAGTCGGGCTCACAACTGTTATAGATTTCGAGACCCCCTCTTAATGGCAATCCAATTGAATGGGTCTTTCTCGGCCACTCCCACTTATATAAGTTGGCTGCCTGTGAGCCACATGGTCTGCTGACCATCCGAGTGGACAGTCCATAAACTCGAGGGCAGACTTAAAGCCATCGAGGCATTCTTTGGCAATAAGCCAGCTTTTAATGCGGCTGGCGGAGAAGCAACAGTGCCAGTAATGGCTCGAGTAAAATATTGCATTATTGCGCCGATTATTCATTACTCGTCGCGGGTCGAGTAATGAAAATGTATTCAGCAGTTAAACGTGCGTATGAGTAATAAATGCAAAGCGTAGCGGAGCCAACCGACATATGGGCAGGATGAGCGGGCGAGAAGGCGAGGATTATGCAAATGGTTGTGTTAATGAAATAAAGTTCGCTTTGAAGACGGCTTAAAGGCGACTACACTTCTTGATGAAGATGGGGGGGGGGGGGGGAAACACCGAAACGAGGACTACGACAACGTCGAGTGCTTGTCGCGTTTATAGCGCAACATTTGCATAATTACGCGTTTAATTTGCTAAAGTGCAGGCAGGCTGGCAAGCTGGCGAGCTGGCAAGCTGGCTCTTTTCCAGGGCTTCCAGAGCCGTGAAGTAGGCAACGAATTCCGAGGACCTGCGTGCAGCAGGGCGTATGAGCGATATTCAAGGGGAGAAGGAAAGTAGAGAAGCAGTAGAGAGAGGGAAGGGAAAAGTAAAGGACAAGTAACATACAACACCGCCGACATGTAATACCCTTTGTACTGATGTTCTCTGTCTACCCCTTTCCTTTCCCCATTTCAACAGGTTCCAAGGGCATCGGTTCGCGCTTCGAGGAGCAGCGTTTGACACTCCGAATCCATCGAGGAAGAGGCTCCAACCAGCAGGACTCCATGCACAGCAATGGGAGCACCCAGAGCACCACCACCACCCTGGGCACCCCCTCACCCGAGAGGCTATCCAAATACGCCACTCGACGACTGCATCACCACGACAAGATCAAGATCTCTGTGTCCTATCCCTCCAGCGAGAACATTAACGAGCTGGCCGGGCACGGGGATGGAGGTCACGAGCGGCGGCCATCGGGCAATGCCCTCTTTGCCGTTCACTACAATGGAGCAAATGGTCGGGAGTCCACCGAATCCCATCTCTACCGGCAACAGCAGCAACATGGAGGAGCCAGCTCCTGCTACCTGCAGGTTGGCAAGGGTCTGCCGGAGTTGGCCAGGCGGCAGAGCAACACCAGCGAGGCTGGAGGATCGGGACACTCGCGTCCGGCCAACAAGAAGATGGGCAGGCGGAACATCAAAGCTCAGGTGAAGCGCTTCCGCATGGAGACCAAGGCGGCCAAGACACTGGCCATCATCGTAGGGATGTTCATCTTCTGCTGGTGCCCCTTCTTCACCATGTACATCATCCGGCCATTCTGCCAGGACTGCGTGGATCCGCTGCTCTTCTCGGTGCTCTTCTGGCTGGGCTACTGCAACTCGGCCGTGAACCCCATGATCTATGCCCTGTTCTCGAAGGACTTCCGCTTTGCCTTCAAGCGGATCATCTGCCGGTGCTTCTGCTCCCGGCAGTCCGTCTCGCTGAAGAGTTCCCGCCGTGGATCCGACATGTCGGCCATCCGCATCCGGGCCAGGACGCCCAGCATCACGCCCAGTGCGGCCGCCCATAGTTTTGGGGACGAGAGTGAGTTGCACCACTCCGAGATGAGTAACGATCCCAGGTGACGATCGTTTGGGCCCAGCTCGAGCTCACAGAGTAGCTTGGGCGGGTTGCGCAAGACGAGTCTGAAGGTGCCCGTCTACGAGATTTGCCATCCGCTGGTGATGGAGACGGCCTGCTACTCCTATGTGGAAGCCACCACCGAGGGATCTGCCTCCTCCTCCTTGGTCGGTGGAGGCGTAGGCGGAGGGGGAGTGGCCAAGCGGACGCAGTTGTAGCCGCGGGAGCTGTTGGCGCTGCGGGGAACGGGATCGGGATCGGGATTGGGGGCGATTCCCTTGCCGGGGCAGCGGCCAAGACGCGTGGTTCGCATCGAGTACAGCGATGCCAGGGTATAGAATTTGGTAGTTAAGATGCACTGAGGAAAAATACAAATGAGATTAGGGGGGACTGCCTATTGCAGAAAAAGTTTGCCATTTTAAATGGAGATTTAATGAAAGATCTTTATTCAAGCAAGTGACATTAAACATCTTTAATGATCTTATTCAGTATTTTTATGAATACATTTCAAATTTGCATAAATACAGATTAAAAGATAATTATTAAAGAAGGGTTTATTCTCACTTTTGAAGGCGAGTGAAAATTCCGCTTATTTCAGAACTAGTTAAATATAAATTTAATAACTTATCCCATTTAAGAACATATTTAATGGAAATTTTTTGAAGATTTCTAATATTTCCTGTTACTTAATATTTTTATGAGGAGTTAAATTTAATAAAATCAAAATGATTTATTTCAAAGACTGTTTATAACAGAACAAAGTTAACAATTAATAATATTCTTAATGTATACAGAATTCCTTTTTTGCGAAGCAAGTCAACTTAAGTATGGATAAATGAAGTATCATCAGATATTGTTCTCTTTACTCTTACTTAAAAATCTCAACTATTTAAAATTTTCATATTTAAATACAGAGTTTTAATGAATGCTCTTCTTGGTTCAAGATATTGTATTTCAGAACCAGTTTAAATCCTTTTCCTTAGTGTAGACCCCAGTCACATAAAAGCTAAAATGGCAGCTTAACTGGCAACCGAGGCAATCCTTTGACTTGAAAGGAAGCAGGATGGACAGGATGCAACCGCTCCGCTTTCGGATTTGGTCTTGCTTTGAGCAACTGCCTCCGTAAGCCAGCCATTGTGCATTGTACATAGTTATCAGGGGAAGCCTGCTCCGACCCACATTCTAACCTAAGATGGCCAAGTGGCGACGAGTTGTGTATATATATAGTCTAGCTAGGATATCACTGGCACTTGAGAGTTGTACCTTTTAACTTCCGCATGAATATTGATATCTGGTTGTTACCAACTAAGGAGAAACCAAATTGTTGCTAAACGCAAATAAAACATTACCCAGTGCTAAATAAAACTTGTAACTAGTAAAGTGTTAATGTTGTAATCTTTAGGCCCGAAGAGATTATTCTGAGATATATCTGTGTCATGAATACCCTACATGTTAAATGCAATAAACGAACCCTTTGCCTACCGAAAACCTAATGTACGCATAATGGCATATGCATATACTATACCAATATACGATCCTCAAGTTAAACGTTTTGTGTGCTACAAATAAAGGAAGTTTCATTTATTCGGCAACTTAAACCGAGAGTTTCTTTGAGTTTTCCTGACTCTCAAGGAAGGGGCTTTGAGAGGGGCTGAGATGGACAAGAACCATGGTTTTAATTAAGCGGAAGTACGCGCTACAAAGTCGCCAAAAACAAAAAAGCAGAAGGTGAGTGCGATAAAAGAGTTGCAGCATAAAGAAATTGCCGGGCTGCGAGCAACAAAGGCCAAATTAAAAGCTGGAATGCCCGCGGCACTTCCGCTAACTGAATTAAAGGCTGAAGTGAGCATGGTACAGTGCGGAACATAGCTGGATGAGTCTCGAAATTCAAGCATGTATACCCAAACACTTTGGCTAAAAACACATTCCCTTAGATTGATCCCCCCTGCGGCCACATAAAATAGACAACAGTAAATGAGTCGACCGACTAATTTATGCCCCGAATAGAGAATCTCACTAACTAAGCAACTTTTCCACTCCCCGGAAAATCCAATTTATTTGTTTCACTTTTCGCAAAACAAGAAAGTGTTTTATTTGATGGAAATCAATTGATAAGACGCATTAACTTGGAGCTAAAGTTTCACAACCTCCATTAAATTAGCGGAGGAGGGAGGCCATCGGCTAAAGTCGATTGTTACATTACCGGCTATACCCAAAAGTTTTGCTATTAACCGTAACAAGACACACCAAGATCCCTGTAGAGATTCATTTTGCAGGCTTAATTAATCAAAGTGAATTTAATTTTCGATACCTCTCACCTGTGTTTTGCTTTTAAGAGGGCCAAGGAAAACAATTTGAGCCTGCACTCCGGAATTCGGGCAATTCGCCAAAGTTCGCCATGAAATATCGCCATGTATACATGGCAAATTTGCATAAATATAGGAAAAAGTTAAGGGGCCCCGAAGCAAGGTAGTTGATAATTGGGCTAGAAAGAGGTAGAACAAACTGGTTGGACGGCATAAATTACAAAAGTTTGTGATTTCATTATGTAAACCACATATAAACACAAGACAAACAGCCAGTTTGTACTCCTTTAAATGCTCCTCTGTGTTCGGGCCAACTTTGAGGGAATCGATGGTATATGTATAGGTAGGTATCCAGGTTCACAGATTTAACCAAAAGGCAGTGAAGCGTGTACTGTCTGACCAGCTGTCTGAGTGCTTTTGGCTTTCGCCCTTTGTTTGCAGTCCGAGGTGCAGATAGATGGACAGTGGATACTGAAGGTTCGGTGCTGAACGGTGCTAAGGGCAGGCAAATTCCTAACGCTATGCGGCAATCGATAGAGCAAACATTCCAATTCCAGACCAGAAAAACATCCGCGGGGAAAATGTGGGGGGAGACACTTTAAAGCAATGTCCAAGCTCAAGACTTAAGAGATTTCAGGCCTTAATCAAGATGATTTTGTTAACTGACCCGAATAAATCTTTAAAATTACGGGGTTTATTTTATAGCCATTTATAACAATATATATAATGAAAATCTATCCCCAACAAATTAAAGTTTAAATACACATAATCTATTATATTTTAAAAGATCCTTGGAAATATATATTTTTCAAAGTAAAATCAGTACCTAAACTACCTATATTAAAAGGATTTTAGTATTTTAAATTTTTTATTTAAGTCAAGCAATCTTTTCAATAAAATATTTAATTCCTAAGCGTAGGGTTCCTGAAATTCTAGAAACCTAAATAGTTTCTTAACAGCATGTGACCACCTATTATATAAATATGGCTTTTCTTTGAGTTTGCCAAGTTTTTTCCTGCCCCTTGGTCGATTTTGCATCAACCACTGTTGGCCAGGAAAAACAGGCAGCAGCAAAAACAAATAAGTCAGCTTGCAAAACTATAAAGCGGATTGACAAATGGAGCGGAAATAAAAACGTAAGTTCGAGTGTTCGCCAGATCGGGACAGAGAATACGAGTAGACATTGCCAAGAAGCACAGTTGGCAAAGACTTGTTGGGAATCGAAGAAGTGAAGACAGCTTAGCGGGCTGCAAACTCAGCGAACTGTTTACACACTCTTACGGGCCAAAAGTTTCCCATTTGGCCGGTCTGGAAATGTATCGAACATTGTTATCTGGGCGAATGGTTCTGGGCTTTAAGCTGCTCCTTCTGGCCTTGTTAAGTGCAAAACTTTGACAAGTTGTTAGTTAACATTTTACGATAACTCGAAAAAGTTCCAAATCGCTGAAATAACGAATTGTTTAAAAGTAAACGCCTATTAAATTCCACCCACAGCCTCTGAAATGTGTGTGTGTGTCTCAAACTCTTTACCATTAGCTAAACAAAGCTATTGGCTTTCTTTTTAGCCAAAATAGAAGGACTCGCACTTAATTGCGGCTCCCCAAGCCAAAAAACCGAGTGGTGACAATTTGCGCAACGCGTTAATTCCATTAATTTACGGCTAATTGTTATGGTCGCCTGAAGTGCAATCAACGGACAGGCCCGCAGGACGAGTGTTTGGTATCCAAAATGAGAAGGGGAAAAAAAGGGAATACCATAATACCCAGCACGCACAGAGGGCGAAAAAACAATTTTTGCAACCCACAGACAGTCGGCGGAGCTGGCCCCTTGGGGAAAAAGTCCGGTGGTGACGCGTTTAACGAACAAACCGTCGAGTCCTGGCATCCACAGGACCCTCGTGCGGTCGCCAACCTGTCAGCCAAGTAAGTGCCACCTGCCAACTGCCACCTGGCCGGCCATTTTGCAGTTCAATAACCCATTTCCTCTGCGCCGATTGGCGTTTGGTGACTCTCGACTGCCTCCAAAGAACAAAAATAACAGCCAAAATTTCAACTTGGAGCTTGCTTTCAAGCGGCCAATCCACAAAAATGGCTAACAATTTGCTTTTATGGCTAAACAAAAAAAAGAAGCGAAGTATATCCTTGAGCCAGAACACTTTTTTTTTTCTGCCTGCTTTAAGTCGATTTCCGCCTGCTATTTTCTTCGATATTCTCCCATTTTCGTTTCGGATTTGTGTCACTCGATAAGTTGTTTAGTTATTGTTGCTGATAATTTGTTGACGGAAGCAGACGTTCCGCTCAATTCAATAACTTATTTGGCTCGATTCAATTATGATCCGTCAAAGGTTGGTTGAACTAAATGCTGACGGGAACTGGATTTCGCCCAAAGTAATCTTATTTCGCAAATTGAATCATTGATTTGGAGCAACTTGGTATTCAAGTAAGTATGTTGATGGGAAAAATACACCCCTCTTGGTGGTTTTAGCTTAAACGCAGAAAAATTAAATGGTGCCTGCGGTCATTTGTATATGGAGAAACTTATAAGGGACGAATTTAGCTGGAAAATAAGAAAGAAAAAGAATACAAAAGTTTTTTATCCAATTAGCTAGGTTACCTCAAGCACTTTGTGTGAAGTTGGCCAGCTTTAAGAAAAGGTCAGTCCTAAGCTCTATTTGTTTATATAAATACCGCCTCAGGAAATTTTCAAGTATTTTAAAAGATTATTATTTAAAGGGAAACATTTAGATATATGTATGCTATAATTACAATTAATATACCTGCTACATATCAGTAGAAAACCCTTTACATTTTTATATAATATTTTTAAAGATAAAATTTGCATACACTTATGCTATATGTCTCTAGAAAACTATATAATAAATGAATTTTAAAGTGAAACCATTATATTTTTCTTCAACGGTCACCTTAGCCATTTAAAGACATCATTTTCTTAGTCAAATAAATTTTAAATCTGAAAATGGTTAAAATAAATGTCACCTAGCTGTTGCATTGAGGGACAATAGATGACAAGACCGCCATTAAAGCTCATTTGGCGGACATTATCCGGAAGTTTACTGCCAGAAAGGGCACAAAGAACGCAATTCGACTGGTCTATTGTTTGTCGAGTGTTTGCGATGCACAGATTTATGACCTCCCCATAAATCGCATTTGGGGACCAGAAACGGGGCTCTCGGAAAATGTCGAGAGCAGATGGACCTCGCCCACCTGTGCACAGATTTCATGTTTTTATGACAGTATTCTCTGGTGGCCATTTAAATCTTGGGCGTAAAATTCATTTATTTTTCACCAAACTTTAATCCTATATGCTTTACTTAAAGCTAGCAATGGAGCGTGCCAGATTGTGAGCTACATAAAGAAATATTTCAATGAAATCAATTTTGGGCATGCCATTTATTTATACTTTTCAGCTCGCCATCTATCATTCCCTTGGCTCTGCCTCGAATATTGCATTGACCTCACATCAATTCATATCCATTCATACAAAATGCCATCAACTTTTATTCAATCAAATTGAATGCGTTGTTCTGGAATACTTGAACTTAAGGCAAACTTCCTGGAAATGTTTTTGGCAATGCGAATTGTTCGTGGCTTAAATTGTTATACGCAGGGCTGCGGCCAAAGATCTCATTTCATTATTGGGTGAAGGGAGGTATATTTTCATTCTCAACTCAGATCAAGCAGAGCCTTTTCAGAAGTCGGTCAATAGTCTGGGTTGGCACGGGCTGTAAGTATTTTTCCCACGCCCACGCCCACTTACTTTCACCGCCGCCCACCCGTGGCCACTCGAGTGGTTTTTGAATGCGAAATGACTGAGCAACAATCTCCCGGGCTTTCCTAAATGTCAGCCCACAATTGAGCGGGAAGAGTTCTTGCCACTGACAGCAGCAAGATAAACAGAGGCCCTGCCGCCTGGTTAAGCTGCTACACAGCAAGAAATTTCACCCCATTCAAAAGGAATTTTTTTGAATTAAAAAAATCGTGACTTTGTGGCTTTTTAATGTTTAGGCATTTCCTTGCTTACCATATCAATATAACTTTTATTAAGGGGAACTCATTTTCAAAAGATAGACTTTTTATTCCTGAAACTTTTTTAAACGTTATACACTCAGAAAAATACGGATGCTTTTTATTTTTTTTTGTGACTTTGTTAAAGTATTTTATTATCAGTATATGGCAATATAAATGCAATATTTTTATTTTAACAAGGAAAGGATTATATTCCCTTTTTTTGTGATTTTGCTTAAGGACTTTATTATCAGTAGATGGCAATATAATTTAATTATTATCATTATGATAAATATTCATTAAATAATAAGACAGAATACTACCAAAAATGTAATAGTTTTTTTGTCATTAATTTAACTTTTTGTTTTCAGTGAAAAAGTATTAGCATAAGCATTTATAAAGTTAAATCAGTTGAAAGTGACCTTGTCTCCTGGGACCCCTTATTTTCTCCCAGTGCAACTGCCTGCTGCTGGCTACCGAATACCAGGATGGCATTAAACAGTTGCATGCCGCTCAACGTGGCCATATCGCTTTCGCGAGTTTTTGTCGCAGTTTTTGCCAAAACGAAAATTACACGGCCCAGAGTGCCACCACCCACTGGTTCTGCCGCCCCCTGCCCCACCCACTCTTACAGCCACCCACTTCCCACCCACCCAGGCGATTCCGGTTCGATGTGCAGTTAGGCAAGGTTCTGGCCATCGTTGTTGCTGGGGCAATGGCACAAAAAATGCGGCAATCTCAAAGTTGGCAGTTGCGGCTTTTTGTGTTCTGCTGGCGGAAGCATGACAAGCCTGCAAGTATACTTCACTTTTTACGCCGCAATGAGGGGAACAATTCAAGTGGGTCGCAAGTTTTTGGCCCAAATGAAGTTGTTTTTGTTGTTGTTGCTGCCAAGCAGGCTAAAACAAGGCGACGTGAAATGAGTGCTAATAAGTTTCGGCCATAAATCAATTGGCAGGCCCACAAAAGTTGGCAATTATGCGCAGTTTATCAAAGTTAACCAGAGCGCATTCGTATAATTTGTAATTTCTGTTTTGCTTGCACTACTTGAAAGGAAAAGTAGAAATTGCTAACAAGCTTTAAGTTTGAAAAAATACTTTCATTTCAGCAGAAAACAAGATTTTTTTCGTAATCACTGAATTACCAGGAAGTCCATGCTGACGATGTGATTGATAAAAGAAATCAGAAGTTCACAGGCACCCACGCGATTCGAGCCAATGACGCAAATCACCGAAAGATGTCTGGCTGTCTGGCTGTTTGGACGATCTGGAGGAGCCACGTGGCCACCCTGGAGCAACAGAGAATTGGTAAACTTATCACGCAATTAGAGGACCCACACCTGGCCATAATTTATGGCCAAGCACAAAAAGGTAAGCAAGGCAAAAATTAAAAGCCTGCCAAGGGGAAAAGTAAAAACAGTAAGAGAAAACAACAGTATTATGCACGGCTATGGTGGAAACTTGAAAAATGATGTGTACGTTTTTGTACTACTACCTCCAAGGTAACCTTATTGTTTTTTTTTGGTCTCAGTAGCTTAAACTTTGCACTTTGGTGGCCAATACACAGCCACATGAACCGCAGAAGCTCGGATAAGATTAATGCGTTACAATAAAAGATGATTTGTTTTTTGGGGCTGCCTGTTAACAAGAATGCCCGGCGGTGTGAAAAGTCAACAACTGGCATAGAAAAGCCAGGACAAGTCAGGGCATCACATTTCCCAGGTGTCCTACTCCAGGTGTTCGGCGTACGGCGTACACCCATGCGTATACGTGTTCCTGGGGGCTTAGTGAGCTGCATGCAAATTGGCTTTCTTGTGGTTTCGATGATTGGTGTTTAGGCTTCTGACTTGAAGCCCGAGCCCCCGAAAAACCTGGCCGGAACGAAATTGAGCCATTTTGTGTGAACGAGCTGGGCAAATAAGGTAATAAATAACCCGGAACCGAAAGTGGATCTTGAGCTGCTAGCCCCGTTTCCCCCTTAAGTGTCACTTATGGGCTTTACTCAACGCCTTGGGTTTATTGCCTCAAAAGGGAATCAAGTGTCGTATAGAAGTATTGGCTTTGAAATAATTGGGCTTTGTGTGTATTTACCTTAACTAATGATTCAGCTTAAAGCAGGTTTTTGGGGCTTCTGTAATCTTAAAGGATAAATTGCTTCAATTTAGTTTCAGCAGCTATGAGTCAACAAGGTCAACTGCTGATGCGTAGAAGTTTCTTATAGTAGTACACCAAAAAAAAGGGCTCGTTTATATGGCTGCTCCGCCTTGTTTTCCCGATGACTCATCTTAAATTGTCGCCATATCAACAGGTTGCCGGATGGATGACGAAATTCAAGGCAAGACGAAGGATGGCTGGGAACTTGCGTCATCTGTTCCTGGGGGAGAAAGGGGGCTGTGTGGGCGCTTCCCAGCTTCAATAATAATCTGCAGTGCTCATAAATGGTGAATCCCCATGAATCGAGCAAATAGATAAAACGGTCTGGTCTCCCTCGACGGCTGCCTCGTGCCGCGGCAGACATTTATGCAAATGGGCGTCTTCTGCTCTATGAATAGCACGGCTACAGAGCCTTTGCCGAGGACAATACATTCAATTATCAAGGACTGCGCCAAGACAAGGCCTTGGCTGTGTACACTCCACATTTTCCACAGGCTGTCCCTGTCACAGACATTGGCTCTTTACTCAAATGACTTTGGTTCTGGTGCAACTGCTGGGATTGTGACAGCCGTACTCAAAGTCCTTGCCTGTTAACACCAATTACAGGACATGACAGGGTGAAGCTGGAACAAGTAGTTCCGGCGCCTACAGATTTCTGTCTGCTACCAACACAATTTATGAAAACATTCAGTAAGCCCCCATCCATCCAAAAAAAATAAACATTTCTGCCCCCTTGGCGTCAATGGTCTATGCGTAAATTGCACGCTGAAGATGGGAATTTCGGGCTGATAAGGGATCAGGCGAATAAACTGGAACAAATTGTTGCCAGACCAACTGGCGGCAGGCAGCCGATAAGTCGCCTAATGTTGGCCTGCAGTATTTATGGCATATTCGAAGGCTTTCAATCGGGATCCCGGGCTTAGCACTTCGAGATTGCCCGACTTTGTGTACAGCTTTTTCTTAAAGTAAAAACAAAACGGAAAAAAGGGATGGGGACCTATTTATAAGGATTTACAACGAACTGGGAAATATATAGTAGGACCAATTTCATAAGGGTTATTTATTGATGTTGGGAATAAGAAAGTTTTTCTAAGCAGTTTCAGCCCTTAGGAACCATTTACTATAAGTAAGACTTTTCTAAATACAATTTTAGTAACGTGATCTTTTTATTGAAATTTTAGAGGTAGGAGTGCTATACAAATTACGAAAGTTTTAAAGTGTCTTTAAAATATCACTTAAGGTTTCTAAAAATATACAGTGATTAAAGGATAGTTCTCATTGTGAATAAACTCATTAAACTGATGAGTTAAAAATATAATGTTGCATACTTTTAAACACCTAAGAATACATTTTAAAGTGTTTTCAAATCCCTAGGGATTTGAGTGGTTCCCTCGATAAGTTGATTTCGGTTTCTTTAAATGTGAGGGTCATTGACTCTTCTTGAGATGTCTCCTTCGGTGCATTTAACACACTTTATTTCTTATATTAAAACACCCCCAGAAGGGTATAACAAGACCCATCCAACCGTTCAAAGTCGATCCCCAGGCGTCTTATGAGTTTTTTCCGCTTCTGGTTAGCTGGCCACCCAAGGCGCCGCCTGCGCTCGTAAATGTTTTGGTCATTAGCCATGGCGTGAAAACCAATAAACGCGACGGTCCTATAGAAATAAAGACGGGAAAAACAAAAACACAGAAAAACCAGAGGGACCAGGCATACAAAAATTGCAATCAAATCAAAAACTACAAAACAAGAGCAAAATGCCTTTATGATATGGCCATAAAAGCCGACCACGCTGTCCCAACAATGGGCCAATTTGCGGCGCTCAATAAAAATAATAAAAATGTTGCAACTTTTGTTAAAGCCAACCATTTACTCTGTCTGTGTAAGCTCTTTAGTCACTTGTTTGTCTGTCTGTTTGTTTGCCTGTCTCATATTTTTTTCTATTGCGGCACGTTTATGAGTTATCATCAGGGGCAGTGGAGTGCTGTTCAAATGGGTATTGTGGTTAGATGGCCAGCTGCCACGCCCACTGCCTCGCGGGGGGCGGCTTTAATAACAAACCTTTGATTTATCGTGTATTTAATGTGGTTTTGTCTCGCTATCTGTCTGACCGAGTGCGTTCTTCGGGTTTGATGATATACCCGAGACTTTGGTCAAAACGCAGCACGATGTGACAGGTGTAAAGGTATTGCCGAACGTTGACAAACCATAAATCATTTAGCCGAACCCGCAAGCTGTCAAAGAACTGTGGTATTATTTAAACGTAATTCAATATTCTCTCATCGAATTTCATATTTCCTGGAACTTTTTAATATATTCAATAATAACCAACCATCGCTTTCACTTAATGGCTTGCCGAAAGTGCTTTTCCAATGAATTTCCCTGGCAAACGAGTAGGCCACATATTAAATGTAAAAGTTTGACGCCATTTAATTCAGTTCTCTGCCAGGCTTTTCACACTTCAGAGCGCCTGCACTCGTACGACTTGCCACATCGCACATACGCCCCATTGCCCATTACGCATTCGCCCAGTGGTAATCATTTCTGTAAACTGTTTTCGATCTCCACCCATTCGAGGCGCGTCGGAAGGGAAACCTTTTCGTCCTTTCGTGGTCCACACAAGCAAACCCAAGCCATGTCCTGGGAGCGGAATACAAATGGCTGTCCTGGGCAACTTGACTTGACTTGTCTGTCAGGCGGCAAAACAAATGGCGGAGTCCCCAAAGCCACAGAGAAACTATTTATAAGCTTGGGGGCAAGCAAAGTCGGGATCCGGGATAGCCAGTCCGAATAGATGGATGGATCTTTGACGGTTGTCCATCGCTTTTATTGGCAACATATTCGAGCGCATTGTCTGCATCTGTGGTGCGTCGTCGCCTTGATTAATCGACATGCGGACATTGAATTTTTGCAGCGCCAGCAAAAGGAATCTCGACCAACACTGCTGGCATAATTCCACGTGCCTGTCGCGTTCCAAAGTTTTCTCGCCTAATTGGCAGAAACTTTCTCCAAGGAATTGCACTTGCCAAAACATTATATATTATTATATTTCGAGATATATTAAATATTTTTGCCTTAAACGAAAATTTAAAAATTTATTTTAATAAGAAATGATTTGCTTTATTTTCAGTAAGAATATATAGAATATTCAGAAAGAATATATATAAAGTTTATTTTTCGGTGTTTAAAAGTATGCAACAACATATTTTAAGCTGAGACGTACAATGAATGCATACTTTTAGGCGCCTAATACGGCATTTAAAGGTGATTTCAAAACCCTAATGGTTTGGTTGGAACCCCTTCTAGTATAAATGTGTTGGATTTCAAAATATTAAATAAATTTTATAAATGATGTTTGCCCATTTGTGAATTTTATGAATAACTTAACACTTTAAAAAATATTCGAATATTATCGAATATTTTTGGTTAAATCTGTAGTGTGCTCCCATACCAAATACGTACTATTGACACGGTTCTAATTGGAGTAGCTAAATTTTTGATGAGTGCAGGAACACCCACATACGCACCGGCGCTATCTCGGCTGGGAAACGCACGGATGGGCAAGCAGAAAGCTAGACGACTCCATTACCTCCGCTGCTGGTCCTTCCCCCGACTCCTGTAAGATATGTTGTTGCTTGTGTTGCTAAATGCTAACGATGACGAGGACTTGGGAGATGGGGGAAACTGGGGGATCCCGAGAAATGGGGATTGGGTAACGGGAGTGCGTCACAGGACGATGATGATAATGGCCTCGTTGCCATTACTTTGTTTA
This sequence comes from Drosophila suzukii, assembly GCF_043229965.1. NCBI lineage: Eukaryota > Metazoa > Arthropoda > Insecta > Diptera > Drosophilidae > Drosophila > Drosophila suzukii. The sequence continues at coordinate 70,861,988 of NC_092082.1, forward strand.
GCTGCCTGCTGGCGCAGCTCCTTCTGGGCTGCCCTGTGTGGCTGTTGTTGTTTCTAGCTTGTTGGCTTAATTGATTTAGTTGAAGCTGCACAGAGTTTAATAGTTGCTCATCATTTATGTGGCGCCTGAGATGGCCACAAGGAGCTCTTCGCTTCGTTCCGTTCAGTTCAGTTCAGTTCGGTTTATTTGGCATGGCGTTTAATTTTCTCCAGCACTGTGCTACAGATTTCGACGCGCTGACAGTGGTGGAAACCGGTTGGGAAGTGTCTACGAGCCATTACCACTACCGGCGTCGCATGCAATCGAGCCGGGCTATTGAGTCAACGCCAACTTGGTCCACTTGGTCAACAATGGTCAACCTCCCTGAGAAGCTCGGATTGCCAACTGACGCCTCCGAGCCATGAATGGCGTTTTATCTAATCCGCGGCAAAACAGCGCGCCGGCCAGTTGGCGCATTTAAAAAGCCATTTTAATTATTTATTAGCACATTAAGCAGTAAGAAATTTCAAGAATCTGGACTAGATAATGGAGGCAGAGGGAGAGATTCAGTCAAGTGGGTTGCTGGGATACCCTACTCCACTTAACTTGGTAAAATTTAATATATATAATAATGAGAAAAAAAAGAGAATTTAAGGATGCTGAAAAATAATAGGAATAATCTGGAATGCAAGAATATAATATGAATATCTTAAGTAAAAATTAAAAGTTTTGTAAACCATTCTAACATCAAAAAGTAAAAAAAAACAATTGTAAAAAATGAGTATTAAAAAAAAAGTATTGACAAACCCATTTATCAACTTATTACTTAAAATTGTATGTAATGTTCTAGTTAAATTTTTTACATTACTTAAAACTTATGGGTTGTAAAACACCTTATATTTTTGTTAGACATATTTCCTATTTATAAATGGTCATTTAAGTTATGTAAGGGTAGCGTGCTGGAGTGATAAATTAAAATAAAAATATAATAATGCAATTTAAATGTTATTCAAGGTATTACACGTTTAGCAACTTACTTTGCTAATCTCCAAAGTGAAAACCCTGATATCATTAACAAGAATATCTTGATAAGTTCTTGCAAAACTCCATATATGGCTTCTTGTAGGACAGCCAACGTTCCGAAGACTGGCTTATGTCAATCAAAAGGCCAAGTTCAGGTGTAATTTCAACTGCGTCTTTTGATCGGATTCTGGACTTATGGTGCACATTACACACATTAACAAGATCATTGTCGTTGGTAATTGTTGTTGCCGCAATTAGCGTTGGTAGCACTTGATTTATGCAGGTGCCATGCAAAGTGGCAGCAGCTTCGAAGCTTCCAAGTTTCCAAGTATAGACAATGCCGCCACTCGCAATTAATCAGCACTCGGAGCCGGCGATCCGTACTCACCGTATAAAAGGTGGCCTAGGGCATTGCCAACCGAGTCAGTCCCGCTTTGGGCTCGAAGGGATCAGTAGCAAGCTCTCCAAAATGCGTACTATAATGGTAAGTACATAGAAAAAATACTTATATAGGAAGATCAATTTGATATTCGCATGGTGCATTTAGAAAATATCACTATTCTACCTTGTAAAATTCTCTAAAATCGATAAAGAGCGAAAAAGCCTTTACTCGAACATCTCCATAATAGAAAAAGAGAGCAAAAAGCAAGATGATGTTATACTAGATATAATTGATACTGAATTTCATCACAATGATCATCATATCATATCAATTTCTTCTCTGTAGAACCAGAATTCTACTTAGCCGGATATAGAAAATTACTCATTATTTATTTTCTTTGGCGCAGTTTTTCCTTTTAGGCCTTTTGGCTATAAATTACTGTGAGCAGGCAGCCGGTCATGTGGTGGCCCTTCCCCCAGCTGGAACCTATTTGCTGTCGCCCCCTGGACAGGTTCTCCTGCTGGTCCAGCCACCTCCTCCACCTCCGCCAGAGGACGATGGCTCCTACAAGCCGCCTTCGAGCCCCGAAGATGGCCTGTGGAAGCCACAGCCCGGTCTGGAGGGTGAGTACACGGAGCCGGAAATAAGCCAGAGTGGAAGTGGAAGCGTCAGTGCCGAAGGCGCAGAAGGTGCGTCCCTGAGTTCGGATGGCTCTGGGTCCGTTGACGCCCAACCGGCGCCGCCAGCACCAGCGGCTGCTGGAGGAGCAGGCGAAGCCGGTCAGGCGGGACAGGCAGGTGGAGTTCTCGGCGGAGCGGGAGGAGCAGGCGGAGCTGGTGGTGGTGGCAGTGCCGGCGGCGGAGGTGCCGGCGGAGGCGGTGGCGGCGGAGGAACAGCCACTTCCGGCCAGAGCGGCGACAATGGCCAGCCGGGAGCACCGAGTCCGGCGGGACCTCAACCCGATGGTGAGGATGGCGCCGATGGAGCCGATGGGCCAGATGGTCCGGATGGATCCAAGGGCGGAAAGGGCGGCCAAGGTGGCAAGGGAGCACGTAATGGAGCCGGAGGCGGTGGAGGAGCAGGAGGAGCTGCTCCCCAGCCTCCGCCGGCAGCAATTCCCGTCCAGGCTGTACTGGTACCCGCTCCCGTTTGGCCCCAACCGGAGTTGAATGTGGTGTAAGTGGCAGTACCTGTAAAAAATATGGATAGATATATCTTATTATCCATTTCAAAACCCACAGTCGCCTTATTTAGACGTCCAAGGACCCTTGTGCCATTTGCCGTATCCCCTCTGAATATTCGATTAAGTTAGTCTTAAAGCTAGTCAATGATTTTGGAGCTCACATTTACCCTAAGCTAAGGCAAGCGAATATTAAAATTCGATTACAAAGTAATGCTATGTTGTGTCATTTTAATTGTCGGGCAAAGGTCATAGGTTGCCGACCTGTCATTAAGTATGCTAACCTAATGGACATGGGTCTAACCTTTTCTCCGCTTCAGATACTCTATCTCCAAAGTGTTCTATATTTGGACTGAATATATACTTTGGAAACAACATCAGTAACCGCCAATTAGAAGCCGTGTTGTATAAAAAAGCTCTGAGATAGATGCAGCTTTCAAATGTCAGGGTTAGTAGTGCATAAATTATGCCTAAAAGTAGGCACTGTAATTTACATACGCTTTTCTCTAGCCGAGTTTCCAGGGGAAAATGCTAATTGCTTGTCAATCAGTTGATGTTAATTTGGAAAAGGTTTTCCCGCCCAGATATATTCAAGCTTAAAGGAAAATAGCCGAATTGATATGGCTGTGCATTTACATTGTATCATGCGTGGGCTTGAAGGTTCAACTTTCCATTGAATATTCATGTGGGAAAAGGTCAAAGCCTGAGGAAACAATATTCACCTTTGACCATCTCTGTTGAATATTCGAAAACCGTTTTTGCTCAGATGATTTTAGTGTTTTCTATTTTCTATTGCACGCCAGTTTCCCACATTCACTTGCCTCATCTTGTGCCAAAGTGCTTCTTATTACTTCGATTTTCTCGCTTTCGTGTGGCCCACTTTGTTGCACAAATTGCGCGAATCGCTGGAAATCGAATTTTCTGCGTTGCACTATATCTACTTTGCAACAATGATTCTGCCTTGGCCGCGTGTGCCGGCACTATTTGTGCACATGTCTTTGAAACGACGCACAAAGTGGATGAGTCCTTATCGACCATCTGCGACAAAGTTTCCACGAACCCATTTTCGCGGATTAAAGTGGAGTGCTCAGCAATTGGGATATCTACCGGAAGATGGTAGAAAAGATAGGAAACCTTTCACAAGGTTTTATTCAAAGATTAAAGATTGAAGAGAAATTTTGTTCTATGACAGGATAATACGATAAAAACCAATATAAGTTTTTTTGTTTTTTTTAAGATTCTTTATTTTGCAATATAATATCTAATATATAAAGATCATAGACAAGTAATACTTTTTATAATCTAAAGAATATATATATTACAATATGAAAAATGAACAATAGTGGCTCGGTGTGGAAATTATTATTTATTTTAAGAAGAACGAACTTTTACAAACTTTAACTATAAGTTTTATAATTAATGAAATCTTTGAATTAGTGACAAGTAAAATAAATTCCGAACTAGCTTTATAGATTTTAATGGTTTATATTTGTACAATTTGTATGATCTTACAAATGTGTATTTTCTATTATAGCATCATATCAGTAGAATTCCAGATAACTTTTTATTTATTTTATTTTATTTATTTAAAAATTCTTTACGTTCAAAATTATTATAATAAGTTTTATCTCTCTTAGAAAATATATAATTTTTATTAACGTTGGGCTTTAAAATATTTTTTTTCTAACATTTCAAATTTTTTTATGTGTAACAGAATACATTTAACGCAAAAATGGCTCCTTTCCCATCCGGACAGCAATTTAGGTTCTCCCCCAAACAACTGCCAATATATTTCGACACTCCTGCTGTTGCAACATGCATTCAAATCAGATCAATTAGGCCATAAATTAACGCCTCAACCATAAATTAAATTGATGCAAAACATAAAAGCCATTTGACCAAGATATGCAAAATGCACCTCATGCAACGCCCACTGTGAAACTAAGCCAAACTAAAGACAAGAGCTGCGTCAGAATGCCAGGGCTCAAAATCGCTTTTGGATTGTGTTTGTTGGCTCAGACATTGTGTTTACACAACGGCTCTGTGTTGCAGTTAAAACGGAGCCCTGGGCGCAGGGCCAAATGCCACAACAGTTCTGGCCAAAAATCAACAAAAACAAAAACCGCAACGGACTTCGATTGATTGGGCCAACTTGCAAACTGGCGGGCAAATGCAAATGTAATTCTTCAATTCGAATGAAATTTTTTTTGAAAGCTAGGAATGAGAAGTGAGTGCAAATCAACGACGGCACTTGCAATAATATTGTTTGGTCGAAATTAGTTGGCAGCAAATCTGGCCGTTGCACATTCACTTTTGGCTGGAAACCGACCACGCCCCAACACTTGTGGCTCACTGGGGATGTAGGTATTGGTAATACCGATTGGTTTTTGGCCAGGCTACTGTTTTTTTGCGGGGTGCCAAATATTCTGAACTGCGGATAAACACAATCGCCTGGCCGGTAATTCGAACAATTTCGGCTTTTATGCGCTGCCTGGCGTGTAATTAAATTAACTGCCGGGTCAGTAACCGGATCGAAAACGAACCCCACCTGCCCCGAAGGTCGAATATTTTGTTTTAAAGTCGATCTCACTTATGGCCACTGTAACTGTAACAGTTAGTGGCCGACAATTGGTCGTAAATCGAAATGCCAATGCATGTTTAATTAAATGGCTAATACCCCAAAGAGCCCATCCCAAAAGACAGCCCTAAATCTACGATAGAAGCCCAACCCCTGGCTTGTTTATGCGTGGAAAATTGAAAATCGCTGCTCGTATTTTCACCTGCCTGCCGGCTGACCTTTGCGTGTCAGCCCGCCGGCCAAGGGTTGTTAATTTTTAATTAGCCACCATGGCCCCTAATAAACTAGGCCCACTTCAAGGTCGCCCATTGGGGTCCCCCAAAAGGTTGCACTTGAATTTATGGCCCCTCAAGGGGAAATTCCTTGCCCCCTTTTCGGGGCCCCAGAGAGCACATTCAATTCCAACTTGACAAATGCCTGGCAATCTATTTACTCAAATTGTTTGCCCAGCTTCGGAGCGCCAATAGTTCGAGTCACCCAAAGTCGAGTGACACAATCCACTTCCCCCCCCACATAAGACACACAATTTTGCAGGCGGCTGGGGCAAAAAATACAAGACTCATACCGCATTGATTGATTGTTTGTTCGCTCCCAGTGTCACAGTGCCTCATGCAGCTATCCTCCGATGGGGATTCAGAGTGCCACGCCCACAGCACAGCACACCACCCACCGCCCCCGCAGGAGGCATTTCCCCATAGCACACAAACACACACACACATGTGGGGGTATGCAAATTTCAATCGTTGCATTGCAAATATTTATGTTCCTTTCAATGCAGTCACTGTGGGTGGAGAATGAGGTGCGGTTGGTTTAGGTGGTTGTTCTGGGTGGTGCGGCAGTTGACCTGTGACAGGGAATTATGAGCCAGAGTTTAAAGGAAATGGAATTTCCCACCGACACAGGGGAGAGCTCCATAACAGGATGCCCTTTTAATTAATATGACAAAACAATGGAAATAACATAAAAATGTGGTTGAAAGATAAAACCGAATACGGGTGGTTTAAATTAAATTCCATCGAGCACAAAGTCAACTCGGTGCTTTGACGAATAAAAACCAAAAACAAAAAAGACCTAGTATTTATTTTTAACACGGTACACGTATTTTGTAAAGGCTTCTAAATGTTTTGGAATAGAAATTTGCAAAAAAATATATGTTTTTAAAGGGAAGAGAAAAATCTTTTTCGGAACTCAATCATAGCATATTTTAAAATTATTTATTTTTAATATGACATTTAAAAATAACGTTAAATCCTTTTTTTAACAACGAAAACATACAATGGTTCGCATTTCATTGAAAATATTTGAATAAATAAGTGGTATGAATATATAAACACAAACATTTTTATAAAGAAATTATACGAATACTAAAAGTGACCAACAAATCACATATGTTCCCTACTAAGTAATACTCAAATCCCAGAAGTAAGGTTGTAGAGGATAACTTTGCTAATAATGCTCCTCATAAAAATATTTATTTAATGAAGAACTCTAACTACCACAATTCCCTCATCAATTCCAAACACTTTAAATTTGTGATCAAATACATTTTTGCAGTTTATTTGTCTGTTTGCAGTTTCATATAAAATATAGAACTATATCTGGTCAGATACATAGAGATTACAACAGTTATTTACAACATACTCATGCAGCGTTTCTCAATCGAAGTAAGATAAGAGACAGAAGATGTAGATTGTCGGGCAAGAAGAAAGTAAGAGAAAGTATAGTACAGAGAGATGTAAATAGGAAAATGTGTGTGCTGTGACTGGGACTTCCATCCAAATCCGAATCGATCGAAACCCAGCGGGCAAGGAAGTCTTGCTACGAAGAACTTCAATCTCCCGTGTGTAGTGGCTTTCAGTTTTCCGTGTGTTTTTGAGTGGCTTGTGTGTGCGTTTCTCAGAGGGTGAAATATAGTTATAGAAGACAGATAGATGGAAAGACAGACAGACGGATAGATATAGAGTTGGGAATGCTGCTTTAAAGTCGCTCTAGCGTGCGTATACGCAATGCAAAGTTGCGCATACGCTCCGCTGGCTTCGGTAGTCGGTTAGGCAGAGTGTATAGAGATGCTCGTCGTCGATCGGAGGTTAAGTGCCGATCCCTCGATCCCTTAGTAGTGGTCGTAGTGCGCATGGTACTGGCCATCATCCTCGTGTCCATTGCCTCCATAGTAGCCACCATGGCTGGCAGGAGCTCCATGACCGGCGGCAGCCACCGCATTCAGATGCGCGGCACGGGCATGCTGCACCTCTGCGGGCTCCACTGGCACTCCATTGTGGATCACCGGGATGTGGATGGGTCCCTTATGCGCATAACCAGAGGCGTAGCTGTTGTGGCTGCTGTGACTCTGCTCCCAGCGTCCATCGTAGCGGCCATCGTCCCAGGATCCATGGGAGGCAGCTCCTCCGTGGGCGGAGGCCTGCGACAGGGCGGCGTAGTGGGCGGCCTTGGCGTGCTGCACCTCGGGCGTATCAACGGGCACTCCGTTGTGGATCACGGGCACATGGTAGCCACCGTGGCTAATGGGGGCAACGGCATGTCCGGAGCGGGCGGCAGCGTGGGCGGCAAAGTGGGCGGCCTTGGCGTGCTGCACCTCGGGCGTCTCAACAGGGGCTCCATGGGCATGGGCCACGGCTCCCAGAGCCTTGGCATGGGCGGCATAGTGCTCAGCCTTGGCGGCCTGCACATCGGGCGTGTCAACGGGCACACCTCCATGGGTCAGTGGGACATGGGCGGCCTGGCCATAGCCCCATCCTCCTCCGTAGATGGAGCGCTTGTACAGATGGTGTCCACCGGCATTGTGGGCGGCAGCAGCGTGGGCGGCGGCATGTTCGGCCTTGGCATGTTGCACTTCGGGTGTATCAACGGGCACTCCGCCGTGGGTCAGCACCGGGATGTGGATGGGTCCGTGGCCGTAGCCATGGGCGTAGGGCGCGTAGGAGCCATGGGAGTGGGCGGCAGCGTAGACGGGGGCGGCATGAGCGTGAGGAGCCTGCGGCAGGTTGGTGCCCACGGCATTGAAGCCATGGTGCGGGTCAGCGGTGTAGGACACCGATTGCACATGACCATGACCATCCACGTAGGAGTAGGAGCCGTGCGTGGTGCCATCATGACCGCGCGTCTCATGCTTCTGTGAGTTGGGATCGGCGTATCCGTAGGAGTAGGTGTGGCTGTGCGGGTCCAGGTGCTGGTACTGTGTGGACACGGCTCCGTGCCAGGAGGCGGACACCGTGGAGACCAGCAGGGCGGCGGCAATAAACTAAAGGGAAAGAAAACAAGTAATATTTATAAATTTCATAGAATATCATATTTTTTAGTTTTTTTATGTCGGTCGGATTTTAAATTCAATCAAATGTACTTTATAAGAAAACTACAGAACTCGAATATTTTCGGTTAGGAAAAAATGAATAATAAATTATGTACGGTTTAATCAAAATAATAATCATAATACACACAATCAATTTTAACTCTACTTAAACGGTTCCACTAATATCCATTCTGAGGAAACTAATCCAGGAAAAAACCCTCAATCTCTCTATCATAACACATTTAGAAAACTACACAATAAAGTTAGATACCTAATATTTCAAGATATTCGATGGTTGAATTCGTGCTAGTTTCGTATCTTACATCTTTTTCCCACACTGTAGAAAGTCTTAGGTGTGGGATTATGCCACGGCTCAGTAATTACTCTTGCGGTAGCCGCCGCCTAAAATCTTTAATCGCAGGTGTCACTCAATGGGAGCTTATAAGCCGCCACTGCTAACCTAATTACAGGCTTTGCTTTTCTTGCGCTTGCGCCAACGTTTTCCTCTCGCTTTTCTTTTGCAAACACACGCCCATCTCTCCGCTTTTCTTTCGGATTCGCTTTTCCAGCGCCGCGAAGCGCAACCGTTTGATTCGATTCAGAGATACTCGTTTCGACCAATATGTATTCGTTTGCAGATATTACCGCATGCGGCGCGATTATGTACCATATTATGTGTGTCAGCAGGTGAGTGGGGCAAGTGGGGCAGGCTGAACGGAAAGTGGTGGAAAAACAGTTAAATAAACTGTCCGACATGCAACATGTCAACGGCTTATCAACGGGATTTCGCACAGAATTTGATGGCAGCTGATGGTTTTCTGGGTGGTACGCTTAGCATGACGTGCCGAGCGTAATTGACTCTCGGATGGAACTGAAGGATTTATGCATTTCGGTAGCAGAACAGGTGGCATATTATTCGGAGCGGAATTTAAATGAATCGAATTAAATTCAATTCGAGACATGACAGTTTAATATGCCATTTAAGGAATGCAAGCAATGCATTTATTTTATACTGCCAAGTCACTGTCATGTTTAAAACATATATAAACATATAACAAATTGTAGTTTATGCGTTTCGTCCTAGAGATACTTTTTCTTAAGCAGCTTAAATTTAATTTTTAAGAGTGATGGCTCTAATCTCAGATGTGATATATAATGCACTTCGTGATCTTTTAGGATATTGTTCGTTAAGTCTTGTTAAAATAAAATTTTAAAAAATAAATAAGTTAATAATTACTGTATTTTGTGTACTAATATTTTCTTTAATTAATAAAATTTGTGTTTTGGCAATATATCTTGCATCCCTAATATCTGTTTTTAAAAATTTATAAAAAATTAAATATTGTTTTAAAGTTGTAATGATCTATCATTTACTTGGTTAGTCAAATCTTTGATCTTATATGAAACAAAAATTAAATGCACTTTCTTTTTAAAACTATGAAGTAAGTAAATTGTAAGTATTTCTATATTTAAGGAAGTGAGACACCCGAACAGCTAAGCCTAAAATCCTTAAGGCCTCTTTATATTCTACACTTTGTCACTTTTAATTTTTCAAATATCCTTTTGGCGTTGTCCTTTAGATCCCTTGGCGTATACTTACGAATGGCTTCATTATGAGTTTAGATCACGCGATTGAGCTTCGAAAAGGAGTTTCGGGGATACACTGGGGATGCACGGAAGTGGAAAACTAACTACACACGACACGACACAGGCAGTGGTCGCTGGACGCTGGTTGAACCTCCTAGAACCACGGACTAGGACTGTTAACGAACTGTGCTGACTGCTGGCTGGCGGCCCTAATATATACCGCCCGAGACTGGCGGCCGGAGACTGGGGAGCAGAGCGAACACAGAGCTGAGACGCCGGCGCATGCGCAACATTGGTAACAGCAGCAACACTAGCAGCAACAACAACAGCCGCAACACCAGCAATATCGGCCATACAATAAAAAGCCAACGAGAGCAAGAGCAGAACAATGTAATCGTATTACCACTTTAATCGCGGCTCGAAGCGGGTTTTGGCCAAAGCCGAAGTGGATATCGAAGCCCCAGCCGAAGAATGTGTATCAATCGCTTTTTTTTGTTGGCTGGAGAGCAGTGCAGCAGCAGCAGCAGCATGTTGCTGGCGTGCAGCTGCACCGGCAACATGTTGCTCGTGCGTTTCCTTAGCTGCGTTTGTCACTGCGAAAAAAAGCAGCTGCCATGACCTTGCTTTCAAAGCGATTTAATTGCCGGTTTGAAACTAAACTTGGCGATTGATGTATTTGTTTTTTTTTTTTGAGGGGGAGCTACCTCTTTAACTTCCGCGCTTTGAACAATTAGCACTCTTTATTTGGACATGGGATTGGGCCGATCTTATCGAAAGCTGCCTTTCCAAAAAACGCCCAATGGCCCCGCCCCAAGCTGGCCCCAGTGATCAAATTAAAAAATTCTTACCCACCGCTCTTGCAGGTTGCAACATGCCTGCCCAACTTGCCCCAACGGGGGCCATAACGAAATGTGAGCTGGCCAATTTCTGGGCGTTTGCCTCTTTAATCATTGAACTGCATCGGAATACGAAACGAAAACTTTGCAAATTAAAAATAAAAACAAGAGCACAGCCCAAAGAAGCCGGGGGAAAAGACAGACAAAAGACAGAAAAATGGATTTTCTATACACTTTTGGCCGCTGCTGTTGTTGCCACATGTTGCAGCATTTCTTTGCAGTCCGCTAATCTAGATGTTGCACTCACAAAGGCACTGGGAAAAACAATATGATAAATAAGAACATAATTAAGAATGCCATATATAATTGTTTAATAAAATATCGCCTTAAAAAAAGATTGCAATTGATCATAAAAAATATTTTAACATGTTTTCAACCAAATGGTTCAAGTGATAGAACACTTTACAGCAAACAAAATTGGTGAAAATTATAAGAAAATATCTTAAGGCAAGGATAAGGCATTTGAAGAGTAGCATTACTGGTAGAAGATAGTAATTGACCCGTTAAAAAAAATGCTTTGAATACATCTGATAATTTGTAGTTAATAACTAATATATCCATTGAATCTCTGTGCATTCCAGATACCTCGGGGGTTTTCAGAAAACGATGGTATAATTCTTGTTCAAAGCTGTAAAATACATTTTTTCCTAAGTGCACCATAGTTCGTTGCATTATAATGAGTGCTTGCACTCTGGCTAACTTCGATTATTTGCATTCGATAAGCGAAATCGGGAGAGCGGGTGGCTCTATAGCTCCGGCACACTCCATATATTCTCGTACCCGTACTCCTATCGGCAACTTAATTTGTTTGGCTTCGCCTGCCGCCAATTTAATTTGAATAAACCGAATGCAAACTGCTCTTTTGAACTCGCATGTGTTTTTTGCGCGGGCGGGCGATCATTTTGGGGCGTGTTTGACATTTTTGCAGTATGCGCAACATTATAAATTATATTCCCATTCCCGGTGCCACTTTTGTTATCATTTTATTAGCTCGGCCCACTGTCGACAGCTGTGGGCTGTCTCGACGGCTGACTTGCTAACTGGCTCAAGTGCAATCCACACATTTGTGGATTGTCGGGGTGCCCACCTTCAGCCAGTTCAGATCAGCCCGGTTCAGTTCCAACCCAATCCAGCTCCATTTGCGAGTGCAATTATTGTCTTGGCTTTCCATCCGAACGCTGCACTACTTGCTCGGGTGTCGGGCACATAAATTCTGATTGGTATCTGGGCGAAAATTAACTAATTACCTGGTAATAACACGTATTATGCAATCAGAATCAATTTATCTAAATGCGTTTCTAATCTAAAGAGGCCAGGCTTGAGTGTGTTTTAAAATGAGGGCAATAAATATCTTTAAACGCTATTAAACACATCGAATTTATGTGGTAGGAAATGTCGAATCATAAGTAAATCAGTCAATAAAAGATATGTGATTTTGGTACGGAATACAACATCAAAGCTTAATGGATAAACGTATTAAACTATTCCAATTACTATAATTATGGTATGAATTTACTATCCCGTAGATATTTTTAATGGTGGCATAAAAAATTTTTCAGTTATTAAAAACTTTTCAAAATTAAAACCACAACAAATTTAACTATATTTTTGTATATTATTGACTTCCTTTTATTTAAAAATTTTTTTTCGAGAACTTTTATTTCCAGTGATTGTGTTACTCATTGTTTGTTCAGCACGTACCAATGCCAAACTGTCTTTCGGCAGAAAAATAATATCCAAAGGTATTTAACTTTGAACCACTTACGAGCCACCCAGAATTTTCAGTTTCTGCTGATTTTTAGATTCGTAGATACGGAAAATGTCTAACAATTGCAAGTCGCAAAAAAGAGTGTTTCAAGTGGGCGTGGGTTGGGCAGAACCTCCTTCGTTTTTGTCGTTACTTGTTGCCTTTTCATCGATTTGAATATATGCAAATCGAGCCTGGATGCATAGATATTTTTCGATAAATTGCCTGCTCGATTTCAGCTTTTATTTAATTGCTGTTATTTACAGTTATGAGCAGGAAAAGAACATTTGCATCTGCATAGAATTACCTTCGTGTGGGCAGGTGTTGCAGGGGCTCTGCAATCGTTTGTCTATTTATTCAGAATGCATATTTACACATGGCTAAATCATGTACAATTAATTGAACTAGCTGTTAAACAACATAATTAAGATGGATAGCGGGTGTTGGTGGTGGTGGTCACTTTTTTAGTGACCGAACACTTGCAACCCAGCAGGCCATTAGGCAAATGAAGCGTGGTCTGCTTCTAGCGGTAGCTATTAATTGCAATTAATATTTAAAATTCTGCCTGCTAGACAATAAAATTCTTCATGCCGTGACGCAACTGAAACTGGCTTGGCCAATAGCAATCGCAATCGGAATTAGCATGGCAACACCATCGGCGATGCCTTCTAACCTGGTCACGCATCAATGAATTGAAAAAACAGTGGAAATAAAGTCTAAAAAAATTAATAAACCATTTTGTGGCAATTAAATATAATTAATTATCTAATTATAATTGGGATTATATTATTTAATGAGTAACACATAGTATGTAAACAAAAATAAAATACATACATAAACGAGCTACACGTATAAGTAATGCTTAATTTATTTTAAACGTACCTACATAATTATACCAACAACAATATTTTATCAGAGGGATGCCGATTTATCCAAGGCTTGAAAAATGCTTATAGTTTTTTTAATGGGTTTTATGATATTATTAGAAATAAACATAAAATATTTTTTATATTAACATAATTTTGTTCTTACAAGTCTAAGGCTAACTTTAAATATAAGTTATACATTCTTGAACATCAGGGCATGTTCCCAAAAAATCATTGTTCTTAAAAATTATATAATTTATCTTAAAATATTTTTTAAAAACTTTTTCAGGAAAGCTTAAAAATTCAGCATGAAATGACAAGTAGGGTTTCAAAAAATGCAACTCGAATAAAATTTCTAAAAATAATTTATGAAGTCATATTCTGTACAATTAAGAGTGTCAAAAAGCCATCAAATTTACCCCATCGTACTCTTTTGGCATTGAAATTCTTCGGCCAGTTGGTTCGGCTACGACTGTGGCCATTCAGACGGTGCGCCCTGCTTTGCCCAGCGATGCAGTGAAGCGTTGAGTGACTTTTGGCCAGGCGGATGCAATCGGCGCGCTCGCGGGTGGAAGTGCCCTCCTGGGAACGGCTAATTGAAGGCAATGGCAAAAGCAATCGCATTTGTCGATTTCATTCTCTGCCGCGTTTTTGTGCTTTTTGTTCTTACACAAACTGTTGCTTCGAATATTTGTGGTGAATTAAAAATGTTAATTGCTTTGCACAGTTGTTGGCCATAAGACAAATAAGTTTATGGTGCGAGAAGTAAGTATTTCATGGCTACAGGGTGTTGAGATAGGTTTTCTTGGTATACGATTAAAGAATAATAATTGACTTCCATAAGAATGCAATTAGAAAACACCCTGTTCTGCTTCATTCAAGAATTAATTCAATGTGCTAAGCGAGCAACGCTAAAATAAATCATTAAAATTTATGAATTTAATTGGCTTCAATTATTGCCACAGATAAAATGTGAAGCAAAACAGCCAGCCATGATCAGGTAGTTATAATCTTTGGGATTCGTGTTGAGTGGCCGGCGATTCAATTCAATTCAATTTGATTCCATGAACAGGGGCCACCCTAACGTGGAATTATGAAAATTATAACCAGGGACTTGGGCCAACATATTATTAGGGTGTAGCTGACGAATGAACCGGGGCCCAAAAGGGGCGGAACCCAACATCTATAAGTGACTTTATCTGTATCTGTTTCTATATTCGTATCTGTATCTGTAGTTTGTCACTTGGCGGGCCAAACTAATTGGCAGAATGCTGTTGGGGTTAACCAACCCAGAGTTGCGGGCGTAGCTGGCGGAAAATTAAATTGCAAATTTCTCAGATGATTGATTGGCAACGGGCTTTTTGGGATGCCGCTGCTTGATATACTGGGTGCAGTGGATACGGCTATACAGATTCATTCCTAGAAGCCCGGCGTGGGTTCTCAGCTATCGGGCTATCGGAGCTGCGATCTAATGGCCCAGTTCGAAACTGGTCAAAAGCAGGCATCCAGCCATAAGCAATTTGACACGCCACAGAAACGGGTTTCAGTTTCACTTGCAACATCTGGGCCAGCAGTGGCGAATGGTTTGAACCAGGTTGAAGCAGCCCCTCCTCTCCTCTCCTTATAGAGCAGGCCACTCCCACACTTAAGGCCGGATTCCTGCAGTTGACACACACGTGTCCTGGCCAAAATGTCGCACAATCACGAATGGCCATTCGCGCGAGTTTTTGGAGCCCACCAATTTGATATTTCCATTTGCTAACAACGCAAATCCGCCACAATCTCGCGACCCCCGTTGGCCATAAAGTGCGCCCCAGCGAATGGCCAACATTTTTGGAGGCGCACCCGCCAATCTTGGCAAAAAAAAAACAAACCCAGCTAACCCACATGCATAAAACGAGACCTTAAAACTCCAAAACTGACCACCACCCAGAAGCAGACAACGTGCGGAGTCATCCGGGTGAACAGCCATAAAGTTGGCCAGCAAAGTAAGCACAAGGAGGATGGAGCCTAACGAGGGGCCATAGAACCTTAGAGAACGGTGATGTCTATTTTATTTTGTCAAAAAAAAGTCATAAAGAGTTTCCTGGAAACTTTAAGATGTCCCCTGAAGATGTCCCCTGAAATGCCATAGGTGAGAGGATAACGCAGAAGGCAAAGTAATTTATTACTGACATAACAATTTCATGCTTACATCAAACCAGGATTAGAAGCCAAGCATTTCGGGGGCTGTCAAATCCCTATTTTTCAAATTCAGCCCATCCCCGGCAGCTGGCCCCACGTTCCACGTGCACACGTATTAACATATAGTGGCACCTTCATTATTCATAGCCCACTTATGAAGGTCACGCCTGCGACGCCCACGACGCCGACGAAATCCACATTATATCCCCTGAAATGTTGGAAATGCCAGAGTCGACCTCTGGCATTATGTCCGACTCGCTTTGCCCCAAAAAATCGAATCGGACTCAAGTGCGGCTTTTTGGGGGCTCTTATCCATCTGTCAAATCGCCTATCTGACAGGCCCAGCAGCCGTCTCACTTTCAAATCCACGGAATGATTGGGGCTTTCGGGGAGATGTCAACTGAGAAACAAAAGTAACAAAGGTCACGTTCCGTGTCACAGAGAATGGGACTTTCAATTGATGGATCGGTGGGTGGGTTAGGTGGTTCGTTGGGTAGTTGGTTGGGTGGTTCGGTGGTTTCAAGGCTAATTAGCCGCCGGACAACTGAGAAAACTGAGATCTCCGACCTGCTGCGACTTGCCTGTGAACTGCAGGTTCCAACTTGATGCCAGGTTCATGACACTAAAAGGGATTAAAAACTAATTAAGCGAGCGCGTAAAGGAAAAAGCAAAATGAGCTACAAAAGGCTAACAAGAAAAACCGCAGAATGGCAGGCGGTTAGTTATCCCTTCCTTTGATTTTTATCAGTATAAAAAAAGAAGATGCCAGAAGGACAAGTAGCATCCTTTCACTTATCTGCTGGCTAATTGCTCTCCGTGCCCTTGGCGAAAAGTTGTGCTAATTTACCATTTTTACCATTCCTTCAGATCCTTCGGAAGTGCCGATGCAGGCCATTTAAAACTTTAACCACTGGCTAATTGCTGCAATCTCATTTGCATAATCCCACTGCAATCGATTAGCACAATCGCAACAACCACAATATAAAAGTTGGCACACAACAAGTGTGAAAGTCTGTCGGAAAAATTGTACTGCAACTGCAATCAAAGCAAATCAATTGGAATTAAATCGATTCGAGCGGAGTGCAGTCAGCATTGCAACACGTTAACCACATTAGTGACAAGTGTGGCAAATTGCCTCCAACCGCACCAATTACTTGTGGCTCGGTGGCGCATGCGTGCTCGCACACCGCTGCGTATACGCAATCTCAGGGACAGCCCCAAATAAAACCAGTCGCATTCGTGCAGTTTCCCGCCAAACGGGAATTCGTATTGAAAGTCAATGCCACGGATCCATTACAATGTCGAGGTGCGTGAAAATCGAACATGCGTCGGTTAGAAACAGCCTCGAACTGAATGATTTGCAGAGTTCATTGAGGAACTTTTGTTCAGGGGTTTTACTGGTGATCTATAGAGGGAAAGTTACCATTCTTTTTGTAGATAAAGTTCACGGTTTAGCTATGGCTAATTTATCAAGGTTCCTTTAAGGTTCAATGAAAATACCCCTTTAATTTAATCTAACAATCCCAAATAACGTTATTCAAGAAACATCTCATAGCTAAGATCTAGAAATAGCAAGAAAAAAACATTCACCCCAAAAAATATAATGTTGCTCCTAAGTTTTTCAACAATTTATTCATCATTGATAAATATACTTTAAGAAAATCAAAACAAATTGATCGTAAATAAATATTTTATAATTTTTTCCAATAAATATCATCACTAAAAAGATAATTAATATAACTTTGCTAACCGCCTCTAAATATTTATAAAACCTTTGGTTTTTTTCTTCAACTACAAATACTGATTGCCCAACTTGAGCTATCTTGCCCCATGCAATAACTAACTTTAATTGGTCGCAAGTCCTTAGCTTCACATTTCTCTTAAGCTCGGAATTAGTTAAGCGATACATTTCCATATCAATTTCCTAAGCCGGGCTTGTTGCAATTTGGCCAGCGACAGTAACGGCCACTCGGAGTCGGCATGCAAAACAATATGAAGCATATCAAATGCCAGACGGCAGCAGCAAAGGCAAGCAAAATCAAAAGCACCAGCAACTCAGTACCTGAGCAGCTGAGCCACCGAGCAACACCTTCGCGCATGCGCAACGCCTCTTGGGAACTGCAGACGCTGGCGGGTGGTCCGCCTGTGAGTGGTAACAACAGCAACCAAATAATACAAATCCTACATACTTCACAGAAAATAAAAATTACTTTAATATAAGTATTAACTGCCCATAAAAAGGAATGGGTTTTTGGCAAGATCGTTATCATATTAACAACAATAGTTCATAACGTTACTCAACAAAAATAAGTATTGTTAACGAAACTTCCTATTTAAAATCAGTTTAAAAGAAAGTCAAAATGGCTTGGCATAAAAAACAAAAGTTGTTTTAGTTCTACATTCGCAATTTTAATAATCTCTGGGAGTGTTGTAGAAGGTAGATACATGATATATTTAGCTTTCATTTAATATATATTTTTTAAAAATGTAGTATACATTTTTTAAAAATTAAATTTTATTAAAACCGTAATATTATAAGATCTCCTGATCGATGAATAATACAAATCGTAAAGTATTGGCAATTAAAGTCTTTAAAAGAGAACTTGCTTTGTATATGACTTTGGATCCACATTTAAGGATGGCGTTTTTTCCTAAAAACTACAAATGTTGTAATAACCAAATATAATTTTTTTAGAAAATTGATGATCGTGGAAGCCAAATTTTTCTGTGTGTACCGAAAGAAACCACCGAACCGCAAGAGTCGGCGTCGGCAAAGTGCAAAGTCACGGATGAATGAGCCAGTCTGAGTTAGCTGGAACTTTGCTCCAGCGATTCGTTTTAATTGATTTTGTTTTGCTGCAGGAACTGGGCTCATAAAACGCACCGCTTCACACCCCACCTCAACCACTAGATGGCCAAAAAAATGCCCGAAAAATCAGCGCTTGGCCAACTAATTTCGGCCAAACATGACCGGGCCGCCAAAGGAGTTGGCAAATATTTGCGGCCATTTCCAGCTTCTCCTAATTGTGGGCACCCTCTCGCTTTTGTTGTTGTTGCTTTTTGTGTGTCTATTGTTGTTGTTGTTGTAATTGGCACGGTTGGTAATTCTTTTTTGGCTAATTTTTGGATATTGGATTTTAGTAGCACTGTATTTGTGTGTTTTCGTTTCATTTTCATTTCCATTCGAACGCCCGTTGCTGACAATTTGCAATCCACCGAATTGCAGTTTGTTTTTGTGTTTATGCAATCAAAATTCTTGCCGTTCCCGGGGCGAAAAAAAAAAATAGTAAAATCGGCAAAAGCCAACACAAATGGCTCGAATGGCACTTGTGGGTGCAATTGTAATTATCCTAATTTATGTTGTGTGTGGCGCTGGCTCTAATGCAGTTTTTCGGCCTGCTATTCTGAAAACGGCCCGCAGATTTATTGTAAATTATCTCCCGGCCCGACAATGATCGATAGACCAAAATTTATAGTCGCCACAGCGCTGTTTCCCCCCATTAATTTTTGAAGTTTTTCGCTTTTCTGTTTGCCTTTAATAAAATGCCGGCCGTATTTGCCGGCTTTCGGTTTAGATGGTCAAAACGTTGGCCACTGTCGATGCTGACGGTTGTGTTTCACAAATAATTAGACTAATAAACGAGGCCGCAATGCTGGTGGAAGTGCATTAGTGAAATGGAAACGTGAGTGGGACTTCGTATATAGTATGTAACCCATATATGTGCGGTCCCGAAATTAATTGACCCAATGCTGATGGTAATGTAATTAAAAAAGTTATTTGGTTTGCCACCTCGCGAGCCACCTGAATATTTAATGTGGCGAAATGAAGGCAACGACAAGGAATTTAAATACATTAACTACACATAACACAAGGATACTAAAAACACACGACTAGAGGAAGAACCTTTCCACTCTAATTAATTAAATGAAAGTGCTTAATTATTAAATGACCCCATAAAAGGCAGTCGAATAAAACAAATTCCATTATTCCTGGAAAAGGGCATCGCTAAGCAAACATGATTGACAATAGTCAAGTCCAGGTGTGGTCTTAGTCAATCAAATAGTAATTGAAATGTTTTTGTTGCTGCTGTCGTTGTTGTTGCCAGCTGACAAGTAACAAACGTGAGTGGATAAATCAATGATTGTGGGCCTGGGCCCGGACAAAGCTAACTCCATTGATTTATGATCTTTTAGCGGGCTTTAAATTAATAAAACCGCTCGGCTGCCAGATGGAGTTGTCAATAGCACATTGTGTTTGATGAATTCAATTAGCATTTTTATAATGACACGGCTACGAACATGCATTATGAACGTGTGAATTATTTACAAGACACATGCAATTATTTACATATTTTTGTTAGGCCATACACTGGGAAAAGTATTTTGGACTTCGATAATAATTTGTTTACATTTTATATTTCAGATCAAACCTATTATTCTATTTAAATAATGATTACATTTATGTCATATTTCCCTTATTTATAATCAAACTAAGCCAATATATAATATAACCTTAAACTTTAATGTACATAATAACATTTAGTATTTATTTTTTCTCTGTGATAATATTTTTCCCAGTTGATAGGTATATTTTGTAGTGTATGAGCAGGCTGCTTTTCGAAGAACGTCAACGGCTGGAAAATTCTACTTCTGGCGATCTCCTGAGGACATTTGAATGGCCGTGAATCACTGCATTAGTGGATCGAGAATTAGACCCAACCAGTCGCAACTCACCAGCCCTATATCATCCACCTCCCATACGGAAAACAGCAGACAGCTCAGTGGTAAAAACCCCCGGCGATAACGAGCAGATGGATCACTACCAAGCACGCCGGTAGCAGCGAAGCAGCTCTACAATTTAAAATTTTAAATCAGTTTTAGAACGACTTCACAACGCAGCGGTTACGCTCTAAATCTACCGAATATATAAAGTTGTTTCCAGTGGGACGAGATTCCCAGCATCCAGGATTCTGAAGTGTTGAAGTGAGGTGCAACCGCAACGGGCAATAAAGTGTGAGTGTGTTTTACGACTTTATTTCGGGTTGTCGAATTCAAATTGTGGCTCCCCCAATTTCCCAAGCGCAACAGTTGGCTAAAACAAAACCCATGGCCAAAATCTATTGCTGCCTTTCGACCGGTTTTTCCCTAGAGAAAAGACCGAAACACTTTCATGCATCACGATGAGTTGCAAACCAGGTGGAAACTCGTTTTCACCTGCATTGGGTTAACCTTGAAGTGCGGAAGTGCGAAAAAGAGCTTCAGCTGCATAAAATTGAGCTGAAAGCTTTTATTTCCCTCGAATATTGTCGAAATTTGGTTGGCATCTAGGGATTATGTGATTGCACCAGCTTTATTTTGTTGTTTATACGCAGAATAGTTTTGTAAATCCGTATTTGCTTTCCATAAGCCGAAACACTTGAAATTTTAATCTTTAAGAACGTATCTTTTGTGTTATATCAACAATTCAGGATTTCGATTTTCACAAATTTCATAATTTAATATAACATACTATATGTATTATATCATGTAACAATATTGTTTACAAGTTTTCCCATCAACTGAGTAAATGGTTGCTTTACTTTTATTTGAATACTAATTGTTGTGCTACTACGCCATTGAGTATATTTATTCAGGTTAGATCTGAATAATGAATGGGTTCAAGCAATCCAGATTATCATCTGATGATTAACTTGGTTAGTTTAATTAATCTGATGTCGATAACCCGAGTTCAACCGTCAGTACCCCCCAAAAACCCGACCGCAAGCGAACACAATCCGCAGACTCTATAGTACATTCGATCCCCCAGCATGTTTACTTACCCCAATAGATTGATTCACGATTCGTTCGTTTACCTCTCGCAAACCTGATGCCGCAATCGAATGTGTGTTTGTAAATCGTCGCATGTTGGCTCAGTGGGTCATGCGTCGACGGGTTGGTCTTGAACCGCAGATCAAGTGAACACAAAAGCCAATTGAAATTAGAATCCATCGGAGCGTTGGCAAATTGCATAACATTTGCACTAGGGGCTGCTGCATCCCCATTCCCATTTCCATTGCCCCTCGACTCCCCTTTTGAAAAACCAACACACATGTGTGTTGCAGATTGCATAGTGCAGCATATGAGATTGACAAATGGACGGCGAGTCGACTAATCTCGGTCATAGTCGCTAATTAAAAGGTTTAAGGCTAAAATTAGCATATGAAGCAATCACCCCCCTTTGGCAGCATACACACAGATACACCCACACACGGGCACTCATCTCACACAGATACACCTGCGTGTTTGGTGTTCATGAGACTGAAATTCGTACATGACGTGAACAAAACCCATCCCTTTCCCCCGGAAAATACCCACTAAAATGGGCAACCGCCTATATATGCAAAGCGAGAACATTTACGAGGCGGTGGAGGGAAGGGAACGGGGTTTTTAGGCACATTAGATGGCATCGCATGCCACCAATTACCCGCATAATCTTGTAATACTAACCCAAACCAAATGCCCGCGCCCCTCCGCACTCTAAAGGACCAATTTGGGTTTCGGTTACGCCTCGCAGAGCTTTAATTCCCTTTAAATAGTGGCGCACTTGGGGGGATTACGATCCCCCCATTCCCTCCGAAAAACACGTGTGACTGGAGTAGTTAGTGGCGCCCAATGACGCCATCTCCATTACACTTGAATGGTCAGGCTCAGCAATCGAGTTATGAGGGCTGCCGACAGCCTTTAAAGGGAGATTTCAACGGCAGTCCATTTCTATCTATATCTCGCGTTCATATCTGGGGTCCCTCGCCAGTCGAAAGCTTAGTTCCGATCCACTGGGTCCACCCGAGCAGGTTACCCGTGGCCAGCTGTCCGTCGTCGGTCGGTGCAATTGTTTTGTGAAATTAAATTAAATTGATTGAATTTAGACGCTCTTCGGCCAGAGGTCAATGCGGAGGTGCTAGGGTGGCTGCGCTGCACTAAAAAAAAATAATAACTGCTTTAATCCAGCACATTTTATTCAAATTTAAATGCTTTTTTATAATTTTAGTTCATAGCAAACTTTCATTTTACATAATAACTACACTGATTTTGATCTACGAATGCTCTAAATCTACACTTATTTGGGAATACAAATTTATTTTTATTTTTTGAAACCTACATAGTTTTCTAAAAATAAAACTTCTTGGATCTGTTTTAATTTCGATAGATCTCTTATATATTATGGATAAAAGTAAGTGGAGCATTTATTCCTTAATAATATAGCTTTGATTTTAGATTATAGTTTTTGCTGTGTAGTTATTGCTAAAGAGGCGCGTTTGTTATTGTTAGTCCAGTGATAATGACACAAATTGCTGAACGATCTGCTTTGTTGCCGTTCCTGTTGATTAACAAAGATATAAAGGCGAATTAATGAAGCGATTGGGGTTAATGGGTCAAATCAGTGCAGGTGTCTGTTGGGAAATACCAGATTTTTCCTCTCCTAAGATAAGAATAGTTTGGGATCTAAGAGCAGCATAAGTAGGGCCACCCCTCACCCCAGATTCCCAGAGCCTAGAGATCCATTGATTGCATGTTGCTAGTTGATGTTGCTGCCGTGCTGTTGTTGCTGCTGCTGCTGATGTCGCTAGTTGCTAGTTGCTAGTGGCTGCTGTCGCCGCTCAATTGCTTGTCGCGCGCCGTGATTGCGCATCCCCATGCGGCGCTTTCAGTTGGCAATGCGAGCGCGACTCGTCCGCAGTCTCCGGTCTCCAGTTCCCAGCCTCCAGCCTCCAGCCTCTGATCTTCAGCCTCCATCCTCCGATTTCCCATCTCCGGCTCGACATTCTCCGGCACGCCATTCTCCGGCTCTCCATTCTCGGTTCAGGTTACGTCCCGTTCGGTTCGGCAAACTGCGTTGCGCGAAAAATTGCGTTTAATTAAAGTATAAAGGCCAGCGAGCTCCTCAATTACGGCCGCTCGTGGGATGAGTCGCCACAGCCAGCTGAGGCTAGCGATGCCCTCGGTTCACGGGGCTCCTGGTCCGCCCCATCCTGGCTCGCCCTCATCCGCCCAGTCCTCAAAAGCCTCCAAATCCCGTAGCGTTAAGCTGGGCCTGGGTGTCAATCAGCGTACGGGTCGGGTGCAATGGTGTCCGGGTCTAACCTGCTGCAAATTGCTTCTACTGCTTCCAGTTTTAATGCTGCCGCTGACCCTGGTGCTCATCCTGATCATGCGGCTGGACGGGATGCTGGCGGCGCTGCAACTGAGCGAGCAGAGGATGCGGGAGCGCCAGGACTCGGCAGCCGATGCTCCCGCCTATATAGAGGATTACGAAGCTCTCCTGCCGGAGGGCAGCACCTACAATGAGCTGATCAACGAGGAGTTCCTCCTGCCGGCCAGTAAGCGGGCCCAGCTGCAGCTCCTGGCCGCGGAAAGGGCGCGTCGCTGCCAGCCCTATCGCTCTGGAAATTGGGAGGCCATGGAGCTGGAGGAGCGCAACACGCTGATGAAGGACTCACGCACCTCCTTCCTGCCCCTGGGCATTCCACGCGAGTGTCTCGGCAGTGGCATCGACCTGGACATCAAGCCGCTAGACGAGGAGGTATACCAGCGGCAAAAGAAGCGCTACCAAGACATAGCCCCATACTGGCTGGAGAGGATCAGGACTCGGGAGCGACGCGAGGCCGAACGCCAGGCGGAGGAAACCAGTTCCGAGATCAGCGAAGCCACCGCTGCCCTGCAGAGTTTCTGGAACGAAGAGGGCACCCGCGATGGCATTCGCCTCACCCAGGCCAAGACCATGAAGCGCTACATGGACACCACGGTGGATCCGTGCGTGGATTTCTACAAGTACGCCTGCGGCAACTGGGAGCGACTGCATCCGATTCCGAAGGATAAGGCCGGTTTCGACACTTTCGAAATGCTGCGGGAAAGCCTGGACCTGGTGCTGCGGAATCTTCTGGAGAGGAATACCCCAGTGCAACCGGCGGCGGAGCCACGAAAGAGTCCAGTGCGGAATACCCTCTTCAAACTGAATGAGCAGGGAGAGGGTGAGGGAGAAGCTGACCAGGCGGCGGAACTTATTGCCGACCGACTCCGGCGGCACATCGTAAGCAAGAGGCAGCTGCTCAACCGCGTCCTCGTGCGCTATAAACGCTATACCAATGGAACCAAGAGGAAACGACTCATTGAGACGCCACGTGAGAGGACCAAAGAGGAGGAGGCTGCTCCCCCTGGCTCCCTGCCAAAGGATAAGTCCAAGGATAAGCCAGATAACGAGGAGCAACTGCATATGCCCAGTGATTTTCTGAAGCCCCAACATGACGCCCAGCTGAAGGCCAAGAATCTGTACCGATCCTGTGTGAATAGTGCCGTGCTGGCCAAGCGGGGATTGGAACCTCTACACACACTCATCCGGGAACTGGGCGGTTGGCCAGTTCTGGAGCCGCAGTGGAGCGACGACCACTTCAACTGGCAGGTCCTGGCCGCCACTTTGAGGCGCTACAACAACGACATCCTCATCGTCCAGTGGGTGGGGGCGGACATCAAGAACTCCGAGGAGAACATCGTCCAGTTCGACCAGACGGGCCTCGGTCTGCCCACCCGGGAGTACTTCCTGCAGCCGAGCAACGCCAAGTACCTGCAGGCCTACCAGCGCTACATGGCCGAGGTGATGCACAAGATGGGCGCCTCCAAGGCGGACGCCCAGCGGGTGGCCGGCGAACTGGTGGCCTTCGAGACGCAGCTGGCCGGGATCACGGCGCCGGCGGAACAGCGACTCAACGTGACCAAGGTGAGTGGGTCCGAAGGGGGCATAAAATTTAACTACTCTTGACTGAATATTAATGGTAAAAGAAGTAAACGTCAGTATAATAGAAACGTATCATATACAGAGGTAGTGAAAAGTGTTTAATAAAGTGCTTGTCTAATTTTAGTATCAATGAAAGAAAAATCTCTTAGACAGACAAATGTATTTGTCTTTAATCAAGGTTGAAGCAAATTAAGATCTCTTACTCTGAACAACTCAAAATTTAAACCACGACGAATTGATCTCAATTACAGTTAATAATAATTTCATGGTAATTTAAAAACGCTTAAAATTTGAAGAAAATCATATTTAAATTTTTTAATTTTAGTTAATTGTTTGATTTATTTCTATCGTCTAATTTTAACCGGTCTTCATGTCTCCCACAGCTCTACAAACGGATGACGCTGGACCAACTGCAGTCGGCAGTGCCGGAGATTAAATGGCGTGCCTATCTGCAGAGCCTGCAGGATCGGGAAGTCCTGGGTTCCGAGGAAGTGGTCATCTACGCGGTGGAGTACATGAGCAAACTGGTGACCCTGCTGGAGGAATCAGATCCCCGGACGGTGGCCAACTACATGATGTGGCGCTTTGTGCGGCACCGGATCAACAATGTGGATGATCGATTCGATGATATTAAGCAGCACTTCTATCACGCCCTTTTTGGCCGTGAGGAGAGTCCCCAGCGATGGAAGGTGTGCATCGCCCAGGTGAACACCAATATGGGCATGGCGGTGGGTTCCATGTTCGTGAGTCGCTACTTCGACAACAACAGCAAGCGGGACACCCTACGGATGACCCACGACTTGCAGCAGGCCTTCCGGGATATCCTGAAAACCACCGACTGGCTGGACTCCACCACCAAGCAACTGGCCGAGGAGAAGGTAAACGCCATGTCCTTGAAGATCGGTTATCCGGACTTTATCCTCAATCCGGGTGAGCTGAATAGCAAGTACGCGGGCATCGAAATCCATCCGGACAAGTACTTCGAGAACACCCTAAATGTCCTGCTTCACACAGCCAAGACGGAGCAGGCCAAGCTCCACGAGCGGGTGAACAAGACCAACTGGCAAACGGCTCCGGCCATCGTGAATGCGTACTATAGTCGAAATAAGAACCAGATTATGTTCCCCGCGGGCATTCTGCAACCGCCTTTTTACCACCGCCACTTCCCCAAGTCGCTGAACTTTGGCGGCATCGGCGTGGTAATTGGACACGAGCTGACCCACGGCTTCGACGACAAGGGCAGGCTCTTCGACAGGAATGGCAACATTCACAAGTGGTGGACGGACTCCTCGATCCGGGGATTCGACGAGCGAGCCCGCTGTATCATCGCCCAATATAGTAATTATACCGTGGAGGAGGTGGGCATCGTCCTGAATGGAGAGAGTACGCAAGGTAAGTCTTTAAGATCCGACTTTCTATTGATATCTTTTACTAAAAGATTATAGTGTCTTTGTACAGAAGTGTGTAATGTTAATAAATGTAATGTCTGTCCTTATGAAAGGAAGGATATTATTAGAACTATAGTACTACAGAAAGTATTTCCTTTGAATTTTAATAATAAAGGTTCTAAGGCGATTTTTCCGGTTAATAGGAAAGTGTAATTTTACTTATGATTACTTTTTTTAGTGTAGATTTCAATGATTTGTAAGTTAATAAGGAATTTCATTAAAATTTCGCCTTTAAGCTAGGTTATATTTGTAACATTTATTAATGGGTATCTCATTAAAGGAAAACTCTATTCTAGCGGTATTTGTAGTCTTTTTTTGATGCTTAATTAATTATTTCAGGTGAGAACATCGCGGACAATGGAGGTCTTCGCCAGGCGTTCCACGCTTACCAGCGCTGGATGAAGGAGCACCCCAACGAGGTGCAGGAGGAGATCCTGCCGGGCCTCAATATGACGGGTCCGCAGCTCTTCTTCCTCAACTTCGGACAGGTGTGGTGCGGAGCGATGCGACCGGAGGCCATACGGAACAAACTGAACACGGCCATCCATAGTCCAGGTCGCTTCCGGGTGATCGGAACGCTCTCGAACTCCTTTGACTTTGCGCGGGAGTTCAACTGTCCCTTGGGCTCACCGATGAATCCCTTCAAAAAGTGCAGCGTTTGGTAGTCACGATAAAGGAGCAATAGCCTAAGAGTATTAAACATGACGTATGCCACGCAACCCAAGACCAAAGACCCGAGGAAGGCCAGCTGGTGAGTACAAACACGGAATAGAACCTCCCTGTCGAGGCTCTAATTGCTCCACTTTGGGCGCCACTTAATGGAGAAAGTGGTGGTCCCTAGTGCAG
Source organism: Drosophila suzukii (assembly GCF_043229965.1). Classification (NCBI taxonomy): domain Eukaryota; kingdom Metazoa; phylum Arthropoda; class Insecta; order Diptera; family Drosophilidae; genus Drosophila; species Drosophila suzukii. Next base: position 70,889,780 of record NC_092082.1, read on the forward strand.
CTTCCTTGTAGCTCGTTACCCATTCCCCCTTGCTGTTGTGCCAACAACGACATCGCACTTCAATTGGGGCGCACTCACTTAATTAATGGTGATTTATGCCCAGCAGTTGGCTCAGTTTCAGTAGCCCCGGGTAGCAACTTCTCCAATTGTCTTTCCAATAAAACTGCAATTGGTGCGTGCCACTTGGGATGCCGCCCTATAAATAACTTATCTCCGCAGAAAAATTACAACTTTCTGTTAAGATTTCCATCTCCATTTCAGGTTTCAATTGACGGAACGCCCAGCTGGACATTCCCTCGGTTCGAATGGGATGTATTGACTCCCATCACACCAACAAAGATAATGTGCCAAAAATTAACTTGCAAATCTATATATTTTTCTTAGCCCTTAACTATTTATATTTGTAACTTGCAATTGTTTAGTTTATGATGCAATTTATGTTTGTGATAATTTTAATTAAATGTATATTATCAAAATATAATGACTTTTAATTGGAATTGCTCAACACTGGCAGCTTTCAAGTTCAAAACAAATATTTTGGAAAACTTTTGAGTGAAATTTTGAAAGCAATTATGAGTGCCCATTCAGTTGGGAACGTGCGCTCGGCGACTAAAGAACTTCAAAGACAACGCGCTAGTGGGTGATCCAAAAATATACGTATATATTTATATATACCCATCGTTAAAAAGAAGAGTCTTCGAGGAGGGAAATGAAAAATTCCACATCGAAACTCCAGTAAATGAATGCAATGCATTTTTCCTGGCTTGTGGTGATTTTCCTTTGCCTCAACAAAGTGCAGGCCCAGTTTTATGGGGACAGTACTTACGGCTCATCCGGTGGCCAATCCATCCGCCTTGGTGAGTGAAAGAGTTCAAAGAGCTTGCACAGTTTCCTCTCCCGAATTTCCATTTGACTCAAACAAAGTATACAGGTCTTATCACAGACGATGCCACCGATAGAATCAGGCAAACCTTTGAGCACGCCATATCGGTGGTCAACAGTGAGCTGGGTGTTCCCTTGGTCGGGGAAACCGAACAGGTCGCCTATGGCAACTCCGTCCAGGCCTTTGCCCAACTTTGCCGGCTGATGCAGGTGAGAAAACTATACTACACTGGAAAGTGAGGAGGTCCTGATTATCAATTTTGAACAGAGTGGAGTGGGTGCTGTTTTTGGGCCAGCTGCCAAGCACACCGCCTCTCACCTGTTAAATGCCTGCGACTCCAAAGACATACCATTCATATACCCGCATCTCTCTTGGGGTGCCCATCCGGATGGCTTCAATCTGCATCCAAGTCCGGAAGATATAGCCAACGCTCTGTACGACATTGTCAATCAGTTTGAGTGGTCTCGCTTTATATTCTGCTATGAATCAGGTGGGTGGTCCAATCAATCCTCTATGACTCTTTAATTAACATTCCTAGTTTCCTAGCTGAGTACCTGAATATTTTGGACCACCTCATGACCCTGTATGGCATCAAAGGACCTGTCATTAAGGTGATGCGCTACGATCTCAACCTGAATGGCAACTACAAATCGGTCCTTAGGCGAATCAGAAAATCGGAGGACAGTCGCATTGTGGTCGTGGGCTCCACAGAGGGCGTGGCCGAGCTGCTGCGTCAAGCTCAGCAGGTGGGCATTATGAACGAGGACTACACCTATGTTATAGGTAACTTGGACCTGCATACCTTCGAGCTGGAGGAGTACAAGTACAGTGAGGCAAATATTACGGGCATAAGAATGTTCTCACCTGATCAGGAGGAAGTGAGAGATCTGGTTGAAAAGTTGCACCAGGAACTCGGGGAAAGTCAACCCTTAAATACAGGTAGAGATACTTTAAGTTCTGGTTAATATAATTTCTGTGTATTCGTTTTTTAGGTTCCTCATCCATTACCATGTCCATGGCTCTCACCTATGATGCAGTACGAGTAATCGCGGAGACTACGAAACATCTTCCCTATCAACCTCAGATGCTGAATTGTTCCGAGCGTCATGACAATGTTCAACCAGATGGTTCCACCTTCAGGAACTACATGAGATCGGTTGGTAAACATTAAAAAACAATCAATAATACTCATACTAAATTTGCGAAATCAAAACAGTTGGAGATCAAAGAGAAGACCATCACAGGGCGCATCTATTTTGAGGGAAATGTGCGCAAGGGTTTCACCTTCGATGTCATCGAACTGCAGTCTAGTGGATTGGTCAAGGTCGGCACCTGGGAAGACGGCAAGGACTTCGAGTTCGAGCGACCACCCCAAGTTGTTAACTTTAATGACATCGATGACGGTTCGCTGGTCAACAAAACCTTCAAGGTTCTAATATCTGTTGCGGTACCCTATCATTATCATAGCTACAATACTGTTTTCATTTTTAACCATGGAAAAACTTAAATTACAGACCAAACCTTATGCCAGTCTCGTGGAGAGTATAGACACACTAATAGGCAACAATCAGTACCAGGGTTATGGAGTGGATCTAATTAAAGAGTTGGCCGATAAACTTGGCTTTAACTTCACCTTCCACGATGGTGGCAATGACTATGGATCTTTTAATAAAACCACTAATTCCACGACAGGAATGCTTAAGGAAATCGTAGAAGGGGTGAGTAGGATGTCGGAATAACTATCCACTGACCTTTAATTAGGAAAATTTAAAACCAGCGAGCTGATCTGGCGATCACTGATCTCACCATCACATCGGAGCGAGAAGAAGTTATCGATTTTTCCATACCCTTTATGAATCTGGGTGAGATCCATTACTTAGTCAGTTAGTTTCAAAGTCTAATGGTTTATTTCATTAACCAGGCATAGCCATTTTATATGTAAAACCTCAGAAGGCTCCCCCCGCCCTTTTCTCCTTCATGGACCCATTTTCATCGGAGGTGTGGCTTTACTTGGGTATTGCCTATGTGGGAGTCTCGCTCTGCTTCTTTATTATAGGTCGACTTTCGCCCATTGAGTGGGATAACCCCTATCCCTGTATTGAAGAGCCTGAAGAGCTGGAAAACCAGTTCACCATCAACAATTCTTTGTGGTTCACAACGGGAGCTTTGTTGCAGCAAGGATCTGAAATAGCTCCCAAGTAAAAATAGTTATTATAGTCCTCGAAACTTTATACAAATCATTTATATTTTCATAGAGCTCTCAGCACACGAACAATATCCGCCATTTGGTGGTTTTTCACCTTAATTATGGTTTCATCTTACACTGCCAACTTGGCTGCCTTCTTGACCATCGAGAATCCCACCAGTCCCATCAACAGTGTTGAAGACTTGGCTGAGAATAAAGACGATGTTCAGTATGGAGCTAAACGTACAGGATCCACCAGGAACTTCTTTTTGGTGAGTACTTAAAATTAGCTCTGTTAAAATAAACCAAGCTTATATATTTTTTTACTCCTAAGACATCGGAGGATCCTACCTATATGAAAATGAACGAATACATGATGGCTCATCCAGAAATGCTGATGGACAACAATCAGGATGGAGTGGACAAAGTAAAGGCGGGCACCAAGTACGCTTTTCTCATGGAATCCACCTCCATTGAATTTAACACGGTTAGGGAGTGCAATCTGACCAAGGTGGGGGATCCGCTGGATGAGAAGGGTTACGGAATAGCAATGGTGAAAAGTGGGTACTAAAGATACGCTATTAATCTGGTGTAATAACAAAGCTTCCACAGATTGGCCCTATCGCGATAAGTTCAACAATGCCCTGCTGGAGTTGCAGGAGCAAGGTGTCTTGGCCAGGTTGAAGAACAAGTGGTGGAACGAAGTTGGGGCCGGTGTTTGCAGTGTAAGTTTATTTTTGAGTAAAAAAAACCCACCATAACACCCCTTTCCCAGGCAAAAAGCGATAATGATGGTCCTTCGGAGTTGGGTGTGGACAATCTGAGTGGCATTTACGTCGTCTTGGTCATCGGATCCCTCTTTTCCATGCTGGTCTCCATTTTATATTGGTGCTACTTTGTTTTCAGGAAGGCTAAGTTCTATGCGGTACTGTAAGCTATTACCATTCCCATTACGATCTTAACAAGATACTTTTTAGGTTCCGTTTTGCGATGCCCTGGCTGAGGAATTCAAAATTGTCATCAGCTTTTCGGAAAATGAAAGAGCCCTAAAAAGCGCCCAGTCAGTTTATTCCCGCAGTCGAAATTCTTCTCAGTCGATAGAGTCCCTTAAAACGGATTCCGAGGAGAATATGCCGGATGAGGATTAGGATTGAGATATTTTTGTTCAATACTCTCTCCAAAGTTTCGAAAAAGCTTTTCGAAAATTTCACTCAAAACGATTTCCATTTGACATTTTGGAAGCAAACGTCAGTTGTGGCTTTTTACTCGAAGTGTTCGGTTGGAAAAGCACAAGATTTTATTTCTTTGAATATAATATATATATATATTAATATATATGTTAAGAATAAAAACCATATAAAATGTTTAGCAATCATTTTATATTATTTTGGGATATTATTTGTATTACAATTTCGGTTAGCAGTGCTCAGTATGAAAACTTTGGAGGCTACGACAACTTTCAAAGTTCCGAAAGTGTCCCAATTGGTAAGTAACTTCGAGAAGAAACCCCAAAAAAAAACTCATGAAAAATGTGTGTCGCGTGAGCATATTTTTTTCGTGCAGTTCCAAACAAACTGTTTTCAACGCGCGATTTATTTTTAATTTCTCATAAAGAGAACAAGCTGTTCGTTCCATCAACGCTGAAAGCTCGTAAAATCGGTTTTAGTATTTGTTTGTTTGTTTGGGTTTTCCGACTGAATGGGATGATTAGGTCAAGTTGTTGTTGATAAACAAACCGGCAAGAGAGAAATGGCCGAAAGTGGATGTGAGAGAATTTCTCTGTTTCAGGCCTGCTAACCGACCAGAACACGGAGCAGATGAACATCGTCTTTGACCACGCCATCGAAGTGGCCAACCTTGAGGTGGGCACCGCCTTGACATCGCTTAAGGAGGAGGTCAACTACGGGGATGCCTACCAGAGCTACGGCAAATTGTGCAGGATGCTTGAGGTAAGGCCTTGCTATAAAGACTCTTTTGTAAACATACTATATGTATTCTGAATATTTTATCGAAAGTGGAAAACACTTAACAACTTTTTATAGCAGTTTATAGAAGATGTATATCCATTCGTCGTGGAAAATATTTAAGAAAGTTTTAAATATATACAAAAAAATACAAATAAATTTTAAAGAATCTACTAAATTTAAACGCATTTTTTAAAGAATATATTGCAAATTTTCTTTATGGTTGTAGTTGTAGGAAATCTTTTCGATTTTACGAGGGACCCCCAACGATTAAGTTTATTGGTTAATTATTTACTAAACATTCGTTTAAACGTTCTAAAAGTAGGTAATAAACGTTCCAATTAAATGAGCTCTTCATAAACAATCTTAAAGTAAACAATGTGCTTCTCATTATTTTAAAACTTTTTATAACAGACTGGCATCGCGGGGGTGTTCGGACCCTCGTCGCGGCACACTGCCGTCCACCTGATGTCCATTTGCGATGCCATGGATATACCCCACATCTACTCCTACATGAGCGAGTACGCGGAGGGCTTCAATCTGCATCCGCATCCGACCGACCTGGCCAAAGCCCTACACAGCCTCATCGTGGCGTTCAACTGGACTCGCTTCATTTTCCTCTACGAATCCGGTGAGCTGCCTTTGTGGACGGAATAAAAGAGGTCCTTTAATAATTCCAAAATCGCTCCCAGCCGATTACCTCAACATATTAAACGAGCTGACCACATTATTTGGGATGAATGGACCCGTGGTCACAGTGCTGCGATACGACATGCAACTGAATGGAAACTACAAACAGGTCCTTCGGCGGGTGCGGAAGTCCGTGGACAATCGAATTGTGGTCGTGGGTTCCAGCGAAACGATGCCAGAGTTCTTAAACCAGGCCCAGCAAGTGGGCATAATCAACGAGGATTACAAGTATATCATTGGCAACCTGGACTTTCACTCCTTTGATTTGGAGGAGTACAAGTACAGTGAGGCCAACATAACAGGGCTCCGACTGTTTTCGCCGGAGAAGATGGCCGTCAAGGAACTGCTCATGAAGTTGGGCTATCCCACCGATCAGGATGAGTTCCGAAATGGTAATTAGCCTTTTATGGTGTTATGTGGTTATAATAGTTCGACTTTCTTTAAGGTTCCTGTCCCATTACCGTGGAAATGGCTTTAACCTACGATGCTGTTCAGTTGTTCGCACAGACCCTCAAAAATCTTCCATTCAAACCGGTGCCCCAGAATTGCTCTCAGAGAACTGAAAGTGTTCGTGATGATGGCTCCTCCTTCAAGAACTACATGCGAACGGTGAATAGAAAAGGAGGAATTTCTTATAAAATAGTTAATATTATAGTTCATGTGGCTATTATAGCTGCGCCTCACGGAACATTTGCTTACGGGTCCCATCTACTTTGAGGGAAACGTACGCAAGGGATACCACCTGGATGTCATCGAGCTGCAGCCCTCGGGGATCGTAAAAGTGGGAACCTGGGATGAGAATAGGAATTACACAGCCAGGCGACTGGCACCAACCACCGCCCTCTTCGATAGCGTCGACAATTCGCTGGCCAATAAGACGTTCACCATCTTGCTGTCGGTGCCAGTAGGTGACCAGAGCCCATATTTGAACCATATTTAATCATGACGCAATTAAACCCTGCAGAACAAACCATATGCTCAGCTGGTGGAGACGTACAAGCAGCTGGAGGGCAATAGCCAGTACGAGGGATACGGTGTGGATCTGATCAAAGAACTGGCCGATAAGCTGGGCTTTAATTTTACCTTCGTAAATGGTGGCAATGATTATGGATCGTATAATAAATCCACGAATGAATCCACGGGCATGTTGAGGGAAATAATGCATGGGGTGGGAAAGGATTTTACCTTTTTTTAACTCCTTATTAAACACTTATTTTTTTAGCGCGCTGACTTGGCTATCACGGATTTAACCATTACCTCGGAACGCGAACAGGCCATAGATTTTACTATCCCCTTCATGAATTTGGGCAAGTCACATTTTCCTACTGCTGATCCACATTTATTTATGGGTTAATTAATTTCAGGCATTGCAATCCTCTACTTGAAGCCCCAAAAAGCCGCTCCTGAGCTCTTTACCTTCATGGATCCGTTCTCCGAGGAGGTTTGGTGGTTCCTGGGCTTCTCCTTTGTGGGCGTGTCCTTGAGCTTCTTCATATTGGGTCGTCTGTCGCCGAGCGAATGGGACAATCCCTATCCATGCATTGAAGAACCAGAGGAACTGGAAAATCAATTTACTATAGGCAATTCCATTTGGTTCACAACTGGCGCCTTGCTTCAGCAGGGTTCCGAAATCGGTCCAAAGTATAAATTATATTCTTATATATGCGATTTCTACATTTCTTATATCCTCGACAGAGCTTTATCCACTCGTACCGTAGCCAGTTTCTGGTGGTTTTTCACCCTACTTGTGGTGTCTTCTTACACCGCCAACTTGGCTGCCTTCTTGACCATCGAAAAGCCGCAAAGTTTGATCAACAGTGTCGACGACTTGGCAGAGAACAAGGATGGCGTGGTCTACGGAGCGAAGAGAACCGGATCCACCAGGAACTTTTTTATAGTATTGCAAAATCTACTTTATGATTATTATAAGTATCTCTAAATGATAAATGTTCTTTAGACATCTGTAGACGAACGCTATAAGAAGATGAATAAGTTCATGACCGAAAACCCCCAACATCTTACCGAAGACAATATGGAGGGAGTATATCGAGTAAAGACCAACACTCACTATGCATTCTTAATGGAATCCACTTCCATTGAGTATAATACTAAGCGAGAATGCAACCTTAAAAAGATCGGAGATGCATTGGACGAGAAGGGCTATGGAATAGCTATGAGAAAGAGTAAGTTGAGTATATTCATAAAGTTTAATATTACCTTTTTATCTGGATATACCTATAGACTGGCCGCATCGCGACAAGTTTAATAATGCCCTGCTGGAACTGCAGGAGCAGGGAGTGCTGGAGAAGATGAAGAACAAGTGGTGGAATGAGGTGGGAACAGGAATTTGCGCTACCAAAGAGGACGCTCCAGATGCCACGCCTCTAGACATGAATAACTTGGAGGGCGTGTTCTTCGTACTCCTCGTGGGAAGTTGCTGCGCTCTGCTTTACGGGATTATAAGCTGGGTCTTGTTTGTGATGAAGAAAGCTCATCACTACCGGGTGGGTTAACAACTCTTTTAAAAACCGTAGTTATTATTGACTATCATCTTTCAGGTCCCGCTGCGCGACGCTCTTAAAGAAGAGTTCCAGTTCGTTATCGACTTTAATAATTATGTACGGGTGCTGAAGAACTCCGCCTCCATCTACTCGCGCAGCCGTCAATCCTCCATCTCAGCAGCTTCTGTGGTGCAGGAATCGCAATAATGTTCCGTCTTCGACAATAAAGTTCGTTGATCTAACTGCATTTTTGGGCCTGTCTTTATTCGATGTAATCCAATCTACTCTTATTTTGCTTGGAATCATTCAAAACCACTTTCTTAAATGTACTCTGCAAGATTTTATTAAAAAATTAAAATAATAAGCAGTCATAAATATTCAAAAATAAATAAAAATTGTATTTTGTTCGCATTTTAAGGACACTAGATGTTAGTCGGAATGCAGCAGTTACTGTCAATTCTAAATGAACAATTCGTTAAACTCTTACAAATTAATATTTAACTTGAAAAGAAGTTTTCTATTGGGTATTAAAGAATATAAAGAGCTAATGAAGTATTGTAAAGAAAGTTGCTGCTTTTAACCGATTAAAGCTGATTCTGAAAATATTGCCTATTTTTAAGATAAACTTTTAAATTTGGTTTTAGAGAATCTGAAAGAAAATTTTCCAAAAACTGTTGATAATTTAAAAAAAATTGATTTCTTAAATAAATAACTAAGTTTTTATAAATGAGATATATTTATTGCACCTCCGATTAGAAAAAAAAATTAATTTAAATTGGCAATAATTTAAGTTTCTACAAAAAGACAGCAACTAAATACTTCTCAGCGTCTATTCCTGATGTCTAGCACCTTTCTTAACAAATGTGTGTAAACGTTAGTGGATTATTAAATACGTCAACAAATACTTCGAATGAGATCGAACTTAGGTCCAGTGCTTGGCGCGCCACAGCAGGCAATGGATGTGATTGTCCACATCCGCCGGTGGAACTAATTTGGCTGCACCATGTGTGGGTGTACTGACGGCAGAGCACATGCTGGATGTCTCTGCGGAGTCGACGTAGCGTGAGATCAGAGAGCGATACCGTCTTCCGATCGTGGCGATCAAGGGCACCTTGTCGTTAGAAAGCGTTATTATGGATTTAATCTGTAAGAGGATCATAAAATAATCAGCATCCACCAAACGAAAGTAAAAAGCGCCAGTCTTACCTCATTTTCATAGGGTCGGAAAACGCTAATGGGTCGCAGAGTATTCAACTCGGCAACGATTAAGCAACCCCAGGTGGTTCCGATATACAGCTCCGTATTATGAGCCGCCAGAGCCGAAATCTGGCACTTAATCAGGTTGACATGTTCATCAATCGCGATGCTTTGCAGGGATTCGGAACAGGGCAGCAGCTTGGAGCAGTCCAGTTTGTTCTCAATCCGTTTCGACACCACACCCCACTGGTACACCATGCAGCCGGGATATAGGCAACTGAATACGTGACTGTCATTGCTGCACATGCGAGCCACCTTGACGTCCTCAATAAGATTAGGTTCTTCACTGTGGCACAAAGCCTGGTGGCCGGACACTCCGGTCTCATTTAACGGAAATACATTTATCTTTCCTGCTATTTCACCGCACCACAATTCGTAGTTTCTGTAGAAAACACACACCAATTATTGCACGCTCAGCTGATAATGAATTATGAACTTACCCATCCACAAAAACTGAACAGGCTGCGTGCAAAACAAATCCAGAACAGATCTCCGTGAGCACAAAAGAGCCCTCAGCAAAGGCGCAGTTGCTGGGAACTTGAGTAGCGTCTACCAGAAACACGCGGCCATTGTGTGTACCCACCGCCACGCGAGCTATCCGTTCCATGTAGACCAGACTGATCACAGCTGACTTAATGGCCGGATCGAGCATGTATGAAAACAAGTGGGCGTAGCTTGACGTGCTATAAGAATGCAGGTTGCCGGAAACGTCGCCCATCCAGATGGCGTCGCCCACCAGACAGCAGCACAGCATGTTCATCTTAGGCAAGCGTTGGGCGGAACGAGCACGTGAGTGGGCGCCGTTTTCGGGAGTCTTGGGCGGTGCAACCTGTGGCTGCGGAGAACAACTGATGCTGTTGCACTGCAGCAGGCTGCCCGAAGGTGTGCAGTCCAGAATGTCTATGCGGGATCCAAAAGAGGGAAGCCACAGCTCTAGGCCGCACCGTTCCTCATCGCCGGCGCCGACCATCGACTGAAACACTCCACATACAATCTTTTCGCTATGAGGCATTGCAACAACATCCAGCAGGTGGATGCACTCCGGGGCACTGAGTATGGAAACAATCTGACTCGCCGTGGGTCTACGACGCGGCTGTTCGTGCCAACACAAGACCATGAGATCTAAACAACAGGTTGGAAACTGGGTTTCCCTCTGCGTCAGAGCAGGCCGACTCCCTTCTAGAATACACTCTTTAATGGATTCGTGACCCTCGAAAGGTTGTCGTAAACTGATATTCTCGTATATGAACATGCCAAAGGAGAAACAGTCCACCTGAAAATAAAAAGTTGTTTTACCATTTAATAATCAAGAAACTTAATTTATAAATTATTCAACCCCTAAGGAGTTTATCAACTCACCTTCTCAGTATATTCCTCCTCACCATTGTAGCGTATTATCTCGGGAGCCATAAAACCCTCGGTGCCGCCAAATCCCTTTGCTCCGCTTGGAGCTGTCTGCCTGCTGATTCCATAGTCGGCAATCTTAATATGCACATGGTTTCGTGGGCTGTCCTCTGTGTGAGGTTGTGGAAGCTCCCAAACCAGAACATTTTCCGACTTCAGATCGCGGTAGATAATTCTTCTGCGATGCAGATACTCTATTGCCCGAGCCGCCTGCAGAACAAGGGTCTGAAAGGTATGCGGTCCCATGTGGGCACCACTGCGTCGGTATTGTCGAAGCAAAACGTCCAGACCACCCAGGGGAGCTAGTTCAAGAACCAGAGCTAATGGTTTAATGCAGATCCCCACCAAAGGCACAATGTTTGGGTGCTTCAGGGTTAGAAGTACTGCCAACTCCTGGCGAGCTGTGCAGTAAGCCTTGCAAGAATGCTGCAATGGATCGCGGTCCCACTTGCCCACGGCCACCTTGAAGGCCATTAAAGCGCTCTAAAAATGAATAAAATTATTTAGAATAAAAGACGATTATGCTTAATTTCTAGTACTTACCTCCTTGGCCCGAGCTCCGGGTGGAACTGGCTGGAGCATTTTCATGGCCACAGGTTTAAATGACCTAGCGCCCCTTACCTTGCAGTTTGCTTTGAAGACAAACCCAAAAGCTCCTCGACCAAGCAGCGATCCCTTAATGATGCACTCGCTAGGAATAGTGTGCTTATCGGGTATATCGGCAAATATAACATCCGGAGCTAGCTGAGCCATCGACTGTTCAAGATGGACAGGACAGCTGATCTTGCTTTGATTGTAAACGGACAAAATGCACTCCTCAATCATCCAGGCGTAGCAAACATTTGAGTTATCAGGCACGTGATAGCCAGGATGTCCGTCCACCGAAGTATTGCGCGAAGAGCCAGCTGAATCGGGACCCACTCCCGAATCTGCATCCGAGCCAGCGTTTAAAGAATCCTCAGATCGGCGCTCCCTCCTTGCTGTGGCGTTAAGGTACGCCGAGAATACGTTCAAAGCACCATCCTCACCCGGATCACCAACACCGTGCAGAAAGTATGCTCCCGCTCCGCGTCTGCTACTGCGACTTGGTCTATTACATCCCATGGCAGGTGGATCCCGGTCCGCAGGCTCGTTGCTGTGCTGCAATTGCAGCTTCCAAAGGCAGCGCGGACACAACACCAATCGAGTGATTAGGAAACGACCCTCCGAAGTGTGCACAAACCGCGTTCCAAGCGAAGGATACCAGTCCTCTAAAAGCAAATCAATATGATCCACAGTCAGGGCCAACAGCTTTGCCACCTGGGACATGTGTGGCTGTAGTTCGGCCAGCAACTGACGTTCCCGGTTATCCACCTCCTGGGAAATGTTCACATCATGAAGTGGAAAGTAAACTTCCAGAATGCTGGAGGAGCTCAAATTCACATCGCTCCAAATACCATCTAGTTTCAGCTTAAAGCGGTTTCCATTAGTGCGGAAAGGTTGGGTTCGCTCAGTGCTTTGAAAGGGTACTTCCCAGATTTTGAAAATTAGGATGGGGCCATAGTAAAGTGCTAGGCCTGTCTGCCAAAGATTCCACTGGGTATCCTGCTCCAACGAAGTGCGCAAATCGAAATCCACATACTTCTAAAGATAAAAGATTGCAATTAATACAAACACATCAAAATATCAAAAGACAATGTTCTCCACTTACATCTTGTAAAGCCACATAAGAGCCTCGAATCGCCTCAATTATCTGCTCATCAGCCAAAATCCGCGTAATTAATCTCGACCAGAAACCGGACGGGAAGTAAGTCATCAAAAGAATGCGCCGCAGTCCCTGGCTAGCAGTAGTAGGAGATGATGGCGAAGTATGTGCTAACCTCTGTTCATAGATCAGATTATTTAGATTGACTTCCTGCGAGACAGAGCACCCTAAACTACGTCCGCGGGAACGTTGCGAAAGTTTTACTGTGCTTCCAGAATTGGGTGTAGCTGCCTCTTGCAATGGCAGCAGAGAGGGAATGAGTAGCGTTCTCGAATCCCACGTTAATGCCACTTCGAATTTGTTCAATAAGCTGACAATGTAACTAAAATAAACGGAAAATATCATAATTAAATAGGCTTTGTACAGAGTTCGAATAAAGACCCACCTTCTGTTTCCATTTCCTTGAACTTGCGCGCTACGAAACAGCAGCTGAAGATCATCCAACTTCATCACACCCGTGGGAGCAAATGGATTGATCTCCCGCACAGTGACTACATGGGCCAGCATGTCGCACAGCCACTGCGGATCGAGGAAGTAGTAGTCCCTGAGCGTCGCATCATCGTAGTGCAACAGAACTCCATTTTCGTGGCACCATGTGGTGGCCTGCTGCAGCTCAGCGGCATCCCGAAAGCTCTTGTAGTTATGCAGTCGCATCTGTTCGGTGACCAAGCGTCTGTACTGCTCACCATCCAGGACGGGATCTCGGCCAGCAGCACGCAAATTGCAAGCAATTACATTTACAATGTCCTCCAGTGCAATGTAGCTGGCTGGGATCTTCTGCAGCAGCATCGGCTCCTTGGATCCGGGCGATCGCAGTTGCATGGCGGTGTCGTAAATGATGTTTGCCAACAAATGGATGTTGTGCAAAGTTCTAAAATGGATACCGGTTGTTAATCTTAGATTTTAACAATAAGAAATGACTAAGCACTTACCGACAACTTATTTCGATGGAGTCAATCACCCGCGGCAGCCCGATTTTTTCCGCATCAGGAATAGCGATGAACTTTTCACGAATCAGTTGCTGCAGCTGCTCTGCCTTCTGAGGAGAGATAGATTCCCCGACTGCATCAAAGTGTGTGCCCACAATAATTACGGGAGAGTTGGGAGCCCTAGCCTGAATGTTGCCCAGCCACTGCAGCAACTCCGCCAGACCCTTGTGACCATCGCTTATGCGCCATAGGACTAGATATAGACTCCGCTTAGACAAGAAGTACTGGTGGGTGGCGTAGTACTCCTTCTGGCCGCCAAAATCCCAAGTTCGGAACACCACCGGGCCATGAGAGCCGGGCGACCGCTTCCGCTTCTCACAAATCCAGGTTCCGATGTCCACGCCTACCGTTGATATGTTTGCGCTGGAGGCGGATGAGTGGCGGTGAGTTCTAGATGTGCTGCGGGCGTGTCCCATCCGCTTGGCCCAATGATTTTCGCTGGCGCGAGATCGGTGAGAGCTCGAACTAGAGCCTGAGCCCGCTCCCTGGCGCAGCAAGTCGAGTAGGGTACTCTTTCCGATTCCAGCCACACCCACCACCATGAGCTTCATACGCGCATACGGCTGAGCATCTTCGTAGATAGACTTCAGGTATCCAACGATGTCCATTGTCTTGTGCTTCTTGCTCTCGATCATGGAACGCAATGGCTCCTGCAGGAGGCAGCCACGCGTATTAAGATTCCACAGCCGTGAGAGAAGTCCTAAATGCGGCGGCAGCTCCGTGATATTCACGTTGCCACTTATGTTCAACACTGACAGACTGCTCAGTTCATGCAAAGAGGCGGGAATCTCCTTCAGACAGTTGTTGGTCATGTCTAGCATAGACAGGTTGGGAAATATCACCTTTGACCGGTTCACGCCTACCACACTCCAGTCAGCGTCCTCGCTTTCGTTAAACACCGTTGTGGCGTCATCAGTTGACAGCTGGATGCGGGTAAGTAGGTTGTCCGCCAAGATTAAAGTGCGTAGTGCCTCCAGGCGCAGATGACGCCTGTGCCGGCAAACGCTCTTCAACACAGAGGCACGAAAGGATGTGGAGGAGGAGCTGCTGCCCTTTGATGAATTCGTTTTGTAAGTTTGCTCCTCCTCCCGACCTTCCGGTAGCTGGACACAACTGTAGCACAGTAGGTGCGGATCCGATTCGGTTATCCTTGGCAAACTTGGCCAGCAAGAGATCTCATTGTGGCTTAGATCCAACTGTTTCAGTGTGGCCGGATAGCTTGTTACATGTCCCATGGAACGCAGACTGTTGTACGACATATTTAGGCGGGTCAAATTGACCGCCAGGCAGGGCAAAGCAGCGGGAATACTGGTGAATAGATTATTTGCTATATTCAGGCTACTTAGCTGGGAGGAGCCCAAACCAGGTGTCTTCCCATCGCCGAAATCCTGCTCATGCTGCCACTTCATGTCATTGTCGGTTATGTCTAAAGATGACGACCAGAGATTGCGATGGGTTAGCCGCTGTTCAGACACATTTCGCGGTTTGTTTGACTGCGGCTCCTCGAAGGGCTGCAGCTGCAATTTGTCCAAGCTGAGAAGTGAACTGCTCGTTTGCATCGGCGGTACAGGAAGGTCCCTCAATAGGTTGAAGGCTACGTTCAGTTCGCGCAGCTTAGGCGCACGCCACAAGTCGAAGGGGAGCTGTTGGAGCTTGTTATTCGAAACATCCAGAATAGAAAGGGCGGGTAGGTGAAAGATGGCGGCCGGCAAAGTTGTCAATTGGTTGTCCTGCAGGAAAAGCTCATCCAGAACCGGGCAACCATATGACTTACCCAGCGGCGCAGGCAGATCGGTGATCTTATTTTGAGCCACATTCAGATATCTAAAAGGAAGAATTTTTTAATGTTTTTATTTATATTATTAATTGCATTATTTAATTTTACTTACTTAAGACTAACCAGTTGAAACAACTCCTGTGGAATTGCCGTGAGAACATTGTGCGAAAAGTCAATTCTCGTTATAGCGGTCAGAGCAACCTCATTGAGTCGGGGATGCGACTGCAGCTTGGGATTCAGCAGCAACACACCACTGACCATCCAGGGAACTCTTACCACCGACAATTGCACACTGGAACCCATACTGTGCCAGTCGATGATGGTGGGTACGTTGGGAAACATTGCGCTGTAGGATATGTTGCTGGTGGACGGCAAAAATACGTTCACCTCCACAGGTGTGGGGAGTCCCTTCTTGTTAATCTTGTAGTCAGAGTCCGGATGGACGCGGCGTGCCAAAAGGCGGCTCAGGATGGCCTCGTCGCCTCCGGTCATAGCCATTCCTATGGCAGAACCATTGTCGTCACGGGCTCCATGTTTTAGCAAGAGATCCAACATGGCCAACGACCTTTGCTTGCAGGCCTCTGCAATGGGGACATTGCTCAATCCGTAGATTTCCTCGCAACACTTTGGGTCGTTGTGATCTTCAACTGGCTTGGCCACAATATTCGGATTCGCTCCGTGCTGAAGCAGAGACTGAACCACGTCGAGATGGCCGCCCCGAACTGCCGCTAGCAAAGCCGTTTCCCTCGCTGCTCCACACAGTAGATTAACGTTAATAGGACACCTTTGGCATTCGTTGGACTCTTGGGCAGCCTGGTCATTGGGTCCCTCCGATTCCCCAGATATGTGCAGCTTTGACATGATGGCCTGAATGCCAAACGAAATGCGTTTTCTGGTGGGCGTGATGGGAGTGCTCACCGAGCTGGCGGAATCGCCCATCGTGCGCCGGCACTGGAGCTGCCACTTGAGAAGCACTCCAACCAGTTGCTTGTTTCCCAGGATGCTGGCTATATACAGACTGGTCTGACCCGTCACGTCGTGGGCGTTGGCGTCGAAGGGCAGCCGCCATTCCCACTGACCCTCCTCGTCGCGATATGTCTGATAGAGGTAGTCGGGATAGCTGTAGCTTATGAGAAGTTCCAACAGCTTGATGTGTCCATTGATGCAGGCGGCGTGCAGTGGCAGCCAGCGCTCTACAGTTGGTTGCTGGATGAGTTCTGGAAAGCGGTCCAGCATCAGGCGGGCGATGCCCAAGTGTCCGCTGTGGACGGCGGCGTACAGGGGTGAGTACTTGGTGACGGCGTGGGAACGTCCATCCGCCCCAGCATCTAGCAGTCGCTGTGTGATGCTCTCGTAACCGGACTGGCAGGCTCTGAAAAGGATACCGGCATAAGTCTGACTCAAAAATTTACTAAAAGCAACATTTGCTCACATGAACAACAGGGTATTGGCCCCTGAGGGAGCCATATTGACTATAATCTGCCGCTCAGTTCCCAGGGCCGCCAGCAGGACCCGCACAGTCCGCTCATCTCCGGCGCTCACCGCCGTTCGGAGTTCTCCATGCTTGATCTGACGCACTTCCTCCCGCGCATCTGTGAAGGAGGAGTTTCATATTTGTTAGACATATGCTGGCCAAACCTCCCTGGGGCGTCCTTAAATTCCCACCCCGTATTGAGGATGCCTCAATGACCTCATCCACGAAATAGTCGCAGGCCTCCAGAGCGGTTTCAGTTCCAGGTTTGGGCTGTTCCATGCTAAATTTCCAAGACATTATGTAACCCAAATTGCCGCGACAAAACCCCAAAAATTAATTGGCATCAGAGAAGCGGACCGAACGCGGCGCTGGCGAAAACTGAACTGGGGAAAATCGATGGCCGTTGCCCGGGCCACGTTTTTGTGGTCATTGATCCAGGTCGGATTTGGACGCACTGCGCAAGACGAGACCGAAGAAGCACGGCAACTGTTGCACGTGGTCAAGGACTGGCATTGTTTTTTGTTTTGATTTCGCGTGGGTGTCGAATGGCCCAGTGGTTGCAGCGCACCAGTTGCTTATTGGGGCAGAAGTGCCATTTTGAAGTAAACCATTTTGCGCGCCCACTTCTATTGCGCCAGGGTCACCCTGTGCGGGTGCTGGTGTTGTTGAAAAACCAATAACAACTGGTTGGTGATTTAATTGCACCACTTAAGTAATTTGCATGTCAGAGTTTGATGTTCATTTGCACTTTGACCGAGTTAGAAATTGCACACAACTAACGAATGTATATAGACTGGCTTTCACCTGACTTCTCTCACCTTCATCGGAGTCGCTCATTGTTATGTATTGTGTTATTCAGCAGTTGCTCAAGTCGCACATCTCATGCTTTTTCCAGGGTATGTGTTTGGAAACAATTACCTAGTTATATCATCTATTTTGGATGCTCATTTAACTATTTTGCACATTTTGCAAAATTTTCACTCAGCGTTTTGATTTGTTTACCTTTTTGTGGTGAGACCGTTTGTTGCTTTTGAAAAAACACCCCAAAATAGATAGCATATGACTATCGGTTGCACAGTATGTGCTGTTAAGCGCAAACATCTTGTGATTTTGCAGTGACTGACAACAGAAGCAGGACAAACATGCTTTAAAATTGTTAAATAAATATATTTTATATTTACACATAACAACTTTAATCAAAAACTATTATCATATTTTCTCAAAATATTCCCTGACAAAGTTCTTCCTACACCACTGCCACCAAGCTACCCTGTAAATCATCCATGAATGACCAACGCTGACTCACCCGTGACTTGACTCACAGAAATATAATGGAATTTTATTTAAGTTTTAACGTTCACATTTTGTGTGATTGGAATATTATCTTACTATAACTTATATTTGTTCTTGTCTTATTTCGATTACTCTAAGATAACTCTTTTAAAAACCTTGTTCTTCTTTTGCATGCACTGTTTTTAACACATTGCATGGCTTTTCTGAGTGCCTTCTCAGGTGGCTGAGTACTATCGGTTAATTGAACAGCCTCTGAAAGTACATATTATTTTTTTGGTGAAATGTATTCAGCTATATAAAAACCTACCCAGTAGGGCTGAAAAGAAGTTTTCGTATCTGCGCAGGCTTTTTTTGTTTTGCGTTCCGTCGACGTTAAAGTCTACAACTAAGTCCACGGCCAGAACCTTTTTCAACGATTTCGATAGAGGCGCGTGACGAAAGATGTTCACCATCTCTTTAACCTTTTAGCAATGGAAACTATTGTTATTATCTATTGGAACTGAATAAAATAATCCAACTTACATATAATACTTGAGTGGGTGGATTCATATTTTTGTCTACTAAAAACAGATCGTCTTCTGTTTTTATGGGAAAATCGGTAGGAGCGCCATTTTGTGGCGTCCCGGTCTCCTGGGGTTGGTTGAACAATAACTTGATCAATTGCGTTTGAGAGGATACTGTTTCAGAGAGCAAGGCGACATTTTTTTTTAGCGTCTCAATAGATTCCCGTAGTTCCTGGTTTTCTTCTGTAAAATACAGGTTTGAAACGTATTAATATTTGGCATTAATTCCATAGTAATAAAGATGGTCTCGAACAATGGGTAAATTACCTCGAATTGCTGATATTATGCGGTCTTCTGCTGATTGATCCAGCTGAGCATTTTCTGCGAAAACAACTAAAAACTATATTATATTACTATATATTGTAATACATTTTGATAAAGACTCGCCTGGTTCGGCCTTTGCTCGCCTTTTAGATGGCTGATTATTTGACATTTCCATATCGTTAAATTCCAAATGTTAAATTCCGAATAGTAAATAAAAACAAAGCGATTCCAGGGACGCCTACTAGAGGTGTCAAAACATCGATGAAAACATCGATGCATCGATGTTTTTGAAATTTTCTAAATCATCGATGTTTTTTTTCAACCATCGATGTTTCTGTGCCGAGAAAAAAGGCAAAGGAAAGGTACGTAAAAGAGCAGATTTTTTTTTCATTTTTTCTATTATAATATTAAAGTTCTTCTTTTGCTGTTTTTTAGTAATAGACAAACTTATGTTTATTAACAAAAATTATAGTTTTCTTAAAAATGTTTAATTTAGTTATAAGAAATGATCTCCGAAATGATCTCTCTCTCAGTCTAAAACACCAAGTGAATAAATGTTTTGTTTTCTATTTTTAATACAACCACAAGAATTACCTAAATTTTTTAAATTATCAAAATGCACACTATTTTAATAATTTAAAAAATTTAGGTAATTCTTAAATAGTCGGGCCGGAACCACCCGACTAATTAACAAAAATCCGTATTTAGAGGGCGATGAATCAAGAATTTTGGTGTAAAAATTATTTTGGAGACCAGGAGAAATTTTTAAAGTTTTCCTCTTTACCAAATCGACCCTTTTCATGGCTACATAATATTCATTAAAGAGTTGAAAATTTCAAATGATTTATACACTTGTCACATATAAGCATAAATGTATGTATATTTTCTGTATAAGTGAAGATACACTTACAGTTATTGGTGTTTATTTAAAACACACATGTTAAATGCAACTTAAATCATTGCAAATTACTAAAAACAAAACCAACAAAAACAAAAAATAAAAACAATAAGAAAAAAGCAAAAACATTAACATTAACGTAAAATTATGTGTGTGGTGTGTCTGTGTGCGTGCCCGCTGTTGGTTTTCGGCGATCGCCAAAGGTTTTTTAAGTGCAATTTGGGCAAACTTTAAAAATTTCTCCTGGCTAAACTAAGCGCGTCCCCAAAATAATTTTTACATCAAAAGTCATGATTTATCGCACTGTAAATATGGATTTTTGTTAATTAGTCGGGTCGTTCCGGCCCGACATTTAAGAATTACCAAAATTAAATTTTAATTTTTTAAAACATCGATGTTTCATCGATGTTTTGGGTGAAAAACATCGAAAACATCGATGTCTCAATACATCGATGTTTTGACACCTCTAACGCCTACAGGAATGCCAACCAATTTTCTAGACCAGTGAAGCTGCCAGCTCGGTTTCTAGCATTTCGCCATGTGCGTCAAATTAGCGTCGGCCTGTTAGCAACGAAAACGGGAACGGTGGAATATGGAACATGGGGCTCTTTTTATTTTTACATTTTCTCGCTATTTGGGGACCAAATCGAAAAATCTAAAATGCTAGATTGTTAAGAAAGAAAAGATCTATCGAGCTAGGTAGGTTTGGGACACATACAAGGCCTATTAGTGTTTCAAAAATGCATTTGAAAAATCGTGTCCCCACAATTTTGTTAACTGCTCCCCTCACAGAGGTTGTGCCAATATGCACGATAAACCAAGCTATTAAGGGTTAATTCAAGCTCCTTGTCTGAAAGTTTCATCAAAATCAAACCCACAGTTTTCGAGAAAAAAGCCTAACAGTACCGCAACCTCGGATTTTCCCCATACAAAAAAGGGGGGCAAAAATGAAATTACCTACTGCTCCACTCCTAGAGGTTGTGCCAACATGCACGGTATATGGGTAGATAGGGGATAATCTAGGGACTGTTCTGTGAAAGTTTTATCAAAATCAAACCCACAGATTTTGAGAAAATTGCTTAACAGTTGGGGGTGTTAAAAAGGTTATTAAAAGGCCGTTTAATCCAGAAACGGAACCATTGGATACTAAGACATAAACCACAATGTAAACAGCTTAGCCATGACAATCATTCGACGCTAACTTTCTATATCTTTATACAGCTCTCACAGAGGTTGTGCCAACTTGCACGGTATCGCATTCGAAGGGGCATCATTATAGCTAATTTCTGAATAAATTACAGGCAATTCAAACCCACAGTTTTCGAGAAATTCAAGTCTTTTCAATTATGGCTTTTGCCACGCGGTCACACTGTCAAGGCCTGCGATAAATCGTATGACCCGTGACATCAACCATCAAAATTTATATGCAAACTTTAATTAATTCATACAGCTCTCACAGAGGTTGTGCCAACTTGCACGGTATCGCATTCGAAGGGGCATCATTATAGCTAATTTCTGAATAAATTACAGGCAATTCAAACCCACAGTTTTCGAGAAATTCAAGTCTTTTCAATTATGGCTTTTGCCACGCGGTCACACTGTCAAGGCCTGCGATAAATCGTATGACCCGTGACATCAACCATCAAAATTTATATGCAAACTTTAATTAATTCATACAGCTCTCACAGAGGTTGTGCCAACTTGCACGGTATCGCATTCGAAGGGGCATCATTAAAGCTAATTTCTAAATAAATTTCAGGCAATTCAAACCCACAGTTTTCGAGAAATTCAAGTCTTTTCAATTATGGCTTTTGCCACGCGGTCACACTGTCAAGGCCTGCGATAAATCGTATGACCCGTGACATCAACCATCAAAATTTATATGCAAACTTTAATTAATTCATACAGCTCTCACAGAGGTTGTGCCAACTTGCACGGTATCGCATTCGAAGGGGCATCATTAAAGCTAATTTCTAAATAAATTACAGGCAATTCAAACCCACAGTTTTCGAGAAATTCAAGTCTTTTCAATTATGGCTTTTGCCACGCGGTCACACTGTCAAGGCCTGCGATAAATCGTATGACCCGTGACATCAACCATCAAAATTTATATGCAAACTTTAATTAATTCATACAGCTCTCACAGAGGTTGTGCCAACTTGCACGGTATCGCATTCGAAGGGGCATCATTAAAGCTAATTTCTAAATAAATTACAGGCAATTCAAACCCACAGTTTTCGAGAAATTCAAGTCTTTTCAATTATGGCTTTTGCCACGCGGTCACACTGTCAAGGCCTGCGATAAATCGTATGACCCGTGACATCAACCATCAAAATTTATATGCAAACTTTAATTAATTCATACAGCTCTCACAGAGGTTGTGCCAACTTGCACGGTATCGCATTCGAAGGGGCATCATTAAAGCTAATTTCTAAATAAATTTCAGGCAATTCAAACCCACAGTTTTCGAGAAATTCAAGTCTTTTCAATTATGGCTTTTGCCACGCGGTCACACTGTCAAGGCCTGCGATAAATCGTATGACCCGTGACATCAACCATCAAAATTTATATGCAAACTTTAATTAATTCATACAGCTCTCACAGAGGTTGTGCCAACTTGCACGGTATCGCATTCGAAGGGGCATCATTAAAGCTAATTTCTAAATAAATTTCAGGCAATTCAAACCCACAGTTTTCGAGAAATTCAAGTCTTTTCAATTATGGCTTTTGCCACGCGGTCACACTGTCAAGGCCTGCGATAAATCGTATGACCCGTGACATCAACCATCAAAATTTATATGCAAACTTTAATTAATTCATACAGCTCTCACAGAGGTTGTGCCAACTTGCACGGTATCGCATTCGAAGGGGCATCATTAAAGCTAATTTCTAAATAAATTACAGGCAATTCAAACCCACAGTTTTCGAGAAATTCAAGTCTTTTCAATTATGGCTTTTGCCACGCGGTCACACTGTCAAGGCCTGCGATAAATCGTATGACCCGTGACATCAACCATCAAAATTTATATGCAAACTTTAATTAATTCATACAGCTCTCACAGAGGTTGTGCCAACTTGCACGGTATCGCATTCGAAGGGGCATCATTAAAGCTAATTTCTAAATAAATTTCAGGCAATTCAAACCCACAGTTTTCGAGAAATTCAAGTCTTTTCAATTATGGCTTTTGCCACGCGGTCACACTGCCAAGGCCTGCGATAAATCGTATGACCCGTGACATCAACCATCAAAATATATATGCAGGCCTTGACAGTGTGACCGCGTGGCAAAAGCCATAATTGAAAAGACTTGAATTTCTCGAAAACTGTGGGTTTGAATTGCCTGAAATTTATTTAGAAATTAGCTTTAATGATGCCCCTTCGAATGCGATACCGTGCAAGTTGGCACAACCTCTGTGAGAGCTGTATGAATTAATTAAAGTTTGCATATAAATTTTGATGGTTGATGTCACGGGTCATACGATTTATCGCAGGCCTTGACAGTGTGACCGCGTGGCAAAAGCCATAATTGAAAAGACTTGAATTTCTCGAAAACTGTGGGTTTGAATTGCCTGTAATTTATTTAGAAATTAGCTTTAATGATGCCCCTTCGAATGCGATACCGTGCAAGTTGGCACAACCTCTGTGAGAGCTGTATGAATTAATTAAAGTTTGCATATAAATTTTGATGGTTGATGTCACGGGTCATACGATTTATCGCAGGCCTTGACAGTGTGACCGCGTGGCAAAAGCCATAATTGAAAAGACTTGAATTTCTCGAAAACTGTGGGTTTGAATTGCCTGAAATTTATTTAGAAATTAGCTTTAATGATGCCCCTTCGAATGCGATACCGTGCAAGTTGGCACAACCTCTGTGAGAGCTGTATGAATTAATTAAAGTTTGCATATAAATTTTGATGGTTGATGTCACGGGTCATACGATTTATCGCAGGCCTTGACAGTGTGACCGCGTGGCAAAAGCCATAATTGAAAAGACTTGAATTTCTCGAAAACTGTGGGTTTGAATTGCCTGTAATTTATTCAGAAATTAGCTATAATGATGCCCCTTCGAATGCGATACCGTGCAAGTTGGCACAACCTCTGTGAGAGCTGTATAAAGATATAGAAAGTTAGCGTCGAATGATTGTCATGGCTAAGCTGTTTACATTGTGGTTTATGTCTTAGTATCCAATGGTTCCGTTTCTGGATTAAACGGCCTTTTAATAACCTTTTTAACACCCCCAACTGTTAAGCAATTTTCTCAAAATCTGTGGGTTTGATTTTGATAAAACTTTCACAGAACAGTCCCTAGATTATCCCCTATCTACCCATATACCGTGCATGTTGGCACAACCTCTAGGAGTGGAGCAGTAGGTAATTTCATTTTTGCCCCTCTTTTTTGTATGGGGAAAATCCGAGGTTGCGGTACTGTTAGGCTTTTTTCTCGAAAACTGTGGGTTTGATTTTGATGAAACTTTCAGACAAGGAGCTTGAATTAACCCCTTATAGCTTAGTTTATCGTGCATATTGGCACAACCTCTGTGAGGGGAGCAGTTAACAAAATTGTGGGGACACGATTTTTCAAATGCATTTTTGAAATACTAATAGGCCTCGTATGTGTCCCAAACCTACCTAGCTCGATAGATCTTTTCTTTCTTAACAATCTAGCATTTTAAATTTTTCGATTTGGTCCCCAAATAGCGAGAAAATTTAAAAATAAAAAGGGCCCCATGTTCCATATTCCACCGTTCCCGTTTTCGTTGCTAACAGGCCGACGCTAATTTGACGCACATCATTTCGCCGCCATCACAACTCAAATGTACGGTCACACGCGATTGTTAGGAGTGTGTCTCGGCTAACGCTCCCAACATTTTAGTAAGACCGTACCGTTGGCATAATTCGGTGTATACCAAATATACCGACGGAATAAGGTCCACGCAAATGTTAGGAGGGTGTATCGGCTAACTTAGCAAGGACATCGTCCAGACATTTTAGCGTGACCGTTTGGAATACCTGAACTTTGTCCCACCTCTAGCGAGCTGCGGGCACCCTGTGGGAGGTTAACAGACGCTTAACAGCACGTAACTCAACAATACAAATAAAAACAATTAATATTTTTTAATCAATCGCGAGTGTGAGCCGATTGCACAGTGCATTTGAAACACAACAATAGTGCGGGATGGCCGAAGGCGGCCAAAAGTGGTTGCCGGTCCAGGAAAACAAGTAAGGAGCAGCACAAACTGCGCAGCTCACACCCAAAAAAAAAAAAAAAAACGCGATAAAGGCGAGGGCCAAAGTGAAGATGAAAAACAAAAACAAACGGCCCGGGCCAACGGCCAAAGTGCCAGTGAAATTCGAATGAAAAGCTTGCGCTTCGTGTGCGTTTTTCATGCTCTCCCTGCCTGGCTGCAATTTCCATATTTCTGTGGCATCGCGACTTAGAGATGAGACATCGGTGCCGCGTAACTTTTTGCATACCCTTTCCGCGGGCTCAACTCCACCTGTTCGGTCATGGAATTTGACCCGTCGCCTTCGAAATGCCCCCCAAAAGCTTCGATTTGCGAGTTAAAAACTTTCTTATCAACAGATCCAGTAAACAAGTTACTGAATTCTACGTCTCAAACATTTAAGTGGCCTATAGCATCTGCAAAATGAATGTTAGGGCATTGAAAGGTCGCCATGGTTCACCCTGAATTCTTGTTTTTGTTTTCAAGTTGACCCCTCCCCCACCCCGCCCATCCTTCAACCTTTGGCAGTGTGATTCATACTAAATATAAAGTCAGCGTTTTTGTTTTAATTAACAAGAACTAAAGATTTAGAGGCAGAGTGGTTTCTTTCTAATTTAAAACCATGGCGAAGGAGAGAAGTCGCCATTTTCCCAGGTGGTTGCAGGCGGTTTAATCCGACGAGGGATCGGGAATCTCTAAAGATCTTCGGGGGGAACCCAGGGGGTCACCTTTTTATCAGCGGGTGGGCGGTTGATTTTTAGTAATTTCCGTAATTAGACACCAAAACAATTATCGGTATATCACCATATGTTTTCTTTCAAGTAACCCGGCGCCACCTTCCTATTTATTCGCAGAGATTGGCGAGCTGATTTAAATGGAAAACTTTGAAAACAACAATCTGTTGATAACGAAACCAGCGAAATGCCAACTAACAACTGGAGGCCAAGTCAGGAAGAGTAGTTAAGAGAAGCCAAACCGAAAGCCAACCAGGAGGAGCTGGCGATCTTTCCGGTAAGACCCAAAATCCGAATATCGAAGATTAAACAGCCATGAAACTCGCTGGCGGGTCCATCGCCATGATGGACAACCGGTCGATGGCCTACGTTGCCCACCAGCCCAAGTATGAGCTACCGCTGGAGGAGATTGAGCCGCCCTGCATGCGGTTCTCAGTCAACCTATGGAAGAACGATCCACTGGACTGGGTGGAGCTAATCTGCCTGCTGCCCAATGGATTCCTGCTAGGTCTGAGGGTCAATCCAGCCACCACCATCCAGATGGTCAAGGCGGAGATGGTCAACCAGGCCAAGCAGATGCCGCTGAGCTATATGATCAAGGAGGCCTGCGAGTACCAGGTGTACGGCATCTCGACTTTCAACATCGAACCGTACACGGACGAGACGAAGCGCCTGAGCGAACTGCAGCCCTACTTTGGACTGCTCAGCCTGGGCGATCGCACCGACACCACCAGCTTTAGCAGCGACTACGAGCTGACCAAGATGGTCAGCGTGATGATCGGCAAGTCCTTCGACCACCACCGGACGCAGGGCACGCCCGAGATTGACGACTTCCGGCAGTACATGACGCAGGTCTGCGACAACATCGAGGTGGAACGCTCCATCTACACTTGGCAGCAGCGCCTGCTGTACGAGCACCCCCTGCGACTGGCCAACTCGACGAAGATGCCCGAGCTGATACGGGAGCGCCATCCGACCAGGACCTTCCTCATTGTGGTCAAGAACGAGAATGACCAGAGCACGTTCACGCTGTCGGTGAACGAGCAGGACACACCCTTCACGCTCACGGAGAGCACGCTGCAGAAGATGAACCGGTCGCAGATGAAGATGAACGACCGGACCGGCGACTACATACTCAAGGTGAGCGGACGCGACGAGTACCTGCTCGGCGACTATCCGCTGATCCAGTTCCTGTACATCCAAGAGACGCTCTCGGACTCAGCGGTGCCGAATGTGGTGCTGCAGTCGGTGTACCGCCTGGAGTCGTACATCAACCACTACAACGAGGCCATGGTCCCAAAGCGATTGCCGCCGAAGAAGCAACCAGCCCTGATGTCCAAGGCGCCCTCCTCGTTGTGGGACATGGGCAATTTCTTCCAGCTGACGCTGCACAGCATCTCCAATGTGAACTATGACAAGGCGCGCGCCTTCAAGGTGGGCGTCCATGTGGGCCTTTTCCACGGCGACCAAAAGCTGTGCGCACAGAGATCAATAGACTCTCCCAACGGCAGCGTTGACACGTTCCTGTTTAACGACCAAGTTATGGGCTTTGACATACAAATGCGTAATCTGCCTCGGATGACACGCCTCTGCATTGTGATCTTCGAGGTGACCAAGATGTCGCGCTCCAAGAAGTCGTCCAACAACAAGGACAGCGCTCTCAAGGACGTCTCCTACAACAAGAACCCCCTGGCCTGGGTCAACACAACGCTTTTCGACCACAAGGACATCCTACGCACCGGTCGCCAAACGTTGTACACGTGGACGTACGCCGACGACATCCAGTCGGACGAGGTTTTCCATCCGCTGGGCACCGTTGAACCCAATCCGCGCAAGGAGGAGTGTGCCCTGGTGGAAATCACATTCCACGGCAGCGGAACCGGAAACGTGCGCTACCCCAGCGAGGAGGTCGTGCTGCAGTACGCCGCGGATCGGGCGCAGGCTACTCGACTACAGCAGCAGCAGATGTCAGAGCCTGAGAAACCGATCAAAGAACTGAAAGACCTGGTTGCGAACTACACGGGACTAGACAAGATATACGAGATGGTCGATCAGGACCGCAATGCTATTTGGGAGCGCAGGTAAGTCTGCCAAATAACATAAATGTTATTGTTTCAGTCACATGTAATGATCCTGTAATACTCACAGAAACGACATCATGCGTGAGCTTCCCGAGGAGCTATCCATCCTGCTTCACTGCGTCTACTGGAAGGAGCGGGACGATGTAGCGGACATATGGTACCTGCTCAAGCATTGGCCGCTAATCTCGATAGAACGCTCTTTGGAGCTGCTGGACTACGCGTATCCAGATCCGGCCGTAAGGCGTTTTGCCATCCGATGTTTGCACTTTCTCAAGTAAGATTTAATTCTAACATGTGGCCAATATAGTATCATAATTTTATTAACGGGGTTAGAATTGGGGTTTCGCTTAATTTAAGGTCTTCGGAATCATTATTAATTCGAACATTTTTTTCCCCACAGGGACGAAGACCTGTTGCTATATCTGCTCCAATTGGTTCAAGCCATAAAGCACGAATCGTATCTGGAAAGCGATTTGGTGGTGTTTCTGCTAGAGCGAGCTCTGCGCAACCAGCGCATCGGACACTACTTCTTCTGGCACCTGCGCTCCGAAATGCAGACACCGTCTATGCAAACGCGGTTTGGCCTCCTGCTGGAGGTCTACCTCAAGGGCTGCAAGCATCACGTGGCGCCACTCCGCAAACAGCTGAATGTTCTGGAAAAGCTGAAACAGGGATCTCTGATAGCCAAGAAGGGCAGCAAGGAGAAGGTTAAGACCATGCTGCAGGACTTTCTGCGGGACCAGCGCAATTCTGGGGTCTTTCAGAACATCCAGAATCCACTGAATCCCAGCTACCGGTGCAGCGGCGTAACACCAGACAGGTGCAAGGTAATGGACAGCAAGATGCGTCCGCTGTGGGTGGTGTTTGAGAACGCCGACATGAACGCCAACGATGTGCACATCATTTTCAAGAATGGTGACGATCTCCGCCAAGACATGCTCACGCTGCAGATGTTGCGGGTGATGGACCAGCTGTGGAAACGAGATGGGTAAGCATAAATGCAGTAAACTATACAAGATCGGGTTAATAAAATCTTTACCCTCCGTCAGCATGGACTTCCGCATGAACATCTA
The DNA here is from genome assembly GCF_043229965.1 of Drosophila suzukii. Lineage (NCBI taxonomy): Eukaryota > Metazoa > Arthropoda > Insecta > Diptera > Drosophilidae > Drosophila > Drosophila suzukii. Next base: position 70,918,779 of record NC_092082.1, read on the forward strand.
CAACTGCATCAGCATGGAGCAGCGCCTTGGCATGATAGAGGTGGTGCGGCACGCAGAGACCATTGCCAACATACAGAAGGAGAAAGGCATGTTCTCGGCCACGTCGCCGTTCAAGAAGGGCTCGCTCCTCAGTTGGCTCAAGGAGCACAACAAGCCCGCCGACAAGCTAAACAAGGCCATCAACGAGTTCACGCTCAGCTGTGCTGGCTACTGCGTGGCCACCTATGTGCTTGGTGTGGCCGATCGGCACTCGGACAACATAATGGTCAAACGAAATGGACAGGTAAATGCAAATTCCTTGTTTGCCAAGGAAGTTAATTAAAACGTAATCTTGTTTGTAGCTTTTCCACATTGATTTTGGCCACATCCTTGGTCATTTCAAGGAAAAGTTTGGAGTGCGTCGGGAACGAGTGCCCTTCGTATTAACCCATGATTTCGTTTACGTGATCAACAAGGGTTTCAACGACCGCGAGTCAAAAGAGTTCTGTCACTTTCAGGAATTGTGCGAGCGCGTAAGTTAAAACCAAAGCAACAATTAGACGAAAAATTAATAAATTTTAAATTGCAGGCCTTTTTAGTTCTACGCAAACACGGCTGCCTTATTTTATCGCTGTTCTCAATGATGATTTCAACGGGACTGCCAGAACTTTCCTCCGAAAAGGATTTAAACTACCTACGTGAAACTTTAGTATGTCTTGGAGAGCAATTATATGGCGAAGCTCAACCTAACTCATCGCAATGTTCTGTTTCAGGTGCTGGACTACACGGAGGAGAAAGCTCGCGAACATTTCCGAGCGAAATTCAGCGAAGCTTTGGCTAACTCCTGGAAGACTTCCCTTAATTGGGCCTCGCACAATTTCTCCAAGAACAACAAACAGTAAACAGACAACTACATCGACATCAACATCAAGAAGTTGGCATCACGATCGATTCGGAGTCAACTCCATCTCGCACACAAACAAGACCACTCACCAAGTCTAAATGGATCCACATTTCTTTTCTGCCTGCCCCTCTGAGCCTTTGCTACAGGCGTAGTACAATTTTGTATCCAATTCATAAAGTTCAAAACTATGTGTTCACTATGTTAGGCCGAGATATATTCAATCCCCCCACACAGACAACCCCTGACCCATAGCTTATAATGTCGCTCCCACAAGTGCTCCAATATACTTTACTGTTAATTTGTACATTTACGTGTTCACCCATTCTTGTAATTCTAATCATTTATCACCCCCGCATTCAGTGACCTTTGGACCCTGGAATTGTTTTGTTGTCTATTATTCATTTGTTGTTTAAACACCCCCGCACATGCAAACTCGCGCATGAACGTGCAAAAAATTGTATCCTATTATGCTATATAAGTTTAAGAGACATTTAACTCTATAAGTTTAAATTTAATGATTGCTATCCCTACATTACGATTAATTGTGTACTATAATTTGTGTCTGCTTTTGTATCAGCAGCCAATCATTACTTTGTGTTTTCCGGTTTCATTTTATAGTGTTCTCTAATATTTGTAACGTATTTTGTAAATCATGGATAACTACAATTAAATGAAATAAATTAAATAAATATAAACGAACGAATGTATACAATTTAATCGAAACAAGAAAAATATATATACAATTGTGCTTCTACGTTTACGATAGACTGCGGTTTTTAAATATGTTTTGTATAGGCAACTAGAGGAGGGCCTTGGATGGGTGTTTGTTATTCTTCGGTATATTTAGTATTTACTTCCCTATAGTCGATAATTGATCACTAGAGAATCTGTCGTAGGACTCATAGGATTTTTCTCTGAAGTTATGGAGTTAACCCAATGTAAACACTTTTTTGAAATTATAGTTTTTTTTAGCTCTCTCAATAGGTAACCTTATAGGCTGATAGTCAACTCCCCAACTCAGCAAAACGTTCATGTATTAGTTTTCATACATTTAGTATAGTTTTTATTGACATCAAGTATTCAGTTTCAGTATATATACCTATATAAAATATATTTTTTTAAGATTAATTTTGTTTCCGTTACTTTACACACATTTCAACATCCCGAGGTGCAGTATTTTGAAACCCTTTGCTTACTTTTTATATTTCACGTTTTGCCAACATTATTTTCGGGTTTGCGCACATTGTTCGACAATGCACGTAGTACATGTGCTTAACAATAGCAACTCTCAAAGACATCGATAGTTAAATTATAAACACTACCATTCAATAAAACAAAAACGTCGTACACAGTACCGTTGTAAATGTAAAAATAAAATAATAGTCCCTAGACGCCTAGCTAACTAACTAATCAGTAAATAGTAAAAACCGTATGGAATTTTTGTGGAAATTTTATTTATATTCGTTTAGGATATCTTTCGTAACGCTTACTTAAAAGGTTAGGCGAATGACGCTTGCTTAAACATTTCCTACTGTCAGGACTTCAAAATAACCTGAATCTACCCATTTTTCCATTGGAAAACATTATTTTCTACCTTGAACAGCATTTACCCAGTGAGTAAAATATTAAGCAAGTTTCAATCGACCTTGTGCAAACTTTTCTCGACCTCAATGGAATCTTTTTGTTTTTATTCTGCTTAATCAGATACAAAATATACAGTATTTTGTTAAAATCCGTTATAAAAATAGTTATATTAAATATATTGGTTATTTCTCGTGTATCGGTTTACTCTGTTGTCGTGTAAAAATACTGTATTTACAATTACAACTATTTACTTACACATTATCATATCAGTAAATATAAATAGTCATTTGATTTATATAAATAATTTAGAAAATATGAGAAACCGCGTTTGTTTTTGTCTTTTTGCGTTAGGAATATGTTTTTTTTTATTTGTATCAGTTTCAGTTGTACGAATTCCGGTTTGAAATTGTCTGTTTAGGATCTTTTTGCTTTTTTTGTAAATATTTTGTATATGTGAATTTTTGTACATTTTCATTTGTTTTTGATTGGACAGCATTGACAGTAATATGCACTAGGTAAAGAATTACAACTGTTAGATATTAACAACAATTGTGAGGGATAAGTATAAATCCACCTAGGATTTAAACTTAACCCTCACAAATTACTTTTTCGACTTTTTAAAAAAGAAATGATAAGCTTAGAATCAATCAATGAATTAAAGAACTTCCGAAAAACTCATTCAATGGCTCTAAGAAATACAGGTTAAAATTTGGTTGGAATGTTTGCATTTCTGAAATGATTTGGAATAAACATTCCAAATTTATTCAAAAATACATTCCTAGAACATACAATAACATTTATAATCGTAAATAGTCTACCCAGTACAATTTCCTGTCGATTGCTTTTTGGACCTCGATATTTGGGACGTCTACATTTTTCCCATAAAATATCTGTAAATGTTTGCATTTATAGTTCTTTTCTAGTAAATTTGTTTTCTGTTTTACACATTAATTTTTGTATCCCTAGTTTTACTTTCATCTTTAAAGGCACAAGCATTTTATAAAAATCTGTTCTTGTAGTTTTGTTAAATATACTTTAAAAAGTTATATGCTGCGATCCGTAACTAAGTTTTTCTTTTTTTTTTTCTAAAAAATTCAGGTTCAGTCTGTTTCAAGGAAATGTTTTGATGAAAAAAACGTAACTCTTTTTTGAGATTCTTCAAGACTTGCATTTTATACATCCTATAGAAAATGTTTTTAATAGTAGGTATTACTTTTCATTAGTCGGCATAGAATAAAATTCCTTTGCATATTTAATATGTTTGTCGAAAATTCCATTTCTCAACTGAGTGTATAAAAAGTTCTGGAACGGGTTTAAAAACATATTTAAATTTTATCCTCGTCGTTTTTTCTCTTTTCGTATGGGTTTTTTAAATGTTCGGCCTTAATTGAGAACCTAGGATTAGGCTTAGGCTAAAACAATTAGGTTAAGACTAAACTAGCAGCGAACTTATCAAATAATATTACGTGTAGTTGAATGTCGTCTTAAGCGCTACTAGTGCGAAAATGTACTTAACTCGATGGTTGGCCCAGAAACTGGGGCAGCTGGGGCGTGTGTATGTCTCAGTGCTTTGACAGATTCAGTGGTAAGTCTGGGGAGAGAAAGAATTCGTATTTAAATTGTGTTTTTTGTGCATTAAATGATATTCAAGTCAAAAAAAACATTAAAGCTGATATGAGTGAAGTGTTCGTGTAGAAATACTAAATATGCTGCTACAGCCAATACTTGGAAAATGAAAACTTCACGTATTTCATAATATTTCGCGTCAAATATAGATAAATTTAAAAGAAGTTGATATTGGTTACCACACCTACGATTTTCCAATTCCCAACTGGATGCTAAAAAACTCATATTGATTTGCTCACCTGAACTTTGTTCATTCCTTAGGCTACTAGTATGAAACATTGCGGAGGAGCTGGCGCCGGAAGGGGCCGCCGAGGAGGAGGCGGATGCGCTCGAGCTGCTCGGCGAAGTGGAGGCGGTGCGATGACTGGACGCTGCAGACATTTGGTCGGTACTACTATCAGTCAGTTTTGGCGTGGCCAGGTGAGCGGGCGAGTGGTGGGTGGTCAGTGCAGCCGGATGAGGATGCTGGTGCGGATGGGCCAAGTGCGGATGCGTGTGGGGACTGGGGGCGGGTTGTCCGAAGGCTCCGGCAGCTGCAGCAGCCGCCACCACTCCGTTATAGGCGAACGCGTGATAGGCCGATTGTGGCGACAGTCTCGCAGCAGCAGCAGCTGCAGCCGCGGCGGCCGCAGAGCTGGCGGCTTGTGGATGTGTCGGCAGCAGGGGCGATGCTCCGGCCTGATAGTGGTGCATCCACAGCGGACTGTGCCTCAAGGCCGCCAGTGTGGATATGTACGGATGGTATAGCGACGGCGACACCACCGAGGGAATGTAGGCTGCTGCGGCCGCAGCTGCCGCCGCTGCTGCAGCTGCACTGCTGCTTGACGTGACCGGCGCCGATGTCGGACTCCCGCCCGAACCATTGCCGTTCACCTGAGGCGCTGGCGGATACATATAGTAGTGCAGCGGCGAGCTGCGCTGCAGATGCGGCTGCTGCTGCATGTGCCGCCGGTCCGGAGGCGAGGCACTCCGATCGCCGGGCGAGGGACAGCTGCTGCTGCTGGCCGACGGCGAGGCGAACTCGCGTCGGATCGATGCAGTCTTTTTGGGCACAGTGCGCGGCGTCGTAGCGGGCGATGCTGGCGAGGAACGCGGAGGCGACAGGTCCTGCGATGCTGAGCTCGTTGTCGGTGGACGACCTGCACCAGCATAGGGATCCCTGTAGAATGTGTGACCATAGTCCACGGGAGAGCCCGCCGTGTACGGTGGCGACCGCTTCTTGGTTCCAGAGTGCGAGGGTGACTTCCCGCCTCCATTGCTGCCGCTCACATCCGGAGACTTGGGCGAGGTGAGCAACGCGCGTGGATAGCTCGAGGAGCTTGGCTGGTACAGGGAGTGGTGCGGGTGGTGCACATTGCTGATAATAGCCGCCGGATGATCGCCGCCCTTCTTGCTGGAGGAGGAGGATGTGCTGCCGCTGCCACTACTTCCACCCAGCAGCGAGTGGATGCTGTAGGAGCTGTTGAGTCTCGTGGGCTGCGTTGATACTGCCGCTGGCGAAGTGCTGGTTGAGCTGGATGCGGAACTGGCACTCGGCTTTCCTTGGGGTGGGGCCAGATTCATCGGCGACGCCTTGCCAGCCGGTGATGATGTCGAAGAGGCCTTTGCCCGGCTCCGTTTTCCACCCGCTCCCCCGCTGTTACCTCCAGCGCTGCCGTTATTTACGCATCCGTTGTCCTCCAGCGACACCTTCTCGAACTCGCGCAGGATTCTCTTCCTGGGCGACACGTGCTGGTGGTGGTACTCGACTAGACGGCTGGCTGCTGTTGCCGACGAGGGCGGAGAAGCCTGAAAAAAGACATTTAAATGGTCAGTCTTGACTGTTTGTTGCAAAACTTTAAAATTTAATCTTGTTACTGGACTTTTTACCGATTTTAATTTGAAATTGCTCTCGACAAACTTGAACTTTAGACGTGTGAATTAAATATTCGTTAAAAATCAAATGATTACAAGCAATTAACATGCTTCATATTCAAAGAAAACTGGGATAAAACCAGAAATTGGACGTTTATCGAACCTATGTAGAGTTCAAACGAAACTCACCTTGTGCGTCAAGGAGTGGCCTAGACTGCCGATGGCTCCACCACGCTCTGCTGACGCCGTACTCGTTGCGGATACCGCTGGAGCTTTCGACAGTTGCTCTAAGCGTGCTGGTACGCCATCGATTAGTTTCTGGATGATGCTGCTGAGCTTGGCCCGAGGTTTTGGCTTTGGTTTCCCAATTCTCGTCTTGAGGTCGCCGTTTAGGTCACCGTTCACGGGATTCGCGCTCCTGGGCGGCGCTGTCATGGCTTCCTCGTCCTCGCTCGTATTCATCTTCTCCACAGTCTCCTCTTTTGGTTGTGCATCCACCTGCAGAGCGGGCGATGCTACTTTCGACTCACTGTCATCGTCAACCTCTTTCTTGGGTTCCTTCTCAGGCCTTTCAGCATCTTCCTCGCCTTTGATCGTTTCCGGTTTTTCAGTTTTAATCTCATCTGTGGGTGTGTCCGCCTCAGCGCCACCTTCAACGGTCTCTGCAGCTTCCGCTTTAAGAGTGTCGTCGCCGTTTTCAGCCTTGACTGCCGTCTCAAATATGGACTGCTGCTCCTCGCTGGTTGTCAGCGGCTCATGAGGCCGCCGACGTCTGCGAGCGGCTGTTTG